>NC_066618.1:214862854-216062854 GCF_025201925.1 Gopherus flavomarginatus | reverse complement strand
AGATCTAAGAACAGGCTGTATTTGAGTGAGATATATTTAAGTACTACTGTACATCAATACTGATATTTTTAGTTCCCATTTTCCACTCTGATAAACTTTGAAGGTATTGGAGAGGCCTAACTAATACAAGGTGAAAAATCCTTAGTTCATTTGTTGACCAGCATTCTTGTAAGCCAGCTCCTACAAAACACATCATACTGTGATTTGCTCGTGTTTCAGGGTACTTGAACTCCTCTATAGCCATCCCTGCCAATGACCTCTGTGACATAGAAGTCCAATACCTAATGCAAATATCATTTGATTCCCTCTGATGATTAAAGATAAGAAGGAAGTTCAGAATCCTTAAATTTCATTTGGTACCTGGGCCAAAGTGCTGACATGGCTTTGTTGTTGGCCCAGAACAGCGGAAGGGACACAGATGATGTGATCTTATACAGGAAGTCCCATATCAATATTAATAGAAATCTGACTGGAGGATGAAGCTGCCCAACAGGCAGCAATGTCAGCCAATAACAGTTAAGCTGTAAAAACACAATATATTTTTTAAAATAGTTCATCCTGATCACTGGATAGAGCAATTAGGCTTTTACTGTTGACCCTCTTAAGTCAGTTAACAACATGGTTAAAGATTTCTTTGGTCCTGTGGTCTTCTTGATGGTTATATTTTCCGCGGCGTGACAGTGAATAAAAGTAAAGTTGTAAAAGAGAAACTGGCCAGGGCTAAGAGCTAATTAATGACATAATCTTCTGCATTGGACTGCTGACATCTGGAAGTACAAAATGTTGATTTGATGCAGGGAAACTTGCTATTGCCATTGTAAATTGACCTGGATCTTCATAAGAAAATCTAGGACACCGTGGAGATCGTGCAAATAGATTAGAGTACTGAACCGAAGTTTAAAGAAACTGAAGGGAGATTATATGTGTGTCATGAATATGTTAAAAGTTACACGAATTTAATGTTAAGTAGGATCACACAACAAGTTGTGGCAAATCAGCTATGGCTGCTTCAGTACAGGTATACTCAGGAAGGAGAGACTTCTTTTGACTCTCTTAGAACTCCTGCACTGGTAGTGTAAAGAAGTGGAGACCAGGCAGCTGCCACTTTTGGTAAGCAACACACACCACTCTTGATTGGGAGTATCTGGGTGTGACCATAGACCTGAAACCCTTGCACTGCCTATTGATTGTGGGGCTGTGTGGTTTGAAGCACAGGCTACATTTGTTATATGGGTATTGAGGGAACCACCACTGAGATCATTTTTTCCCCGTGCCCCTGGTGTAGTATGATCTATTCATTACTCCTCCTTGTTTCTGCCAGCATAATGCTTCCAAGGGCCTCTAGTGAGGGCTATACCACCTCCTTCCTCCTCCCACTTCAGTTAAAGATGAGGTCTCAGACTCAAGAGTCATCTTGGAACTGAATCCAGGACCCCCAGAATTAAAGCACAAGCTTCTACAGCGTAAGCTAAAACTGCCAGTTGTAGCACATTCATATCCTCTATGAATCTGGCACGAAGGGGGACACAATGCACACTGAACTGTGGGCTGCACAAGGATTTTTTTTTTGTATACATCATGCAGTCTTGCAGCCATTATTGGTGCTAAACAAACAATAATAGAGACTTAAACATATGCTGGTGTGGGGGTATTGTATAGAACTGAAAGATACTGTAGAACATTACAATTTTTTGTAGTGATTGTGTTTCCCCTTAAAATCTGATTCTAACCTGCATTTCTCCATTAAGTAAAGTTCTTGGCTGTTCGGGCATTTGTTTGGTCCTTGCTCCTCCTACTGTCAAAGGTCGGTAATGTTTCATACAGCATAGAAAATAGAGAAATATTATTGGAGGGGATAAAAACCACTGGCGAAGAATCTGTTCAGACACTCATTTTGATGCATTTAGTATCTTAGCTGTCATTTACTTGACTACTAGAAAGGGATGATGTATTGGATAGCAGAAGTTTTTCAAGGCAGAGATAAAAAACCTATTTACCCCTTTTCCCTCTCTGAGGATTAATCCTCTACTAGACTGTGGGGACCTGTGCTGAGCTGGGAATGACTCTGAGCAGGAGGACTCCAAGCTTTCACTGATTTCAGGAATTGGCTTCTTTTGCATGCCTCCTCACACTTCTTCCAGTAAATCTGTGGTTTCCTCTCAACCTTTCATGCATGCTTCAGCTCCCCATTAGTAGCAGAAATTTAGAACACCACAGTTCCAGACAGGATCAAACTTAGAATGCTGCCACTCGGAAACACCACCTCAGCCTAGCAGAGAGCATTCTCTATGAAGAGCTACTCCAGGATTATTCTCGTATCCAGACAACTCCCTGTATGAAGCTGGCTACACCTGTCTCCTAGATGAGGTGCAAATCCACCAGACGTGAGTCTGTGTCACTTAACATTCTAATTACAGTTTAGAAGGTTTTATCCCCATTTTCAATTGTTCAAGGCTGATTGACCATAAGAAATGCAAACACTGCATCTGTTTCCTTTAATTGCACAGCCATTTGCTCTTACATCATCTGTAAATGCAGTTTTTGATATCTTTTGCACTTATAAACATAACGGTGGAAGACACCATGGATTTGATCCATAATCAGAAAAATGTACACAGGGATCTTGATACAACATGAAGCTGTATCTCTTATTTCCAGGCATGCCTCAGTGATGGCAGTTTCAGTTTAAAGTACCTAGTGCAGGCATGGCTGATGCAGCTGTATGAAAATACAATAATATATACAAATCTTGACTGTTCTCAGAATATATAACTAATAAAAGCAAGTGTCATCTGCATCAAGCATTTTCAACCCCAAGCCGTTTTTCTCACCCAGAGTAATCCAGACAATTCATTGTATGAGGAAAGGCATGATATAGCCAATTTCAGTTTTTATTTTGAATTGCCCAAAAAACCTTCATCTGTCCCAAAACAAAACAAAACAGACACTAGTAGTGCCGGTCATCATAGTGTCATATTTGACTCTCTAGTTGAATTATCATTTTCTTTGATCACTGCCTTTCAGTGGCATATTATGCAGTGTGACCTAAAATTCTTCATTCTAATGGTCTGCCAGGTGCTGGTAGAGAGAGTACTATCCCACATCTGAGACTTGACCTTGCAGTTTAGTGCCCTGTCAGCATGTCCTTACCATTCCACTCCATTAATATCTGTGCCCTCTTCAGACCACAGTGTAAATTTTACTAAACTATCTTTCTCTCTTCACTCTGGTTTTATTGGGTTTAAACTTACAACATGACATCATTGTTCAATTTCACTTTGCATTCCTTTTTGCAGACAATTCAATGGAATGAACCAGTCAGGAGAGACCAAAGGAAAAAAAGAGAGGATAAAAAGATTAGGGAGTGGGGAAGATTCAGAAAATGGGAGTAAGGGATTCATGGATAGACAATAGAGAAATGAGTCAAAAGAAGGGGATGGAAAACATGAGAGTAGGCAATTAGCAAAATTCATGCTGCTCTGTGCTTTAGGGTGTGTGGTTTGTTTTGTTTTCTTAATTTGTCAGGGATGGAAGACATAAAGAATAGAATAGCTTTCGAACAAAAGTTGCACTGTGATGCTCCCCAGTGGTACTCAGCGTTGTGAGGCACCTCACCACAACTGTCCTTAGTGTGAAGCTGTCTTGCCTGATGCCTGCTATAGCTCAGCCCCCTGAAACCAACAGCCTCTGGCAACAGACAAGCACTGACTTCCAGGTCTCCACAGACCTCACGCTCTCTTGTGCAGGCTAGTGACAGAGGCACACCATCTCTCAAGTCCCTCCCTCTGCCAGCATCCCACTCTGTAGTATCCGTTCCCTGTCACTGGACACTCCCAGAAATACATTGTCTCTGGTTGACTGACACAACTCAGGATAAGGTCCCTTACAAAAGCACTGGAATCTATTTACAAAGATTAAGATGTAAGACATAGTGAGCAAGGACAAGAAATTACATGTAAAACAAAAGGGATAACGTGATTCTTAGAGTCCAAAATTAACTCTAACAGGCTAAATCCTTGTCTAAAGCAATTTCTCCCCTAAAGCAACCTCCCAGCATCACTAGTCCACATGGCCAGGATCCAATTTTCATGAATGTGAAAAGTGATGTCTTTTTTGTTCCCTCAGTGAAGGATCAGAAAGGGCACCTTTTTCCTTCCTCATATAGTCCAGTAAATCTTTGACATGCCCCTTTTGAAGCGCATCCCCAGATAAGACTCTTCTCCCTGTTGTTTGTTCTCCAACATGCTCCACACCCAGTTGGTTTCACATCCCCTAATCAACCTGTTTTTCCTGTTAGCTCTACATGCAAATAGGGCTTCCATTGTTTTACAGTGCTTAATTTACATCCAAGACAGGGATAGGTGAAGAGATATACTTTGTCTTGCAGAAGACCTATTTGTTTATTTCTGTTAAAATATAATGTAATTTTTTTGTAGAACCTAATCACAATTTTTTGTAGTTTTATTATTTCCATTCCTGCAAAAAAGCATATTTGAAAACTGAAGTTATACATTAAAGGCACAAGCCTTGTAAATTAGGGCCTTTTGCTATGTAAAAAATAAATACATTTAACACACATTAAACCTCAGTTACTCATTTTTCAATCGCAGCTCCTTTAAATAACTAATCACTACACCAGGGGTCAGCAACCTTTCAGAAGTGGTCTGCCAAGTCTTCATTTATTCACTCTAATTGAAGGTTTCGCGTGCCGGTAATACATTTTAACCTTTTTAGAAGATCTCTTTCTATAAGTCTATAATATATAACTAAACTATTGTTGTATGTAAAGTAAATAAGGTTTCAAAATGTTTAAGAAGCTTCATTTAAAATTAAATTAAAATGCAGAGCCCCCCAGAGCAGTGGCCAGGACCTGGGCAGTGTCAGTGCCACTGAAAATCAGCTCGTGTGCTGCCTTCGGCACACGTCATAGCCTGCCTACCCCTGCACTATACCCTGAGCATGAACAATTCCATTAAGTTGCAGTAACATCATGTCATGTCAGATAGTTATTCCATGTGAGAATAGTTAGACAGTTGCATTGATCTGTCATTTTGTGAATACATGTGCTTTCTATATTGTTAAAATGAATTTAATTTACCTTTATTTTTCTTTTATCAAGGGTTCTTCTGTAGGTTACCCAGTGGATCAATGTTCTAGCCATTCACCTCTAAATACTTTTGGCCATCTGAATTCACTGAAATCAAAAGACAAAATTATTCATTGTAATCTCTATGTATGCATATGCCCAAATCATTGCAGTTTAGAGTCTAATTTTAGACAACTGATCTAATTCTGAGTAACTCATTTACTAGCAGTCTCTAACCTAGAGAGGGCCACTAACCTGGTGTGTGACCTTGGGGAAGTCACTCTTGTGTGCCTCTTTCCCTTCTCACTCTTTGCCTGTCTACATTGTAAGCTCTTTTGTGCATGCACTGTCTCTTGCTAGGGCTCAGATCCTCAAAAGGTATTTAGGCACCTAATTCCCATTGAGATCACAGTACAATGGATTCCAAATCTTGGTTGGGGCCCAAATCTTGTTTGAGGCCTTTAGGTGCTACTGTAATACATATAATACATAATAATGATGATACTAATAACCCTGTACTGATGCTGAGCATTGACATAGTTGTATAAGCACATTGAACATCTCGCTCTTTATGGCTGCTAGCCTTTCACTGTGATAAGCATTGAACTCAGATTCCTAAAGTAAACAAATTCTTACAAGGCTATTTACAGAAATATATTAAATACAAAATGTTAAAATGACTCAGGGTTCATACCTAATCTAACAAGAACAGGACTATTCATTGCCAATCTATCATTTATCTGTTGCCAAATATTGAAGCACATATGTTAAACTATGGACCTGATTCTCCTCTCACTTATGCTGTTTTTACACCATTGTAAATCTGCATTCGCTTCAGTGGAGTTACACTTAATTTACATCAGTGTGAGTGAGAAGAGGATCAATCAGTGCATCATCTAGAAATTTGCACAAATGAGGTGAGTTAATGATTCAAAGTGAGATATCTTTTGACATCTTAAGATCCCAATTTTGCAATGCCCTCTTCTGTATTTCTGTTGTATGATTAGGATGCATGGTATTTGTTAGAGATAAATAATGAGATGGGAGACTTACTATACTTTTCTTTTCAGCTATACCTATAGAAACTGCCAAACAAAATCCAAATGTTGCTTTGGTTCTTACTTCTTGTGGAGGCCACATTGGTTTTCTAGAAGGGATGTGGCCAAGGAAGTGTACTTACATGGACAGAGTCTTCAAGCAGTTTGTGCAGGCTGTGTTTGAGCATGGAAACAAAATCTGCAGCATGTAGCTCTTCTGAGGCATCTTGTCCAGCCCATTGTTTCAGCAGAGTGGCATGATTGGACAAGAGCAGCTCAGCCTAATGCACAAATTTTAATTACCGTGTATACAGCAAATAAGCCAGCAGTTGGATGAAATCCATTGCTATGTGCAAAAAATAGTTTTTGCCTAAAATTTTGTAGCAAGAAATAAATATTATGTTGTCACTTTTGTAGTTTTTTAATATGCCTTATCAAGAATGACGTTAAATAAAACAACACTCTAAATATATGAAATTGCACTTAACTAAAACCATTAAGCAAACGTTATAATTCCTCAGGGGGTTAATTTAAGACACTTCATTTTTAGGAGACTCAATTTAGATGACTTGTAATATAACAGTTTTAGTAACTAACTCTCAAAATTACATGTATTATATTTTAAAGCATGTTACAAGTTGATCCATTTCTAAGGGCATTGATGAGAAAAATATTGAAATATGAAAATAGAAGGAACATAAAACAGGACTGATTTGTCAAAGTAATCTTTAGGTTTAAGCATGGACTGCAGCAGTATTAGACTGATCATTTCATTTACTGTTTTACCTTGTGAAGAAAATATTCAGATTTAGGGCTGTTTTTTTTATTATCAATTAATTATTATTTATTTATAATGCCAATACCATATTTGTCTTACATGTTTATTTTTAACATTGCTAGCTAATTTGTAGTATTTATATATTACCAAAGGTTCTGTTGAAATATAGTACTGTAATAAACTGTAATTTTAAACCCAACACACCTTGTACTTCCTCATTTATGTCATCCTGTGTAGTGTTATATATATAATACCTATTCCATATAAAGGTGGCAAATAACAAATTGCATAATTATATAATTTAAGTTTATATTACCCTACAAGAACATACGAGTTTTAAAAAATAATACATTAGAAAGTCAGGAGATTATGACTCTATCAACCTTAAAACCCCATTTTCATCTGAACAAATTGTCTCTGCTATTGTCCCAAGTAATACTTAAAACAAGTAACTCAAAGAAATGGTGAGGGAGGGAAATCTATTTTTTTAAGTTTTCTTGCTTTATGCACGACAGCACTTTGTATGCTTCCTTGTTTTGTTGATGCTCTGACAAATACTTGGAGCTACAATGGTCCTCTTGCGCAGTTCTTCTGGCACAAGGGCTGTAAAGCTGGCTTCACCACCTGCCTGAACAGGCATTGGAAAAGAGAGCACAAGGCAAACGATACACCTCAGCATGTTTGGTGTTATTGCTGTTAGCTTGCTCCAAAGAGCCTTCTATATCTCATCGAGTAAGCAAATATATAAAATAAATTTCAGGACATGCTATAAAAAGGATGCTCTGACAGAAAATTGACATTAGTCAATTAAAAAAATTTGTGTCTCTTTTTAAGGTTTAACTTTTTAAACAAGGCGTTGAATCTCAACCAAATAACAGATATAACCTTAACTCTGCCCTTGTAGAGCCAACACAAGAAAAATGAAATGTAAAAGCCAAATGAAACTGCACATGTTAATACATGAATGATTTTTAGAAGCCTTATGTGTGCTCATATCCATTTTCAGAACAAAAGATTTGTGCACATACAAGCAGGCTCCGACATGTCACTTAACCAATAAATAAATTATGGAATCAACGCTCTTCATGTTATATTTACATAACTGTGTTGTTCATAGCTCTGTGTTAAACCTCTTTAAAAGACATTTGCTAAGGAAACTTCTTATAGTGCAACTGTAAATCACATAATCAATGGCAGATTTATTATCCTTCCTTTCTTTGCCTCATATCACTTAGGCCCTGATCCTTTAGTTGTTTGAAATCAATGTGACAACTCACATGTTTAAAGTTATGCATGTGTGTAAGCCTGTGCAGGAATTAAACCTTAACCTAAATATATCTACATTCACACATTTCCCGAAGACCCTTCCGTACCTTTAAAAATACTGAACTTTTGTGCAGTCATTTCTTTTTCATAAGGATTATGAAATTGACTGGAGCAGACTAGTGGCAACCAGCTTTAACAACCTGATCTGTATCACTATCCTGAACCTTTCCCAAAGCAACATGGCATGAGAATGGCTATAGTAGCACTGATGGATGATGTGGTTATGAATAGAAGCCTAATTTCAACACTTAACCACTCTGTTGCCTTCCATATAGTTAATTAAAAAATGCCACTGACCTGGATAACACTTCCACAAGCTACCCAAGACACTGACCTCTGGTATCTGCCCTCCACTCATCAAAGCAGAGTCTTATTTGATTTTTCGCTAAATTTAGATTGAAATAGTGGTGAGACATTTTGGAGCTACAGGTTTGCCAGGAATCTATTCTCTTTCTCCTTCATCAAGCTATTTTGGGTGCTTGATTTTTGGAATTGCTCTTTTAAAATCTAGCAAAAACCTAGGTGCCAGATGTATTTTCTTTCTTTCTGTTTTTTAATAAAATGTACCTTTTTTAAGAACAGGATTGGATTTTTGGTGTCCTAAAAGGTTTGTGTATATGTTGTTCAATTAACTGGTGGCAACAGCTAATTTCCTTTGTTTTCTTTCTCAGCTCTTCCCCGGAGGGGTGTGTCTGAAAGGGCTTGAGGGTACCCCACAGAGAGGAATTCACAAGTGTTCCTTCCTTTGTTCAAGTTTTTTGCATTTGGGTGGTGGCAGTGTTTACCAAGCCAAGGTCAGAGAAAAGTTGTAACCTTGGGAGTGTAATACAAGCCAGGAGTGGCAAGTATTAATTTTTAAAATCATTGAGGGCCTTCACCTCTGCACCTGAAGTGCCAGAGTCGGGATTCAGCCTTGACAGCTTTATTCAAACTTTTGGATTTAATATATAACAGCAATGGTACATTCTTTAGGGCTTCCCATCATAAGGTAAAAAAGTTTGTTATCTTACATTCACCCAGATGATGTTACCGTCTCTGCATACTTCATGTTAACAATAAAAAGAAGGGAAAATGTATCTGTGAATTTACATTTTTAACATGAAGTATGCAGAGATGCTTCTAACATTTTCCAGGAGGTTTACAAGCTCCCAGATGATTATGGTATCCTGCTTCTGGAAGCTATTTTGCAGGTTATTGTAACACAGAAGCAGAGCACATGTTGGTACATTAGTTGTAAAGTCATACTGGATTACGGTGAGTTAAAGGAGCAGCTCTATAGGGAGTTATAAATAACATTTCCTGCTATCAGCTATTTTACAAAGCTGCCGCTACTGAAAATTTCCATCAGTCCAGGACAAATTGTGCTTCACTGAAGCGTGCATGGAAAGAGGATCTTACAAAATAAGGTAGATTCTTCATTTCAATGTCACTAAATGACAAATTAGGATTTAGAAGCAGAGTAAAACATCACTATACTGCTAACTCTATTCAGCAATTTTCTTCCCAAACAGTATACTGTACAAATGCAAGGGCTGAGGAATATAGATAAACTATAGAATCTCCTGAGGTTGAAATATTATAGAAAGCCATTTATTAGAGAGGATTAAACAATTTAATTAAAACATTCTCAAAATGCCCACTTTAAAAAATATTATGAATAAACTGAGAGATTTATATGGAAATGCTCAGAAATTCCATTCTATACACAGAGACTAAGTGCTGAAAGTTTGGGAAAGATACATGAAATCACTAGTTTAGTCTCCATTGCAGCGTCCAAAACAAGATACTTCAACAGAAGATGGCATAAAGTCATAAATGAACAACTTCTATCATAGCCTACCCTTAAGAGAAGATATAGATTGGCACAAGTCCTGGAACATGAGGGTTTATCTCTCTTCTAACTTTTTCATTTCCTTCTAATGTAGGTTGTAGATGTTCTTATTATATATTTATACAGCTAATCTTTATTTTATCCTGGTAAACCCTTGACCCTAGTGATATCACATTTATGAGCTCCAGATGTTAATCACATGCTGTATGTATATTAAATAAAATGTATCCTTTGATTTGTTTTCTTCTTATTACTTTGCTGGTAGAAAATTTGCTGAATGGCAATGACAAACTAGAATAGTAATTTGGGAATAATTTACATGTCATGTGTAGTACATATAATTGAAATAAATATCATCTAATTGTGTGCATATTGTCCCTTTTCCTCCCTACCCACCTTTTTCAACTGTCTTTAGATTATGAATTCCTTGGGGCAAGACTTGTGCCATCTCTTCTGTTTGGAAAGTACTTTATTACTAGAAATAAATTTAAACAAAATATTACTGTTGCCTTATTGTTGAGTCTTATAGAGATGGACGGTGGAAGAAAATAACACACTAAGGAGAATGGCAGAGAAGCAGAGGGGAGACAGAGTGCACATGGTAAAATATTAGGGAGAAGATGGTGGGACTGTCAGTGATAGACTGCAGATGGCATTTTTGAGGCAGGCTGCCTATGTGATAAGAACTGGAGAATGCCCAGGAGAGAAAGCACAGGAGGAAGAAGACTAGCATTGCCAACCCTCCCAGATTGGCCCGGAGTTTCCAGGAATTAAAAATTAATCTTTAATTAAAGATTATGTCATGTGATGAAATCTCCAGGAATACATCCAACCAATTCAACCCTAAAGAGGACAGCAAGAAAGGGAGTGGGGGACCCAAGATGGGATGGAAAGACTTTTCAAAAGAAGTGTGATGAGGACAGGACTGGAAGTCCCAGAGCTACAAGTGGGTGCCACGGTCTGGAAGGCATGGCCATGCATGGTGGGGGGTGGGGGGCTTCTGCCTGTGTAAACGGAAAAGGAGTTGAGATGTGAATTAGTATTGCTGCTTTCAGTATCCTTGGCTCTGTCCTTTTCTGTTATGAGAAGGGCAACTGGCACTAGGGTGACCAGACGGCAAGTGTGAAAAATTGGGACAGAGGGTGGGGGGTAATCTGTGCCCCTGTAAGACAAAGCCCTCTCTCAGACAGCCCCAAACCAAACAGGGGACTGGATCGGCCCCCGTTCCGGCCGCCAGGGGCCGCTCTGACTACACCCAGGCCTCCCTTCCTCTTTCCAGCTCCCGAGCCGTTTCCTTAGCAGTAGCAGGGCTCTCGTCCAACAGCCACCGACGGAAGTTACGCTGTGCCGGGAAGCGGTTTCCGGATTCGGCATCAGAGAGCAACAACAACAAGCGTCGCAGTCTGGTAACCGTCATAAATCGGGGCGGGGCAGTAGCAGGATTGTCTGTGTGCCCGGATGTGAAGAGATTCCATCCACTTGCTTCTGCTTTCTAGCGAGGCTGCAGCCTTCTGGGCGACATGGGAAAGGTGCACGAGCGACAGTGACCTCGCGCCACTCACCGGCTAACGCGAGCCCCTGCCCCTCCCCCAGCTCGCGCCGCGTGCCCCCGCTCCCCAGAACAGCGGCTCGCGCTGCGGGCGCGCACCGGAGGAGACTCGCTGAGGTAAGTGACCGCGGGGCGCCAGCCCGGCCCCCCTCCGCCGCCAGAGGCTGAGCGGCCGCGGGCCCTTCCCTCGTGATCGAGCAGCTTCCCCCAGTCCCGGTTGCCGCCTCTTCTGGTTCCCAGGCGCAGTGACTGGTGGGGGAGGAAGAAGACCCTGGAGCGCGACCCCCTCGATCCTGAACGCTGCCCTCGGCCCCAAACGGCCACTCCCCCGCGGCGGGTCTCCGCGCCCTGAGGTCCATGAGGGGACGCCCCCAGCCCCGTTTTGGTTATTACTGAGAGGCTCAGGCTCGGGCCCCTGGACCAGGCTTTGCGTCCCCCACCCCCGTGAGGGCGGGGTGTAAAGTCTACAGGCCGCAAAGGATTTCTGTGTCAGCACGCGGGTGATGCCCGCTCGTAGCTTGGTCCCCGGTCCCGCTGAATCCCCCCACAGCTCGGAGCCAACTGTGAGGGAGGCTGGTATTTTCCGTCACTTTCCTGAGCCAGGATCGTTGATCAACTTATAACGGGCAGTCCCCATCCACTCTCCCACTTCTTCCAACCTCTGGGCAGCCTTAGACTGCAACCTCCTCGGGGCAAAGACTGGGCGCGGCCTGCATGTCCAGGAAGCTCCTAGTGCTACTAGACTGAAGTGAGAACGAAGGGAGGAGTTAAACTGCAGCAGCTGTGTGTGGAAGAGGGTGGCACATGAGTTGGATCCTCTTTGTTTCACTGACAAACCTGTCCTCCATATAACTCATCTGGGGGGCAGAAGTGGCAGTGGACTCTTTTCTGCTCTGTGTTTTGCTAGGGGAAAAAAAAAATCAAGACTGCTGTGACTAGCCTTTAAAACTGCCACAGACAGTGAACAGGGCATACCGCTCACCTTAAGAGGATCAACATTTGAACACTTTGAGATGGTGTATCAGGCCTATAAATTACATCTGTTAGCAAACAGAATAGTTTTTTACAAGCTAATGCAAGTATCTGTATGTAGGTTTGTTTGCTATGGCACTCGATAGTCAAATTTCTTACTAGCAGAAATCATTGTTTTCCTACTGATTAATGTGGGGAAAGATGAAAGGCTTGGAGGTAAAGGTTATCCACATAACTGCTTCTGTGTCCTCAGAGGCTACTTGATTTTTTTAATTATGGAGTTAATTGGGAGAAGTGCTAACAGTCTGATGCTATAACATTTCAGAGGTTAAAGCAGCAAAGAATCCTGTGGCACCTAATAGACTAACAGACGTTTTGGAGCATGAGCTTTCGTGGGTGAATACCCACTTCTTCAGATGCAGGACGGCTCCAGACTAACACGGCTACCCCTCTGATGCTTGACATTTCAGAGGTTGGGAGTACAAAAGTGCATCCTTAGTCTCTGTGAGGGATACATATGAGAGCATATAGTGTTGCATTACAGTGACATCTAAATATTGTACTGACGGAGCTCCAAAAAGTGCCCTATTCTGTCCTCTGCTCCTTGGGGCTTTGGGTAACAGAATGCAGAGCTACAACTGCAAATGAAGGGTCCTGATTTAAAATTCTGTCACAAAGACAGAATATGGAGGGTTGCATAAAGTCCACATGTCGCTTTTGCCTGAGAGTCTCATACTTTAAAGCTAATTATTATTTGAAAGAATGAAAAAAATGTAATATAGGTGGTCAGGAGCTATATGCTTGAATTCAGAGACTGAGAAATACAAGGGAAAAGTTAACAAAACAAACATACTGGATCTAAATATCTCCATAAATGTTTTATTCTTTATAGGTGACATGTAATGCCTTGTCTACAACCAAATTTGTAAGGAATGCTTTTGGCACAGCTTGATAAGTTACTTTTTCTGAAACATCGATCGCTTCTTATAAAATACGTGTAAGTAAAATAAATGTAGTATACTAAACTTAAAATGGCTTAACAGATTTTGCCTTCTGATCGTGACTAGTACACACTGATAGTAAATAGACAAAATTAATAATCCAATATGTCTCCTTTTATATAATATGGCTAATAATGTACATTAACAATAGAAGTAGCTGAAAAAATTTGTAGAAATTCGGTTCAATTGTTGTTTTGCAGAAATGGCAGCCCAAAAAAGGAAGTCAGCAATAGCAGAATCTTCTGCTAAACGTCGGAAGCTAGATAGGAACAGCAAATCATCAACAAAGAAAGAAAAAGAGGTGTCAGCCACAAAACATGTCATAAATAAATCAAAGCCAAATAAAAGTGCAATGCAGAAGAAAGCAATGCTTAAAATCTTGGTCAAACCTAACAGGTCAGTGGTAAATAAAGCCATCAATAATTGTGCTAGGCAGTCCTCCCGTTCTAAACTAGGGCAGAAATGTTCAAAGCAGTGTGAACTTCAATTAAAGGAAAGATCCAGTAAAACAGTACCTATGAAAAAATCATCCCTGAAATCATTAGGTAAAATATCTACTACAAAAACACCCTCCAGAACTCCAAAAATAAACCATAGTACTTTCTTGAAATCTACAAAGGCTTCCTCCAAAACAGGTCCTGAAGGGAAGGACAAATGTGCTTTACAAACCAAAGTTTCAGTTGAAAGCAAGAGACAGCAATTAAAGTCAACTTCAGATATTAAAAAGAGTTCATTGAAACCTCAAAGTATTAGGCAGTCTGTCTTGCAGTCTGTAAAAACTTTAAATGAAACTAGGAACATACACGTGGATATGAAATCTGTTAAGGGAAATTCTGCAGAAAGTAATTCTTCTACAAGTACTAGAGCTGTAAAAATGACTGATAAAAATTTAGGGATACAAGTTCAGAATCCTAAAAAGAATCTTGCAAAAAAGTCAACTTCTCAAGATGCTGAACAACCATTGATTAAATCTTTTGGTGACAACAAATGTGAACCTGAATTAGGAATGCGCATGATGACAAGATCATCAGGCACAAACACTAAAATAGCTGTCAAAGACACACAACAGCAACCAAAAGCCACACAAAATAAGGAAGTGTGCCAGAAAAAGTCAGTACGAGACATTCCTACGCCAAGACACATCATTATCCCAGATGAGCAGCTAACCAGGCGATCACATAGATTGCAGCAGTTATCGGATACATCAGCAAGATCCCTTCGTAATAGAGAAATTAAAGAAGGAAAAGCTTCAGAAGTGCAACAGGGCACTCGAACAAAAGGATGTATTCAGGGTACTAGAATTGAAACAGTTAAACCTCTTAAGCAGAAAACAGAAAAGAAAAATAAGAAAACAAAATCTAATTTTATAAGTGGAGATGAAGAAATAACTGTAGGAATAACCAGCTCTCTTCCAGAGAAAAAATGTAAAATGGACCGTAAAACCAATGATTCCAACAGTTCTCAGCATAGCTTGCAAGGCTCAAGATTATTTCTTGTTCATAAAAAAGTAGAAATGGTAAGTCCTCTTCAAACAACTTCTGTGACAATAAATAAGGAAAAACAACCAGTGCATCAGAATGTGAAAAGCAGTGTAAAAGCAAAGAGAGTTTTGCAGCCACCTATAAATGAAAAAGATCTAGCCAATCAGCCTGAGAATGTTGTGAAGTCCAAACGGGTAAGCATTCTTGAACTCTGTGAAGAAATTGCAGGTGAAATTGAGTCAGATACAGTAGAGGTGAAAAGAGATTCTCCCAACACTGAATATGGAAAAGGAGAAGAGAAACATGCAGAAACACAGCTGTCACAGACTGTAATGCTTACTCAGAAGGAACCAAATCAGAGCACTCAGTGCAAGCGTTTTTTCCCCAGCAAAAAAGGAATACCTGTCAAATGTGTTCTGAATGGCAGAAATAGTCCTGCAAACAAAAACTCTAAGTGGACCAGAATTAAACTAGTGAAAGCTAATAATATACATCAAAATAAATTTAACTCTGCAAGTGTTCCCAAGCTGGATTTGTTAGAAACTAAAATTAAAGTTCCAGAATCAAGTCAAGCCACGGGTGCGGAAATACGGCTTTCAAAGGCCCAAGGTAAATTGTCAGTGACAAAGCCATGTGAGAATAAAAGTACAATTCATGTACAGGAGAAATTGGGAGCAGTTTCTTCTGAAAGAGTCAGAGCTAAAGATGTGACATCGGAAACAAAGCAACCCACAAAAAAAGTTGCTGAAAACGGCTTGTTGGATAATCGGACAAAACATGTTCCAGAGCCAGCACTAGATGAGGTAATTCTTTTTATTTATGGAATGTGGTGGGAGGATACTTTTCCTAAATTTATTCTAGTACCTAACAGTGCTGTCTGTGCTTGTGTAAGTAGCTTTATCAGTAACATTTTGTGCAACTAAAACATTTCAGTACAGGAACCTTAATCTGCTATTGAGTTGACTTGTGATTCTGCTCTAAGTTAAACAGGAAAACAAATCTGTTATGTATTACTAAGGGCAATAGTTTAAAAAAAATAAAATTCTCCAGTAACTCAAGTGCATAGCACAACAAATCAAAATGTCATAGCTGATTAATTTAAAATACCGTATCTATCTTTTGCAGAAAATGTACATTAAGGGGAATGGGAGAGCAAAGTACTACTTATGCTCATGATTAGGTTTGTTTAAATGCAATGTTCTAAGAACATAGGAGTACATGTAATAACCATATTCTTTCCAAATAAGCATCCATATGCACTGAATGTGTAATGTAACAAAATTTTGCCACGTTAGATAGTGCCACAGATATATACATGGGGTTGCTTATCAGTTCATTAAGCGAAGTCTTAAAGAGAACTGGGAAAAGTGTTAAACTGATCTTGTAGGAACTCAGTAATGGTTTTACTCATAAAATATTTAATGAAATAGGGACAGAACTTGGAGCAATTTGACTTTGATCTATCATCTGTTCTGTTGTGTTGTTCAGAGTTTTAGCTTGCATTTGGATACAAGTCCAGAAAGCACTCCAGTGAAAAGTACTGCAGCAGCACCACCACCACCTAAGCAAGCCAAAAAGGAGATAGAGAGTGACTCTCAAGGTAAAAAATCTAAACTGTAAATTCTGTGTACTCTGAGAGGTCTGTTTATGGTGGTGATGAAGGAATCCTCTTCTTGCTTTTCAAATAGGAATGTTACAAAATTTATTGGTGTCAGCAGGGCATGAAAACTTACCTTGCAGTCCTAGAACGACGCCTACTATCAAAGTGAAAAATATGGTATCTGGCAACCATGCCCTCCAGAGCCACATCCCCAGTAATTTAAAAGAATAAAAGTTATGTACTCAGTTTAAAAGTAATATACCAACAGCACTTGTTGATACCTAATTTTTTGGGCTATATTAGATTATTACTGGTGGAATTAATCAAGTATATTAGAATAGTATTTGGCCAGTTACAAGAACCAGTTGAATACCAAAAGATATTAATCAGATATAATATATGATGTCAGTAAAATCAGATGTTAATTGAGTACTAGTCTATCAAATTGACTTATTTCATCTTTTGCTTTTTGTTTTTACCTTCTTTTCCTTCCTGTATTCACTCAACTCTTTTTTGCCAGTAACTGATCATGGCTTGTGAGTTGTCATTAGTGTCTGTTTTCTTTTCTTTTCTCTATGTATTCTCTACTTTCTTTTAACTACTTCTCCCTCCATATACTCTCTCAACATTATTCTCCTTATTTATCTCATCACCCATTCTTTCTCTCCAACCCTCCTTCATCTCCACACAGGACTTGGAATTTTTACCAGGTACCTAATAGTAAGGAGACTTATTCACTTGATCATGAACTGATACAAAAAGTGGAGCAATGTTCAGGTGAAAAGCGTTGCTCCCCTGCAGCAACTGAGAAAAGGAAGAGTGCTTGAATTTCTTTTAGGATGCTGATCCCTGAGCTCTGTTCAATGGTTCCATCTTCCCTGTCAGCTTCTAGCTAGTAGATGTCTGATAAACTTGAAACTCCGCCTTCTCTGGCTGCTGGAAGAGGAGCTGCATTCTCTGTGTTCTCTTTTTGTATCTGAGTCTTCTGGTTGCTGAAAGGGTTCCCCTACTCTCCATATCTTTTGTTTACTACTGCCTTGTTTCTAACAGTATACATCTCTTCTCTCACCCTCTTCACTTATTTGTATGCATCTCTTCTCAAGGAGGAACTAGAGTTACTACTTTTTACCTCCCCTTCTCCACCAAATTTCCACAAATTTGCAACCGTTCATCTGTGTGAAGAGGGCTGCATTCACCTCTCTCAGGAACCTGTCAGCACTGTTCCAGTAGTCAAGTCTTGGTCAGTGTAATGTGAAAATCTCCCCCTCGCCTCTCATAGTTCAAGAAGCAAAGAATCAAACTCTGTCCTAAACTAATAAGTATCCTTACTAGATCACTGATACATCTTACTCCTCTCTGATGGCATGCCATGCTCTTGCCTTCTCTCCATCTCCTTATGATAGTGCCTGGCCTTGTGCCCTATGCAATGTTTCATCAGCAGGTCTAGCCGTTTACTAAAATATGACACTTGTGCAATTCTTCTTTTCAGTGCAGCTCCAGCTTTTTGAAGTGCCACATGCCGTAACAGTATTGTTAGGATCCTTTACTGTTGCTGGGGGTTAGGAAAAACATTCCTCCCTCACCCTGCAATTGCATTTCTTAACTGTCTCTCTTTCCTCTACCCTAATACTGAGCAAGTCAGAGATCGTATTTATGGCTGTTTATGGCTCTGCTGCTGTACACAGCAGTACCCAATTGATGTCAGCATGAGTAGGTTGAAACTAAAATTCAGATTGTCTGCTGCTCCTCCCTGGCTATTGGGTGAGAGAATCATGTTCAGCAACAGTTGATATGTATAATTTTCACGTAAGGTAAGTTTAAAAATTTAGTGTAGAGAAATATCTGAATCCTAAACTGAATTTGCACCATTTCATTACATAACTTTTTTTTTAAACATTGTTTTTAACAAATAAAGTACAGTGTGTATAACATGGTCTTGCATATCTCTTTGTTGTAGTGAAAGTTAACATGTTTTGCCAAGTTTACTTTTTCTATTAACAGAAATTTTATAATGAAATGACATTATTAACCTGATTAACTGCAGGTCCGGCTCCCAAGCAGTTGGTGCGCACTTTATTCACAAATCAGACATCTGAGACTAGTGAGAAGAGGTATAGTACCTTTTTATTCTTTAATATATTTATGGAATGACAGTAGCCCCTCCTTAGGTAAAGTTACCATTATAAGACCAATTTTTTTTGTCCCTCTTTTCCACTGCCATCCTAAACTTTTTTTAACATGGAAATCGGTGTCTCATCCTTTCCATAAGAGACTGAGTTCTGTGTAATCCAGTTTACCTAAGGAGGTTGTCAATGGAAAAAGCACTAATTTCAGCTTTGATGAAAAAATGATCATACAGCCTGGCTGCAATGTGAGTCGCACCTTTTTTTTTTTTTTTTTTTTTTTTTTTTTTTTTTTTTTGAAAGTGGTAATTAGCAGAGCTAAAAAATACTTAACATTTTGCATTGCTTTTTTTTGCCAGATCCTAACCTGAGACTCAAAAATTGATGATGACTAAAATTGTTTATTTGGCTCACCTATTCAGAAGAGGAAGGTTCCTGTAGTATTTCAGTTAGTAGACTTTTTAATGGAAATGTTTTAGGTTTTTTGTGGTACCCCAGTCCCCTGCACACTGAATTTTGTGCCCCAGTCTACCTTAAATCTAGCTACAAGTGAGGCCCTGAGAAAATCAGAAATTTAGGCTCCCTTATCCATGACTTTTTTTTCCTCATTTGCAACCACACAAAGTAGGATGCTTCACTTTTAATGATATAATGGCTGTGCCAGTTTTGGCCACTCTGTCATACGCACTCTCCTGATTGTTTTCAATGTGTTACTTGTCTACTCAGACCTCATTAAGTGTCAGATGGCAACGTACAGAGTCAAAGAAATGGACACCATTATTTCATATCCTAACCAGTGATCTTAGTGTCATTAGACATAAAGTAAAATGTTCTCAATGGAGACATGAAACCAATTATAAAACACTGCTCTGTAGTTCAGATTTTCAGTTTTCACCTACAAGCTGGACAAATACAATGGCTTTTCAAAATTAACCAGAGGTTGAGGACTTACTAACTTTTCTAGAAAATTTTCTTGATCTAAAAATAATACCACTGTCAAAAAAAAGCCATAAAAAGACAGCCAGATGTAAGTTTAAATATCTTGACTGAATACTTCTAAATGTTTGAGTTTCTTGCAGATTTAATCTTGATCTTTTTCTTTTTTTTTTTTGCTTTTGTTTAGTTTAGAGAGTTTTAATAAAGATTATTGCTCTTAGTTACTGATATGAGTGTGGTCTTATCTTCAACTTCACCTAGCTAAGTTTTCTGTCTGGAAATGGAGGATGTTCATATTGTTGCGAGCTTGAAAAAAGCCGCCTTGGCTAATAAATTTGTGCTCCCTTTGCTATTTTAGATACTTTTTGTTTTCATAAGTGCTTTCTTAACACATGTCCCAGATACTGCTCCTCTAATCCTATTTGAGACCTGATTGACACAAAAATGATGTCACACTTGGTGTAATTTCACTGCAGGCCCAAGAAGAAAAGATGTAATAGGAAAGATCACTCTTTTAAACATAATTATTTCCAGTAATTAACAAGTCAGAAGAAATAGTGAATCGAGTGAAAGAGACATGAATTCATGTCTTAAGTCTGGCATGCCAACACTTCTTTAGATATAACTTGTAGAGCAAAAAGTCAACGTATGTAAAAGCTTATAATGTATCTACTGCAATAGACTGTGGCGACTGTTAGCATCTTGTTAATGAGAACTATGTTGCTCTGTCTGATCTCTGCTTTGCAAAAAAGGTTAGGATTAGTAATTGCCAAATAGATGTGCTTGTGATGTGTCTGTGTGTGGAGGTTGTGTTTTTTTTTAATTTAAATTTTTATTGCATGAGAAAGTTTAATGACCTCTAGGAGCCTCTCATTCTAAATTCTCCTGCTGTCTCCTTTTGGAAAAAGTTCCCTAGAGCTTTGTGGGGAAGGGTGGGAGGGTGGGTGGGTTGGTAACAATCCCTTTTCTGCTTCCCTCAAATAACACAACTAACAGGAAAGTGGGAGCAGGAAGAACTTTTGATCTGCCTCTGACGTAGTCAGTGACAAGTTGGCTTCTCTTTTCCATGCAGTGGGAAAGTTCCCTTTAAAAACATTTAATGAGAGAAGAAGAGCCACAGGATGTGTATACATAGCCTGTGCACAGGTCCTTTTCAAAGGTGTGGGGATAGGAATTATCTTCCTTAAGGGACTGGAATGGTGTGGTCTAGACTGAAACTGTTCTGCTCCTCTTCTGGTGATATTGGACTGCTGCTACGTCTGACCATAATTTGTTTGTAAAGTGAAAGTCAGAGGGAAAATTACTGTAACTGTCTTGAGAGAGAGAGAGACCACACACACACACACATTGAATTGTAGATGAAATAGACCACTATGTCTATATTACATTGAATGGTTATGTTATGTGATAAGTAAATTGCCCAGTCATTCATAATTATTTCTTCCCACTAGCTACAATAATTTATGATCATATTTTGTTCATCTTGGGTATAGTTTTGAACTATATCAAAATTGTAAACTAAACCATGTATGCTTTTAGTCCTTGTTTTGAGATTTAAATTTATTTAAAATGGATTTACATTTATAGATGCATTTTTGAAAATACCTAGTCAGAAGGGCCTTATTGACAGGAAATATGTTTGTTTAAAGGGTTCCTTTGCCAAACCATTCATTAGCATCAAGGTGCGGTAGCTTCCTGTCATCAGAGCAGCATATTCAAAAACTAAGAGAAGCAGGAAAAGATGACAAACAGCTGATCATCGTAAGTACTTTCCTTTTAATGTTGCCAACTGTGTATTTCTCAAACTTCTGTGTGTCATAAGCCTGCATTTTGAAATGTTAACATAACCTCTACAGTAAATATTTTTGAATGAGCTGTCCCACCTCTTAAATGTTATGAACTTGTCTTAAATGTAGTTATCCTTACATAGGGTTGTTTCTGTAACTTTGTAATCACTAACCATTTCACACTTTCATTGAATTTTTGGCATTAAAAAGTGATGCTAGACTGATTATTGTTGAATCCATATTGTTTAAACTGAGTCCTCCAACATTTCAGTTTTTTGTTTTAAATAGGCTGTATTTGGTTTCTCAAATACAAAGAGGAGCTTTATTTATTAAGGAAAGTGGAGAGGAAGAGAAGTAAATTTGCCTTTGCATATAAACTAATCCTCAGTTTATGCAAATGATACACTTGCTTATCCTCACGAGTGAGATTCTATCTGGCAGATTTTTCTGTGTGAGGTTACATATGAATGCATTACACTTATGTAATGAGATACGGATATTTTTTCAAAGCACTGACTAAAATTAAAGATGGGGAAAGAACTTTTCCACAAATCACTGATGAGCTAGCTCCATCAATAACTGATACAGTGAGAGGTATATTTAAATAATTAAAAATAAATTGGTAAACTAAAATACAAATAGCTATTTCTACTAAAGAAAAAGTAGAGCAAGAACTATTGAACCAAAGAATTTAAAAATGTGAAGTGGGGCAAAAGCACGCAAATTGTCCTAGTTTGAAGGACCACACAACACTGCAGCAGAACCAATTAAAAAATTGAACCTGTTAAAGCAGACATTACCACTACCTGCACTTTTGTAATATTAAAGAATTACTAAGAAATAAATAGAGTCCTTAATCTGCTAAAAATATATACTAAGGACACAAGCCTGAAGTCTCTCTTTCCTAAAGCATGAAATTGCCTCTCTGGGTGGGATTACAAAATAACAGATATATACACAGAATATGTTCAGAAATGCCAGAATATTAAACTGTTCAGAGATGTGATTTATATCTAACACTTACTTGCAACATTCTCAATTATTGCCTGTTTAGGTCTCAGGTGACTAATTTTAGACATACAAATAATCCCCTTTACTTCAGCAGGGCTGAATGGGGGCCTTAAAACCCAACTTTTGGTTGTACAATAATAGAATTTGATCGGTCTTTGATATAGGTTCTTTGTAAGGAAAAAATAGCTATGATTTTCACTGATCATAAACCAATACTTTTTGTAACTGACTGGCTTATTTTTTCTCATTTTCAGTGTTTTTAAAGAGTGTTTTGTTCAGTGCCATAACAAAAAAGAAAAGTCTTAGTTATGTAGTATATAGTGTAGTAATTTTAGAGGGAGGAAGAAAGCATAGGGGTCTTCATCAAAATGTGTGAGGGAAAACAAATTTACATCTGAGACTAGTTCATTGTGTTGTTTTGTTTAAAACTGACAGTGTCACACTTGACTTTTAAACTTCAGCAGAAATACACATTAAAATAAAACACAATCTCCAAAATATTAATTGTATACAACTTTTAACATTTGCATGTTAACCCAATCCCTGTTTATCAATGAAGGATATAGTTGTTGTTCTTCTAGTTCACTTTAATCATATAATAATATATATGAGACAGTGATATATAGGCTTCTGTCCTATCTGCAAAAACTGACTAAAGCCTTCAATCTAGGTGCGCAGAAGGTTACTTTGCCAAGTTAGTTTTTTTTTTATAAAGTGTGAAACTAGAACCAGTTGAAAGAGTGGCAATTGCATTAAATTAAAAAAAAAAACAACTTGTTTTTTGAAATTCATAATTGGCAATATTATTTTTTGACAAACTCTATTTCCAGATATTTAGTATTTTAAAGAAATGTGTAAATGAGTATTTGCTGTATAGTGTGTGTACAGCCCATTTAAAAACTCTTTGAAAACGTGTAAAATATAGTAATTATCTTGCAAATATTGGCTGAAAACATATTATTTTACATCTCTTGGAATTTCTGGCATGCTGTTAGGAGCAGCATTTTATTATACTCTTATTGTAAACAACATAGTTCAAATTGCTGCTCAGACCCATTCGCTACTTAATTAAAACATTAAACTTCCAATTTTTTTTAGGAGTTTTGTTCTTATCAGTGGTGGCTCCTATAGTTAGAGATGTAATCCTCTTGGGCATCAGTCTATCCCTATCTCTCTACCTCATCTCTTCTAACTTGCCAAAAAACCTCTCATCTATCAGAGGTGTTCTTTGTTGTAAGATGTTAGGACTTTAAGCACAACATTAATTACCACTTCTTTACTGTAGCTGTGACCATGTTAATATTTTGGCTTTACATTGTGTATTTTATGACCCTTTGTCATTCTAACTGTTCGTACAATGCCAGAGTCCTTGGGACTGAGCTATGATATAAATCTTATCAAATATTTTTATAAATTCTACCATTCTGTTCAGTATTTGGAGGGAATGTTATGGGTAAAACAATTTTCCCCCCCCATATGCAGTTTTATATTATCTGTTTAACAAGAATTTAGTCTATAAGATGTTCGTATATTGTCTCCTTTGTATAGTGTGTATATTTACTGAATACCTTTTTGTATTATCTGTGAGTATAAAATCTATAACCAGCTCAATTTGTCTGCAAAAGGCATTAAAAATTGTCTTGCCATGTTTGCTTGTAAATGAGTTTGTGCTCTCTCAGTATAAAAATCTTCTACAACTTGAAGTTCTAATACTCGTACTGATTTTTTTTCCAAATTTTTTTTTATGGTGTATGTCACTAGTGTCTGAGCATGCCTAACCATTAATTATTCCTCACATCACAACTATTGTTTTCATTTTACTGATGTAAAACTGAGGCACAGAAAGATTAAATGTCTTGCCCAAAGTTCCCAGGAAGTGTGGCAGAGCCTAGATCTTCTGAGTGCCTTAAGATCATCTTTCCTCTTTTTATGAAAGCTACAAAACAAATTTTAAAAGAGCAGTGAAAACCTAATACTATGTGTGGACGCACACTCAGAATTATACTTTGGAGGAAGAATCTTTTTATGTTCAAAGCTACTTAAAAACATTAAATCTCTGTAGCAACTTTCAAATCAGTATGATGTCTGTTTTACACACCATGGAAAGTGACGTAGCAAGATTCAGTGACTTGCCCAAGGTTGCATAGATTGGGTTAGAATTTAAGTCCCTTATTGTTGTGTTCAGACTAATATAACAATCCAGTCTGAGATATTATAAACTATGATATAGGAAGTCAGACCTTAAGTAACTTCTAAAATCTTACATATTCAGTTGACATTGTTGCTGGTTAAATGAGCTCCCATATTTATGCAAAATTAAGGTGTTTGTTTTTTTTTTTTTCAATTAAACTTAAGGCGAGTAGAAATGATCCGTCCCCTTCCTTAGACAGTTTTAAACAAATACTCCCTTGCTACATTTGCATCCTAGATTTTTTAATGGAGTTCAAAAAAGAAATAGGTAAGTTAATAAAGGATAAGTCCATCAGTGGCTATTAACCAAGATGGTCATGGATGGAACCCCATGCTCTGCGTGTCCCTAGCCTCTGATTGCCAGAAGCTGGGAGTGGATGACACTGGACAGTGGGATGACATGACTCCATAATTGCCTGTTCTGTATGTTTCCTCTGAAGCATCTGGCACTGGCCACTGTTGGGAGACAAGATACTGGGCTAGATGGACCATTGGTCTGACACACTGTGGCCATTCTAAATACAAGTACATGAGAACCTGAAAATGAAATTGATGTCTAGTTAATTCTTTTTGCACATTGCCAAGACTGCAAAATTTAAACTGCATAGGGAGCTTTTTTTAGTTTTCAATTTTAATAAAATAAGATGTTTTTTGTAACATAAGCAAGAAAATTTGCTTTTAAAGATTTTTATACTGACATCCTCAATGCCAACGCAGTAACACCACCTCCCTAAGCAGCACTGAGCCATGGTCAATGTGTTTGAGGTTGGTGCTGCACAAACACAGATACTGCACTACCTGCATAACCCTAAAGCCTTGGCTACACTTGAGAGTTACAGCGCTGTAACTCACTCCCTGTCCACACTGGCAAGGCACATACAGCGCTGTATCTCAGTGGCTACAGCGCTGAAGGTACTCCACCTCCCCGAGAAGAATAACAGCTGCTGCGGAGTGGCTGAGACGCTGGTGCTCCAGTGTAAAGAGGGAAGTAACCTTATTATGCAGTGATTGACCTCCAGAAACTCCCCATAATCCTTTTAAGTGAAGGTTCCTCTCATTGTTTTGTTGTGAACTTGGGGCTCCGGGAGCTGCTTATCAAAAAACCAAACACAGCTAATGTTTGCTGTGAATGAGCAGAGGCAGGCAGGGGGCTCCCTTTGGAACACCCACAGCTAATGTTTGCTTGAAGAGAGAGGCGGGGGGGGGGGGAGGGGAGAGAAGGGTCTGTTTTGGGGAGCGGCTGCTTATCTGATGTGAGAAAAAAACAAACAGCTGCTGTTTGCTTTCAGTGAGTGAGTGAGGGTGGGGGAGGGGGTCGCAACTTGCAAGGCAGGGAGCTGACACAGTGTCGGCTCCAAAAATCCACTCACTCTCTTCCCACACGCTCCCTGTCACACTCCACCTTCCTCCCCCCCCCCTTTTTGAAAAGCACATTGCAGCCACTTGAACACTGGGATAGCTGCCCATAATGCACCGCTGCAAATGTGGCCACGACAGTGCGCTGGTAGTTGTCAATGTGGACAGACTGCAGCACTTTCCCTAGTCAGCTGTACGAAGACAGGTTTAACTTCCAGCGCTGTACAGCTGCAAGTGTAGCCATACCCTAACAGTCTTCCAGCAGCTGTCCCACAATGCCTGACACTGATTGCCCGGATCACAGTTGTGAACTCCTGTCCTGGGGTCTTGGAGACCAGAAGGCTCACTGACCCCACTCCAAGTCCTGCAAATTTTTGAAATGCTTTTTCCTGATTGTCCAACTTGGTGAGCACACCTAGCAGATCTAAGTTCTTGTGTGCAACTGCCTAGCTGACCATATTGGCTACATGCTCCAGATGAACTGCAGCTTGGAGTAGACAAGAGATCTTGGATTTCCTGGGCCTGTGGGGAGAAGAGGTTGTGCAAGCACAGCTACAGACCTGTCATAGAAGTGTGGACATCTGTAGATTTCACAGATGATTCAGGAGAAGAGGTACAACAGGGATCAGCAGCAGAGCTATGTGAAAGTGAAGGAACTGTGGCAGGCATAGCAGAAGGCCAGAGAGGCAAACAATTGATCTGATGCCAAACTGCAGACCTGCCACTTTTTACAAAGAGCTGCATGCCATGCGTGTTAGAGACTTCACCACCACCATGGATATCTCCAAGGAGCTTGAGGCACAGGCCCCAGGCATGAACAGAGAGGATGAGGGGAAGGTGGAGGAGAATGGAGGACATGCAACTTGGGGGGTCCAGCTATGCCATGAGCCAGGAGTTTTGAGACTCCACCACAGCCCAGTCAGTTGCTGCAGTTGAGCAAGTGCAAGACCAGTGCAGGGGAAAGAACCTTAGGTAAGTATGTAAATTTATTTTCCGTTATGGTGCTTCTAGCTTAACAGGACACTGCTATTGACTTTTCATTAATTTACTTGTACTAAAAGTATTGGTACAACAAAGAGAGGTAGAGTTTTATATGCTTTTCATTCCCCTGTAGAGTTAGGTAGGGGGGCTGTGCAGAGCAGCTCATTTATATTCTGAGATGTCCCCGGAATCCTTTTGGGAGTTCTCAATGAAATTTTCATGGAGGGACTCAGCAGTCCTCTCCCAAAGCTTTTTAGGATGACAACCTTATTTCTTCCCTCATGGTAGGATAGCTTCCCACACCAGTTGGTAATAATTTTGGCAGTCTCCATTGCAGCAAACAAGCTAGCGTGGACGGGCCCAGGTGGCTTTGGGTTGCCAACAGCAGCTGTGCTCTCAGTGCCTTGTTACCTTCAGGAGAGAGAGAGGTGCTGAAATCGCCACCGCTGTGGAAAATGGTGCCAGTATTCAGTGCCATTGCCCATCACTCATAGTTCCATGCAATTGAGCAGTCCCTTCCTCATTTCCCTCACCCTTAGCAGGCCATACTCACCATGGCTGGAGCTGTGAGTGGTATTGTGCACAAGCACTCTGAAGCAAAAGTGTCAGTAAGCATGTATTGTTTAAAACTTTCGGGGAGCAAGGGAAGGGAGTTCTGAATCTTAACTTTGCTTTCCATTGTGAGTATACTGACAATGGTACTGCTGTTTTCTCTGTAGCTGCTGCCATTGCAGCCTTGAGTGGTTCCCTCTCCGCACCTGCATAATGCTTGAGCCAGATAAGAAAGAGAAAGTAGAGAACTTGGGATGATCTGTTCAGCAAGATCATGCAAGCCAGTGCTGTATCATATCATGAACAAAGGGCCTGGAGGATAAATATTGCAGACTGTATAGAGAAGGCAACACCAGACAAGCGCCAGGCCCAGAAGTCAGAGGGAGATGCACGAAGACATAATGGGGCACTTTGGGCAGCAAACAGATGCAGCACACTCTTGGGATGTATAGGTTCAACAATCCTGTGGTTGCCTCCCTTTGCAGTCTGTGGAGAAATGCAGTATAGCACCTCCCTGCATACTCTCTCTACATTCCATGTGGCATCAGTGGCCACCTCACTAATTCTACCACTCCCCACTGGGGGTCATTAAGGACAAACACAGCTTCACATACACTGACCTGTGAGAGGCACAGTTGATGTCTATATTGGTAAAATGGACATTAATGTTCCTTCTCCTTCGTTAAGCTCTGTTACATTAAAACCACAAGAAGTTTATGGATTTGCTTTTAACTTGCACAGAACTTTATGGAAGTGTTTTGTTACTCTTTTGTTTGGAAAATAATTCATCTTCAGTAGTTCTGAGCATATGCTGCAGAATGGCTGGCGATACTGAAAGCACCCAGCTTCTCATGACACAACTCATAATATCAGTGTTTAAACAGTGTAATAATAATAAATGTACAGCAAGCACCACAAAATTAGTAGGTGTCTGTGTCACATTCATAGATGTGCACCACGCAATTCCTAACAGCCCCCAGACTTCATGGCCAAGTAGAGCACAGCACATCAAAGTGCTCTTTCAAAGCCTCTGTATAGCTCCACCTTAAGCTCTTCTGATAGTCTTGCTGTCTGATTGTTCAAACTCAGCCAAAAGCTGCAACACCTCTGCTGTCCACTCTAGGGGCAACTTTTCCCCCTTTGCTTCACAGATGGACACAGTAGGCGGCTATAACCATTTGGATATTTTTCTCCCTGAGATCCAGTCTTGTGAGTAAACAATGCCAGTGCCCCTTCAGTCTACTGAAAGCACGTTCAGTTGTCATCCTGCATCTGCTGAGCCAGTAGTTGAATCTTCCCTTCGTGCTGTTGAGTGGTCAGTATATGCCCTCGTGAGCCAGAGGAGCAAGGGATAGGCTGGGTCCCCCAGAATTGGTACTGGCATTTCAACATCACTGTTTATAGCAGCAGAGTGCAAATGCTTTAGTGTATAAATTTGAATAATCTTTCATTTTGCTGCTTATTTTTCCATTACACTTTCATATAATCTCCCATTTAACTGTTTTGTAACATAGGCACTTCATGAGAGAGGTGAAATGTTTTTGCCTCAAAAAATTCATGAGTTAAACTGATGAAAGTGAAAATGCTATCCATAATGAAATTGATAAAAGCCAATGGGCTTGAAGAAGTAAAGTATAAAACTGAAGGAAACAGTTATTGGTCAGTTTTAATTACTGGCTCTTATTCCATTATAAACCTTCATGCTCCATCAAGTTTATGTTCCTATTTACAGAATCAATCTGACAAATAAAAAAAATCAGTACTGTAAATACTATCCATGCAGCATAATGTTCAGACTTCACTTAGCATCTTTTTTATTTTACATGTTTATTGCTACAGTTTATAATGACCAGTGAAGTCAGCATTTCATAATAGGAAATGACCCCATATTTTTACTACTTTTTTTTTAATTTTTAGAAAGTAAACTCCTAGAAATTTTTTTTAAATGTAACTTTTGCCCTCTGACTGAAGCAGTAACAGTTTATGAAATTTGGAGTCATGTTTTCCCAATCATTTTGCTAAATTCCACAGAATAAAATTCTTTTAAAATCTGTACATCTCCTTTTTGAGTGGAGCATGCCTTGACGAGTAGAGAACCCTGCCCACCAACTTCCTGCCAGAAGCTTCTGCCTCTTCAGGCAATACATATGGCTGCTCAGGAGGTCCTCTTTTTTTTTTCCCCTCTTTTTTCTTTAATTCTTCGTGAAGAACCCAAGAAGAAATGTTTTCTTTGGACCTTCTTCCTGCTTTTCTCCATTTCCTCCTCACCCCTTACAGCCTGCATTTTTTTTTCTGGCTGTTTTTGTTCTTTGAGCAAAGTGTTGCTCCTAGAGCAGCTGCAGCAAGGGTAATCAAGAGGGGAAGTGCTTCACCCTGTGCCTAAGACAAGGGGCCCCTACCATCTCCTACAAAGGCACCAAATGCCTATTTTGCAGGTGGAGCTCCTCAACTCATAAATGGAGGATCAGGCAGAGATGTACCTGTTCAGAGAAGAGAAATTGGTAAGACATTTTTTTGTCCAAATATCAAGAGAATTATTAAAGCCCTTCTAAGTGTGAAGACAGCCTTCATGTAATGTGATGGCTGGTTGTCTTGAAGTTACAAATGGACTGAAACAGTGGGTTTCAGAAATATAAACTTCTCACAGTGTTCCAAATGGGGTTTGTCCAATTTAGGGTCTTTATCCTCTCTGCAGTTGTATGAATGCAGTTTGCATCAAGTTAGTGTAGGTTTGCAGGTGCCTAAAAGAATGACTTTAGATCAAGTAACTGAGTTTCTGCTGTGGGTCTGTCAGATTGCTAAGAACTAATCTTCATGCTCCCTGTTACTGGCTTTCTCCTAAGTCTCAACAGCTCATGCTTCATTTTGCCCACCAGAGGCTTTTGGAGAAGATTAAAGGGACACTGTCAATTTAAAGAATACGTTAAAGGGATACTGTCAGGTAAAATGTTTAAACTAATTTCAGAAAACTTTTGTGTTTTAATTTTTTTCCTAAAAAACCTTTTTGAAATGTTTTAAAAATGGAATTTCTTCTCTTCTGCTGATGTTTAAGGGTGTGTTTCAGGGAAGCAGACTAGGCAATATTAAGAATAATAAATCAGCATTCAGGCACTCGCCTGTCTATCTTAGCTCTGGGCACATGCCTCCTTCCCTGCTGTTTCAACAACAACATTGGTGGGTATTATGCCTCAACATCCAAACTCCTCCCTTTAACCTATTGAAAAGTCACAGGATGACTCTCGTATTGCCTGCAAGGCCCATGCATAGATCTGAGAGAAAAAAGGATCGGTTTCTCCCAGGCCTCAAGCTTTCAGTCACTCCTCAGTTCTGTGCAGGAGTCGAGTGACGGATGCTTACCAACCAGCTCTGCCAGCCTATCCTGGGGAAAGGAGACACCATCCTGTTCCCAAACCAGAAACTGCAACAACTCTGGCTGTTACTGGCAAACTCCATCTTTGGAGGGAAGAGTGGGTATGTGAGCTCCCTTCAGAGCACTGCGTTAGAGTAATGTCATGCTAGTGCATGGGAATAGGAAGTTCAGCTGAGTAACAGAAGTGAAAGAGCTGTGTGCAGGGTACTCTCAAATGTGTAAATAAACTGAAAACAATTGTTTCCTGTGTCGCTTTCAGTAATAGAGGTTTTTCTTTTTTCTTTTCATTACTATGCTATTTTCAGATAGGTAGTTCTCTCCTCTGCTACTGTGGTGTGAGACCCATGCAAAAAGGAAAACTATACATAGGAAATGATAGCCTAAACATGACATGTTGTCGAACGCTAAAAAAAAGACACTTTTTTTTCTTTTTTTGCTCTTTTCTTTCATTTGTAGTAATCTTAGGTGCTAACGTGTAATAATAGGTTAAAAATAATTGGCAGATTTATTGTGTCTCAAATTTAATTCCTACTGCTGTATTGCTCCTTCTGATTTTAGCCTGCACATCCTGCTTCTGCACTGCAGAGTCTATACCAACTCATATAGCAATTTTTTGTCTGAAGAATGGTCTGCAGTTTGTGGATTTGGAACAGTGCTTCAGTTATGCTGACAGGCTAATGTCTTTATGGGCTGCATAAGGTTATCGAATATGTTTTAAAAAAAATAAAATAAAACCCTTTTTTCACACTCTGCAGCCTTAAAGAAAGCTTGGTGCACTTTCTAATAGCTACTAGCATATAAATACTAGGGGAATGCATTAAGTTCTTTGAGTGCTTGCTCATATCCATTCCAATTAGGTGTGCGCGCGCCGCGTGCACGTTCGTCGGAGACTTTTTACCCTAGCAACACTCGGTGGGCCAGCAGGTCTCCCCCTGGAGTGGCGCCGGTATGGCGCCTGATATATACCCCTGCTGGCCCGCCCGCTCCTCAGTTCCTTCTTACCGCCCGTGTCGGTCGTTGGAACTGTGGAGCACGGCTAGCTGTTCTCCACCTCCCTAGCGTTTCACTCTTGTGTAGTATCGTGTATATAGTTCTTTCATCGTAGTTATAGTGTTAAATTTAGTAAATTGTAATTCTGTAGATAGTTAGAGAGGATCGGGGGTTTGCCCCTTTTTCCTCCCCACGGTACGGGGCCCATGCCCGGTTCACCGGGCTTCAAGCCTTGTGCGGCCTGTCATCGGCCGATGCCCACAGGAGATCCACACGACTCCTGTCTGAGGTTCCTAGGCGAGTCCCACCTTGCGGACAAGTGCCGGATCTGCAAGGCGTTTAAGCCCCGGACAAAGAAAGAGCGGGACAGTTGCTTAAAGCAGCTCTTGATGGAGGCAGCACTGACTCCCCCATCTTCGGCACCGACTCCGGCACTGGGACCAAGCGTCTCCTCCGCTCTGGACCGCCCGGCACCGACAAAGGCTTCGCTTTCCCGCCCGGCACCTCAGCCGGCACCACTCCCTCTCCCCGAGGAGCAAGAAGCACAGGACTCCTGCGGCTCTTACAACTGCACCACAGTTGGAGCGTGCTTCCAAATCGGACCACCCGGCACCGTCATCCGCCGCGGCACCGAGCGTCGTCGCACCGTCGACTCCAGCTTCGCAGGAGCTGTTGAGTCCGGTGCCTCTTAGCTCCGCAGCACGACCTGCGGTTGAGCTCGTCGTGCCTTCCACGCCAGAGACCTTCTCCATGGCACGCGACCTCATCGCCATGACAGAGCCCGAGCCGCCCCAACCCCCGGCACCACCGGTGCAGGTTATCCAGTCCATGGGCAAGCCCACCATGGTGCGCCCACGTTCGCTGGACGCCACCGAGCATCGGTCCCGATCCAGATCGAGGGACTACTCTCAGTGGCGCCGATCAAGATCCAGACGCCGCTCGCAGTCCCGGGGCCGCTCCCCGCGACACCGGTCATACTCGCGGCACCGATCAAGATCCCAGTCGCCGTCGTACTGCTCCCGGCACCGGTCCAGATCGCGGCACCGACGTTCCTACCGCAGCCGTTCCCGGCACAGCAGCACACGGCACCGGTCGACCTCCCGGCACCGAGCTGGTAGCAGGTCCCGGTCCAGATCGAGGTACCGCCATGACTCCCTGTACCGCTCGCCGGCACTGCGCAGAGACGAAATCTCTATGCGCAGGGGCCTGGCACAGTCATCGACAGCTGCTCCGTGGCCTTCATGTCACTCGTCCGCCTCTTCACATGTGGACAGCGCCTCCTACGGGAGTTCCAATGTGCAGGCCCACCCGGACCATGGAGCACCGCAATGGTCCTTTTGGACGCCCTGGGCATACCACCAAGCCCAGGGTGAACCACTGGGCCCAGCACGCTCCAGCCACTCGGAGCACCGTGCACCAGAGGCCACAGTCAGCCGGCCTCCCCCCTCGGGTATGGAGGAAGACCCTGCGCATCCCCTGGCACAGCAGGATGCCCCAGAGACCGAGGTCCCTCAGGACGAGGCTTCCGTACAGGAACCATTCCTCCCTGGGTTATCTTCTTCCTCGTCCCCAGATGAGGCGGTAGCGGGCACATCTTCATCAGGGCCCCCGCCGATTGATCTCTGTGCACATCAGGACCTTCTGCGGCGCGTTGCCCAAAATATAAACCTTCCTGTAGAGGAAGTCCCTGAAGTGGAGGACCCGGTGGTCAGTATACTCTCTGTAGAAGCACCGACCAGGGTGGCCCTCCCCTTCATCAAATCCATCCTGGCAAAGGCGGACACCATATGGCAGTCTCTGGCCTCCATTCCACCCACAGCCCACGGAGTGGAAAGAAAATATATGGTGCCATCCAAGGGGTATGAGTACCTCTACGTACACCCCGCCCCCTGCTCGTTGGTGGTACAATCAGTCAACGAACGGGAGCGCCACGGCCAGCAAGCTCCTGCGCCAAAGTCCAGAGAAGCCAGGCGCATGGACTTGCTGGGCCGCAAGATTTACTCCGCGGGAGGCCTTCAGCTGAGTGTGGCGAACCAGCAGGCCCTCCTGAGCCGATACAGCCACAACACCTGGGAGGCTGTCGGCAAGTTTACAGAGCTAATTCCCCAGGACTCACGCCAGGAATTTTCAGCTCTCCTGGAAGAGGGGAAAAGGGTTGCGAGGAACACACTGCAAGCATCCTTGGATGCCGCAGATTCGGCAGCAAGAACGCTGGCGTCGGGTGTAGCCATGCGTCGGATATCGTGACTGCAGGCTTCCGGACTACCGCCGAAGTTGCAGTACACGATCCAAGACCTACCATTCGACGGGCAGGGTCTTTTCTCAGAGAAAACAGATCCCAGGCTACAGAGCCTGAAGGATAACCGGGTTATCATGCGTTTGCTGGGAATGCACACACCCCAGACTCAGAGAAGACCATTCTGCCCTCACCCTCAGCGCCCTTACCCCCCGCCTCGCCCCAAACAGGACTTTACCCGGAGCCGAGGCCGGCCGAACCGCAGACGACAGTCGGGTCCTCAAAGGGGTAACAAATTCTGGGTCCGACGAACCACCACAGGGACCCAAGGCAAACTTTTGAGGGTGCGCCCGAGAGCAGCTTACCAATCCCTTCCCTGGATCCTCTTCATTTTTTTCAACCGCCTCTGCCCCTTCCTGCCGGCGTGGTCCCAACTGACCTCGGATCGTTGGGTCCTGCGCACGGTGGAGTTTGGATACCGTCTTCAGTTTATTTCTCCACCCCCCTCCCATCCTCCCTCCTCGTCCCTCTTCAGGGACCCCTCTCACGAGCAACTTATCGTCCAGGAGGTTCGCAAGCTCCTGCTCATCGGAGCTATAGAGGAGGTACCGAAGGAGTTAAGGGGCAAGGGGTTTTATTCCCGGTATTTCTTAATCCCCAAGTCAAAAGGGGGCCTTCGGCCCATCCTGGACCTGCGAGGACTGAACAAATTCATCAAAAAGTTCAAGTTCCGCATGGTATCCTTAGGAACCATCATTCCTTCCCTGGATCCCGGAGATAGGTACGCCACTCGCGACATGAAGGACACATACTTCCACACTGCGATTTTTCCTCCGCACAGGCGGTATCTACGCTTTGTGGTAAACCAGGATCACTACCAATTCACTGTCCTCCCCTTTGGTCTCTCCTCGGCCCCTCAGGTATTCACCAAATGTATGGCGGTCGTCGCTGCTTCCCTGCGCCGTTGTCGTATCCACGTCTTCCCTTACCTCGACGACTGGCTTATCCGAGGCACTTCGGAGGCACAGGTGGTCGGCCACGTCGCCATCACCAGGGAGCTGTTTGCGAGTCTAGGCTTGACCATCAACCCAGACAAGTCCACTCTGGTGCCTACGCAGAGGATAGAGTTCATTGGGGCATTGCTGGACTCCAACCTTGCGACAGCCAGTCTTCCCCTGCACCGGTTCCAAGCCATAGTTTCCCTGGTTAAAGGTCTGCAAGCCTTTCCGACCACGTCTGCTCGAACTTTCCTCGCTCTCCTGGGGCACATGGCCGCATGCATCTTCGTCATGAAGCATGCAAGACTCCACATGCGCCCGCTGCAAACCTGGCTCGCATCGGTCTATCGACCAGGCAGGGACGCCATAGACACAATCATAACGATTCCACCGACCATTATAGGCTCCCTCAGCTGGTGGTCGACGTCCTCCCAAGTGGGTGCGGGCCTACCGTTTCACGCCCCCCAGCCCTCAGTGTCCTTGACAACGGACGCGTCATCGCTAGGCTGGGGTGCACACCTGGGGACCCTGTGCACACAGGGTCTCTGGTCACCAAGAGAGCTGACTCTCCACATCAATGTGCGCGAGCTGCGGGCAGTACGACTGGCATGCCAGACGTTTCAACGCCATTTACACGGCCGTTGTGTTGCGTTGTTCACGGACAACACAACGGCCATGTATTACATCAACAAGCAGGGCGAGACTCAGTCGTCCCCGCTGTGTCAGGAAGCAATACGCCTATGGGACTTTTGTATAGCCCACTGTATTCACTCAGTGGCCTCCTTTCTCCCGGGAGTGCGGAACACCCTCGCGGATCACCTGAGCAGCTCCTTTCTATCCCACGAATGGTCCATCCGTCCGGACGTCCTTTATTCGGTTTTCTGGAGGTGGGGGTTTCCCCGAATAGACCTGTTCGCCTCCAGATCAAACAGGAAATGCCAGATGTTCTGCTCCCTACAGGGTCGCTCCCCGGGCTCCCTCTCGGACGCGTTCCTCATTCCGTGGAAGGGACGTCTTTGTTACGCTTTTCCACCCTTCCCTCTCATCCACCGAGTCCTGATCAAAGTCCGCAGAGACAGAGCTCGCCTCATCCTGATCGCTCCGGCTTGGCCGCCGCAGCCCTGGTACACCATGTTGCTCGACCTGTCCCTGGCGGACCCAATTACCCTACCTCCTTGGCCGGATCTGATCATGCAGGATTTCGGCAGGATGCGCCATCCGGATCTACAGTCCCTCCATCTGACTGCATGGCTCCTGGCTGGTTAAGCCAGTCTGAGTTGCACTGTTCCGCAGCAGTACAACAAGTGTTGCTGGGCAGCAGGAAGCCTTCCACGCGTTCAACCTACCTCACGAAATGGAAGCGCTTCTGCTGCTGGTGCGACCAGCATGGCCACGCCCCACACTCCGTACTAGTCCCCACTATCCTGGACTACGTGTGGCCTCTCAAACAGCAGGGATTGGCGATCTCCTCTCTACGCGTTCACCTCGCGGCTATATCCACCTTCCATCCAGGCGAGGCTGGCAAGTCCGTTTTTTCCCACCCCATAGTGTCAAGATTCCTCAAGGGCTTGGAGTGACTGTATCCTCACGTCAAACGGCCTACCCCTACTTGGGACCTGAACCTTGTCTTGACTAGGCTCATGGCGCCCCCCTTCGAACCTTTAGCCACATGCTCGCTGCTGTACCTGTCCTGGAAAGTGGCCTTCCTCTTCGCTATCACTTCAGCTAGACGAGTCTCGGAGCTTCGGGCTCTGACCGTGGACCCTCCATATACAGTATTCCATAAGGACAAGGTACAGCTGCGACCGCACCCGGCGTTCCTCCCTAAGGTCGTCTCCGCCTTTCATGTTAACCAGGACGTCTTCCTGCCAGTCTTTTACCCAAAGCCGCATTCATCCCGACGAGATCAACAGCTCCATTCCTTAGATGTCCGAAGGGCTCTCGCTTTCTACATTGACAGGACCAAACCCTTCCGCCGTTCACCGCAATTGTTTGTGGCAGTGGCGGAGCGCATGAGGGGCATGGCAATCTCCTCCCAGCGTTTCGCATCCTGGGTGACGTCCTGCATTCGGACATGTTACAGCCTGGCCCACGTTCCCGCGGGACCTCTTACCGCCCATTCTACCAGGGCTCAAGCTTCATCTGCTGCGTTTTTGGCCCATGTCCCCATACAGGAAATCTGCCGCGCGGCCACCTGGTCTTCTGTACACACCTTTGCATCACACTATGCACTGGTCCAGCAGGCTAGAGACGCCGCCGCTTTCAGCGCAGCAGTTTTACAGTCCGCAACGTCTCGCTCCGACCCCACCGCCTAGGTAAGGCTTGGGAATCACCTAATTGGAATGGATATGAGCAAGCACTCGAAGAAGAAAAGACGGTTACTCACCTTTGTAACTTTTGTTCTTCGAGATGTGTTGCTCATATCCATTCCACACCTGCCCTCCTTCCCCACTGTCGGAGTAGCCGGCAAGAAGGAACTGAGGAGCGGGCGGGCCAGCAGGGGTATATATCAGGCGCCATACCGGCGCCACTCCAGGGGGCGACCTGCTGGCCCACTGAGTGTTGTTAGGGTAAAAAGTCTCCGACGAACGTGCACGCGGCGCGCGCACGCCTAATTGGAATGGATATGAGCAACACATCTCGAAGAACAACAGTTACAAAGGTGAGTAACCGTCTTTTTTTAAATATTTAACATCTCCATATGAATGCCTGTCCACACACTTGAATACATATAATATTGTAACATCAAGGAAATCTTAAAAAATGGTCTGCCAGATACCAGCAACAGTCTAATATTTCTGTCCTAGTGTAAAATGTAATTGGGTTGTGTTATATTCTTGTTTATAGAAACTATGATAGAGTATATGACCTACATCAATCAAGATAGGGTGAATTAAGAATACTGGCAATTTTGAGGATTTCTTTGCATTAATGTTTTAGTGACTTCATTGTGGTGTTAATTTGTTAGTGTGCTACCATTCACTTTTTGAATAAATTTTAACATCCCAATCATTTGAATAGGATTTCTTGTGTCACAGGGCTTGTTGCAGTACTGTTTATACATTGAAATATAAGAATTGCTTTATATTTAGCTGACTTTCAAATGTACATGTCTTATCTTTTTGAAGTGCTCTCCAAGCATCAAAGCAGACTTCCCCCTCACCTATCCCACCCTGAGCATCGGGGACATGTTCTCCATCCTCGAGATAGCAAAAATTAGGTTTGGTTCAAGTGGGGTCGTAAGGTAATCACATGCATCCTTCCTCCTGAACTGCCTTTTTTCCTTCCTTGTGTGTAAATAGTTGAAATTCAACACACTCTTTTGGCCGAAAGGGCAGTTTCTTCTGAATTACACCTTTTTAAAGGAGGCCTGGAGATAGGGGAAAAAATACATCAGTCTCAACTTTCACACCCTTGGAACCCGAGTCTCTCCCTGATGCTCCAGCCCAAAGCCAACACATGGAGCAACATTTGTTTCCTTCTGAAGAATTATTCCTTTTTCCCGTCTATTACATGCCATAGGAATGTAAGAATTGCCATGCTGAGGACAGACCAATGGATCTTCTGGTCCCAGTTTCCTGCTTCCAGCAGTGGTCCACACATGTGCCTTCAAAGAGAGGCTTAAAAATCTTATTATGCACCTCACTAGCACAGTGATATACCTTGTCATGTTTTCTCCATCCCCTCTCCTATTGTCTTTCTCCAGTACTCTTGTGTGTATTGTGAGCTACACAGTGAAACTTGTGAAAAATTACTAGAATTAATAGTATCAGAGGGGTAGCCGTGTTAGTCTGGATCTGTAAAAGCAGCAAAGAATCCTGTGGCACCTTATAGACTAACAGACATTTTGGAGCATGAGCTTTCGTGGGTGAATACCCACTTCTTCAGATGCATGTGGTGGAAATTTCCAGGGGCAGTATATATATGCTAGCAAGCAAGCTAGAGATAACGAGGTCAGTTCAATCAGGGAGGATGAGGCCCTGTTCTAGCAGTTGAGGTGTGAAAACCGAGAGGAGAAACTGGTTCTGTAGTTGGCAAGCCATTCACAGTCTTTGAACAACTCAACTGCTAGAACAGGGCCTCATCCTCCCTGATTGAACTGACCTCGTTATCTCTAGTTTGCTTGCTAGCATATATATATACTGCCCCTGGAAATTTCCACCACATGCATCTGAAGAAGTGGGTATTCACCCACGAAAGCTCATGCTCCAAAACGTCTGTTAGTCCATAAGGTGCCACAGGATTCTTTGCTGCTTTTATAGAATTAATAGAGCATGGTTATAGGGGTAACTCACAGGGTACACTAGGATGTGGCTTTTCTTTAGAACAGAAACCTATTCTTAAAGTTCTAACTTCACTAGGCCCATTTCCAGACTAACCTGCGGCATCGGCGGGTTAAAATCGATTGCTCGGGGATCGATATCGCGTCTAGTCTGGACGCGATGTATCGATCCCCGAGCGCGCTTACATCGATTCCGGAACTCCATCAACCCGAACGGAGTTCCGGAATCGACACGGAGAGCCGCGGACATCGATGCCGCGCCGTCCAGACGGGTGAGTACCTCGATTTTAGAAATTCGACTTCAGCTACGTTATTCACGTAGCTGAAGTTGCGTATCTAAAATCGATTTTAATACCCTAGTCTGGACGTGGCCTAGTAGATTTGCTTGAGGTTACAACTGTTTCTCTGGTAGTTCAGTTTTCAATGTTGATCTAATTCTCTTCAGACCAGTTAAACCAAATATTGTTCAAAGTTGAAAGGAGTGGGAAACAGGCTGAAAAAATTGAGTCGTACTGCAAAAAGACCTTCCCAGTAATATAGTGTAAAAAGTCTATAAATATAATCTGCTTTTTTTTAAAGGTGAAATTAAATTCACAGTAAATATTCATGCAGTATTATGTTTTGAGATTAACACACACACACACACACACACACACACACACACACACATCACTAAAAATTTTCCCTAGAAAATTCCCTCTTTTACTCATGTAGTAGTGTTTACTGTATACTATGGTAATTGGATCCATATTGTATGTAATGTCTGCCTAGCTTCATTCCATTTTTAACCTTGTGTGTTTTTTATAATCCATTATCTCTCTCATACACACTTTAAACAAAGTCCAAACACAGATTTGATTCTTTTAAAACCAAAACTTAAATATATTAGCCAAAGATAAGTTTCCAACTTTATCAATATATACATCTGTTCTTTGAAACAGTCTTCATCCATATGTGTTACGTAGTTCAAATCAACAAAGACCCTATACTTGAGGTCTTATTCCTTGTTCGACATTAATTATGTTGATTCCTAGTTCTTTGTACTCTTCATAATGAATAATACTTATGTTTAATCAGTAAATTGTGAAATAAATACTGAATTATCTGTGTGCTAAATGAATTTTGTAATAGATTACAAATAGTAATAAGATTAAATGTCAGAACAAAATTACTGATTATTCCTTTTATATATGGGTCTTTTTTACAGTGTTAGGGGAAAACAAGACAATACGAAGCATGGTAAAGTTAAGAATCTTTAGATTTCTGGGCAAGGGGTATATTCTTAACTGATGCATATGATTTGTTATATATAAAATCCAACTTATACCCCTAAAACTTTGAGGGAAGAGAAATGAAAAATAGTGCCAGACACTTCAAATTTAAAATATTTAACATTAATTTATCCACCATAGAAATTTGAAATACAGTGCCAAGACATAACATGTACTACTGTTCCTCTAATGCTCATTTCCATAACTGTTAGGCTTTATATTTTTATGGTAGTGCCTATAGAATGCTAGATGCTTTCCAGGTACTCAGGAGGCGATGGTCCATGCTCAAGAAGCTCACTATCTAAGGACAGACAGGAGTTAAAGCATAGGGAACAACAGAATCTATCCTATTTTTTTCCATACATGATAGTTAAACTCTCTGTAGACAGCAAAGTAGGTAAAGAGGTCATTGCCTTACCTTTTAATAAAAGAAAAAGTGAGCAGTCAATGTTTCTTCATGTGGTCCTGTTACAATGTCTTAACTCTAACCTGGAAGAACTACCATTAACACTTTGGGTGGGGGAGAAGTTGTCTTAATGTGTCCTTTAGTCTATGGCCTCTGCTGTAACTCAGCTTGTGTGCTGGCCATTGGAGGGTACACCTTTGGTCACTATATATTTAGTATACTACTTGTTTTCCTCCTCCTCCACTTCCTTTTAGCCTCAGTGCAGAATCTACATGTGCTTATGTTTGTGAATTGCATATCTAGCTATGAAAAGTTTGTTGTCAACTGTATATTGAGCAATATATATATATATATATATATATATATATATAAAATGTATTTTCTTTTTAAATAGGATGCAGGACAGAAAAGATTTGGAGCTATTTCCTGTAATATTTGTGGAATGCTTTACACGGCATCAAATCCAGAGGATGAAACTCAACATCTGCTCTTCCACAACCAATTCATTAGTGCTGTAAAATATGTGGTAAGAGAACTTCATGTCTTTTTAAACAGTAATAAGCTTTGTTTTCCTTTCTATACATCAAATGCAATTCAGATTACTTTTAATAAATTCTTAAAATATCACAGTAAATGATAAATTGATCTGTGGCAAACATTTTTTTGTTAAGGGAGCCTAGCACATTGTAATAAGTCACCTATAAAAATTGATTATCATTATAGCAACATTCCTGTTCAGTTTTATTCCTTCCTTGTATTTCTGTATTGTTTTGTAGGAAAATAGTCATTTATCACTATTTTTAAAGTTTTGTTAAATTTAGCTTATGATATAATTGGTATTGCTACAACTATTGGCATAAGAACTAATTGGGAAGATCATTGTCTTCTTTAGACTGTCATCCAGATGACTTCTAATTCACTTTTTTAAATATTGGCTATGTTAAATTAATATCAGTGATTCAGAATTGGAATATCTTGGAACTTTGAGCATAGCATTACAATGTATTAAAACTTCAGAGAAGAGACTCCTATTTTTAACAGTATAATTAAAGTAACTATACATTCCATACTCTACTTAGGCATAATAGGTATTGTTGAGTTAACTCAAGTTTAAAACACAAGCTTGTAGTATTGTACAATTTCAGATAAGTATTTTGTAAAATCAGCTGCTTTCAAAACTTGTCCATGTGTCTGAAATCCAGAACAGAATCTATAAAGTCTGTTTGTTGTTTTTTGTTTTTTTTTAATCACATATGTTACCTTCAGTACTCTACACTCAAGCAGATAAGACCTCCAGGATAACTGAACTGAGGCCACCAATTCATTTAATATAGGTACCAAACAGCAATTAGACTTCCATTAAATCCTGACCCTGAGTTTGAATCAGTGGTCTAAAAAAGATCCATATACCATTATTAATACTTTGAAACCATCTAGTCACTTTAAACAATTATTGCTAAATACTGCGGGCTTGTTTCATTCTTTTCTTCGTTGGCTGGCTGAATCCCAAACATCTTAGAAAATCTTTTCTGAAAAGCATTAGGCAAATTTAAGGGGCTAGATAGGTAGAGACCGTGATAGAAGGCAAGTGAATACCTGTTTTCCTACTTGTTCCAATTTATCCATAGTAAGTCCATCAATTAGTCATCTTAAACGATTTTGGGGTCTCAGATGTTCCCCAGATTCTGTGTTTTGTCTGGTGTAGTAGAATAGATACTGTAGCAAACATCACAAAGGCTACTGAGGTACATCTGGTTTTGAAATACTTTGGTTGCCTTGGTGGAAGAGCATTTTTATGGACAAATGAAAACAGGTGTGGGAATGTAACAGCTAGATAGTCTTTGAGGAAAGACTACATTAAATCCCTTTGAACAGCAGTTTGTTGGCTACAGGACTGGTCTTTCACAGCTGCTAGCACATTGATGATCTATAACTTCAGGTAGTATTGGGGGACCAGGTAGGCATTTCTGAGGAAGTGAACAAATACTTTAAGAATGATGAGCGTTGGAACAGCTGATATGCCCTCCTTTCCTTGCTATCACAGCTATGTCTAGGATAAGACTGATATGCATGTAAGTGAAAGGGAGAAGAAAGTGCCCTAAAAACAATCTGGAATAACTGTAGTTTACAATGGCCAGAATTTTTAAATATGGTGCAGACAAAGTGTTTAGAAAGGTGGCTGATGGCTGTGAAAAAGCTTTACATAAATTGCATCCAAGAATGCTATCTTTATCTGCACCTCCTAGTGAGTGAGAGCAACATCTTATCTCTCTGAAATCTGTGAGGCTCCGGTTGTGACTCCTCAAGTCATTTCCAAAGATGGAAGTAGAATAACAGATACTATGGCACCTGGGATGATGATTGTATGTAATACATAGAGTTGAAAACAAGGGAAATAATTTTGTGAATGTCTTTGAAATTTCCTCCCTTATTTTTAGTTGAAAAATGCTTAACCAAATCTATAGTTGTTCGAACAATGGGAAATTTAATCTAGAATGGAGTGGATACATACTCTTCTTTCTAGTTGTTATAACTCACACTTGGATGTTACTGGCCATTCTATTTTCCCTTCTTCCAGACCTTCACATGGGCTTGGTGTTCTGGGTAGATTCAGTACACTATGATGATGGCCGTGATAGAAACATCTATATAAAGGTGTCTTGAAAGGATTTTTTTCAAAATTGGCCTTTTACCTTTTTATGCTGCTTTGATGTCTAAACAGCCTGAAATGTTGACTTTTCTGATTTTTCTAGAATCAGAAAAACTAACTTTTGCTCATCTTAGTTTTTCTATACAACTTCTGGAGGGAGCAATGACTCAGGGTACATATTGTGAACTGTTGCATGTTAATGTTAGTTGACGGTATTGAAACAAACTTTCTCCCATTGTAATCATCGAAATTAAATAGACAGTAATCAATGTTTAAAACTCTGATTTTGTTAAAGATCTCTTCCCCCTTTTAAATTGCTTATCTTTCACACTCTGGAGAACTAATGAAATGACATCAGTTTTCGAATCATTTTGCACATGACCCTTAAGCAGCGTTATCATTGCTCATGTTGGAGCCTGATTTGCCTTTTAAGGGCAGTATCACAAGACATCTCCCTCCATTCCTCCACTGCTCAGCTCCTTTATCCTGTGATGCCTCAGTTTGAGACATGAGAAAATTTGTCAGACTGATTGTTAGTGAGAAAAGTAAGGCTACATTTTCTCTCTTCCTTCCCTATGTACCTTGGGATGATACTGAACATCTCTCTCAATTAAAATCTCAAACAGATAGTTTGCACATTTTTTCTTTCCTATCATGCTAGCACCTGCTGCTACCATGATGTGTCCATGAAAGTAAACAGTTTCTGATTTTTGGTTGGTAGTAGCCCTATTTTTTTAAAGAAAATATTTTCTTCTACATTCTTTTGGCCAATCAGCAGATGCATGAGACAGAAGAGAATAAATTAACTCCTTTGTTATTATCAACTAAACTCTGAAACATGATTCTTCTCCTAAAATTGATTCCTGGCTGCTGCTCATCTAGTTTCCTTTGACAGATGTACATTGTGTCCTGAATAGCATATAATTCCCAAGAGCACTTTAGAATCGGGCAGAACAGGCTACAGTTGAGATACCGCATGGCCACAGATGTCCTCTTACTTCCCCATGTGGTGGCTGGTTCCTTTTTATGATTAAAGATATTTTTATTTTATTTTATTTTATTATAGAACCTCTTCTTGCAGTTAACTGAGACAGCATCAGAATGCACCCAGAAGTGCTAGAAGTGCTGGAAGTATTTTTCCATGAGACCCTGAATTCTGTAAATATTGATGGTTTTAGGTGCATTCCGTCTTCACTTCCCAGGGAAGGCTTTTACTGGCATATGTATTTTTCAAGTCCAGGTTAAGTCTTATTTTATGCAAGACAAGAACACTTGCTTTTTGCCTTAAATATAACTCTCTTCATATTTGCCTTTTGAAATTCAAGTTTTTTGTTGTCGTCATTGATACAACTTTCATTTTAATGAGGCAAACTAAAAATTTACCTTTTTTTAGTTCCTTTTCAACTCTGTGTCTTGCTGACTTTAAGGAAGAGATTTAAGTCCTATATATTCTCCAAAGACTTCACCACCTTAGAATGATGTTGATCAGTGTTCCAGTTATTGTGTTCAAAATTACTGATTATTATAGGCAGTGCTGGTAGCATTGCCTATTAATGTTGCCTGACATTTCCCATTATAAAGCCCTATTTTCAGTTGCTTTTAACTTTGCCAAACTAACAAATTGGGCTGAAATTTTCCAGACTGGGTGTCTGCCTCAGGGTGAATATTTTTTTTTGGAGAACTTTAGCCAAAATGGTTCATCAATCTCTGAGAACAAGGCTAGGGAAAAAAGTTGTTTTGCCCATGTTAAAATCTAATGACCTTTTCTTCAAAAAGTTCTAGTGCCCCTATTGTTTGAATATAAACTTGGAATTTGGCACAGTGGACGGCCTTTGTGTGAGGGTGTACTTTTTGCCATTCCCATGAAAATCTGCCCAAACTTGGATAAGTTATATGCGTTTAAAAAATGACAGCACACACAGGCTTACTATGAGGTTCCTTAAATGTTAGTTGCTAAATTCTCAAGATTTTGTCAGCACTGGTCATTCTCCAGCCCCAGGCTGAGCAGTCCTTTCCCTGTAGCTTTAGGCTACTGGAGGCTGTGCTGGCTTTGGGTCCAAATACCTAAACTGAGAAACATTCTCCAGTGATACTCCCTCCTCCCCCAACTGGACCCAGGCTGCATGGAGGAGGAAATTGCCTGATGCAAATGCAAAGTGGCCAAGAGTTGGGCCTGTGGGAAAGGTGGAGGTAGTAGATTGGGGTGGGGGGGAAGCTTTGAGGAGAGGGAAACAGGGACTATGAGTTGGAGTGAGTAGGTGACTGGAACAGGAAGCCAGGAGACTGAGAACCAGTGGGAGGGGATACAGAGGTGACAGGGAGCCAGGGTGTGAGGGAAGACCTGGTACTATCTGGACAAAGATTGGAACAAGGAACCAAGTGTGGCGGTGGGATACTGGGGACTAAGGCAGTAGAGATGGGAAATGTTTTGTGGGGTAGGGGGGAGGTGTCTGGCCGTGGAGCTGCAATGCAGGGAACAGAGACAAAGTGCAGGGGGTGGCTTAGTCTTGGACATAGAGTTTGGAGCTGGCTCAGGCAGTGGTGCTATAAGGAGGGCTTTGGGATGTATGGCCATTGAGAAGCATTTATGGCAGAAGACTGTTCTCTCGGGATGGACTTCACCTGAGTAAGGAGGGAAATAGACTTCTAGGATGGAGGCTCGCCCAACTGATTAAGAGAGCTTTAAACTAGGAATTTGGGAGAGATGGTTGGGAGATGTCCAGGAGATCTCCACGCCGGAATTTAACCTTGAGAAGGAAGAAAACAAAGTAAGAGGGGATACAGCCGTGGACAGAAGAATTGACATAAGGAGGAAGGGTAGTGTAGATACCAGACTAACAGGTGATGCTGGTGGTAGAATGTCTGTGCCTAACAGGGTAAAGAATGTCAGTGAAGCCAAACTGCAAAAATTAAGATGTCTGTACACTAATGCGAGGAGCCTAGGTAACAAAATGGAGGAACTAGAGCTACTGGTGCAGGAAGTGAAACCGGATATTATTGGGATAACAGAAACATGGTGGAATAGTAGTCATGACTGGAGTACAGGTATTGAAGGCTATATGCTGTTTAGGAAAGACAGAAATAAAGGCAAAGGTGGTGGAGTAGCATTGTACATCAGTGATGAGGTTAACTGTAAAGAAATAAGAAGTGATGGAATGGACAAGACAGATTCTGTCTGGGCAAAAATCACACTAGGAAAGAAAGCTACTAGAGCCTCCCTTGAGATAGTGCTTGGGGTGTGCTACAGACTGCTGGGATCTGATTTGGATATGGATAGAGACCTCTAACGTTTTTAATAAAGTAAACACTAATGGGAAATGTGTGATCATGGGAGACTTTAACTTCCCAGATATAGACTGGAGGACAAGTGCTAGCAAGAATAATAGGGCTCAGATTTTTCTGGATGTGATAGCAGATGGACTTCTTCACCAAGTAGTTGAAGAACCAACAAGAGGGGATGCCATTTTAGATTTGGTTTTGGTGAGTAGTGAGGCCCTCATTAGAAGAAATGGTTGTAGGGAACAACCTTGGTTCGAGTGATCATGAGATAATTCAGTTCAAACTAGATGGAAGGATAAACAAAAATAGATCTGGGACTAGGATTTTTGACTTTTCAAGGGCTAACTTTAAAGAATTAAGGAAATTAGTTAGGGAAGTGGATTGGACTGAAGAACTTGTGGATCTAAATGCGGAGGAGGCCTGGAATTACTTTGCAGCTGCAGAAACTATCAGAAGCCTGCATCCCAAGAAAGGGGGAAAAAAAACCATAGGCAGGAGTTGTAGACCAAGCTGGATGAGCAAGCATCTCAGAGAGATGATTAAGAAAAAGCAGAAAGCCTATAAGGAGTGGAAGAAGGGTGGGATTAGCAAGGAAAGCTACCTTAGTGAGGTCAGAACATGTAGGGATAAAGTGAGAAAGGCTAAAAGCCATGTAGAGTTGGACCTTGCAAAGGGAATTAAAACCAATAGTAAAAGGTTCTATAGCCATATAAAGAAGAAGAAAACAAAGAGAGAAGAAGTGGGACCGCTGAACACTGAGGATGGAATGGAGGTTAAGGATAACCTAGGCATGGCCCAATATCTAAATAAGTACTTTGCCTCAGTCTTCAATAAGGCTAACGAGGAGCTTAGGGATAATGAAGGGATGACAAATGGGAATGAGGATATGGAGGTGGATATTACCACATCTGAGGTAGAAGCCAAACTTGAACAGCTTAATGGGACAAAATCGAAGGGCCCAGATAATCTTCATCCAAGAATATTAAAGGAACTGGCGCATGAAATTGCAAGCCCATTAGCAAGAATTTTTAATGAATTGGTAAACTCAGGGGTTGTACCGTATGACTGGAGAATTGCAAACATAGTTCCTATCTTTAAGAAAGGGAAAAAAAGTGATCTGAGTAACTATAGGCCTGTTAGTTTGACATCTGTAGTATGTAAAGTCTTGGAAAAAAATTTTGAAGGAGAAAGTAGTTAAGGACATTGAGGTCAATGGTAATTGGGACAAGTTACAACATGGTTTTACTAAAGGTAGATCATGCCAAACCAACCTGATCTCCTTCTTTGAGAAGGTGACAGATTATTTTAGACAAAGGAAATGTAGTAGATCTAATTTACCTTGATTTCAGTAAGGCATTTGACACGGTTCCACATGGGGAATTATTAGTTAAATTGAAAAAGATGGGGATCGATATGAAAATTGAAAGGTGGATAAGAAACTGGTTAAAGGGGAGACTCCAACAGGTCGTACTGAAGGGTGAACTGTCAGGCTGGAAGGAGGTTACTAGTGGAGTTCCTCAAGGATCAGTTTTGGGACCAATCTTATTTAACTTTTTTATTACTGACCTTGGCACAAAAAGCGGGAATGTGCTAATAAAGTTTGCGGATGACACAAAGCTGGGGGGTATTGCTAACACAGAGAAGGACCGGGATATCATACAGGAAGATCTGGATGACCTTGTAAACTGGAGTAATAGTAATAGGATGAAATTTAATAGTGAAAAGTGCAAGGTCATGCACTTAGGGATTCATAATAAGAATTTTAGATATACATTGGGGACACATCAGTTGGAAGCAACAGAGGAGGAGAAGGACCTTGGAGTATTGGTTGATCGCAGGATGACTATGAGCTGCCAATGTGATATGGCCGTTAAAAAAGCTAATGCGGTTTTAGGATGCATCAGGTGAGGTATTTCCAGCAAAGATAAGGAGGTGTTAGTACCGTTATATAAGGCACTGGTGAGACCTCATCTGGAATACTGTGTGCATTTCTGGTCTCCCATGTTTAAGAAGGATGAATTCAAACTGGAACAGGTTCAGAGACGGGCTACTAGGATGATCCGAGGAATGGAAAACCTGCCTTATGAAAGGAGACTCAAAGAGCTTGGCTTGTTTAGCCTAGCCAAAAGAAGGCTGAGGGGGGATATGCTTGCTCCTTCTAAATATATCAGAGGAATTAATATTAGGGAGGGAGAGGAATTATTTAAGCTTAGTACCAATGTAGACACAAGAACAAATGGGTATAAACTGGACACTAGGAAATTTAGACTTGAAATTAGATGAAGGTTTCTAACCATTAGAGGAGTGAAGTTCTGGAACAGCCTTCCAAGGGGAGTAGTGGGGGCAAAAGACACATCTGGCTTTAAGACTAAGCTTGATAAGTTTATGAAAGGGATGGTATGATGGGATAGCTTAATTTTGGCAACTGATCTTTGATTATCAGCAGATAAGTATGCCCAGTGATCTGTGATGGGATGTTGGATGGGATGGGATCTGAGTTACTGCAGAGAATTCTTTCCGGAGTGCTGGCTGGTGAGTCTTGCCCACATGCTTAGGGTTTAGCTGATCGCCATATTTGAGGTCGGGAAAGAATTTTCCTCCAAGGCAGATTGGCAGAGGCCCTGGAGGTTTTTTGCCTTCCTCTGCAGCGTGGGGCACGAGTCGCTTGCTGGTGGATTCTCTGCAGCTTGAGGTCTTCAAACCACAATTTGAAGACTTCAGTAACTCGGACATAGGTTAGGGGGTTGTTATAGAAGTGGATGGATAGGGTTCTGTGGCCTGCTTTGTGCAGGAGGTTAGACTAGATCATGTTGGTCCCTTCTGACCCTAAAGTCTATGAGTCTGAGACATGCTGGGCACTGAGATGAGAAGTCTGAAGAATGAAAACTAGAACTATTGAGATGAAGAGAATGGAACTGAGACAAGGAGCCAGGGATGGAGGAAGACAGGACTGGAATAGTGACTGGGTATGTAAGATGGTATAGAGGAGTCTGTTCCCACTAAAGCACGGTTCCTGGAATGGAACTCTAGATTCCAGAGACTTACCATTCTTCTGCTCTCAGCACATACCTGTGAAACCCACTGGTAAAGTGTTCCATCCTCTTGTAGTGCATGTCAGCATACTACTGCTATCAGTTACTCCATTACTTCAGATGGCACAGGTCTGTGTAATTAATTTAAAGGTTTCAGCTCTGCTGATGATCAGTGGAGACGTTGATATGGAATTTCTGTTTTTTCAGTTTTCTTAAAAACCTAGGAAATTGCACACATTTCTGTAGTTAAAATAACATTATTAAGGTAGCAAAGTCAAGCACTCAGAAGTTAGGAGATTGCAGAATTAAAGTTTTACAGACCACCTGAATTCAGTGCTCTTTAATACAATCTTTAATTACATGATCACATAATATTTTTTCACATGAAGTCCATCTCCAGTTGCAGTAACACTATGACTCAGGCATGATTGTGTGTAGGGGGAAAGTGTCTTGGATCACATCTAGTCTGAATGGTAAATGTAAATGACTGTTTACTGCTGGGAATATATCTTGGAACCCATGCTCATAATTCTTTGGGTCACCAAACCCCAAAGATAAGACTTAAAGCTGTTTGTAATGGCTATTGGCTTAAAGCATTTATAACAACTCTTTTGGAATTTGGGAATTTAGTAGGATATTGGTATGGAAGATAAAACTGAACATTCATCTTCATAAGATGTAGGTAAACGGAAGACTTATGTTCTCTCAATCATACTGAATTGTTGAGTATGAAGATAGATACTCTGTGCAGAACAGGACTTGCTGATATTTCAGATAGGATAGCTCATGCTGTTTGATATCACCTTTCTTTTACTGTTCTGAAAATGTTTTAATTTTATTTTAATCCTTGATAATACTATGTACTTATCACCCTTCATCCAAGAATCATGAAGCATTCTACAATCAAAATCTCAACACCCCTTAAGAGGTAATAGCTCATTTTACAGGTGAGGGTATGAAGGCAAAGAGGAGTTGTGGCTTGCCGAAGGTCACTCAATCAGTGACAGAGCTGGAAATAGGAATCCAGATCACCTTATTTCAGTTCTGCACTCTAAGCTATACACCCTGTTCCTTTGCCATCTTCACAGAGTGTCAGGGATGCAACGTACAAAGGTTCACTCTTAGAATTTAATTTCAGAAAGACATTCCTGTTAAAGGCATAATCAAGAAAAGAACTTGTGAAGTTCCTTACCAGAATTGAACAGTATCAAGTGATTTCTTTCATCCATAACTCAATATTTTCAAGAAGAATCTGAGTACATCATCTACTCTTCAGGGTAAATTTTTTTGGGAACCTATTTTTGTAGACAAGTCAAGATCATGTGGCACAGCAAACAATTTCTGGAATCTTATTGTATTTAAGTTTATACGAACTTGTGAAAGTTGGGAAATTCAGAGTTAATGCATTCTACTGTATTCTTAGCTTACATGGTTTAAAGGCAAGTCTATATTAGAGAATTTTGGCATTGCAGACTGTGATGGGTTCCCCCGAGGATGCCACCTGGCACTAGGGTGCCACTGAGCGCACCTGACCCACCAACCTGGGCTCCCTTCACACTGTTTTGCTGTGACAGGCCCTCAAGCCCCCTCCAGAACACAAACAGGTACAGAGTTGCCCACCTGCAGCTACATACCGATGCTGAGATCAGCTCTGCATTGTAAGGCTTCAGCTAAGGAACTGCCCAGCTACTCAAGTGCACCTCTCCCTTTGGAGGGTAAACCCAAAACTATACCATCTTGCACTGCACTGAGGAACTGCACAACATAAGCTTATGAAATTTGCTGCCTCCTTCAATGTGGACAGGAATATACACAGCTTTTTGCTTCAAGTTATGACTCCCACATACATTTGTTTTTGCCTTGTCTAAAACCAGTGTATTAACTACAAAAGAGAGATTTTAAGTGATTAAAAGGTTTAACAGACCAATCCAAGCAGATTGCATTTTTTTTATTTGCTAGGTAATCTAAGCTCAATATATTAAGATTGGATAGGAGTAGCAATTTCTCACTCTGAAAGATGATTTAAGCCAGTTTTAGAGATTCCTAATGGGTCAGCTGCCCTTGCTTGCAGCTTAAAAACCCCAGGTATTACTTTTCATAGGCAAGAAACCCCTCTAGCCTGGGTGCAGCACTTTTCTACATGTGCCCACCCCCCAGTTTAGTCGTTGTTCCTCAGGTGTTTCCAAGAGTCTCTTTAGGGTGGGGAGTCAGTGAAAAACCTCTGATGTCATCCCCCTGCGTTAAATAGTTTTTACATATGGCAGGAAATTTTTGTGTCCAAGCTAATGGCCCTTCTCAGCCAGCCATCTAGACTGGGAATCTTTTCCCCAGGCGTAAACATATTTCTAATAGATGCATAGACAATGTTCCTAACTTCAGATACCAAAATCATACAAGTAGGATAATTCTATTCAGTAAATCATAACCCTTTCAATGATATCTCATGCCTCATCTTGCACAAAATACATCATAATTATGCCATATTTGTATAATAATATTATGAAGTATAGGGGGTGTAATGCCACAGTGGACATTTTCTATGCTGGTAACCCCATTCATGTTGTGACCGGAGTCCTAGGGGAGCCAACTGAGGTCACGCAATAAGGGTGAACTGCAAAGAATGGGGCAGACAATTCCCAAAGATTGTGGATATTCCAATATGTAGATTTACCAAACCAGCACAGAACATCTTCTTTAAAGCTCACTGGTTACCTAGAAGCCAACAACACAGTTCCCTTAAAGTAACCCTGTAAGCCTCCTGTCTCCACCCAGACACCCAAGTCAAATGATGATGATTACTGAAAATCTTATTCGTCATATAAAAAAATTCTACCAATCCCAAAGGATCAAATACATTACCTCCCAGGTTAGTGAATATTCCAGATCATACCCAAATACAGTGAAACCCCGCTATAACGCGATGTTTGGGATCCAAAAACTTCCATCGTGCTAAATGTGGGGTCACGGTATAGCAGGGTTTCAAACTAGTCAGTTTGTCAGTGGTCCCCAAAGCTGCGTATTGATGTGCGCCGCCTAGTGCCCAGCAGGGGAGAGGAGCCACGGCCTCCCCACCTGCTAGGGACAGAGAACTCCGGGGCTGCAGGCGCTGGTGCTCTCTGTCCCCGGCAGGCACGGGGCCGCGGCTTCTCTTGAAGCCGGAAAGAAGCCGCAGCCCCACACCTGCCAGAGACAGAGAGCACCAGTGCCCGCAGCCTCGGAATTTTCTCTGTCCCAGGCAGCTGGGAGACCGCGGCTCCTTTTGAAGCTGGAGAGAAGCTGTGGCCCCACGCCTGCTGCAGACAGAGAGCACCAGCGCCTGCAACCTCGGAATTCTCTGTCCCCGGCAGGCGTGGAGCTGCAGCTTCTCTCCCCTGCCATGGTGTTGGGGACCACTGGTACTGTACTGTACTGTATTATGCCTTAAAGGGGAGCAAACCTATCATCGCATTATATGCGATTCCGTGTTATAGCGGGGCGTGTTATTGCGAGGTTTAACTGTACACACTTACAGCCAATTCTTATTAACTAGACTAAAATTTATTAGAACAGAGAGTATTGGTTAAAAGATCAGTGCACATACAGACATGAGTACAATTCTTGAGGTTCAGAGTCATAGCCGAGATGGTGAGCTTTGTAGCTGCAAGGAGTTCTTTCAGAATTAGGCCATAGGTTATATTGCAATGTTTCTATTCAGGGTAGTCCAGTCAGGACTGGAATCTCAGCCTTATAGCTTAAGCTTCCCCTGCATGAAACCCCAAGCAAATCTGAGATAAAAAGGATTAGAACCCAAACCTCTTATACAGTTTCAGGCCGCCTTTGACGGGGACGGGTTGGAGTACTTCGGTGAACAATAGGCAATCATGGAGGCTTATTTCCTAAGCACCACCAGTAATTTGTTACACAAGTTAACATAAATCAATTTATCCATTAGGGAGTCTGTCACAAACTTCAAAAAGATAATGACTTTATTGCACCCAAAATTCATCTAAGTGGCACCTTATAGACTAACGGACATATTGGAGCATGAGCTTTCGTGGGTGAATACCCACTTTGTTGGATGCATGTAGTGGAAATTTGCAGAGGCAGGTATAAATATGCAAGCAAGAATCAGGCTAGAGATCTTGCTTGCATATTTATACCTGCCTCTGGAAATTTCCACTACATGCATCCACCAAAGTGGGTATTCACCCACGAAAGCTCATGCTCCAATACGTCCATTAGTCTTTAAGGTGCCACGGGACTCTTTGCTGCTTTTACAGATCCAGACTAACATGGCTACCCTTCTGATGTCTAAATGTTTGTTCTCTTTTGATCTCTGAATTAATAGCTATAGTGATGGACAGGAACTCTATTTGCTTATATCTGGTTTAATGGTAACAATGTAAATACACACAAATAGAATTAGAGGTAATACAAAAACAGTACAGGTTTGCACATCAAAGTTCTAGCCTATCTAACATGGAATGGCCTTAATGACTATTTGCATACTTTCTAAGTCTCTAAAGGTTGGCTCAGGGTTATTTAGCCTGCAAGCTGCTTAACCCTTTCTGGCCATGTGTCATACTTTTTGTACAAGATTTGCTGCAATTATATAACAGTGGTGGCAACAATGATTTGTGTGGTCATATTTTAATCAGATAACGTCACACATGTACTCACACAAGTGCATACAAAGCATGCATGAGTTGCAAGCACCATCGAAATTGCACTTGCTTGGAGCAAAGCTCAACTGTATTTTGTATCATCACTTTGCACCTAGGATAAACAAAATGATGCCCTAAAGCCACACCATTAAACTAGTGTTCCCTTCACAGTGCCATAATGCTGCAATTGCTTCAGCAACTGCTTTGCAATATGCAATGTTTCTTGTACTTCTGAATAATTTATTGTTTTGAATATTCAGGTCTATAATTCTGTGTACAAATTTTCTGTTTTATTAAGATGCAGTGGAGACCATTTTCAGTCTATTTCAGATAATAGAATTTTAGTGCAGTAATGATTCCATTTTAAGTTACAAAATATATATTAAATGAAAAATAATTTTGTATTGTTCAAACTAAAGTGGGTGGGTGAGATTCTGTGGCCTGCAATGTGCAGGAGGTCAGACTAGATGATCATAATGGTCCCTTAAAGACTATATGATTCTCTGATCTGTAGTCTGCCACCTCTCCATCTGTGGACTGCTACTGTCTCAGACCCCTTCTTTGAGGACCTGTGCTGAGAACTACAGGATAGATACCCATCAGGCACTAGTGTTGCAGCAGCTGGAAGAAGTGCTGGTTTGGGCACAGCAAACGGGTTTATATTTGCACCTTTGCAACATACAGTTGTAATTTCTGATGGTGCGGTTTTGTAGAAATCACTGGAGTTTTCGTGTGTGGTATAATATGCTATGATCATACCCTTTTCCCTGACCATGCAGAACAAATGCTTGTTGATAGGCATATAGGAAGAAGTTATTACTGATTGGATGCTTTAATCTGAGAATAACAACAGCACCTTGCGATCTTTTGGTGTGTTTCTATCAACACTGTATAATGAAAAAATGTAGCTTAGTCCTTACAATGCATGAACAACAATAGGAATGCTGACAAAAGATATTTGTTTAAACCTATTAACTTTTGAAAATGCCTACAGCTAACTCCAAAAATCAAAACATGGATACATTTTTAAACTTGCTTTCTACCCTCTGCTGTAAAATCAAATTAATTCTAAATCTTTCTCGGAACACTCATAAGGTGCATGGCAAGACTTTAAAATATAAATTTTTAGCCCTAATTGTACCTTTGTGGCTTAATTCTAAGCCTCTGGCATTTGGAAATGAATAATGAATATCTTGTACTAAAATATGTTCAGTTCCTTTTTTAAAAAAATCAGAAAATGAGAGAAACAGTAGAATCAATTTAAAAAAGAATCCTGCAGGTATTCAGAGGCAGCTTCATTTGTCCTTCATGATTTAATTTCTGCTGATTTTATTGAATTCTCCACTGTAGATAAGCCATGCTACTAAAATACTACTTGTTTTGAAAGCAGTGGCAGCAGAATGAGGCAACATGAAACAAACATCTCTTCTCCCCCACCCCAATAGTTAGACAGTACTCATTGGAATTAAAGCTGTTCTGGAAAAAAACAATTTTCATAATTTTTCTACTTTTGTCAAACTTTCATTTTGATGAAAAATAGCTGACCAACTCTACTTGGAATGCCCTCTGCAATTTTACCAAAAATATAAGGCTGCATATTTGTGTTGGGATAACAGCACTCAGGATGCTGTTATGGTAGGATTATCGTCATGTGACTTTCTCAGTTGGTCCAGAGTAGCTGATGGAAGCTGTGGGAGATTGACGTGAGACACCAAAAAACAGATGATGGCTTAATTCCTGCTTCATCTAGGAGACTTTACATTTGCTCTAACTGGAGATCAAGTTCTCACAAGTGCTGCTGTTACGCTACCCTCGTGCCAAAATAATGCTGTTTGCTGTGCCCCCGCAGCAGAATTTTGCTATCATTCGACTGGCCTGCCCCTCTGTTAGTATTCAGTGCTATCATTGAGAGGGGAAGGAGGCAGGATTGGAACTAAACTTATGTATGACATCTCTTTTGATATTAGTTTTCAGCAGTAACATCATTGGGAAACAGCATATGTTCTAAAAAGCCCTCTTGTGCCAGTTTTCACTGCTGGCATCAAGTGAAAAACTGTGATACCAGTTGTTTCTAAAAGTGTCATCTTACAGCTTGTTTAGGAAAGAATGGTTGAAGGTATCAATATAATTAAAATATGAAGTAGAAATAACCCTTCTGAAACTTGCCCTGTTTTGGTAGTACATATAGCATTGTCAGTGCCAAATCCAGTTTGCTTTTTAGTCAGCTAAAATTTTACTTAAGCCAGATGGTACACGTCACTGAGAAAATCATTCCATCTGTATTGTTTCTTCAAAGGCTTTTTACATAAAGGTGCTTTGTCTGAGACTTACAGGTCAGCTAGTTAAGTGTTCCTCATTTCTTTGTATTCAGTATTTTCAGAATCCCGTCAAAGCAACTCAATTTCTAATTTCTGGATCTGTCCCATCTTACTAGATTTAAGTGGCTTTTTTGTTTGTTTTTTCCATGCAGGTACTGCTCATTAATCACCACGAGTGTGGATCTGAAGAAGAATTAATTACCTCTAATTTTTTGAGTATGTTTAACTTCAGATACACACAACGTAGCCTCCTTCCCCATTAGATTCTTAGAAGGTAGTTATAATACTTTTTATAGTCTCCTTCTTGTGGCTTTGATAGTTTATGATCAATAACAAAAAACCCTGTTCCTTAAGTTTTGGGCAACTGCATGCCAATCAGTTCATTTAAAACCTCCTGGAGGTCTTTCGCATGCCAGAACTTTAAAACGGAGTGTGTATTTGTGGAGGTAACCATGTTAAAGAATTTTTTAAAATAAAAACTTAGTTGATTTCCATTTCTGGACTCTGAAAAATATTTCTTATACGTTGGGAAATCAGTTTTATTAGTTGAGTGAATTTGTAGTTCAAACTAAATTTTCATGATTAATAATCTTGCAAAAAAAATCATTCATTTGGAATTTTTAAAATAAAAGTTTCATGAGTTGTCTGGATATGGTTGGTATACAGAATGTTGCATTGAATGATACTGCATTATGACTATTGTGTGGATAAATAAGGCAGATTGATCAGGTTGCTTACCAGCTAAACTGTCACTAATTAGTTATTGCATAGGTTTTGCATAGGCTGATTATATCTAGATAAATTGACATGTCACTTTTCTGATTGTGAAAGGATTATCTTGTACACAGTATCGATAAATGTTTGTTTTACTTAGGGATGGAAGAAAGAGAGAATTTTGGCTGAATATCCTGATGGCAAGATAATAATGGTTCTTCCTGATGATCCAAAATATGCACTTAAAAAGGTACACTGAAGCTATTAATTTTTTTTAAGTATACTCTAACCTGCACAATATTTTTTCTAAGGTTAACAATGGTGTTAAACTTATTTCACTATAAAATTAATTTTATTATGAAGTCTTTTCTTTGATGCCAAAATTATCAGAACACTTCACTGCAGGCTTGGAGTTACCACCTCCCCTCACTCCCCAACTGCACCAAGTCCAACCTTGGCACATCTGATAATTCAGCCCTATGTATTCACCCTATCCTGGATGAAGCCCTTTGAGCATGACAGTAAGGGTAGTCTGTAGTTTGATTAATAGAGTAAACAACGAAGGGGAGAAAGTTATGAGAAATTGCATTATTTTTTGTTTTTCTTCCAAGAAATTATCATAAGGGCTTGAGCTGCAATTGATATATTACAGACACTTGTTGATTTCAACTAGTGTTTTGCATATGGAACAACTGACAAATCCAGTTTTTAAGATTAGCAGTTGGTTCTGAAATACCAGAAGAGAGAAACAATGCTTTTTGTGAAATGTCATTGAAGTTTTAAACCTGTTAAACCTGAAATATCACATTTAAATATAAATCTAACCTTTTTAATACTAGGTTTAAAATCTTTTGAAATGCATATTATAAGAATGAAGACTGGCATGCACATATAGTGAATTTAATTGTAGGTCAGGTAATGCAATCTAAGATCAGATAAATCCAAGAGAGATTCAAGACTGAAATTAATTGTAACATACGATCAAAATCTTTTAGTATCAAAATCCATTACCTTTTTTCTTTATCATGTTCTACAAAATTTTCTAATACCCATAAACTTGCAGTTAAACAAATTGTCATAAGTAGTCAAGTATCTGATTTGGGCAATGATTAGAAATAATTTATTTCATTGTGATTTTACATTTCTAGTAGTTAAGCAAAATATTCAAGAAGGTGTGACTTGGTTAGGTTTAAGAAATAGGTTTGACTTGTGAAGTAGATTGTTTGTTTTTGTGTAATTTTTAATTCACGTTTAAACTTATTAAAATATTAACATATTACAAGCAAGGAATTATTGCAGTTTATGACTTGCCTTTTGGCATAGCAATAGTGCTCTGCAATATTAAGTGTAAGAGCTGTGATTACTGCTTCTATTACCTCATTTCCAGGGACTTCAGAGAGTATGGCAACAAAAAAAAACTGCTAACTTCCTGCAATAGGGTGCTTGGTCAAATTTCGTGAACTTGATCTGGTTTTACCCCACTTAGTGTATCAATGGGAGACCTTCAGGGATATTAGTGATGGAACATGTGTACGTTTTTTGTGCTCTAGATAGCATTTTCTATGGAACCTTTTTCTGCAGCTTTGGTTACACTTCTCCCCCACTTACTTATCTTTAATGAATTGTGTTGATGACTGATTGTCCTGAAAGAAAAAAGTGTGCAATTAAATTCTCGACCTTACAAGTCAGGAAATTTAAAGAGTCCCATGATAACCATAGCTCTCCACTCTCTTGTGACAAAACTATTAGTATGATCTTAATGAAAAACTGAGACAGAATTTTCTAAATTAGTATGTCTCATCTAAAAGTAAAAGTACATATATGCTACTTACTGCTTACATTGTCATCACATGAAATGCTGTACTTTACACTGAATTACCTGATTTCTTTGGGATTAAAATCTCAATTTTAATATAACATTAAAGTAAGACTTCTGCATATTGCCTGCTTATTTATCAGATGCTTTTTAGCCTCTAAAGGTGTCCCTACACTGCAAAGAAAAACCTGCGGTTGTCTTGTGCCAGCTGACTCAGGCTGCAGGGCTGGTTCATTGCTGTGTAGTAGGTTTTTAGGCTTGGGCTCTAGCCCAAGCCCTGGGACTCTGCAGGGTGGGAGGGTCCCAGAGCTTGGGCTCCAGCCCAAGCCTAGAAGTCTATACAGCAATGAAACGGCCCTGCAGCCCAGGCCCTGCAAGCCTGAGTCAGCTGGCACGGGTCAGCTGTGGGTTTTTCTTTGCCGTGTAGACTTATCCTAATAGAGAGGGACAGACAGTCATTTCAAACTCCTAATTAATTTGCCAGAGTATCTTTTAAGACACAACAAACTTTTGTGCGAAGTACAGGAAGTCTTAAAGCTGAGAGAGAAGTCTAAAATTCTTATCACTCATTACTGGTGACTTCAAATATTTTATACACTTAATACTGGAAATCAGATGATTGATTGTTTGGCAGTAGTTCAGATCTGGTTTATAAAACTGCAACTTCTTCTTATCTTGGATTAGGAGCTGGAACCAATAGTATCACCTTTTTTAAAGTTATTGAACTCTAGTCTTGACAGATAATGTCTCGGGTTAGATTAAATTAAATGTGTACATGTAGTATTGGAATTTTTGATGTTACTAATTCTCTTATCTGAAGTATGCAGTCAACTCAGAATTGCTGGCTGTGTTCATATCTTGTCTGCTAATCCATTCACGCTTTTCACATTAAGACTTAGAGGAACAGTTGTCTTATTTTTCTGAGATTAAAAAATGTCTCCTCTAAAATTAGGATTTGAGAGTTGTAGTGGAGCTTGATTAGGACATTTACTGACCTAATTCAGCAAAGTTTGCACTTAATTTTAGGAATCCTGTTTCCCGACCTGAAAGACATTCATGATAATGGACAAGACTTAACATAAGTTTTTGAAACTACTGGAAGGCGACCAAAATAAATTTTTGATTTAATATTTGCAATGAAGCATTCTTTAAATAGATCCATGTAGCTATCTTCCATATACATATCTAGAGTAATCCCTCAAACTTCTGGAAAAATAACAGTTCCACTCTGTTTAATATGTCTAGAACCTTTCCATACACATAACAGTTCTTATTGGGTGATATATGTATGTAGCTCTTCTGCTGTATGTTAATTTTAATTTATTATTTTGACAGGTTGAAGAGATTAGAGAGATGGTAGACAATGACCTGGGATTCCAACAGGCTCCACTTATGTGCTATTCTAGAACAAAGACACTTCTCTTTATTTCTAATGATAAAAAAGTGACTGGTTGTTTAATTGCAGAACATATCCAGTCGGTAAGTGATCAAATGCCAGAGGTGTATACTGGGGATTCAGTGTTGAATGACCAATTATATTTTTTAGATATACTAGAGCAACAGAAGTAAAATTTAGGTCTGGCTATTAATGTCTAATATGAACCCATTTTAAGGCGTTTAGGATTTTATTTGTGACAGCTAAATTCAGGGATTCTACCATCTACTGGAAATTCCAGCACTTAGCAGTCTTTATCCTATACCATGTGGTCCTGTACAAAGGTACTCCTCTGAGGACAGAAAATACTCACAACTCTCATATTAAAAAAGATCTTTTTAAGGTAATCTTTATCAGCCAGGTAAAGACTTTTCCATCATGGGCATTTGCAAAATGTAGATATTCATGTCTCCATGTACTTAAGCCCTGATTTTACAGACTTGTGGTAATAGGGACACCCTAACCCTCCCAAGAAGTACTCAAAGATGGTGGACAAGGAACAAAAAAAAAAGATTTAAAAAACAGAAGTTAATAGTAAAGTAGCCATTTAAATTGCATTAAGAAGTTTTTGTTCACTGCTATTACACTCAATTTGGGAGCTGAACCAAAGAAATGCCATACATGAAATCTCCCTGATACTTTTGATTCTTCTACCCTAGTTTTGAAATTAAGGGGACAAAAATGAAACTAAAGTGTGAATGTAACAATGGCAATACTGCCTCAGACCAATGGTCCATTTAGCTTAGTATCCTGTCTTCTGACAGTGACTAGTGCCAGATGTTTCAGAGGGAATTAACAGAACAAGACTATATTATGAAGTGTTCTGTCCCCTGTCATCCAGTCCCAGCTTCTGGCAGTTGGAGGCTTAGGGACACCCAGAGGATGGGGTTGTGTCCCTGGCCATTTTGGCTTATAGTCATTGATGGACCTATTCTCCATGAAATTGTCTAATTCTTTTTTGAACCCAGTTATACTTTTAGCTTTCACAACATCCCCTGGCAGTGAGTTCCACAGTTTGACTGTGCCTTGAGACTGTGATGAGAAAACATACATTAATATCCTATGCCCCTTCATGAAAGAACATGTATAACTGAAATGTTTGTTTACTGCAGAATGGATTATCTTGTACAAGCATCGCTAACACATTGTGAAGTTATGAATCATGCTGTTAAAGTTTGACATTGTCTGCAGGGCTATAGAGTTATAGAAGAGAAGATTCCAGAAGTTAGTTCAGAAAATGAGAAAATCATATTTGAGCGACAAAAAGCCTGGTGCTGCTCGACTTCTCCTGAGCCTGCTCTCTGTGGGATTAGTCGAATCTGGGTGTTCAGTATGATGCGTCGGAAGAAAATCGCTTCTCGGATGATAGAGTGTCTTAGGTAATATTAATAAATAATTTTAGTAATTTGGGGCTCAATCTTTGACTTAACATTGAGGCTTTTTGTCTGACAATCCATTTTTTCTATATAATATAATATATGGAGACATACCTATTTCCTAGAACTGGAAGGGACCCATCGAGTCCAGCCCCCTGCCTTCACTAGCAGGACCATGTACTGATTTTGCCCCAGATCTTTAAGTGGCCCCCTCAAGGATTGAACTCTCAATCCTAGGTTTAGCAGACTAATGCTCAAACCTTTTTCGGTGAATTTGTGGATATAAACCTAAAACTGAAAGTTGTGCTCAGTTTTACAGAGTTTTAACAATTTGAGTATTCTCATAGGGCTTGCTTACCCTAAAAAAAAAAACTTTGCTTGGATACAATTGTAAAGAGTCAAATTAGCTGACAGGATGTTGTCCACAATGGACTAGTCAAAGTAGACCAGGGACAAAATCTTCTACAGTGCCTAAGTGATTTATGAAAATGGGAGTTAAGCATTCTTACCCTAAGATAAATTGTGTTTTTCGTTATGTTACCTAATCTATTAATTGCATCTCCTGGATTTTTGGGAGCAGGAAAAAGGGACGTTAATAGGCACAAAAACACAGGGCTACCTCTTGTATTCTTCTTACCTGCTTACACTTCTGCTTAAGTGGTGTTCTTTAACATTAGTCTGAATGTGACTCTCTTTTTTCACCCCGTTTAGGTCCACTGAGCTTTACAGTAGATTTTAGTTTCCAGGGAGTTTAGGTGTGTTCAACTGCCAATCTATCAATAAGGAAGGCCACCTCTCCCCTTCTTCCCCAGCAAAGAACCAGCCAGTTTGTTCACTTCATCCCTTTCTCCCCACAGTAGGCTCTGGACTCCCTTTATAGACTGTTTGTTTTCAGAACCTTTGTATTTTTTTTCTAAAGCTGGAAATTGCTTTTAAGTTGATATCTTCAAGTGAAGACCTACATTTGCTAATTCGTCTTTAATTCTGTTTTCAGAGACCCTGTGAGTTCAAATCTATCTGCAGTAGGCTCTTCTGTCTGGGGAAAACATCAGACAAATCTAAAAAGTAAAGAATCAGAAAATGCTGCTTGTAATTCCTTGTCCAGACCTTCATTGAAGGGGAGCTTTACCTTTTCTGATCTCGGGTAGAAACCTCTGACAGGTAGAAAGCAGAAGTCTCTAACTGGGTCCAGGCTGAGTGGAGAGCTGAGCTCAATAGCCATTCTCACAGCAACCTGACAGTATCAGTGTGGAGAGTAAAGCTTTCTTGCTTACTGCACCAGCATTTCCAATAGTAAGCTTTCTTATGTATGGGGCTCCTGCAGCTTTGCATAGACATTGACAGTTGCAATGTCCCCTTTGATTGGATGACAGGTTTACTGCCATGGATACCAGTTCCTCCCTTTTTAATTTAGGGATGCATTCTCTCTTGAACCTAAGGAATCTTCCTCCTTGGGCCCAGCACCTGAACTCCTTGCCCCCCTTAACTTAAAAAAAAAAAATTTTTATATATATATATGTCTCTTTGGAGCAGAGGTCTCACTAAAAAATAAACTAACAACAATTTCTGAATCACATCATGAAGTAAAAATCTAAAAATAGTTGCTTTTCAGAGTTGCTTGAGATCATCGTCCCTCTTGAGTGACACATGATAATCTAAATCAAGGAGATGCTAGAGACCGAAAGCATCAAAAACACCTGTAAATGATTTTCGTCAGAGTCCAACAAGGAATTTTCCCTCACTGTACATAGCAGCTCACTAAATCTATGGTTCTTAATTAAGGACCATTATCTTCCTGGAAAGGGCCCTTCTGACAGCTGAATAGATCCTGATCTAAAATAATGGAAGTATCCTCAGCAGGGCTTGGATTTAGCACTGGTTACCTGTTTCATGTGCCAGCATTGCTCCTCTGCCATGGATATTGGCCAAACCAGACAGTTTCTATGCAAAAGAATAAATGGACACAAAATCTGACATCAGGAATCATAACATTCAAAAACCAGTGAGAGAACACTTCAACCTCTCTAACCACTCAGTGACAGACTTGAAGGTGGCAATTTTGCAACAGGAAAACTTCAAAAACAGACTCCAAAGAGAGACTGCTGAACTCAAATTAATATGCAAATTAGATACAATTAACTTAGATTTAAACAGAGACTGGGGAATGGTTGGGTCATTACACTAATTGAATCTATTTCCCCATGTTAAGTTCTCCTCACACCTTCTGTGGGTCATCTCAATTATCACTTCAAAAGTTTTTTTTTTCTCCTGCTGCTGATAGCTCATCTCAGTTGATTGGCCTCTTAGTTGGTATGGGTACTTCCACCTTTTCATATTCTCTGTATGTATAAATATCTTCTGTCTGTATGTTCCATTCTGTGCATCCGAAGAAGTGAACTGTAGCCCAGGAAAGCTTATGCTCAAATAAATTTGTTAGTCTCTAAGGTGCCACAAGTACTCCTGTTGTTTTTGTTTCAATGGAGTCATTCTTGCTTCAACAGACTCCTCAGCAGATGATATGCTCTTAAAACAATAAAATGAAAATCTGTATAAGATCTCTAGGAGCCTCCCTTGATTCCTAGCTAGAAACATGGTCTTAAATGCAGTAGCGAGAAAATCACTGCTAGCCTTCCTTCAGAGTAAAATATTCTTGACATCAGCATATTTTGGGCACAGTTTTTTTTTTAAATGTATACATACACACACGCGCACACACTCCCTCTCTTTCTCTCCCCGCTGCCCCTCCCCATCTATTTTTAGCCTGCTCTTCTCAAAGGGTGCTTCATCCACAGCCACAATTCTATTTGGTTGAAATATAATTTTTGATAAATAGATCCTGTCCAGATCAGCAAACATCCATCAGATTCTGGAATTCTTGCAGTATAGCCCCTTGATGTCCCTTTTTGTTTTGTGGGTTTAACGGTTTCAGGCCCTACCTTTCAGTTAAGGTCTTGGAGAGCTCCAAATCTAGAATCCTGGGCCCTGCAAGGACACATCAAGCAAAGCAGGGGTAAACACATGAGATTCCTGTGGTAAAAGTCAAGGAGAGAATAATCCTTTTGGCCCACTTTTATACTTCATATATGAACAAAAGGACACAGACCCAGTTTTTCTCCCTTTATATGCCTTTAATGGTAAACATCTTGAAAGTACATTGCTCAGCCATGTTGTTTATAAACCAGGCAAGATCTACTTTTATCCTGATGTCTAATTGTTTCTCAGAGCATCATCTCTACCTAACATAGCCAAAGACCTCCATCCTCAGATTACATGATAGTTTGACCCTCTTATCAAACACCTTCTTAAGCACTCACTGACTTGCCTGTAAAGGTTTAGATCATATTTTTGATAGCTGTACTGGTACAGAAGACACTGCTAGGATTCTGCAGTTAAAGTAGTACTTGACACAGGTTTGGTTTTTATTCAGCAATTTAAACACTACCTTTTTACACATCATAAGAAACATCCTTGGCTTCATTCTTTTCCTAACAGAGTGCCTTCTGTGAAAAACAGGTAGCACCATCTATGTCCACAGACGACTCAAGGCATATGTGAAGTCAGAGTATCTTCCTCTTACAAACAAAAATACTCACTAGGCTTGGAAGGGTTGGATTTTTATGTTGGTAAATATAGATTTTTTACTGTACATGCAAACTGACAATTATACTGATAATTAAAAATTACAGATAAAAGTAAAAATGTGGCATGAGATCTTAGAATTTAAGGATATTTACTTTGTATATTGTCAATTGATGTTTTAATGGTTATAAAGCTTTAACTTTTTGAATTTCAGCATCTACTGTAACTAAATAATTGACTCCACTCAATTTCTATTTTTGATATTATCTACCAAAATGATAGACTTGGCAGAATTTGATAATTTTTTTTATCTATCATCTAGCTGCTGGGGGGAAAGATGGCTGTGGGGAATATCAGAACTTCTCTATCCTCTGAGAGCTTCATTGAATTAATAGCTTTGTGGCCGAAGAGGAGGTAATTTAAGAGGAAAAATGCAAGGCAGGCATCTGGTAACCAATATATTTGTTGTACATTAAAAAGTAGACATCCAAGACACTCACAATGTCTTTAGCAGAAAGGTACTTCATGCTGTACCATTACATTGAACTACACATCTCATGTTGAAATCATTTTTTGAGCTCCAGAATAATTCCCCCTGTAAAGGACTGTGAGGATCAATATGAAGATTGGGAGAACTTGTTTTCTTACCTGAAAGAAAGCTTTCTTCATTAATACTGATCCTGCCTATTAATTTTTTTGTAATTGGAATCTCAATGGCTGTTTGCTCAGATTATGCAGAGAGGGCGAGGAGAGAGAAGAGGCTTTAGCTATAAAATACAGAATTTATACTGTAGCACACATGCACATTGCATACACCATAAAGTATGAATTCTCTATTTGATGGCTACAGCTGTCCCCCCACATACACTTTTAAAACATATTAGGAAAGTTACTTTGGCCGACTATTCAGGGAATGAGTTTTAACACCCAGCCAGTGACAGACAGGTCTGGTTTTGCCCTAAAGCTCCATGGAGAGTAAAGACCCATTTATAAGGATCAGCTGAACTGAAAAATAATTTTGAAGAAAGGTAGCTTTCAAGATACAAAAATATACTTTCGCATTATCACTTCATGAAAAATAACCAATTTACTTTTTTTTAAACAGGAGTAATTTTATATATGGCTCATACTTGAGGAAAGAAGAAATTGCTTTCTCTGATCCCACTCCTGATGGAAAACTCTTTGCAACGCAGTACTGTGGCACTGGCCAGTTTCTGGTATATAACTTTCTCAATGGACAGTATCATACTTAGTGGAATTTCTTCAGCAACAAGTATTGGGAGACTTCTGCTAACAAGTACTGATTGAGTTCAGACCCTGACCAGGAGCTAGGGCCATATATATATATTTTATTATTATTACAACGAACTCAGGACTGGTAACAAAGTTGTACTATTTTATTAAAATTGTAAATTGTGCAGTAATAGTCTAACTCTTTTTTAAAGAAGATATTTTATCTTTTACAGAAGTTTGATGTATTTTTATCTCTAGTCATGTTTACATGCAGCAGATATTGTTCATAGTGGACTGTAAACTAATGCAAGGACTATGGTCTTACTGAGTACATACTGAAGTTCTTAATGTGGTGATATACCAGTGTTGCTTGGCACTGTAATCTTTAGTACTTTACCAGTTTTAGATGTTTAGTAAGGTATATAAAAGATCATTTATAAAAATTTAAAACTTTACTCAATTGAACTTAAATAACAAATATACAGTGCACTATTTATAGGTGATAGACTTGACACATTAATTACATGGAGGTTCTACTATGCATTAATATGAACAAAGATGAAATTAACCTGATTTCTCAATTATATGAAGAATAAGGAAGTTACACATTTTGCAAAGGGAATATTTAGCAGTAGTTTGTGAAAGATGAATTTGCAAAATACAAACAGGTATATGCGTCACCTTTTTTTCAGAAATGCTGAACTGGGTATATGCCTTTATTAGTGAACTTCACTTTGTGTCTCCTTCATAAAGCCCTCCACTTTGAAAGGGTTTATATGGTGAAAAACTGCTGTGGCCTTTCTCTGTCTGTATATAATGTAGATTAAAAAATAAAATACTTGATAGCATCACTTAAGAAAAAAAGCTAACAGAGCAAAAAAAGTAGTCTTTGGTGTTTATATTCCTGCAAGTGAAATGTTCAGTGGGGAAACAATTAAATTAACATCCAAAAGGAAGGTCTTGATTTTTTTTTTAATAATGGAGATATAGCTATCTCCTTGAACTGGAAGGGACCCTGAAGGGTCATCGAGTCCAGCCCCCTGCCTTCACAAACAGGACCAAGTACTGATTTTGCCCCAGATCCCTAAGTGGCCCCCCTCAAGGATTGAGCTCACAACCCTGGATTTAGCAGGCCAATGCTCAAACCACTGAGCTATCCCTCCCCCCCCCAAACAATCTTCAAATACAACAAAGCCTCTCACTTCCTAAGGAATAGTTCCCTATGCCATAATTCATTTTTGGAGCATATACTGTAGGAGTAGCAGTGGTGGTCTAATATCTGTGTCTGTGCTATAGAAGTAGAAAGTTATGATGGGGGTGTGTGTTAATTTTACCTTTTTAAGTCCTCTTTAGAAAACCTTAAACTTCCAGCAAATAAATTCTTTATTTTATTGCTTGCTGTTATCCAGAGGTGATCAACAGCATAAGCTTCCCAGCACTGTGGCTTCAGCTCATTTTAATGCAGTCATAGCTAGTAGCTGAGAGAAGCTGTTTCCTTTACCAGTAGTGAGACTAGAGCTGGGTGAAAGTTTTTGGGTTTTTTTGCTGAATAGTTTATTGGCTAAAAAAATCAGTTTTGGACTATCTGAAACTATTTGAGTTGAACACCCCTTCATAAACAAATGTATCAGATCAGAAATTTTCCATTCTGCATTTTGTTTCTCATAATTCTGCTACACGTGACAAGTAGGGAGGGATAAGTGAACAAACAGAAGGAAAAAAAAAACCCTCCCTTTTACAGAATTGCTCAAAAGGCAAGGTCATTAGTGGATCACCACCTACAGCAACTTTGTCTTCCACAGAGGTCTCCTTCCAGAGAAAGTCCACTAGAGTGTCTGATAAAGATTTTAGCCAGTGATCATGTTGCTACTTTGCAGATCTCTGTGGTGGAAGTACATACTCTTTCGACCCACAAGGTCACCATGGATCTTGTGGAGTTTGCCTTGATTCCTTCTGGGACAGGAATGTCCCCTCAACCATAGTCTGATCTATATAGCAAGGAAGAGCTTGGAGATGGAGTCCTTGACATTTCAGATGGAAGAAGACAAAGAGGGCACCTGACCTCCTTGTAGATCCTGGATGCTTGATGTAAATCTTCAATATTCTTCTGACATCTAATGTGTGCCACACCTTCTCGATCAGGTGCTGTGGCTTTGGACAGAATGAAGAGAGGACAATCACTTGTGAGGCATGGAAAGGAGAATTCACAATTGGCAACAATGTGCTGGAGTCCTTAGCACCACCTTGTCAAACCGAAACAGGGAGTAAGGTTCCTTCATAGAGAACTCTGCCAGTTCTGAAACTCATCTGGTAGATGTAATGGCCACCAGAAAACAGGTTTTGATGGAGTGGTAAAACGGTGATACAGAAGTCAGGCTTTCTAAAGGATTAGTGCTTAGGGCTTTCAACATGAGTGGTAGATCCCATTTAGGAAAGATAACTACTGATGGGCCAGTCTGACTTCTCTAAGGAATCTGGATACCAGAGGATTCTCAACCAGGACCTCACCAGTAACTGCAAAGGTGATTCCAGCTATAGTTCTGTCAGGTAAGAGAGACAGGGTCTTTTTGGCCAGTGCAGAGTTAACACTATCACTTTTTGCTTCCTCTCACCAGATTTTTTGGATCATTTTTCCCCTCAGAGGAAAGGGTGGCAATGTATATAGTAGGACTTCTGACCATCTGTTTGACAAAGCATTTGCCCCTGTGACCTGTGGTCTGCTTCCCCGGTGACAAATTTTTTTGGCTTTGCATTCTTGTGATTGGGAAATGGATTGACTGACAATGGACTGAACATCTGCAAGACAAGGTTGAAGACTTTCTGGTTTAAGCACCTTGCTGATGTTGCATTGGCTAAGCCAGTCTCCTTTTGGTTCAGTTCTCCTTTTATGTGGATCGCCTTTGGGGAGTGTTGTTTCTGCGTATTCCATTATCGCCGTTGTTCCTTCATGTAGAGCTGCGCTCCTTGTCCCTCCGTGGTTGTTCATGTATGCAGCCATTGTCATGACATGATTTTCTTCTAGGGGGCTCTGGAATCTCAGAAGAGCTAGTTTGTCTGCCCCAAGTTCCAAGAGATAAATGCTGTGGTCCCTTTTCCCTGGGCTCCAGATGCCCTGTACCATTTTGGGATCCAGGTATGCTTATCAGGCTGGAATCAGTGGTGAGAACCCTGAGTTCCAGAAAGCATATGGAAGACCTCTGTGGATAATTTTCCAGACTTTCCACTATCTTAGTGAGTTAAGAACCTGTTTTGGGACGTGTACCTGAAGTTGCCTGCACTCTAGGGAGTGGTCCCACATTTTCACAAGAAAAGCCTAAAGGCCCCTGATGTGGAATCTCACCCCTGGAGAGACCCCTGTGCATGACACCAGGAGGCCCAGCAATGAGCAATGGTTGGGCTCCTGCACTTGACCAGCATGGATATCAAATTCTGAATCTTCTGAAATCTGTCTACTGAGGGGTAGATCTGTACTGTTGACCTCTCTCTCTCTCTCTCTCTCTCTCTCTCTCTCTCTCTACACCCAGGTGTGTGATCCTTGTCGAGGGGCTCAAGGAATTATTCTTTGTTTATTATGAATTGTGCATTTACAGGAGCTCCAAATTCCAAATCTTGGGGCCATGTCCTACATCCTAGGACAGGGCTCTGATTAAGATGTTCAAAAAAGGATACAGGTAAAGACCCTGGGACTAGAGTCTGGCTGTGATCACCAGCATTTTCAGAATGAGGGAGGTGGGGGGTGAGGGGGCCCACCATGAGACAGAATCGGAGTGTTCAGTATTGGTAGCAATTCATGCTGTAAACTAATCTCAGAAGCTTGCCGTGGCAGGGAAGCACCGGAATGTGGAGAGTGCCTCTTCCAAGTCCACTGAGGTAAGGAAAAACCCTGGAGACAGGGATATCATTATCGAAGGTAGGATATCCATCTGGAACTTCGTTTTCTTCATCCATTTTTTGAACCCTAGGAGGTGGAGGACTTCGGAACTTGTGAATAATAAAGATGGAGTAAAACCCTGAGAAATTCTCTTCTGGGGGGAACTCCTATTGTTCCCATATACCAAAGGGGGGAGATATTGTCCTGGACTAGCTTGTACTTGGTGGGATGGTCAGTGAAGACTGGATGGAGGAGGAGCATGGTGACGCCCTTAGCTCGAGAGTATTCCTGACATGCTGACTCTTGCACCCACCCTATCTGTGGTTGAAGCAAACCATTCTTCCAGAAAAAAGAAATCCTGCCTCCCAGGCTCAGGTCTGGGCAAAAGCATATTCATTCATTTGTCATAAAGAGAGAGCTTTTGGAAGCTGAAAACCTCAAAGAGATCATGCTACTTGCTGCTCAGTTCCAAGGTTTTCCTTTGACATGTGCTCTTTCCTCTAGAACTTCAGTGGGTAAAATAGCTGGAAGGAGAATCTTTGTCAAAGTGAGTTTGTATTCCCTTAGAGTGCTAAGTGGAGGGGGAGGGGAGGCGGGAATTGTTTGTTTTAAGCCTAATTTTCAGACACAATCTTATCCAATTTTTCTCCAAAGAGGAGAAATCCTGTTAATTTAGAGGGGCACAGGACTTTTTTTGGAGTATCAACTTCATAGAGATTAAGCCGTGTGTCTCCTGGCAACGGAGCTAGATGCCATTGAAACATTTGCCGTGAATGCTGTTGCTAGGGAGATTTTCTTAAACAGACTTAATTGGTTTGGTTTCTGCCCTTAAGGGTTTTGAGGCTTTCCAGCCATGCCATTGGAGTCAGACAAAGCAAGTGGCTGCTATGACTTGATGCCTTCTCAGCCACTGTCCGAGCAAAGTCCATTCTGAGAGTGACTTCCACCTTCCTATCTTATGGACCCTTGGGAAGAAGTCTCCTTTGGCCAGAATAACCATATCCCTTGCTAGAGATGCTACTGTAGTATTGACCATAGCCATATTGGTGGCATTTTTTGTCTCCTGGAGTTTGTAGAATCTGAGTGTGCTTGTTACTGTATTTGCCTTTCTCAGCAGGTTCCTGCTCCTGCTGATTATCTCAAAGGATAGGTGCAGGGGAATTGCTGCCAGGGTTGTCCTTAAGGGCCTGCTCAGGTTGGAGCTGTATAGTGGAGAATCTTTTTCTAAGTGGCTTCAGACATCGGGGGGGGGGGGGCATTTTGTCTGTGTCCTGCTCAGAATCAGAATCTGATAACACTTCGAGGGGGGGGGGGTCTGATCAAAGTATGAATATCTTTTGGATACTCTTTTTTTTTGGGTGGGGGGGGACTTTGCAGGTGTAGCTACCTAGCTATGCTCTCGGTGGTGTCTTTTGCAGTTCACCTTGTGCAGGGCTCCGAGCCCTCAGTAAACTTTTTCCTCACAGTCATCCCTGTAGACTCCCACTCTCCAGGTCAGGGCATGGGAACTTGCTGCCAGTGTTGCATGACTTAAGCTTGGAGAAAGGGGGGGCTGATTGTGAGCCCTGCTGCTTTCCCCAGAGCACTAAGGACCCCTTTCAGGACGTAAGGGCTGAGGGAAGGATCATTGCTAGGGACTTATCTCTTGGGTCAAATGAATAAGGATGAGGAGGACTTCAGAGCCTCTCCCAGTTGTGTCCTGTCTCTCCTTGTTGGGCTTTTGGGTGGTAGAGTCACAGCTTCTTGGGGGGCATAGGAGTCCCAACATGCTTGTCCATCTAAGAGCTCTATGTCCTAAGCAGTGCTAAACTCAGGCTGGCTGAGAACAGGCAGAGCATAATTTCCCTTTTATGGAGCCTGTTGAAGTTGCCTTGCAGACGGTGCACTATTTGGACTTACCTCTGTGCTTGTGTGGCTGCTCTGCCATTCTGGAAGGAGATAGAGGAGCTCAGAGGGGAGGCAGTGGAGTGGGGACACTGTGGCCTCAGCCACTGTAGTGCTGAATACTCAGTCCCAGAGAAGGAGAAAAGGGAAACTGTTTGCTACTACCCCCACATGAACAAAACAAGAACACAAAGGAAAGGGTCATGTATCAGAGGGGTAGCCGTGTTAGTCTGGATCTGTAAAAGCAGCAAAGAATCCTGTGGCACCTTATAGACTAACAGACGTTTTGGAGCATGAGCTTTTGTGGGTGAATACCCACTTCATCAGATGCATGTAGCGGAAATTTCCAGGGGCAGGTATATATATGCAAGCAAGCTACAGATAACAAGGTTAGTTCAATCAGGGAGGATGAGGCCTTCTTCTAGCAGTTGAGGTGTGAAAACCAAGGGAGGAGAAACTGGTTTTGTAGTTGGCAAGTCATTCACAGTCTCTGTTTAATCCTGAGCTGATGGTGTCAAATTTGCAGATGAACTGAAGCTCAGTTTCTCTTTGAAGTCTGGTCCTGAAGTTTTTTTGCTGCAGTATGGTCACCTTAAGATCTGCCATTGTGTGGCCAGGGAGGTTGAAGTGTTCTCCTACAGGTTTTTGTATATTGCCATTCCTAATATCTGATTTGTGTCTATTTATCCTTTTCTGTAGAGACTGTCCAGTTTGGCCGATGTACATAGCAGAGGGGCATTGCTGGTGCATGATGGCATATATTACATTGGTGGACGTGCAGGTGAATGAACCGGTGATGGTGTGGCTGATCTGGTTAGGTCCTGTGATGGTCCTTTCACAGGCCTTGGGTGGCAGGCCAGTCCTCGCCCACAGACAATCTGCCAACCTGAAAAAGACGGTTACTTACCTTTGTAACTGTTGTTCTTCGAGATGTGTTGCTCATATCCATTCCAGATAGGTGTGTGCGCGCCGCGTGCACGTTCGTCGGAGAAACTTTTACCCTAGCAACCCAGGCGGGTCGGCTGGGCGCCCCCTGGAGTGGCGCCGCTATGGCGCCCAATATATATCCCAGCCGACCCGGCCACCCTTCAGTTCCTTCTTGCCGGCTACTCCGACAGTGGGGAAGGAGGGTGGGTTTGGAATGGATATGAGCAACACATCTCGAAGAACAACAGTTACTTACCTTTGTAATGGTCTTTTCTTCTTCGAGTGATTGCTCATATGCATTCCAGGTAGGTGATTCCCAAGCCTTACCTAGGCGGTGGGGTCGGAGCGAGATGTGGCGGTATTTAAGACTGCTACGCCGAAGGCTGCATCCTCTCTTGATTGTCTGATCAGCGCATAGTGTGCGGCGAATGTGTGGACCGATGACCAAGTTGCAGCACGGCATATCTCCTGTATAGGTACGTGCGCAAGGAAGGCCGCCGACGTCGCCTGAGCTCTCGTGGAATGAGCTGTGAGATGGCCAGAGGGGGCGCGAGCTAAGTCGTAGCATGCGCGAATGCATGCAGTTACCCAGGAGGAAATCCTCTGTGAGGATATAGGCTGCCCTCTCATTCGTTCCGCGATCGCCACAAACAGCTGAGGGGACTTCCGAAAAGGCTTTGTTCTCTCGATGTAGAAAGCAAGCGCTCTACGTACATCTAAGGAGTGCAGCTGTTGCTCCCGCCGAGAAGAGTGTGGTTTCGAGAAGAAGACAGGGAGGAAGATGTCCTGGTTGGTATGGAAGGTGGAAACAACCTTAGGGATGAACGCCGGGTGGGGTCTCAGGTGCACTTTGTCCGTATGAAAGACGGTGTAGGGTGGGTCCACTGTGAGAGCTCTCAGCTCTGAAACCCGTCTGGCCGATGTAATAGCCACCAGAAAGGCCGTCTTCCATGACAGGTATGTGAGCGAGTACGTCGCCAGTGGCTCGAATGGTGGGAGCGTGAGCCTGTTCAGGACCAAGTTAAGGTCCCAGGTAGGGGCAGGGCAGCGTACGGGGGGGTATAGACGCTCCAGGCCCTTAAGAAATCTGGCGACTAAGGGATGGGAGAAGACAGAGCGACCACCTTCCCCTGGCCGGAAGGCGGAAATGGCCGCTAAGTGAACCTTTAAGGAGGAAATTGCCAGGCCCTGCTGCTTAAGGTACCAGAGGTAGTCCAGGACCGTGGACATTGGGGCCTGCGTAGGGTTCACCCCTTGAGAAGCGCACCAGCAAGAGAAACACTTCCACTTGGCCCTGTACGTTGAGTGAGTGGAGGGCTTCCTGCTGTTAAGGAGTATATGCTGGACCGGTGCGGAGCAGCTAAGCTCCGCTGTGCTCAGCCATGCAGGAGCCACGCCGTGAGGTGTAGAGCTCGTAGATCTGGGTGGCGAAGCGCGCCGTGGTCCTGGGTAATCAGGTCTGGGTGGAGAGGAAGGGGAATCGGGTTGTCCACAGATAGGTCAAGCAAGGCGGTGAACCAGTGCTGTCTGGGCCACGCAGGTGCGATCCAGGATCAGATGCGCCTTGTCCCTGCGCAGCTTCAACAGGACCTTGTGCACCGGAGGGAAGGCATATAGGAGGTGGTGGGTCCACGGCAGGAGAAACGCGTCTGTGATCGACCCCGGAGCGAGACCTTGAAAGGAGAAAAACTCCTGGCACTTCCTGTTGGACTTGGTTGCGAAGAGGTCTACGCGGGGAAATCCCCACCTCCGGAAGATGGAATGGATGACATCCGGTCTGATCGACCATTCGTGGCAGAGGAAGGATCGGCTGAGGTTGTCGGCCAGCGTGTTCTCGACCCCTGGGAGGAAGGATGCCACCAGGTCTATTGACTGGGCTATACAGAAGTCCCAGAGTCGAATGGCCTCCTGACATAGGGGAGACGAACGGGTTCCCCCGTTTGTTGATATAATACATGGCTGTTGTGTTGTCCGTAAGTACGGAAATGCAACGGCCTTGTAGGTGTCGTTGAAACGCCTGGCAGGCGAGGCGGACTGCCCTCAACTCCCGGACATTTATGTGGAGTGACAACTCTTAGGTCGACCAGAGGCCCTGGGTGCGCAGGTCCCCTAAGTGGGCTCCCCACCCCAGGGATGACGCATCGGTTGTTAAAGTTACCGATGGCTGCTGTGGCTGGAACAGCATGCCCGTACATATTAGAGATGGGGTCAGCCACCAGTCGAGGGAGCGGAGAGGATCGGGGGGGACGGTCAGCAATACATCCGGGTGGTCCCTGCTCGGTCGGAATACTGAATGAAGCCACGTTTGGAGGGGCCTCATTCTGAGCCTGGCATGCTTTGTCACGTAAGTACAAGATGCCATATGGCCGAGCAGTGTGAGGCAGGTTCGAGCCGAGGTGAGTGGGAAGGCTTGTAAGCGCCGGATGATCACACCGATCGTCTGGAAGCGAGGTTGAGGTAAGAAGGCCCTGGCCTGAGTCGAGTCCAGGGTCGCGCCTATGAAGTCCAACCGCTGTGTGGGTACCAGGCTGGACTTCTCGGCATTGATAAGCAGGCCCAGTTGGGAAAAAAGGTCCGTAACGGCCTTGACATGCCGTTGCACCTGTGACTGAGAGGACCCTTTCAGGAGCCAGTCGTCGAGGTATGGGAAGACGTGGATTTTGCGCCGACGGAGGTGGGCAGCTACGACGGCCATGCACTTGGTGAACACCCTCGGGGCTGTAGAGAGGCCGAAGGGTAGAACTGCGAACTGGAAGTGCTGATGTCTGACCGTGAAGCGGAGGTACTTCCTGTGTGGTGGAAAGATGGCGATATGGAAGTACGCGTCCTTCATGTCGAGGGCGGCGTACCAGTCTTCAGGATCCAGGGATGGGATAATGGTTCCCAGGGAGATCATGCGGAACTTCAACTTGAGCATCCACTTGTTGAGGCCCCGTAGGTCTAGGATGGGCCTGAGACCTCCCTTGGATTTGGGCATCAGAAAATAACGGGAATAGAATCCCTTGCCTCTCTCGGCTATCGGTACTTCCTCTATAGCCCCCGCCGTCAGGAGGGAGCGAACCTCCTGTAGGAGGGTTTGCTCATGAGAGGGGGGCGGGAAGGGGGTACAGAAGCAAATTGCAGATGGTATCCATGCTTCACTGTGCGTAACACCCAACGGTCTGACGTTAATTGGGACCACGCCTGGAGGAAGTGGGAGAGGCGGTTGGAGAAGGTAGGGGAAGGATCGTGCGTTGAGACTGGTGAGCCGTCCCCGGGCGCACCTTCAAAAACCGGACTTGGGGCCCGGCTGTGCCTTGGAAGGTCCTTGGTTCTGGCCTCCCTGGGCGCTGGGTTGGCATCTGCGTCCTCCCCGGCCACGCCGTCTATTGAGGTCCTGCCTCTGACAGGGTGGGAAGTATGGGCGCCGTGCTTGGGGCCTGAAGGGTCTACGCTGGGTGGAAGGGGTATGCATCCCCAGCGAGCGAATAATGACTCTATTGTCTTTTAAATTTTGTAGTTTGGAGTCCGTCTTCTCTGAGAACAACCCTTTCCCGTCAAAGGGTAGGTCTTGGATTGTATGTTGCAGTTCCGGGGGTAGTGTGGAGGCTTGAAGCCATGAGATGCGTCTCATGGTTATTCTGGATGCCAGGGTTCTGGCTGCCGAGTCAGCCGCATCAAGGGAGGCCTGGAACGCGGTCCTGGCCACTTTCTTACCCTCCTCCAGGAACGCGTTAAATTCCGGGCGTGAGTCCTGGGGAAGCAGTTCGGCGAACTTACCCACCTCCGTCCAGATGTTGTGGTTATAGCGTCCCAGCAGGGCCTGCTGGTTGGCCACCCAGAGTTGCAAAGCCCCCGCTGAGTATACCTTGCGTCCCATGAGGTCCATCCGTTTTGCCTCCTTGGACTTGGGGGCCGGCGCCTGTTGGCCATGCCGTTCCCTGTCGTTAACCGACTGAGCCACCAGGGAGGAGGGAGGAGGGTGGACATACAGGTACTCGTACCCCCGAGAGGGTACCATGTACTTTCTCTCCACTCCCTTAGCTGTCGGCGGGATGGAGGCTGGTGATTGCCAGAGGTTCTCGGCGGTGGACTGAATGGTCTTTATGAACGGGAGAGCTACTCGGGTAGGCACATCGGCCGAGAGGATGATCACTACCGGGTCATCCACCTCTGCGACCTCCTCCACCGGGAGGTTGATATTAAGGGCCACTCTACGGAGGAGGTCCTGGTGGGCCCTGAGGTCTATCGGTGGAGGTCCCGATGCCGATGACCCAGCCACTGCCTCATCCGGCGAGGAGGAAGAGGAGGATACCTCGGGGATAAGGGTATCCTGTACGGTCTCTTGTTCATGACCTGGTTCCTGCTCTTGATGTCCCGGGGAGTGCGTGGGTGACTTTTTGTCCGACTCAACCACCGGGGGGCGGGAAACAGTGGCCTCTGGTACCCGATGCTCTGAGGCGGTGGGATGTGACTGAGGTACGGGGGCACCCTGGGCCTGATGCTAAGCCCAGGGTGTCCAAAAACCCCACTGTTGGGCAGCCGAGTCCTGTGGGCGGGGGTCTTGGAACACCCCCAGCGGTACTTCGGGGTCCTGGTCCCCATAGTAGCTGCCTGCCTGGGAGGATGCTGACGTGCCCCTTGATGGCCACGGTGGCGCTGCAAAAGTCAGTGCCGAGGTACCGACCGACCTCACACCTCTGGAGGATGGTGACCGGTGCTGGTATCGGTGCTGAGATCGAGACCGGGACCTGCGACTGGCTCGGTGCCGGGAGGTCGACCAGGATCGCGAGCGCCGTTGCCTGGATCTGCTCCTGGAGGTGCAGCGCCCACCTCGGTGCCAAGAGCTGGAGCGGTGCCGGGAGTCTCGAGTTGACGCTCGGGACGTAGACCGGTGCCGGGAGCCCGACCGGTGCCTAGAGCGTGAGCGGTACCAGGGTGATCGGTGCCGGGAGCCTGACCGGTGCTGAGAGCGTGAGCGGTACCAGGGTGATCGGTGCCGGGAGCTCGACCGGTGCCGGGATCGTGATCGACGTCGTGAGCCTGAGTGGCGCCTTGATGTCGAGCAACCGCGGGACCGCGAGCTGGAGCGGTGCCGCCCTGCTACACTGACCGAAGCTGGTCTGGTCAGGGTCGGTTTGCCCATAGAGCAGAGAACCCGCACTGGTGGTGCCGGGGGTAAGGGCATTGGCGCCTCGGTGATGGCAATTAGCTCTCTTGCCGCGGCGAACGTTTCCGGGGTTGAGGGAGAGGCGAGCTCTACCACGGTGCGTACCGGGGTGCTGCCAAGTGCCGGACTCGACGGCCCTCGTGGGGTCGGAGTCAATGGTACTGGCTTGGGTGGTGCCGCGGCAGGTATCAGTGCCGGGCGATCCACCTTCTGCGCAGGATCTGACTGCGGGGCGGCTGATGACGAGATGGTCTGCGCCTTCGCCGCCTTTGGCTTCGGGGAGATGGAGCGGCTCTGGGCTGGTTTCGGTGCCGGCTTCTTGGTGACACTCGGTGCCGCGGTGCCCCTGCTCAGCGGCTGACTTGCGGTCGGTGCCGAAGGCAAAGGTGTCAAGGCCGCTTCCATGAGGAGCTGTCGCAATCTAATGTCCCGCTCCTTCTTGGTCCTGGGCTTGAAGGACTTACAGATAGCACACTTTGCCGATAAGTGCGACTCCCCTAGGCACTTCAAGCATGAGTCGTGGGGGTCTCCCACGGGCATGGGCTTGTGACAAGCCGAGCACTGCTTGAAACCCGATGAGCCGGGCATGGGCTCCGGCTCCCGGTGCGGGGGAGGGGGGGTACCCCATCCCCTCGCTACTACTAATAACTATACTAACAACACTAAATCACTTACTAACTAACAACTATATATGTACAATAACAACTACAACTACTATATACAACGGTAGCGAAAAGAGCTGTTTGGAACTGTGGAGCGCGGCTTCACTAACCTCCACACTCCCTACGACCGACACGGGCGGTAAGAAGGAACTGAAGGGTGGCCGGGTCGGCTGGGATATATATTGGGCGCCATAGCGGCGCCACTCCAGGGGGCGCCCAGCCGACCCGCCTGGGTTGCTAGGGTAAAAGTTTCTCCGACGAACGTGCACACGGCGCGCACACACCTACCTGGAATGCATATGAGCAATCACTCGAAGAAGAACATATTCTCACCAGTAACTGCACACTGCACCATAGTAACTCTAACTCAGGAACCAATCCATGCAACAAACCTCAATGCCAACTCTGCCCACATATCTACACCAGCGACACCATCACAGGACCTAACCAGATCAGCCACACCATCACCAGTTCATTCACCTGCATGTCCACCAATGTAATATATGCCATCATGCATCAGCAATATCCCTCTGCTATGTACATCGGCCAAACTGGACAGTGTCTACGGAAAAGGATAAATGGCCACAAATCAGATATTAGGAATGGCAATATACAAAAACCTGTAGGAGAGCACTTCAACCTCCCTAGCCACACTATAGCAGACCTTAAGGTGGCCATCCTGCAGCGAAAAAAACTTCAGGACCAGACTTCAAAGAGAAACTGCTGAGCTTCAGTTCATCTGCAAATTTGACACCATCAGCTCAGGATTAAACAAAGACTGTGAATGGCTTGCCAACTACAAAACCAGTTTCTCCTCCCTTGGTTTTCACACCTCAACTGCTAGAAGAGGGCCTCATCCTCCCTGATTGAACTAACCTCGTTATCTCTAGCTTGCTTGCATATATATATACCTGCCCCTGGAAATTTCCACTACATGCATCTGACGAAGTGGGTATTCACCCACGAAAGCTCATGCTCCAAAACGTCTGTAAAGTGCCACAGGATTCTTTGCTGCTTTTAAAGGAAAGGGTGTGAGCAAGGAGAACCATGACTGACTACTGCCACAGAGGTTGGAGATCCAGTGGCAAGCTGGAGAAAAGGGGCCTTGCCAATGTGAGCTGTGCTTCATCTTTGATCCACCTCTGGAACTGCGCACACACAATTGTGGGTGACACTGGTTCTCAGAGCTTTTTCTGAAGCCCACACAGACCAGGTTGCTGGTGGAGCAAAGTCCTCAGTAAGGAACTAGGACATGTAAGAGGTCTTCCCATACCCCAATTAGTGACTTGATTATGAGGATAAGTTATTCACTGAACTCCTGGTAACTGACCTCAGCAGAAACAATCATTGACATTTTTATCTACATAATACATGGACTGTGATGGTACAGTGGGTGAGCAAAAGGGAAGAGCTGGGCTAAAAGCTGATATGTCATTCATATGGGACTAACACAAGATAATGCGTGAAAGGTAATATTATAAAGTATAAAAGTGGCAGCATAAGGATTAGTTTAAAAAAAAACCAAAAAACCCTTTCTTTACTTCCCTTTATGACTATGTTTGAGATTATAAATTCTTGGGAGGTGGCAGTTTACTGTAGGTGATAATAGCAGTGTTTTCCTGCACTGACAATGTAACCGTATGCCCAAATGGGGATAGTGACAGTTGGTACTTTAAAGAGTTTCTAGTAGGGGGTTAAACTATAACTGTTTTACAGAGTAATATATTCTTTGGAAAGCAAGCACCATTAGAACAGCTTAAACCTAAGAAATATCAGAGTGTGTAAAACTAGCTAATACCAAGTGCAAGTTAGGCAACTTGTCCCACCCCATTCAGACAATTCATCTTGTAACTCTGCTATGTGGTAGTAATGAGCACACACCAGAAATTTGGTAAAGTTTTGATTTTAAGTAGAACAATATCTTCCTGGAGACTAACTTGAGACTCCTGAATAAATTAGTTTATAATTAAAAATACAGTGACCCTCTGTTTTCAGTTGTAAAAATCAATGGAACTGCAACTACTTGAAAGTCCAAGCAAAGAATTCTGGTCTGGTACTAAGCTACATTACCTCAGTCAGAATGAATAGTCAGAGACTTTTGAAACAGCTCACGTCCTAGCACAAGCTAACCAGATTAAAAGTTCTCTCTGTTTAGATTTTCAAAAGAGGTAATTTTTGCTTATCTGAATCCAAGTCAACATATCCTACCAAAAAGAACAGGAGTACTTGTGGCACCTTAGAGACTAACATTTATTTGAGCATAAGCTTTTGTGGGCTACAGCCCGCTTTTTCAGATGCATATTCAGGAACATATAGTAATAAGATATATATACAGACAGAACATGAAAAGGTGGTAGTTGCCATACCACCTCTAAGAGGCTAATTAATTAAGGTGAGCTATTATCAGCAGGAGAAAAAAAACTTTTGTAGTGACAATCAAGATGGCCCATTTCGGACAGTTGACAAGAAGGTGTGAGGATACTTAACATGGGGAAATAGATTCAATTTGTGTAATGACCCAACCACTTCCAGTCTCTATTCAAGCTCAAGTTAATGGTATCTAGTCTGCAAATTAATTCCAGTTCAGCAATTTCTCGTTGGAGTCTGTTTCTGAAGCTTTTCTGTTGCAAAATTGCCACCTTTAAGTCTGGTACTGAGTGACCAAAGAGGTTGAAGTGTTCTCCTACTGGTTTGTACTGAATGTTATGATTCCTGATGTCAGATTTGTGTCCATTTATTCTTTTGCGTAGAGACTTTCTCACCCACAACTATTTCACATTTGGGGACAATATATACCTTCAAGTCAGCAGCCATGCTATGGGTACCCGGGTGGCTCCACAGTATGCCAACATTTTTATGGCTGACTTAGCTCTTGTCCCCTAATGCCCCTATTTGTGCTACATTGATGACATCATCATTTGGACCCATGGAAAAGAAGCCCTTGAGGCATTCCATCATGATTTCAACAATTTCCATCCCACCATCAACCTCAGCCTGGATCAATCCACACAAGCGGTCCATTTCCTGGACACTACTGTGCTAATAAGAGATGGTCACAAACACTCCCTATACCGGAAAGCTACTGACTGCTATACTTACCTACATGCCTCCAGCTTCCATCTAGGACACACCACACAATCCATTGTCTACAGCCAAGCTCTAAGATACAACCGCATTTGCACCAGTCCCTCAGACAGAGACAAACATGAGATCTCTATCAAGCATTCTTAAAACTACACTACCCACCTGCTGAAGTGAAAAAACAGATTGACAGAGCCATAAGAGTACCCAAAAGTCACCTACTACAGGATAGGCCCAACAAAAAAACAACGCCACTAGTCGTCACCTTTGGCCCCCAACTAAAACCTCTCCAGCACATCATCCAAGATCTACAACCTATCCTGAATGACGATTCCTCACTCTCACAGATCTTGGGAGACAGGCTTGTCCTTGCTTACAGAGAGCCCCCCAACCTGAAGCAAATACTCACCAGCAACCACAGACCACACAACAAAAACACTAACCCAGGAACCTATCCTTTCAACAAAGCCCAATGTCAACTCTGTCTACATATATCTATTCAAGTGACACCATCATAGGACCTAATCACATCAGCCACACCATCGGGCTCGTTCACCTGTACATCTACCGAAGTGATATATGCCATCATGTGCCAGCAATGCCCCTCTGCCATGTACATCGGCCAGACTGGACAGTCTCTACACAAAAGAATAAATGGACACAAATCTGACATCAGGAATCATAACATTGAAAAACCAGTAGGGGAACACTTCAACTTCTCTGGTCACTCAGTAACCGACTTAAAGGTGGCAATTTTGCAACAGAAAAGCTTCAGAAACAGACTGCAATGAGAAATTGCTGAACTGGAATTAATTTGCAAACTAGATACCATTAACTTGGGCTTGAATAAAGTTTGAGAGTGGCTGGGTCATTACACAAATTGAATCTATTTCCCCATGTTAAGTATCCTCACGCTTTCTTGTCAACTGTCCAAAATGGGTCATCTTGATTATCACTACAGAAGTTTTTTTTTCTCCTGCTGATAATAGCTCATCTTAATTAATTAGCCTCTTACAGTGGTATGGCAACTACCACCTTTTCATGTTCTCTGTCTGTTGTGACAGATCCAGACCAGTGGGGTACAGGAGTCTGGTAGAGGGCAAATATACTGATCACTGGATAAGTAGTTTTCTGTTCCCTGAGTGACTAGAGCAGGGGCTGCACTAGAGTAATCAGGAACCTGCTAGAACCAATTAAGACAGACAGGCTGATTAGATCACCTGCAGCCAATCAAGGCAGGCTAATCAGGGCACCTGGGTTTAAAAAGGAGCTCACTCCAGTCAGGCAAGGAGGAGCCAGAGGAGAGGAAGTGTGTGTGAAGAGCTGGAAGAGGCACAAGGAGCTGAGAGTGAGAGGGTGTGCTGTTGGAGGACTAAGGAGTACAAGTGTTGTTAGACACCAGGAGGAAGGTCCTGTGGTGAGGAGAAAGAAGGTGTTTGGAGGAGGCCATGGGGAAGTAGCCCAGGGAGTTGTAGCTGTCAGGCAGCTGTTACAAGAGGCACTACAGACAGCTGCAATCCACAGGGCCCTGGGCTGGAACCCGGAGTAGAGGGCGAGCCCGGGTTCCCCCCAAACCTCCCAACTCCTGATCAGACACAGGAGAAGTTGCTCCAGACTGTGGGGAAGATCACTGAGGTGAGCAAATCTGCCAATAAGCACAGGACCCACCAAGGTAGAGGAGGAGCTTTGTCACACTGTGTATATATATCTTCTTACTGTATGTTCCATTCTGTGCATCTGAAGAAGTGCGCTATAGTCCACAAAAGCTTATGCTCAAATAAATTTGTTAGTCTCTAAGGTGCAACAAGTACTCCTGTTCTTTCTGCGGATACAGACTAACATGACTACTCTGAAACATACCCTACCAGTTTTAGCACTATGTAACACAATCACTACCAGTTGTGAAAGATCATGGCATTTTTGGAAGAGAGTGCTCTGCTCAGATACTGAAAGTTATTGATGGCACAACTGCTTGATAGTGAGCAGATTCAAGTTTATATTAAAAAGGTAGTCTAACAAGGACATCTTGTAGTCAAAATTAAATACCCATCCTGTTTACAACAAATCTAAAGAAAATGCAGTCTCTTGAATGGCAATTTAATATGTTCATCAAATTTAATGAAAGCACATCATAAACACATTGTAACCACAACTGCAGACAATTTCAGTTAATAATAAAATGTGAGGTAGACTGACTAGTGAAGCTAAATTCACTATGTTTTGGTTAAGAAAATTTTACACTAAAAGCAACATTTTAACCCCCTTCCAGAAGTCACAAAAAGCAATTGCATAAATTACAGCAAGATGCATCTGAATATGATTTTCATTCAAATCTCAGTTTACATTCAGTATTAACCTGTGAACTGTCAATCATGTCCAGATTTTACATGTCAACAGGTAAATATAATGCTGGCCTATTTAATACATTCCTAATAGAGGCCTTGATGATGAGGCTTAAAACCAAAACAGAACAGTTGTACTCTAGATGTCAAAGTATGGTCTCCTTCTCCTCATTCAAGGACTATGAGCTGTAGTTTTCAAGCAGACTGACCCTGGATTCTTTTAAGTAAAGATTTATAGTGATATAGTCTTCAAAAGAAAGCGTTGCCAAAAACCTTCCCTCTCCACTGGAGAATAAAAGTGTTATAGAAACCAATTGTTTGTTTGATAATGGAAGGCAGATACACTAGCTTTCCAATTTAGTTCTCAACCATCAGGACAATTTCACACCACTTTACCACAGGGCTAAATAATCATCATCAAAATAGTCTTAGCACCTGGAATTTTAAGAACTTAGTGCAAACATCATGTACACAAACAAAGGAAATCACTTTTGAACATTTTTATATCCTCTGACTTGCAGACTACAGGTAACATTTCTAAAATTTTTACCCCAAACTAAAATTCAAAAGTTATTCAGTCTTAAGCCCTTCTAGCAATCCAGAAGTACTGAAATGTATTCAGGTGTAATGAAAAGCTTCAAAACATACCTCTGTATCCCCACTGGCTAAATTAAAATTAAGATACATTTTAAAACATAAGGCTGTATGAAGGACACTTAAAAATATTTAAATCTAAAGAAAAGGGTTGTTCATTTGAAATATGCTACATTGACAGCCTCACAGTTAAGCTATATTAAAATCAGATATGCAAACCATTATTTTCCTTTTTAGCTTCAGTCTAATATATTATGTTTTTCATTATCTGTAAACATTCATCTTTTCACAAGATAAAAAAGTTGCTTGATTAACACTTTGTTCAAAATGCAGTTTTAGCAGGCCCTTCTCAGTTGACTTGCAGGTCACATATAAAGGATGTGTTAAGAACTTCATAAAAACACAATGAAGTGAATATTATGGATTTTTTACCATCTTACAAAGGAGGTTACATTTTTTTTTTCAACTAAGGAGGTGGAGAAAGGAGAATGTGTGGGGGAAGGGTACCTTTTATAAAATATTGAAATCTCAAGTGAGTAACCAATATAAAACAGTGAATACTTCTAAAAATGTTAACTGCACTAGTAAAACTGGTGAACACCTATAACCCTGAAACCAAGTACTAGTGCACCAGGTTAATTCTATAACAGAACAGCAATTATTTTAAGAGAACACAGTAATGTGTTTTAAACCAGAATAATGCATAATCACTACAGCCATATTTACAAAAGTTTAATATTCAAAATGAAAGGACCAACCTGTTCTAGGTACTGTATTCGAACAGACCTTTTTGATTATGGGCAGATTCTCTTGCGATTGATTCAAGCTCACTTGTGAAGTGATTTTCAGTGGGCTACGGAAAAGCCCCAAACCATTGTGCCTCACCCTATTTTAGCTCCCTTTAGATATCAAATTCAGTTCATATCGGCTGCCACGCTCTTGAACACTGTCTTCCTATTTAATGATTCACTTCTGGGCAGGATACCTAAGTTCTCAAAAGCAGCAGCAACAACAAAAATCTCCTCTCAGGACTCTACACACTATTGCAGGTGAATGAGGAAGGATACTTGGAGCAAATTGCATGCAATCAAACCTACACTTAAAGTTTTTAATGTACAAGTAAAGTGTACCAGCTAAAAGGGGATGTTTCACAATTTTTAAAACCTTTGATGCTATAATGATCTGAAGTCATTTTGCTGGTGTTTAACTGCTCTAACTAAATAGACAATGTGCATAAGAAATCTTTCTCTCTTTGTTATGCTGGCCAGCCAGTTACTCTTTAATTGTGAAGTAGAATTTTTGTTAAAGAAGGTGAAAGAATGTTACTAGGAGAACCTGCGTGCGTGCTCCATGCCTGCCAAGCATTTACTGATTTGTTCAGGTTTAAGTAGTAAACTTCTAACTCCTGTGGAAATTTTGCCAAAGACACAGTTTCAATACATATACAATTACATGTTTTAAAGTAACACTGCACAGAGAGAGAACAAGACTACTTTTAATACAAATATCTAAGTTACTTTGTAATTTCAAACCCCTGAGTATTCCTGTACCAAAGTACAGATCTGAAGAGAAACGGAGAAGTCTCCTCAGCATATTATCTTCAATGGTGTGAGTCTGGTGTTATGCCTTCAGACTAGTGGATGCTGAAGTCAGTTTCTTCCCCTAGCTTAGCATAGTACAAAAAAACCCAAGAGAACTCTTCATCAACCAAAATATGTCCTCCTCCCACATCACAGGAGACAGCTGGTAGGCTGTGGTGTTAGTTTCATTAACTGTGACTAACGTGGAATTAACTTGAATCCAAGCTCCTGTAATCATAACTGACGTGATAAACATATGCCTAGAAACAAAGCCTACTTTAGAATTTTGGAGACTCCTTTAGAGTAGACTAGATAAACATTGGTTGCACTTTGCTCCACAGTGATTGTACATTGGTTGTTTCTTCTGTCCCCTCACCCCCACCCCAAAAGCCAACCAAACAAAAAAAACCTCTCAAGTTCTCTTCTTTTCCTTTGTTATTTGGTCTCCTATCAAGTTTATATGTGGCGTCCAGTGAGAAAATAGAGTGGTTTGTCATCAATGCTGTTGGCAGTCTGAAACTCATCTCGGAGACGAAACTGCCACTCGTCTTCCAGCTCTAAACGGACTATTGTTTGACGTAAAGAGCTTCTGTCTTGGCATATGACACACAAGGTAGCACCTTAAATTAAAAACAAGATACAGCTTCAGGTAACATGTAAGACTTCAATTTTCTTGCCTCATTTTCAAAAAGACAAAAATAATAGGAACTACTACTTGGAGGCTTTTCCCACACAAAACCATCATAAGCTCCCAAGTGTCCATTAAGGTGTCTGACATGAACAGTGTGCCAGTATGATCAGTCTCAGATGTGGAAAGTGAGCCCTGAGAGAGTGGGCAAACATCTCTGTAAAAATGAATGAAAAGAATACAGGTGTGTAAACAGTGGGAAGAAAGTATTATAAAATGTGTTTGACATTCAGCAGTTTCCAGTGAAATAGGGATTTGGGAGGAGGGGGGAGAGAAGTCTCTCTCTACCGTCCAAGCCTGAAATCATGCACAAGCTGTCTGACAAAGCCACTTCAAATGAATGAGGATTCATGGCAGGACTAAGGGGGCGTTATTTATTTATTTATTTATATTGCAGTAGCTCCTACAGCACTAGTCAGGGATCAAAGCCCTACTGTGAATATATCTACACTGCAGAAAATGGTGTATTGTTAACTTAGGTTAGCTAACTTGGGTTAAAATAGCAGTGAAGACACGGCAATTTGGCTTTTAACATGCGCCAGCTGTTAAAGCCTACAAGGGAACCTGCAGTTGAACTTGAGCTGCTGTGTTGGGGTGTTTTCACTGCTATTTTAACTCAAGTTAAGAACTTTTATCTTTCTTTTGCAGTGTAACTATATCCTCTGCAAGGCACCTGACAAATGTGAATCCATGACCCAGCGAAGGTTTCCACTCATGCAAGTGTGGGTCACCCATTCATCAACTCCATAGCCAGAACTCCTGGGATTTGCTTCCTTCCTCATGCCACTCAAAAAAAAAAGTATTCCCTTTTCTAAGTGACTGGGCCTGTATACAACCTGTCAATGCTTTTAGTGGACAATTTGCTGACATAAATACGGTTTATGAAGTCCTTTCCTAAAGGCTGTTAAGGAAACTAAGTAGTCATGTGCTCAGAGGCAAAGTACTGCCATGGATTAAATACTGACGAAGAGAAAGATAACTGATTAGGAACAAATGGTTTATTTTTAACATAGCAAGAGGCTAACAAGGGGGTGCCCTAAGATCGGTGCTGTTTGATATTGTTTCTTGTCATGCCCATGACATGGTAGATGCTATCCAGCCTTAGCAAAAACAAACACACACAGCGCATGACTGCCATTCTTAAAGAAAAGTCACAGATCCACAGCCAGATGGCAAAATGTGCAGCTAATGCAAAACTACTGAGGTGAATCAACAGTAGAAAAACCTGTGTGGAACTTCAGAGGAGGCTAAACAAAGCTCGGCGCATTGGCAGCATGACGAGAGAGGAAATTCAGTGCTGACAAAAGCAAATTTAACCTACGTATACACATTACTGGGTTCTGACTTAGCCTGTAATCACTCAGGAAAAAAGACCTGCATGTCATTCTGGACAGCTCAGTAAAGATCACTGCTTAAAAATACAAAAAAAAGATCAGGATATAAAAGAACGGGATAGGAAATAATACTTTGAGGGGCAAAGCTGCATGCTAAGTATCTCTTTTGTGCTCAAATCTATGGGGGCACAATCTAGCCACTGAAAATGTACCATCTGAATTGATGCTACACCTCACCTGTAATACTGTGGTTCAGTTCTGGTCTCACACACATATAGCAGAAATAGAAGGTATGCAGAGAGTAGGCAATGAAAATGTTTAAAGACATGGAAAGACATCCAAATGAGGAGAGACTGAAAAGAGCATGACTATTTAGAAATGAATAAAATGAGGTACTTAAAATAATGAAATTTCTTGGGGGGAGGAGTCAAACCCTCCTCATTCTATCTCAGAACACAAGAACAAGTGCACACTCAATGAAACGGAAAGGCAATACATTAAAAACTGATGAAAGGGAATACTTTTCAATATAATGCATATTCAGCCCTCAGAACTCATTGCTGCAAGGTATCACTGAGGCCAATAGGTTAGAAAAATGAGACATTTATATGGACAGCAACATCATCCACAATTGCATTAGACAAGGTTTGTTTTTTACAAAAAATTTGTAATATAAACCATCAGTATTAGGGCATAAGACAACCACTAACAGAGGTAGGAAGAAACTTCCTCAATGAGAAGGTTACTTTATTTTTGTTCACTGCAGGATTTCCTGCACCTTCTCCAGAGCACTAGATATTCACTACCATCAAAGACATGATAATAGTTTGGAATAGATGAACTGCGCGTCCCATCCATTATGGCAATGTCTATGTTCTGAACTCTATTTCCAAATCATATGTTAGAGAAGTACTCAGCTTCATGCTGCACTGACTGAATTCTACTTATACCATACCTATTTCCATTTGATGCAACTGTTAGTGCTATTTATCAAGGCTTTTCTTCACTATAGCCTTGTAGTTATGATGGTGGGAGCTCTACACAAATCAAAAGAGCAGACAGAATGCATTCCTTGTTGGAACAACACCAGCACTGATTATGAAGATGGAGAAATGTATGGATTCATTTCATCCTCTATATTTCATTTTGCTTTGAGCCATTATTTTGTAGTAAAAGCAACAGAGATACCCAGTGGAGAAATCATTACCTTTCAGGAATTTGAACTTCTTAAGAAGGTCTGCACCTACGAAAGAGTCACAGAGGTACAACAGGAGTCCACTGAAAAACACCCCTTCACAGTTGACATTGATGGAGTGTGGGCGGGAGCTCACATAGCAGATGGCCACCTGAAACCAAAACAGAAAGAATGTTTTAAGAAAACACCCCAGAGGGACCTAATATGGAGGTTGAACATAAAATAACTACAAGAGGCCTGAGTTGGTTGACTTGAGTTTAAAAAAAAAACACCAATAATCTTGGATACAGTTTGCACATTTGGGATTTCTATTAAGCAATCTTCCTGATTGAATTATAATTACAGCCACAGAAAGTCCGTAGCTCATTTGTTACCTTTTCAAGTTTCTAGCCAGAAAATCTCTGCTGTGAATCTTACTCATTCTCTCCTTTTAATCCCTTCCCTTTACTAAAAAAGCTTTACACAGTAATGGGATTTTTCTATATTTTAATTCAAAAGATTCATCTGTAATGCAAATAAAATGATGCATAGACTAGCCTCGGCATTCAATCCTAGGCCTTCTGATGAGATGATTTCCAGAAGAAAAGTGATGCCTGCAACTAAGGTGAGATTTAAAACTATTGCATCAGACTCATCTGAACACTAGCAAATAGATTCACCCTCCTGAAAGGGCCCACTGTAGTCTAATTTAACCCCATGCTTCTCCATTACTTTGCTGACTTGATTTAAACCTCTGTGGTCTGTGCTTGTGTGATAATCATACAATGATTGTATAATTATTTCATTTGTTCCAATGACATGGCATTTGAAATATATCCTATTAAGAAGGAAAATGCAGAAGTGGTGTAAGGAGGGTACATTAAAGAGGAGGATAATTACACTGTGCTTTGTTGCAGTGAGCAATCAGGCTAGTGCAGCAATGTAATATCAGAAACTGGCCAAGCAAGAACAAAGTGGCAACAAATATGAATTAGAAACACATGACAAAAAGTAATAAAGATTTGGGGGATGCATGTCTTAAAGTACATGGATGAATATCAGGGTCTGTACAGATAGCTAAATGGCAAACTGGCACCCAAGAACAAGGGCTTTCACTGCAAACAAATTCTTACATTATATGTGATAGATTACAAAAAGATTGAAGATGGCTATCTTAACCTAATAACAAAAACAGGGGGAGGGTTGGAAGAGGATTGACATGAGCACTCAGTGACCACAAAATCCAGATATTGGGAACAAAAAAATCAATCAAGAAACCAAAGGACATGAAGAGAAGAAACTCTTCGACAGCCTCTGCATCAGGGTCGGCAACCTATGGCTCGCATGCCAAAGGTGACATGCGAGCCGATTTTTGATGGCACGCGGAGTGGGCTGAGCGGCTCATTCCGCCGCCACTCTGGGGTTCCTGCTCCTGGCCCCTTGCCAGCCAGGGTCCCACTGTTGGTCCCACTCAGCACCTTCTGCTGGCCTAGGGGAAGGAACCCCAGGCTGACAGCGGGCTGTGACCCCTGCTGGCAGGAGCTGGTGGAAGAAACCCCAGAATGGGGCGGGCTGAGCACCACTCCGGGGTTCCCGCTGCTGGACCCTTGCCAGCTGGGGTCCTGCCATGGTCCCACTCAGCACCCACTGCTGGCCTGGGTGAAGGAACCCCAGGCTGGCAGCGGGCTGTGACCCCTGAGCGGGGGTGGGTGGAGATGTTCAGCCCACCACCGAAACTCCAGAGCTGGGCAGGCTGACCCACTCAGCCCGCCACCGCTCTAGGGTTCCGGTTGCTGGCCCCTTGCCAGCTGGGGTCCTCCGCAGCCCCACTCACCTTGCTTCCGGTTGGAGTTCCAGTGCAGGCCCCCTGCCAGACAGGGTCCAGGTCTGCTCAGCCCTACCAGCCACCAGCTCCACTCACTTCAGCTGCCGATCTGGGATTCCAGCTGGTTAACAACTGATCACTCAGAAGCCTGTGTGCAGCTTAAAGTATCCAAGTATGTGCCACCAGATATTGGAAAACTCAGCAAGGAAAAGCAAGGGCAAGGATCACACTAAACTGATAAGAGCTGCATTTTAATTTAATGTTAAATAAAGCTTCTGAAACATTTTGAAAACCTTGTTTACTTTACATATAACAGTAGTTTGGTTATATATTACATTATTACAGAGACCTTCTAAAAAACATTAAAATGTATTACCGGCACGCGAAGCCTTAAATTAGGGTGTTTACATGAAGATTCGGCACACCACAGCTGAAAGGTTGCCAACCCCTGCTCTTCACCAATGCTAGAAGCCAGGATAATAAACAAAAGGAACTGGAATTGTTCATTTATTAGCATAAATTCAATGTAGTTGGTATTATTGAAACTTGGGGTGATGATTCCTATGATTGGAATGTTAAAATCAATGGTTCTAACCTATTTAGGAAGTATCAAGTGGGCAAATGGGAATATAGCGTGGCACTGTCAAAAATGGTATTACCTGTTTCCGAGTCACTGATAACTCAGGAGAACATGATCTTGAATGCTTATGGATCAATATCCTAACAGGTAAAGCATAAGACGGGGCATTAGTTGCTGTCTGCCTCAAACCACCAAATCACACTAATGAACAGGATGTCTGCCTCCTTACACACCTATCTATAACGTGTATGGGAAAAAACAGTGTGACCATGGGAACTTCAATTTGAGTAATATATGCTGGAGGTATTAAAACATCCTTGGAATTTCTAAATGTTATTGATGAGAATCTCCTAACTCAAAAGGTATTGCATCCAACACAAGGAAATTCTACATTAGGCTTTCTCTTGACAGATGAAGAGGAACTGATCACAGAACTAAAAATTAATGGCAGCTTCGGTACTAGTGATCATGACTTGATCACATTTATAACGTCCAAACAGAATAAAGTCCAGACCAGTGATCTATATATGTTTGGTACTTTGAAAGGGCCAGTTTCACAAAGCTGAACACAATTATGAGCCAAATCAGCTGGGAGGAAGAATTTATTCAGAAAAATGTGAATGATAATGGGGATTTGTTTAAGAATACTTTACTAGAAGTCCAAAAAGCCACAATCGAGAAGAAGGCAGTACTGTTTAAAAAATAGACCTAGCTTACCAGAAAAGTGAAGGCCACTATAAAAAAAATAAAAACATATATGAAAGAAAGGGAAAGTTGATAGCTTCTGATTTATATTCATTTCTAAGAACTGTAGAAAATTGATAAAGGAAGCAAGCATACAAGGGGAAAACTATGGCGAGCAGAATTATGGACAATAAGATTGTTTAAAGTATATCAAGAACATGAAGAATCTTAATAATGGTATTAGTCCACTACTAGATGAAAATGGTAGAATTACCAAAAATAATGCAGAAAAGGCAGAAGTGTTCAATAAATACTTCTGTTCTGTCTTTGGGATAAAAGAGATGATGTAGTCATATCATATGATAACATTCTTTCCATTTCACTAGTATCTCAGGAAGAAGTTAAACAGCATCTACTCAAGTTAAACATTGTTAAATCAGGATATCCGGAGAACTTGCACCTAAAAGTTATAAAAAGTCTGGCTGAGGAGCTTGCTGGACTACTAATGATGGTTTTCAATGAGTCTTGGAACACTAGGGAAGTTCCAGAAGACTAGAAGAAAGTTAATGTTGTGCCAATATGTAAAGAGGGAAAATGGGATGGCCCAGATAATTATAGGACTGTCGGACTGACATCAGTCCCAGGCAAGATAACAGAATGGCTCATATGGGACTTTATTAATCAAGAATTTAAGGAGAGTAATCCAATTAATGCCAATCAACATGGGTTTACAGAAAATAAATTCTGTCAAACTATCTTGATTTTTTTTTGAGAGATCACAGGTTTGTTGATAAAGGTAATAGTGTTAATGTAATGTATTTAGAGTTCTGTAAGGAATTTGACTACATGACATTTTGATAAAAAAATTAGAACAATATAAAATTATAGTGGAACACATTAAATGAATTAAAAACTGGCTAACTGATAGGTCTCAAATGTACTGTAAGTGTGAACAGAATCATCACTGAACACGTGTGTTTCTAGTGTGGTCCTGCAGGGACTGGTTCTTGGCCCTAAACCAGTGTTTTTCAAAATGGGGTCTGTAGACCACTAGGGGTCTGCGAGGGTACTCCAGGAGGTCCGTGGGCCTGGCTGATCAACTCTTCCCCCTCTCTCCCAGCACCACGTACACACAGGGGAAAAAATGGTTACTTACCATCTTGTAATTGCTGTTCTTCGAGATGTGTCGCTCATGTCAATTCCAACAGGTTTGTGCGCACGCCACGTGCACAATCCTTGGAAGGTTTTACCCTCGTGGTACCCATCGGGTCAGCTGTGGAGCCCCCTAGAGTGGCACCGTCATGGCAGCTTATATAGTCCCTTGCCAACCCACCGCCTGCTCAGTTCCTTCTTGATAGAATACTCCGACAGAAGGGAAGTGGGCGGGATTTGGAATGGACATGAGAAACACACCTTGAAGAACAACAGTTACGAGATGGTAAGTAACCATTTTTTCTTCAAGTGCTTGCTCATGTCCATTCCAATAGGTGACTCCCAAGCAGTTTCCACAAAGGAAGAGTCAGAGTTCACCGAGTTGCTGACTGAAGTACTGCCCTGCCAAAGGCCACATCATCTCTTGCCTGTTGAGTGACGGCGGCACAGTGCGGGGTGAAGGTGTGGATGGAGGACCACGTTGCTGCCTTGCATATGTTCTGAATAGAGACCTGCACAAGGAATGCAGTGGAAGAAGCCTGCACTCTTGTGGAGTGCGCCATCAATGCCAGGGCTGGAATCTTAGCCAGGTCATAGCACAATCTGATGCAGGATGTGATTCACGATGAAATGCGCTGAGATGACATGGGAAGCCCTTTCATCGATTGCAATAAAGAACTGTGGTGACTTACAAAATGGCTGTCTGTATTCAATGTAGAAGGCTAGGGCACGCCTGATGTCCAGAGAATGGGGTACTCTCGCTCTGTTGCTGGCATGAGGCCTAGGAAAGAATACCAGTAGAAATATGTCCTGGTTTACATGAAAGTGGGAGACTACCTTGGGTAGGAATGCTGGGTGAGGGCATAGCTGCACCTTGTCTTTATAAAAACCCGCATAGGGGGGCTCGGAAATCAGCACTCTGAGTTTAGAGATCCTTCTGTCTGAGGTTATGGCCACCAGAAAAACCACCTTCCAGGACAGGTAGGATAGAGAGCAGGTCACTATGGGCTTGAAAGCGGGACCCATCAGTCTGGAGAGAACCAGGTTGAGATCCCACTGGGAAATGGGCTGCTGTATCTGTGGATAAAGCCTATCCAAGCCCTTGAGAAAATGACCAACCATGGGATGTCCAAAGACCGATCTACCCACCACAGCTGGGTGGAAGGCAGAGATGGCAGCCAGGTGATATCGCCAACCCCTGTTGTTTCAGGTAGAGAAGGTAGTCTAGCACAATGGGAATAGGGGTTTGCTGAAGTACCTTTCCGTAGGGACCAAATGGAGAAATGCTTCCACTTCACCAGGGATGTTGTCTGAGTGGAGGGTTTCCTGCTCCCCAATAGGACTTCCCTAACAAGTCCCAAACACTATAATTCAAGCAGGTTCAGCCATGGCGTTTCCAGGCCATGAGGTGGAGCGATTCCAGGTTGGAGTGCTGTAGCTGACTGTGGTCCTGCATGATGAGGTCCAGGAGCATAGGAAAGGCTACTGGCCTGTCCACTGATAGGTTCAGCAACGTGGTGAACCAGTGCTGGCAAGGCCACACTGGTGCTATGAAGATCACTGAAGCCCCATCCTGCCAGACCTAGAGTATGAGAGGGAAAGTGGGAATGCATATAACAGGTGACCCATCCACGCTATGGAGCCATGGTTGTGGTTCTGAAAGGAGCAGAACAGGTGGCACTTCCTGTTGCTCCGCATCACAAATAGGTTCACGTGGGGATAGCCTCACCTCTGGAAGATGGAAAGGGCAAATTCCACTCTGACTGACCGCACAGACCACCTGAGGTTGTATCCATCAGCTGAGGGACTTGAGAATCAGGGGCGGGAGGGTAACGAGTCTGTCCGGAGGGTCCCAGCTGGGTCTGTGTACCCTCGCCAACCAAGTCTGGAGGGGGCGAAGGCACAATCTGATGGGTAGTACTATGTACGTGCAGGCTGCCATATGTCCCAGAAGCTTAACGTAGTTTCTGGCTGTAGTTTTAGGAAACTGGTGGAGACTTTCGATGATGCCCCTGATGCTTTGGACCTGAGACTTGGGCAGGGAAGCTCTGGCTCAAGTGGAGTCCAGGAGAGCCCCAATAAATTCTCCTTTTTGGCTTTGGGCTAGGGTAGACTTGGGCTCATTCAATGAACCCCAGGCTGCTGAAAGTGGCACGTGCCAACATCATGTGCTCTTGCACTTGTACTCAAGAATCGCCCTTGATGAGCCAGTTGTCAAGGTACGGGAAAACCTGTACCCTGCATTTGCAGGGGAAGGCTACAGAATGCATGACAGTTGTGGCAAACACGGGAGGGGCCGTTGAAAGCCCAAACGGGAGTACAGTGAACTGAGAGTGTCGCCTGGTGACCACGACTCTCAGGAATCGTCCGTGCGCCTGAATAATCGATATATGGAAGTGTGCATCCTTCAGGTCAAGGGTGGTGTACCAGTCCCCCAGATCCGGGGAAAGAATGGCGGCAGCCAGAGAGACCACATGAAACTTGAGTTTTCTTATAAACATTTTGAGGTTTTGCAGATCCAGGATAGGCCTGAGTCCCCCTTTGGCCTTGGGGATGAGGAAATATCGGGAGTAAAATCCCCTGCCCCTGAAATACTGAGGAACCTCTTCTATCACCCCTAGAGTGAGGAGCTATTGCACCTCCTGTAGAAGGAGGTGGTCGTGAGAGGGGTCCCTGAAGAGGGACAGGGAAGGTGGGTGGGAGGGCGGAAAGGCAAAGAATTGGACAGAATATCCTACCCCCTCTGTGCTCAGGACCCAGCGATCTGAAGTAATCTGGGCCCAGGCGTGATAGAAGGGGGACAGACAATTCACAAAGGGAGGAAAAGGATCCAAGATTTGGGCTGGTGCGCCATCCTCAGGCACACTTTCAAAAGTTTGGCTTTGAGCCGGGGGGCTGCGTGGAGGAACCATAGCCCTGGCTGGAAAAGGACTGCAGAGGACACCTCCTGTTGTTTCTGCCCCTCTGTTGACTATAGGCATGCCTAGGGTGCCCTGGATAGAAGCGTGGGCGGGGGGGAGCTGCAGCTTGAAGGGCTTTCTCTGGAGTGTTGGCATGTGAATTCCCAGTGATTTCAGGGTTGCTCATGAGTCCTTGAGACTGTGCAGTCTCAAGTCCATCTTGTCAGTGAACGGCCTCACAGCATCAAATGGAAGGTCCTATATGGTATTCTGGACCTCCGCCAGGAGTTCTGAGACTTCTAGCCATGACCCATATCTCATTGTAATAGCTGTAGGCACGGTCTGCGCCACCAAGTTGGTGGAGTCCAAAGCAGCTTGGAGGGAGGTTCTAGCCACCACTCTGCCCTCCTCTAGGACTACAGCAAATTTGTGTCGTGACTCCAATAGGAGCAGTTCCTGAAACTTGGAGAGGGCATTCCAAGAATTGTATGCATAGTGGCTAAGTACTGCCTGTTGGTTGGAAATTCGAAGCTGGAGCCCCCCAGTCAAGTATACCTTTCGACTGAAGAGGTCCAGCTTCTTGGCATCCTTGTTTTTTGCGGCAGGCCCCGGTTGTCCCTGCCGCTCCCTGTGGTTTGCTGCATCAACCACCAGGATTCCCGGTTGGGGGTGGTTGAAAAGGTGCTCATACCCCTTTTGTGGGATGATGTAACACCTCCCTACACCCCTGGACAAAGGTGGTACACAGGCCGCGGTCTGCCAGAGCACCTTTGTCGAGTTTTGAATAGTTTTTATGAGTAGCAGTGCCACCTTGGAGGGACCCTCCAGGGCGAGTATGTCAACCATCAGGTCTGAATCCTCCACAACCTCCTCAGTTTGCATGTTGCAGTTCTGGGCCACCCTCCTAAGGAGGTTCTTTATGTCCATTGCTGGGAGGGATGTAGTAGTGCCTGCTACCGCCTCGTCTGGCAAGGAAGATGATGAGGCTCAAGGTGGGACAGGGTCTTCCTGCCCCTCCGGTTCCCTGGTGACGTGTTCAGGGACATCCACCACAGCTTGGACCGGTGTGGGAGCCGCAGGTGGTGGTGGCTCTGACAACGTATCTGATCTGGGAGGCCAGTGTCTGGACCCCGGAGTGGCTTCTCAGGTGCCCCAGACATGTCAGGGATGACCGATGGGGGCGACACAGGCAATGGAAACTACTGATGCCAGCCTAGAACTATGCTTTTGAGCCTGATGATAGGCCCAAGGTGTTCAAAAGGGCCAATGTGCCAGGCCCTGCCATTGGGGTGGCCAGGATACCATCAGTACTGAGGGATTCTCCGTGCCGAGACCAGTGCTGAAATCTTGTGTGGTATCGGCTGTGTCAGGACGCAAATGACTCCGCCTCTGACTCAGAGGAATAGTTCGAGCCTGACTAGGGAGGGGTAGACCCTGAGGGTGCCGGGGAGCGGTACTGAGGCGATGGGGATGGCACTGCAACATGGTGGGCTTGCCTGGGTGCCGGATAGGTGGTGCTGCTGCACCTGAACCAGTGCCTGGGAATGCAAAGTGGGGGACGATGCCGTCATTGCAATCAAGTCCCACGTGGCCTCAAAAGTATCTGGTGTGGAGGGAAGGTCCAGGTCCTCCTTAAACACCTCCCAGACCAGGGAGTTCACTGACACCAGACTCGACGGACCTCCCCTCGAGGCAGGAGTCAAAGGTGTCGGGACTGATGGACCAGCCTTCTGGCGTCCCGTGTGCTCTTCTTCCGTGGGACGCACCACACTGGTGTCCTGTGTGCTCTTCTTGGTGGGGAAACAGCCCCCTTTCTGCCTTTTTCTTCTTATGCTGCACCAGGGGTTGTGATTGGTGTCGCACTGACGAGCCTGCCTTCTGTGCCGGGGAGCAGCGCGAGTCCTTCCTTAGTGCTCCGCACTGAGGCCGAGGCCGCCTCTTGTGCTCGATGAGGCAGGAGAATGGACTCTGTTAAAAGGACTTTCAGCCAATAGTGTCTCTCTCTTTTGGTTCTGGGCTTGAAGCCTCTGCAAATACTACACTTGTCCTGCAAATGTCACATTCCCAGGCACTTCAGACAAGCAGCGTGCGGATCCCCCCCAGGGCATAGGCTTACCACACCTATCACATGGGGCAGCGGCATGCCCCGGACGGGAAAAAACTTAGCTGGGGTAACCCCTCTAAGACTTAAACTTACTCACTAGCTAACTAAAACTTACAAACTACTATGATAATGATTAACAACTATGTACCGGAAAAAAACAAACACTAGGAAAGCACTTGCTAAAGCAAGAAACAAGTTGTTCCAATGATCGTCACTGGTGGTAAGGAGGAACTGAGCAGGCGGCGGGGCAGCAAGGGACTATCTGTACTGCCATGAAGGCGCCACTTCAGAGGGCTCCACAGCCGACTCGACAGGTACCACTAGGGTAAAACCTTCCAACAATTGTGCGCACACGCCTATTGGTATGGACATGAGCAAGCACTTGAAGAACAGCTGTTCAGCGGCGTGAAGGAGCCGCTGGGAGGGAGTGGGAGGAGCAGAGACAGGGCACGCTCGGGGGAGGGAGTGGAAACAGACAGGGAAGAGGAGGGGCAGGGGCGGGACCTGGGGCTGAGCGGGGGTCTGCGAAAAACTGTAAATCAAAACAGGGGGCCTCGGGTTGTTAAAGTTTGTCAACGGCTGCCCTAAACTATTTACATTTTTATTAATGACCTGGAAAAAACAAAATCATTACTGATAATGTTTGTGGTTGACGTAAAAATTGGGGGAATGGTAAATAATAAAGAGAGCTGATACAGAGCAATTTGGATGATTTGGTCAGCTGGGCACAAGCAAACAATGTGTGTTTTAATGTGGTTAAATATATACATCTAGGAACAAGGAATGTAAGCCATACTTATATGATTTGGGGGGGCGGGGGTGGGGAAGCTCTACCGTGGGAAGCAGTGACTCTGAAAAAGATTTGGGGTCACAGTGGATAATCAGCTGTACATGAGCTCCTAGTGTGAAGCTCTGGTCACAAGGGCTAATGCAACCCTTGGATGCATTAACAAGGGAATAACGAATAAAAGTGGAGAGATTATTTCACCTCTGTATTTGGCACTGGTGCGACCATTGCTGGAATGCTCACAATTCAAGAAGAATGTTGATCAATTGGAGAGGGTTCAGAGAAAAGCCACAAGAACGATTAAAGCAGGGGTAAGCAAACTATGGCACGGGTGCCAAAGGCGGCACGTGAGCTGATTTTCAGTGGCACTCACAGTGCCTGGGTCCTGGCCACCAGTCCGAGGGGCTCTGCATTTTATTTAATTTTAAATGAAGCTCCTTAAACATTTTAAAAATATTATTTGCTTTACATACAACAATAGTTTAGTTATTACAGACTTATAGAAAGAGACCTTCTAAGAATGTTAAAATGTATTACTGGCACGTGAAACCTTAAATTAAAGTGAATGAATGAAGACTCGGCACACCACTTCTGAAAGGTTGCCGACCCCTGGATTAAAGGATTCGAAATCCTGCCTTATAGTGATAGACTCAAGGAACTCCATCTATTTTGTTCAACAAAGAGAAGGTTAAAGGATGTCTTGATTACAGTCTCTAAGTTCCCACATGGAAAACACATATTTAATAACTGGCTCTTCAATCTAGCAGAGACAGGTATAATATGTTCCAATGGCTGGAACCTGAAGCTAAACAAATTCAGACTGTAAATAAGGCATAATTTTTTTTTTTAATAGTGAGAGTAATTAACCATTGGAACAATTTACCAAGGGTTGTGGTGGATTCTCCATCACTGACAATTTTTAAATCAAGCGTGGACTTTTTTTTTTTTTTTTTTTTTTTTAAGATCTGCTCTAGGAATTATTTTGGGGAAGTACTATGGTCTCTGTTATACAGGATGGCACTCTAAGATGATCACAATGGTCCCTTCTGGCCTTGAAATCTATTAGCACAGCATGGCTCTTTGGATCCCACACTCCCAGTGTCCAGGCAACATAAGAGGTTTGCTGCTTCTCCTTCCAAGCTAAAAGAATTAGCCCTTTAGTTCAAGTAATAGAGATTCATGGTTTTAAATCGAAGTCCTGGGTTCAATACCCATCCCGATGATTCTAAGGAGTCATCATACAAAAAGGATGCTTTAAAAATTAGAAGAAAGAAATATAACAGTTTGTATTTGCTACCCATTTACCCCTAGAAATATTTTGTACCTCGGGTCCAATGTTCAGGTAGCAGTCAATAGCCAGTACAGGGTTCTTGAAGTTATGGATGGCCTTTGGAAAGAGTTTGTATGTTGCATGCTGAAGGAATTTCTCCAGAAGGAACTGAGCTGGGGCTGCCAGCAACGTGTGTTCACTGTCTGGAGCACAGACATACTGAAGAGGCATTATTGGGGCCATGCTCTCCGATACCTACAATGAAAATGATGGAACTTCTTTCAAACAACACTCTGTAGGTTGCATCTTCACTGAATGTATAGTTTGCCTTCTTGTGGCTATGTTACTGTAATTCTCACTTGCTAAATAAGCTGGAAAACCCCAGAACATGCAACCCAGTGGTGCCACATTGAAATAGCAAAAATTGTGATTTGTTTTTTTGATTGTTAAGTACGTTTGTAAATATCTCAGTGCATAAGGACAGAAAATAAAAATACAAATAATTTAAATTCAAAAGCAACTCTATTTATTATAATGCCCCTCAACCCCCTACACCACCCATACAATCTCAGAGATTCACCTCTCCCCTTATGGCCCATTAGGCAAAAAGGCTCATTATATACAGAATGGCACACAGTAAAATTAGTCAACTAGTTCCAATCTGTTGGATGCACAGAGAATAATTAGCCACTATCCCCTAAGCATTCAGATCCGGGGGGTGTTAGCTCCAGTGTCCTCCCATCTGATCTGAACTACAGGACTAGGTATGAACAGTAGCAAAGAGAAAGTTAAAAGGAGCCAGGAAACCAGACCAAGATAGGATTTCTAGAGTAAAACCAACACCTTGAATTACACCTCATCTGAAAGCTGACACAGTTTATTGAGCACAGGTAAAACGAACAGTGCATGAACCACCATTTAGTAGCAAGCAGCACATTCTGCAATAGCCAGAGTTTGCAGGTGGATTTCCAGAGTATTTTGAAATTTCAAAGCCTGTGTAAAATGTTTCTTCTTATCAACAACAGCAATGATTGAAGATCACCACAAATGACTAGAGACTGGAACGAAACTCAATATATTTATCTATTTGTAAGCAGAGTCAGGATGAGCTCTACTCTGGCATCTGGTGGTGAATTATGGGGAGTGTGGAAAGGAATTTTAGGTATTTGCATTGGCACACCCACCCCATCTAGCATAGCCCACGGCAGCCTGGGATGGTTATTTTGACAGCTCTGGGATCTCCAATTTCTTTGTTATTGGGGCAGGAGGAATGAAGTGTTGTCACCCTGATTATGTGAATGAGGAACTATGAGACTGGTTCATCACAGAGATGTCTCAATATCAATTAAATAGCACTTGCTAGACAAGGGACATGGGTGCCAAAACCCATTGAAATGAGAGAGGTTGGGGACTGGTGTGTGTACCTGATGGTATGGGCCCCTTTTGAGGGCCTGGAACACCAACTGCACATCCTCCTCTCTCCACTGTTGAAGAGCAGAGCTAATTTTGATTCCATTAGGAGTCCATCTAGAGGCTGCTGAGCTGAATTCACGTTGGGTCAATGGTGCACCAGCACCAGGGCTCCCCTACTAAGAGCTGAAATCACTAAAAGAGCTAAGCGTGCTGAGCTGAGATCACTGAGTGCTGTGTTAACTAGTGGGGGAGCCTGAAGATCTATCGCTAAGCGGCTGGCAGAGCAGAGCAGTTTGCAGCATGCTGGAGCAGCCCATGGAACAGTGAGCGGAGTGGAATGGTTTGCGGGGAAGGCTGGAGTGGCTCACAGGTCGGCGGGAGGAGCAGCAAAGCCAGTGTAGTGGAACTGGTCATGGTGAAGGCTGCAGCAGAACTCCACGGAGAGGCAAAGCAGTTGGCCCTGGCCCACGTAAGGTGCCCCTTAAGACCCTGTGTGTGTGTGCGCCTCCCCCCCCATTTTCACCCAGGCTGGGGGGGTAAAATTCTGCAGACAAACTTTTGAACTCCAGGGTGGCACTGACCAGAGACTTTTGGGTTGTTGGACTTTGGGGTGATTGGACTTAAGACCCTAAGAGAGAAAGGACACTGCCAAACATACTTGGAGGTGGGTTTTTGCTAATGGTTTGTGTTATAATCCTATTTGTGGTGTTTCTCCAACATGATGCCGCACTGTTTCCCTCCTTTATTAAAAGGATTTTGCTATACTCAGAGTCCGTGCTTGCGAGTGGGGAAGTATTGCCTCCTAGATGCGCCCGGGGGGGTGGTATGTAATTGTCCCAGGTCACTGGGTGGGGGCTCGAGCTGGTTTTGCATTGTGTTATTGAAATGGAACCCCTGGATACTGAACCCGGCCCTTGTTGCTGCCAACTTAGAGGGGCAGAAGGGTTACATATTCCACCTGAATTTAGAAAACCTTTAAACTTGAGTTTAGACAAACATATTCGCTTCTGATTAGACTTTAGATTTGAGAGTTCCTAATTCAAGCCTTACTCAGCCAAAGAAATCCCTGAATTAATTAGAAATTATTTCATCAGCTTGCAAATCCCAGTTTGTTCTTGGTGTCTCCATTCTAATGGAGGAGTTGTGATAGACTCCCAGGATTACTGCTAGTGATGGAAAAATTATGAATATTTATTACTACTTGCATGGAGATAGAACATAGCAGGTCCCTCCCTAGCGCTAGATGCTGTACAAACACAGAACAGACTCTCTCTGACACGCTGAGTAAACATCCAAATTTTGACCTTCATGGAAACAATGGCAAAGCACCAGTTTTGTCTCCTGCACGTAGCTCTTTTTCAAACATGCAAAACTCACCATGATTTTTGGCTTAATGGCAAAGTCCTTTTGCCCCCCAACTTGGATGTGTTTCTTCATGAGACTGAAGTTGTTAAAGCGGCAGATGAGAAGGCCACTGCTGTTTGTTCTCAGGTTAAAATCTACATCTTCACAGAAGTACCTAGATATTAAACACAGATTCACTAAACTGATTGTGCATCTGCAAAAGGTATCCAATTCCATTATAGTCCTTGCAATACATTATAAATGGTATTCTTTGTATAAATGGTCTGTGATGTATTCCATATACTGTTAAATACACTCTAGGCACCAACTATCTCAACAATTACTTTGCTAGAAAAAAACAATATGACTCTTATACAAATCTTCTACAGACACTTAACATTTCATTGCTAACAGACCCTTGCAGACTGACTTTAATAAGGAGAAAAGTAAGTCTTATTTTTTGAAGTATGTAGTTCAGATAGTCTTCCTCCTCTCTCCCCATTTACTGACTTCAAACACTTCTTTACTTTTGGCTAGATATTGTTCACCTAGAGTATCGATCTGTCTCTATTTCAGAATGGACCCCTTCTATAAGACATATTATCCAGGTGAATTGCTTTTGTGTTTTGCTGCTTTATGCACATACCAGTACAGGTACTAATCATAAGAGACCACACTGGAATTAATAAATAAGACATTCTACTACTACAAGTTCGTCCCTGCCACTGGGTGAAGAGCCTCATTTATAAATAAAATTCATTTAAAATTAAAAGTATAAAATTCTTGCACCATAAGTAATACAAATGAGAGAACTGAAGTCAGTTGCTCTGGCATCCATACCATGAACCATGCAAGCTAGAACTTGGTCATCACATAGAGAGACAGTTTGTATTGCTGATGGAGGGAGAGACCAGGACAGGCCACCTTAGGATCAGTGGGACACAGGCTGGGGTATCTCAAAGTGAAGGAAATATAAAACCTAGTCTTATTTAGCAGAGGGAGTTGGATTCTGCTTCAAATCTTGATGGGAACTTGTGACAAAGCTCTTAGGGAGAGCTGTAGAATGGAATTGATGCCTTCTGGTGAGAGGAAAGAAAGGGAGAGAAATGGCAAATACCGGAGAAAGTGAATTTGCTATAGGTTTTTAATTCCAAACACTGATGGAAAGTGGGAAATAAAGGCAAGGGAGCACTTTCACCCAAGCTTCCTTCTACTTTCAAATTCTCAACAAGTTCCTCCCTATTTGTTAAAATCAAGTCTAGAACAGCTTCCCCCCTAGTAGCTTTTTAACTTTCTGAAATAAAAAGTTGTCTGCAATGCAGTCCAGGAACTTATTAGATAGTCTGTGCCCCGCGGTGTTATTTTCCCAACATATATCTGGATAGTTGAAGTCCCCCATCACCACCAAAGCTTGGGCTTTGGATGATTTTGTTAGTTGTTTGAAAAAAGCCTCATCCACCTCTTTCACCTGATTAGGTGGCCTGTAGTAGACTCCCAGCACGACATCACCCCTGTTTTTTACCCCTTTTAGCCTAACCCAGAGACTCTCCACACTTCCGTCTCCTATGTCCATCTCCACCTCAGTCCAAGTGTGTACATTTTTAATATATACGGCAACACCTCCTCCCTTTTTCCCCTGTCTATCCTTCCTGAGCAAACTATACCCATCCACACCAACATTCCAGTTGTGTGTATTATCCCACCAAGTTTCAGTAATGCCAATAATGTCATAGTTGTATTTATTTATTAGCACTTCCAGTTCTTCCTGCTTATTACCCATACTTCTTGCATTTGTATATAGGCATCTAAGATACTGGTTTGATCTTGCCTCCCAGCTTTGCCCTGACCCTCCTTCCTCTGCCATTATAGCCCGTGCTCCCTCCTGTTTCCAACCCATCTCCCAGGTCTTGTTCCCCACTTACCTGTGGGCTTTGCTCACCTGTCCCCGTCGAACCTAGTTTAAAGTATATTCCCTTGCTGTTACAGCAAGCAGAACACAGCTATGAAATACAGGGGCCTGTCATGTTATACATGAACTGTGTCATGCTGTAATTTGTTAGGCATGTTTCATTGCAGGACATTTTTTCACTCAGCACTCCAGGGAGAGTTGGGAATTAGAAAGCTAAAATCCCCCCTAGAGGTATAACGCTAGAGGAAATGTCCCATGATGAAAGTTATACAATGGAATTATGTGATCTAGTGAAAGACTGTGAAGTTTTCTAATACCATAGTGACCAGCACTTCCCTTCTTCCTAACCCCGCAGTCAATGGGGCTTTTACCATTCATGAATAGGCACTGATAATACACAGAGAACTGGGAGATAAGAGGCTAAAAGAAACATATCAAGCAGTTCTGATAACATCATAGTAACCCACAGCTGCAAAGCTATTGCACTGTAATGTGTGTGCATATTGGGTGTGGTATTGCAGGAGTTCTTTTAATACAGACTCTCTTTCTGGGTGACCACTTTTCACAATGTATAGTAGATTTGTGCACGGATGTTTTGTGATGGCAACACAACACTTACTCATAATCTGTATTTTTAGATTTTTATGGTTTATTTCTTGAAATCACATACAACTGGTTTTTGTTAAAATCATAGACAAAACATCTATTTGTTCCCTCTGCATGCTTATTTTTTGTATGCATTTCCTGTTTTTTTTTGCTGGGGGGGACCTCATTCTCACTTTGAACAGCTCGTTTTGATGCAACAGAAATGTGACATCAGAAGCAACTCAACCAATCATACAGTTGACTTTAATTTGGATACTGCAGTCTTATTACAATGCTGCACACATCATTCTGTGGTTTTTAAAAGTAGTATTTTGTGGCTATGACCTCATAGCCATGAAAGTACCATTCTCTGTTTTTACTATGGCTATGAAACATGACTATTAGCTGGCAGTGAGATTTTTTTACTGTATTTGTTAAATCATTTTTGCATACCTGTTTAAATCATATTGCACGTTCTGGGTCAGGTCTATGTTGAGCAGTATGAAGTCATGCACATGGCACCTGGAGAATGGAGGTTTTGGTCCCTTGGAATTCAACTTGCTGTTCCATTTCTGAATACCCAGTATTGCATAATGAACAATTTTTGGTGTGGCTTCAATGTGCTGTAGAACACTCTTCAAAGACACATTCTTATTGGTACTCCCTGGCTCCATGGACGGGCTATGAAATGTAATAATGTATCACATATGCGTTTTAGATCTCTGCTACATTACTGTGTAATGTTTAGATCAGGATCGTTTTTGTTAGGTGCTGTACAAATACATAATTGTATATTCGTGCACACACATGGAACATTTACATTATTATAAATAGCTAATTAAGTGCCACCCCCATCTCTACCCCTCAATCCAGTCATCATAAGCATACAGACTTTCCAGGAGTGGTGGGTATTAGTGGTGATATATATGGAGAGGCAGAAGGAAGTAGCCTTAAGAATCAATTCAGGAAAGGCATCTCCTAAATAAGGTGCAGCGTGGGAGAAGGTAAAAAGAATTGAGTGGCACGGCAAAATGTCTTCCAGAAAATTAAGAATCCCAAAATAAAGAATTTAAACTGGGGAACAAAAAAACCCAAACACCTCAGAATAATCAAGCTGATAAAAATAAACCACCAAAATGTTCTTTCCCACTGGCAAGTCAACTGGTAGAAAGGTTTGGGTAAACTCTATGTCAAAAACTGATCAGTTTTACAAGAGAGCAGAGAAAGTGATCGAGTCAATCACAACACTAGCTGATGGACAAAAAACACTGATTGAGATGAGATAATTGGAGATAAAATGTCTTCAAAATGACATACAATTGTTAATTTTGAAGCTATCCGTAATGTCATACACAAAATAATAACAGCTTTGAATCATCATGACTAAGGTATGTCTACACTGCAATCAGGTGTGACTGCAGCATCTGTAGACATCCGTGAGCTAACTTTAACCTACTTAGCTCAAACAACAATTGCAGCGAAGCTGTCGCAGTCTGGATTAGCTGCTTGAGCACATGCCAGGGCGGGCTTGCACAGTTTGTGCTGCTGTGGCTTCACTGCTATTGTTATCTGAGCTAACTAGACCAAAACTAATTCGGGTATGTCTACATGTGCTGCAGTCACATATCTGATTGCAATGTAGACATATCCTAAGTGATAAGCAGAGTATAATTTTGAGATTCTGCTCTGACTATTTTAAGTAGCCAATTTTTTAGTTATCATCAACTGCTAGAGATGGACTCTAGCTGCAAAGTGTGCATCCAGATTAGAATATTGCAAAAGTTTGAGTGGGCTGTGGCTTTGGCTGGGACCCCTCTGACTGTTCCATTGTTTGTGAAAAGCTAATTTACCTGGACTGTTCTTGGACACTGTGAATGTTCCATAAGACACAAGAGTCATCCATGACAACAATGAACGGCCAGACACACTGACGTTTGACTCCTAGTTCTTCCAAGCGGTTTCTCTCTAGTTCTAGATTGTGGTACGAAAGTTCCTTAATAAGGAATCTGGCAGCACCTGCGAGAATACATGGCACAGAACAACTTCTGTAGGACACTAATGAGAACTTTACTGCAGCTTGTTTTCACACAAACAAGATATAATATTAAAAAAGAAAGCCACCAATATTATACAGCACAGCACCTTGAAAATTACAAGGTAAGAAATATGTCTTACCACGTGTACATTTTCAAATGTACTTGCCAATCCAGGCCCACCCAGGAGGCGTAAGTGGCATCTTCAAATATTATTTATTAGTACCAATAAGTGTTTGGCACTGCACAATCTACAAAAAGAAAGACTATACGCTCTTCGGGATAGGGAGTATGTAAAAGACAGATACAGAGAAGGTAGAACACACTGGAAAACCAGAGAGGATGATATAGTGTAGTTGATTTTTCTATTTTTATTACACATGTGGACATCAAGAAAAATGGGGCATTTTAAGAGTACTTTGAATCAAGAGAGGACAGTGGCTTGACCGCAGGCAGCGCGAGTCTTCAGTTTGGGGAGGCTTACACACGAGCACCGGAAGCTCCCTAGAAGTGATGTGGGGGGTGCCACTGGAGACCAGACCACTCCACCACTAGCCCTGCCCCCACTCTACCTCTTCTCCTGAGGCTCACCCTCATGCCACCTCTTCCAGCCCCCTGTTCAGCCCCCCCCACTGCTTGCTCCTCTCTGCTTCTTCCTCCAAGCTCCCCCCACCCAGTGCACTCCTCTGTGCCTCTTCCTCCAAGGCCCCTCCAGCAACCGCTCCTCTCCATGGTGGGCCTCAGGGCAAGAGACAGAACAGGAGCGGAGCCCATGGTCCGGGCATCTGTGGCTCCTCCACTTCTAGAGAGCTTTATTTCCAGTGCTCCAAAGGCAGAGGGCCAGCAGGCCTCTAAAGGGAGGTGACCCACATCGCATCCATGGAATTTTCCCACCTGCATGACCAGCCTTTTTCTGGGTTGCCTCCTCCAGCCTCTTATACATGCCACCTATGGACTTCACCTCGTGAGAGTTGAGGAAACTCAATCCCTTGTGGGAAGAGTTTAACCTTTAATAGGGACTGGACCCAAAGTTCAACTACAATTGCCTTCCTGAACCTACAGCTGCAGTTTCATCTTATTAAATAGTGACATCACTTGTAAAGTGGCTGCAGTGCTGAGAAAAATAAATGCAATTTGCCTACAAAACAGCAGTTCTCAAACTGTAATCTTTTCAAAAGCTGTTGATCAACAGGAAACTGAATCACTGGTGGAACAGAACCTGCCAGCAGCTCAAGAATGACCATTGAGAAGACAACTGGACAGATGGTTCTGTGGAGTATGGAGGGAAGATGACTCAGCAGCAGGAAAACATGCAGGGGCAAAGAGAAAAACAGGCCACAGGAAAAAATATAAAGACAGAGATTGAGAAAGGGACTAGGGAGCACAGAAGCAAGTGCAAGGAGCAAACAGAGAGAGGAGAACAGAGAAGAGTGTGATTGGAGAGAGAAGAAATGAAGAGCGGAAGCAGATAGCTAGATTAACTGTGTCCAAAAGAATTAAACAATTATCACATTAAAGGGAGTTGAAAGATATTAAATACTTCACTAATATCCCTTTCTAAACAATCACATGCATACAACTGCAGTAGTTATCACATGTTTTATGTGCTCATGACCAGGAGAGGCAGATGGTGGAGAAACCCTGCTTTCAACATAACACATTCTTAGTGCCTCTTACCGACTCCAGCATTGTTGAACATGCCTGGCAGGACCAGCATGATGTGGTTGGGCCAGTATTTACGGTACAGTGGCATTTCATACTCCTTGACCACTAGCAGGTGAAGGTGACTGATGCCTTCCATAGCATGATAAAGGTTCAAGAGGCCATGCTCATGGCGGCCACTTGAAGGAGTGAAGATAGGACTCTTTACCACATTCAAATTCTGCTGAAAGATCAAACAGGAAATAGTTAAACTCCAGAAAGACTAGCATGTTAGCCAGTTGGTCCTGATTGACTCTTTCCATCAGAAAGAACACAACAGCCCAAGTAAAAGATATTTATTATTATTATTATTTATTGTAGCACCTACAACATGCTAGTTGCTTTTAAGTTAGTCAAGAAGGGATGGTCCTTGTCCCAAGAAGCTCAGAGTCTCAGGAGAGTCCAACACAAAGGTCATGAGAAGACATCAGACAAATATGGATTTTTTTTCAAACAAGCCACTAGATTTACGGTAGGCAGCCAGAAAGAGGATGCAAGAGGCATACACCCACCTTGTCCGACACAAGAGGGAGACGCATGCTTTCCAGGTGCTTTCCCTGCTTGCTGAAGACAAAGTGGCTCTCCTTGGACTTGGGGATTATAAAATGAAGCTGAACCTCTTCTCCTAACATTGAGGAGGAGAACGTAAATGCATGCAGGGTGGAGTCAGTCATCTGTATTCAAGGGAATTGCAGGAGAAAACAGTCAACACACTAAACAGATAAAGAGGCCACGCATCTACACAAACATGTGGCACGGCAATTTCAGTTGCATTTTGAAATGATGGAAGCAGCTGGAAAGGAACGGCAAATATATTTTCCTTTGGCAAGTGAAGATGTCTTTGTTATAGTCACATTTTACCCTCATCCAATAGAATTAATTAGGTATGCAGCTTGTCAGTCTAATAATATAATCACCTTCCTGTGGCCCAGTTGTGCGTCTGCTGAAGTCAGTGTTAGAAATTACTCACAAATGTACACAGAGCACTAGAAAATGAGTAAGGAAACAACCTACCCTATCAAAGTCTGCCCAGGATACTAAAAATACATACACGTACATATATGGGAGAGAGAGTGAATGCCACAGGCCTATACACACTTCTTATAAATATACAACCTACAGAAACATGTTTCTATCACGAAGTATGTAAAAGGCCAAGCTTTCAGAAAATCTCTGGGACTCACATTACACAGGTATGTAAAATAGATTACCTTTATATTACTGCGAGTTTCACAATATGATGACACTTCAGAAAATCACAACAGCTCAGTACTGTAAACACCCCAACAGAACACATTATAATTTATACACAATATATCCACGTAGTCCAAGCTAGTCAGGGTGCAGTCAATGGAGCCTTTCCTACCTTAATCAACTAGAAATTCTGAACTACATCAGTCTGCCTACAAGTTTTCTGAAAAGCAAAGGACTAAACCTAAAAGCACTTTCTGCAGAAAAAGCTTGGTGACCTTCTTCCATTTTAAATTATGCTTCCCTGTTTAGCAACTGATGGCTTTAACTCATTCCTTATATTGTTAGTCAGAACTGTTACAATAAAATGGTGATCATCAGCATGAGTTAATATCCTTTTCATTCTTCATTTTAAATTTTTCATAAGTGTTTCACTTTCTCTCACCTTTCATTCAGCAAAGTACTTGAACATTTATTCAAGTTTAAGTATGGGCTTAAGTGTCTCTGAAGTCCATGGGACTTAACCCATGCTTAATCATGTGCATGCAGTTTAAGCACATACTTAAGTGCTTTGCCAAATCAGGGCCAAAGTGAGGCCAGCTGAATGACTTGTCTTTATTGTGTGCCTAGTTTTCTGTGTGCCATTATCACAACTATAGGTGCAATTCAGGCATGCAAAAACTGGTATTTAGGTGCATGAATATTATTTGCATAAGCAAATACCTGACTGAGCATACAGCTGTTTTGACTGCAGGCACACAGCAGGTGTCATGGCTTAGGTAAGTTAAACATGCATGCAGACCTTTTGTTGTATTAATAATGTTTTTTCCATTCTCATGCTTTATTCCTACTGTTATGATTAAACAATATTTTGTTTTGAAAAGGCTGTCTGGTCACTATGGTATTCACAAACTCCCAAAGGGAAGAACTGTAAGTGCCAAGCCCAGATGCATCTGCTGAATAACTTCAGTTGATCCACAAGGGGCTGTAAGCCCAGGGCCTGGCCTGAAAGCAGGAGAATCGTATGATTCTATCCTAGGGAATGTTAAGACTCAAGCCTCAATACCTGTGGGGCTGCACTCTGAAAGACCACAGAGGGGTTAAAGGTGCAGCTAGTCCCATCACAAACACCAACCTGTGCTGCAGGATTAATATCCATGTACTGATGGCACTGCTCACAATGGTGAAATGTATTATAAGCTGAATATTTGGTCAACATCATGGACACTGTCTCTCTCTTTCTGGGCTCCTCAACTTTGGTTTCTTTGTTTGCTTCTGTGTACAAAGAAGATAAATGACGTGAATTTTAAGTCAGCCAACAAACATGCAGACAGAATGTAATTCTGTAACCACTTTAGAGAAAAACTGAGCACATCTATAGTGTTTTGTAGGTTAGGCCTTTCCTGAGCATTATGTCTAGACAAACCAACGTAAAGTCTATCGTTCAAAGCAGGAAAATGGAAAGAACTTTTACTGACCTTGTTTTACTCTTGACAGTTGTTCTGTGTACACTGGACTCATAGAACCGTACTTGGTATCATGCACACTCAGGTCAAAAGTTATTTTACTGAAGATCTCAATGTCAGGCCAGTGGTCATTGCTAGAGTGGGTGATCTCACAACTTTCTGTAGAATCTGGAATACATTTTGTGTAAGCAGTGGAAGAGAGTATGTGACATGTGTTTCTTTGATGTTTGTATATTTGTGCAATTGAACAGGGATTCTGTGCAAAAGAAGTCTCTATGTCAAACATACAAACCAAAACTAAAATATTAACTCAGACTAAGCCATTTTAAAAAAATGAAAATTCTTTGGAAACTAAGCAGGTCTGAATCTCAGTGTCGAGGCTTCCATTCCTTTCACCCACCAGAATTTCTAAAGAACCTATCCCTATGGCATCTAGGTTTTGAATAACAAAATTAAGAGTGGTATCTGTCCAGGAGATATAGTCAATTCCCCAGCCTCTCTTTGATTTAGTCATCAACTTCTGTCTTTCCTTCTCATGTAATCAGGGGACAACCATGCCCCAAAAGCTCCAAATTACTGAGCATTACAATTTTTTAAAACTCAGATATACCAGTTTCTGAGCAGACTCAAACCCTACCCTGTTGAGTGGTTAGTAAAGAGCTACACTTTTTGAGTGCTGGTACATTGGGGTTAAGGCTCACATCTCAGGAGACACCCAAGGGGATGTCTCATAACCACAACTCTGTTTCAGAGTAGTAGCCATATTAGTCTATATCCGCAAAAAGAATAGGAGTACTTGTGGCACCTTAGAGACTAACAAATTTATTGTAGCATAAGCTTTCGTAGGCTACAGCTCACTTCATCGGATGCATGTAGTGGAAAACACAGAAGGAAGATATACATACACACACACACACACACACACACAGGGAACATGAAACAATGGGTGTTACCATACACATCATAAGGAGAGTGATCAGTTAAGGTGAGCTGTTGTCAGCAGGAGAGAAAAATAACTAACTGTTTGTAGTGGTAATGAAAATGGCCCATTTCCAGCACTTGACAAGTAGATATAAGCAACTGGGGGAGGGGGGAAGGAAGATAAGCATGGGGAAATAGTTTTACTTTGTGTAATGGCCCATCCACTCCCCGTTTTTATTCAAACCTAATTTAATGGTGTCCAATCTGCAAATTGATTCCAATTCAGCAGCCTCTCGTTGGAGTCTGTTTTTGAAGTTTTTGTTGTTGTATTATTGGGACTTTTAGGTCTGTAATCAAGTGACCAGGGAGACTGAAGCGTTCTCCAACTGGTTTTTGAATGTTATAATTCTTGACGTCTCATTTGTGTCCATTTATTCTTTTACATAGAGACTGTCCGGTTTGGCCAATGTACTTGAAAACTTATGTCCCCTCTCAATCTTCTCTTCCCCAAACTAAACAAACACCATTTTTTCAATCTTTCCTCATAGGTCATGTTTTCTAGATCGTTAATAATTTTTATTGCTCTTCTCTGAACTTTTTCCAATTGATCCACATCTTTCCTAAAATGTGGCAATCAGAACTGGACACAATACTTCAGTTGAGGCTTAATCAACATGAAGTAGAGTAGAAGAATTACTTCTTGTGTCTTGTTTACAACATTCCTGCTAGCACAGTCGTCATGAACCAGTAGATCACCATCTCCAGCTGCTAAAAGTCCAGCAGCACAGTGGGGTTAAGGCAGGCTCCCTGCCTGCTCCAGCCCCACATCGCTCCCGGAAGTGGCCAGCACCACCCGAGGGGCGGGGGACACGGGGAGGGGTCTCCACACACTGCTCCTGCCTGCAAGCACTGCCCCTGCAGCTCCCATTGGCCAGAAACGGGGAACTGAATGAGGGTGGAGGGAGCGAGCAACAGAGGGAGGGGGGATGGAGTGAGCAGGACAGGGCCTCAGAGAAGGGGTGAGGTAGATACTGGGTTGCACTTAAATTCAAAAGGTGATCTTGTGAATAAAAACGTTGGCGACCACTGTGCTAACACATCCCAGAACGATGTTTGCTTTTTTGCAACAGTGTTGACTCGCATTTATATTGTGATCCACCCATGACACTCGGATCCCTTTCTGCAGTACTCCTTCTTAAGCAGTCATTTCCCATTTTGTATGTGTGCAGCTGATTGTTCCTTCCTAAGTGGAGTACTTTGCATTTGTCCTTGAATTTAATCCTATTTTTCCAGTTTGTCCAGATCATTTTGAATTTTAATCCTATCCTCCAAAGTACTTGCAACCCTCCCAGCTTGGTATCATCCACAAACTTTATAAGTGTACTCTCTATGCCATTATCTAAATCACTGATGAAGACACTGAACAGACCTGACCCAGAACTGATCCCTGAGAGACCCCACTTGATATGCCCTTCTAGCTTGACTGTGAACAACTGATAACTACTCCCTGGGAATGGTTTTCCAACTAGTTATGCACCCGCCTTATAGTAGCTCCATTCTAGTTTATTAAAGAGAATTTCTGCACATGAGGTACTGAGAACTACTATTTAGTACTTACTGGTATTAATCTCTTCTTCATCATACACATCTACCTCCAGTAATCTGATCAGCATGCGAAAGAGAATCCTAAGGAACTGCAAGTAAGAGCCAGTTTTTCCCACCTGAAGCAACAAAACAAAACAAAACCAACCCTCAGAAAATCTAGTATTAAAGCCACATTACATTTTAGACAGTTATGTTTGGGTTTTTCCCTTCTGTTTTGCTATTCCAGTCCTGGGTCAATTCTGCTAAGACACTGCCAAACAGGAATACGTGCCAACAGGAACATGTCCCATCAACAGTGGGACAAATTCTGCTCTCATTTACACTGGTGCAATCCCACCAACTTCAATGGGATAGCAGTTAACCATTTATCTGTTTGATCTTTTTAAGGTAGCTTTACGCCAGCCACAGCTAGTGGGCAAATATGAAAGCATTTTTTAGAGGATAATTCCAAATGCATGGCCCTGAAAGCAGTCTTGGGAACCACTGCTGCTTGTGTCTTGACCTGTACTTTTAAAGACTAAAACAGTGTCCTCAGTTTTACCTAACTATGGCCTTCTTCACCTTCCCTAAAATTCTATACTAACATGACTAGCCAAGATGGTGACAGCTCTTACCTGCGGGGGTCCTGTCAAAAGCAGCCGTCGTGGGTGAAAACTCCTAGAGCCTGCATTTTCGCCCTGATTGTTGTAATCTGCATGGTGTTGCCTGGCTGTGGTCCATTGCCTATAGTACAGAGACTGCTCCTCACCGTTCATGTCTTTGGGAAGCAAAGGTCTTAAAGAGCTCAGCCAAGTCACATCAGCATGAGGCAGAAGAGAAGATGAGGAAGGCAAGTGCCCACTTTTCTGTGAGCCAAGGAGACAATAGGCAGCTTTAGACAAGATGACAATGCGTGGCAGTGCTGCATGCAGGGTCTTGCACTCCTTGACAGACTGGCTGGGCCACCGGAATGTCCGGGTTACAGAGGAAGATGATAATTTAGAAGTGGTACTGCTTGCCATCTGGTTACCCAGAGAGTCACATTCTTGTTTCAAGGTCTCTCCAGCAGTGAATCTTGGATAAGTACCTTCATCGACTGAACTAACTGCCACATTCTGCAAGTTAAGGGATGCTGGTTGCTTCTGAGATTTGTCTGCAGCACTGGAGGAGCTCACGCCATTTTCAGCTATTGAACCTGGTGCAGTGAAGCAGGAAATAAACAAACAAAAAAACCTATTGAAACTGCTTAGCAAATACAACTAAGGAGTGAATGCTGTCTGATGCAACTTTAACGCTGCAAATATTTCTATGGTGCCTAGAAATACTTGACCAGTTGAAGTTCATGTAACTCTACTTAAGTCAATAGAATTACAGGATTATGCATCAGCTGAGGGATCTGGACCTATATATCGTCACCATAACCAAGGGGAAAACACCTACCAATTCAAAGGTATCAGTAGCACTGCCTTCTTAACACCAGAATACATTCTCTCCTATGGGCTATGCTCACATTTTGGGACTAGAAAAGGCAAGTCGGCCTTAAAGTTAGCATATGTGGGGAAGACTCAATAGTTGGCAAAGGCCCCACTCAACTGACTAAAGGCAGGAAAACGGATAGGTAGAGGGAGGGAGAAGGGCATGGAAGTAGAAGGAGGACACAGGGTAGGAAGGGTTGAGATTATTGCCATAGGAAAAGTTTCTAAATTTCACCCTGTAAAATGTTCCTCTGGAGTGCCTCCCCTAGCTGGGTTGAGGCCTCTTTCTACACTCAGATGTCTCCATAGGGTTGGCCTAGTTCAGGCCTGAGCCTCTTAGTCCTTGCAGTGGGCAAAAGTTCAGACTCGGAACAAGTCCCTCCTGGGATCAACAAAAAGCAAAAAGGTCAGGGACGCCTCAGTAGCAGCTTTACTGGAGTTTTTATGGACAGGTAGCCAGGTCAGTTTCTCCCTAACTGGGCTTACCTCTGGACTCCTCACAGAGCTCAGGGGGAACTCTGGCATGGGAGTTCCTCCTTCTGCTTCAGGAGACACTCCCTTCTCAGGGCTTCCCTCTTGCTGATTGCACCTTCCTCCTTTTAAAGCTTTGTTCCCTACCATGCATGATTGGCAGGGCCAGAGGGGTGAGGTTACTTTAGCATAGAGCCTGCCTAGCCCCTTGCCTGTCAGTGCAGGGTTTACACACAGCATCACGTATCCATCATCCAAACTGTAAGAGGGAAGGATCTCTGTGCCTTGTGCCTATATTCAGGACCAGCTCTAAATGTTCTGATGCTCTGAACAAGCAAAATGTCCATCCTTTGTAGCACACAGCTATATCCACACAGTTATTGAACACTGTGCTGTCCCTAATATTTTACACTGGTCATTTTATTTATTTATTTGGCTGTTTAAGATCTTCAGATTCCCCTAAAACTCAAGGTGTAGTGACAATTAAAATTATATTTAAAATAATCATAACAACTGGCCCACAAGGCTACATTAACTAAACTTCCCAAACTAGTCCCTTCCCCTCATCCTAGTCAGGGAAAGCCTGGGAGAACACAGAGGGGCCTTTCGGTGTGAAACTTTCAATGTGGCATGAGACTTGAAATACTCAGGGATGTAAGACGTTGCAAACCACATCTTTATTTTCTTATCTGAAATCAAACGCAGCTAATCGCTGACATTTTACTTGATGCTTCAATGTTTGTATTCAAATTCTTACAAAATGTGGGTCAAGCATTATGCTCCAGAGCAACTGTAAACGCAATGGCTGACCTGAGGTTCCAGTGACCGCACTGCTGTTACTCTGAGGTCTCTCCAAGTCTATCAACAGTTCATCAGCGTCATTCTCACTAATATTAGCCTTCTCGTGCTCTCTTTCACTCAGGTCAAGAGCTACAATAGACCCTCGAATTGCCTCCTTTGAGACATAGCAGCATGCCAGACCTACTTCTTGCTCTAAGGCAGTGCGAGTTAAATAGCTTGAGTCAATTAGTCGGAGGTCACAGTATTTCAATGACCTAGAAAAACAAACCCAAGAAAGAGGATGTTTTATATTTTATGGCCTTTAAAGAGTCACTTTCAGTATTAATTTGAAACAGCTTATACAATGTCTATTTGCAATTCCATTAATCACTGGAAATCTATTTTAAAACACTCAGCACATGAGCTATTTCTTTGATACTTAGTATAGCTGTTCAGTTCACGATACAATGCAGAATCTCCCACTAGTACTTTATCTTTCACAAAGCAACTTTTTCTTTTCACCAAGGAAAAACGTTACCAAAAAGAAAGTCTTCTAAAACAGTATCTTTCATGCAACATTAACAGCAACATTGTTATTTCCAATCAACAGCTGAAAGTTTTACATTTGTTCTTACAAACATGTTGATTGTTTTTCAGACACTTCCACTGTACAACAGTTCAAGCAGTACCTGGGGAAAGTTTCTCCTAGGGTGTCCTTGCCAGTCAGGATAACAATACAAGGCAGGCCTTCTAAATCCTGATAGGTACGAGGGACCCAATCCTCCTGTTCATTTCCCCTCCAAGCCTGCAAAAAGAGAATATTAAATCAAGTCTGGGTTCCATTTTTTAAACTTTAAATTTTAACCCAGTACTCTGGGTCCTATTTTTGTACTCTGCACATTATTCATTATATCAACATCCAACAAGGGGACAATCTAAGGGCAATTGTGAATTTTGCATGGTAGCCAACTGCCAGCCAAGCAATAAAAGCATAACCAAGGGCATATTACAGAGTTAGTACCGTACGCCTGGGTGTGGCATCTGTCAGTGAATCAGCACACCCACAGTTAAAGTCTTAGATTTCCTGTTTGAACAGACATAAGCCATCTGAAAGCAGTTTATGGCCAAGGGGAATAATTTCCCCTACTGTATGAAAAAGGATTAAGAACTACTTCCATTTTTACTCTTCTACTTAAGGGAACAGAAATACACTAAAAGCAAACTTATTTTTTTCTCCTGTGGATAATGGCCCACCTTAATTGATTAGTCTCATTATAGCTGGTCTGGCAAAACTTATGTTTTCATGTGTATATAGATCTTCCTACTGTATTTTCCACTGCATGCATCCGATAAGTGCGTTTTAGCCCATAAAAACTTATGCCCAAATAAATTTGTTAGTCTTTAAGGCACCACAAATACTCCTCATTCTTTTTACAGACACTACAGTGACACAGCTGCAGCCATTTTACCGCTTTACCATGGACATGACCTATGCTGATGGGAAGGATTCTCCCATCGGCGTAAGTAATCCACCTCTCCAAGATGTGATATCTAGGTCGACAAAAAGTTCTTCTGTCAACCTAGCACTGCCTACACCGGGGGCTAGGTCAGCATTTTGTTTTACACACCCCTAAGAGACGTAGCTATGCCGATATAAGTTCCCCTATGGGGCAAATCCTAGATTTTATGCATGGACTTAGGGGCAAGGAATCCTCACATGCGGATCACTCCATGACTGAGCCTTTTGGGCTTCACACTCTCCCTCCACAGAGTGGAATGGCTGGTAGTTTCAGCCCCAGCTCCACTCATCCCCAATCCCTTTGTAAAATGGGGCAAAATGATCCCTGTAGAGCACAGCTCTGTCATGTGTGTTGGATGCAGCCTCCCAGGATCTCGCTTCACGTCATGCAGCAGAATCTTACTGGCTTTGCTGCATACTGTGTGCCCTGAACTCGTTGAGGATGGAGGCAGGATGTGGCCATATAGGCTTTACAGCTCTAAAGCAATGGTTAAAAGGAAGCCAGACCAAAAGTAAAACCTAGCATAAACTTTTTATAATCTAGTGGGTGTATACTGTCTGGATAGTAACTAGCTATTGTTCATAGAATGTGATAAAGTTCCTCCTCTACCTTGGTGGGTCCTGCGCTCATTGGTGGATTTTGCTAGCCTCAGAGATCTTCCTGTGTTTGATCAGGAGTTGGGAGGTTTTGGGGGGAACCCAGGTCTGCCCTCTACCCCGGGTTACAGCCCAGGGCCCTCTGGACTGCAACTGTCTAGAGTGCCTCCTAGTACAGTTGTGTGACAGCTACAACTCCCTGGGCTACTTCCCCATGGCCTCCTCCCAACGCCTTCTTTGTCCTCACCACAGGACATTCCTCCTGATGTCTGTTAGTGCTTGTTCTCCTCAGTCCTCCAGCAGCACGTCTTCTTACTTCCAGCTCCTTACACACACCTCACTAACTGGAGTGAGAGCCTTTTAATACCAGGTGTCCTGATTAGCCTTAATTAATTCTAGTAACTTCCCAATTGGCTATAGATGTCCTAATTAGCCTGCCTGCCTTAATTAGTTCTAGAAAGTTCCTGAGTGTTCTGAAATAGTCCCTGTTATCTACCCAGGGAAAAGGGACCTGCTTAATCTGGAGCTAATTTATCTACCTTCGACCATTCTCTTGTAGCCATCTGGCCTGACCCTGTCACAAGAGAGAGGTGGAGAAAAATCCACAGAGCTACCACCAAAAAAGTTATTTTTAAGGTTCTACAACAGATATTAGTTCCCAAGTTGTATTTACATAAGTGATGCTGTTTGCTCATGTACGAAGCCATCTTGGTATAAGGTGCACTGATATATAAGGGATGAAATTGCTGTATTAAAATAAAAAGAAAAGAAAAATATACAAGGCATACTAATTTCAGCATCTATTATTTATTACAAGCCAAAGGCAACTACTTTAACTAGAAGAGAAAAAGAACCATTCTGCCTCTGCAAATGCTGAAATCACATTATAATGACTAAGTTCAAAAGTGAAGGCTAAAATCTATCTCCTACTGCCAATATGCTAAGGGTACTATTTGAGAAAATTGACAACTTAGGTCAGTTAGATCACTGGCCAATCAGACAAGATCATCAGCTAGGAACCTCTGCACCAATGTGTCTTCTCATTATACACTAGCTGGAGACTCAAAATGTTCTATTCTGGGTGATTTTAAAGATGAAGATCTTTCTCACTGTGGAAGGACAAATGAAAATAAAGTCTCGATGTTTTAGAATCAATACTTATTAATATTGCAGAATATTATTAAAGTGTTTTCTGCATCTCCTTAATAATGGATCAAGAATCAACTGTGATATGAGATATTTATAACTTAGCCATGCAAATCTTCATGGAAATTTACCACCTGAGGCACAAAATCTGGTTTGCTGACTGAACCATAAGTACAATGATTAAAAAAACAAACAAAACAAATAAACAAAAATATCAACCCAATAATATTGTAACTGTTCATTAAAAAGGGATCATAATCCTGGAACTAGGGGGCTGGCACAAATCTGCAAGGCTGATATTAACTTGCATAGCTGTATCTTCAGAGGGCACTTAGCTATAAGCAAGCTCTGTGGAACAGGTGAATAACAAGGAGGAAATTTTCAATGACGTTTTCCACTCAGCTTTTCTCTACTCTCCTTCTGTATATGATATTCACTCTTTCTCTTCCTTCGCAAATGTCATGCATTATGAGTCATTTCTTCTCAGGCAAAAAGAACAGGTTTAAAAAGGAAACACTCTATAGCAGATCAATGACTTAGTATGATGTCCTACTTTTCAAAATTTTCCACTGTGAAAAGACTATGACTAAATTTTTTCCCCCTCAGGGTTAGGGGTAGCACATCTATTCTACTCTAGTTGTATTTAATTTCCCTATCCCATCAGCCTTCTGCTTTCTGCATCCTCTATGTAACATGCTTTTGGAAACAATACAAATTGTTCTGACTACCTACCCACCTCTTTGTATTAGCTCAGTTAGCAGGCTGAATGTACTGTCATGTACTGTTCTATTCTGCAGGATTCACTGATGTACAGAGCAAGGTGATGTATTTACCCTGTAGCACATAACCAACTTTTGAGGTTTCTGAGAAAGTGCAGGAAAAGATCACTGGAAACGGACCAGGGACAGGAATGCAACACCACCTGGCTTAAAAACCTCACCAACAAGATCAAATCCAACGGGGTTATTATATCTTTGGGCTTTGTTTGTTTCCTTTCCTTCCAAGGTGAGAAATCAAAGAGCAGACCAAATCCCTGAGGCTAGGATTGAAAAGTGATATAACAAGTAGTAACAAGAGTAGCACCAGACCACCAGCACGCAGCTCCTGCCAATCCTGTGCTGTGCTGCTAAGCACTGGTATCTTGATGCTCAGGGGAAGGGCAGAGTTAACAGGACCCTCCAAGCAGGTGCCACTAAAAGCTACTCCACAAACTGGTCCTTCCTGGATCCATTGAAGTCAATAGCAAAGATTATATTGACTTTGATGAAGCCAGGATTTCACTCATAGCTCTTAAAAGAGGGAACGAAATATCCCAAAGCTGCTCTCTCACTCATCCCCCCCACCTCCCCAAAAAGGGAAGTTACTTACCTGTTCTGTAACTAGAGTTCAAGACATGTGGTCCCTATCTACATTCCACTCTAGGTACACATGTGCACCATGTGCCTGAGATCAGTTTTCAGCAGTGTTCATTGGTCCACACCTCAGCCACTCATCTCTTCATGCTCTGATCTGAGGGCATAAGGGGCAATGTGAACCAGTCGCCTCTCCAGTTCCTTTTCTACAGCAAATCAAGTCATGATCCCAAGCAGAGGGGACGGAGGGCAGGTAGTGCAATACAGATAGGGACCACACATCTCAAAGAACTCTGGTTACAGAACAGGTAAGTAACTTCCCTCCTTCTTCAAGTGCTGGTCCCTGTGTGTGTTCCACTCTGGGTAACTGATGAACAGTATCTATTGTGTAAGTGAGTAAGAGCACAAGTAGGAAACAATTAGAGTGATACCCAGACAAGCATCCACTGCTGAGGCTTGAACTATGGCATAACGTCTGGAAAAGGTATACATCAAGTTCCATGGAGAAGTTGTGCAGATTTTTCCAACAGGAACATCTTTCAATGAGGCTATTGAAGCTGTCTGGGCTCTGGTAGAGTGAGCTCTCACACCTTGTGGTGGGCTAGTATTGGCTGCTATCTCACAGCACAGCAGGATGCATCCAGAGATCCATTTAGAGAGCTTTTGGGATGATACCTTAGCAGAATGGATGAGAATAGTAGCTGTAACAAATAACCTTAGTAATTATCTGAACGGTTTTGCTCTCTGAAGTCAGAAAGCCACTGCTCTGCGAATGCCCATGGATGGTAGACATGTCTTAATTAGAAGTGTGTAGTTTTAGAAAGAGGGTAGGTAAGTTAATGGTTTGAGTGAGGAGAATGTCCAAAATGACTCTGAGTATAAATTTAGGATGCAGTCTCAATGTGATGCTATCTTTGTGTAAGACTGAATATGGTGGATCTGCCATAAGAGCTCCTAGTTCTCCATAGTAGCTATTAAAAAGATGATTTTTATGGAGAGATGACAAAGCAAGCAGTTGGTTAATGGTTCAAACAGAGCTTTTGTGAGCACTGATAAAACAAAATTAAATGTCCCACGCTGGAGTTGGTTTTGCTTACAGGTGGAAATGTCTGAAGGAAGCCTTTGTGGAAGTGAATTGTTACAAGGTAGGCAAAAATGGAGCAGTTATCGATCAGTGCTGATAGCTGCTAAGTAAGCACTCATTGAGGGAAAGAGTGTCCTGTGGTCTTTAGGCATAGAAAGTAGTCCAGGATAACAAAGAAGTCTGATTGTGCTGGAAAAAGGTGGTGATTATAAGCCCAGACAGAAAATCATTACTACTTGACTGCACAACATTTTCTAGTAGACTCCTTTCTACTACTGTTGAAAATAGACTAGATAGTTCTCAAACACGTGCTCTCGAGGCTTGATGCCCATACAAATAGGCTGTCAGCTATAATGAGCCTGGACTAAATTGACTGATTCTGTCTTTGTGTTGTGTCAAAAGGTCTGGAAGGTGATGTTCGGATGAGCCAATAACTGAGGAGACTCGGAAACCAGCAGTATCTGGGCCAGTTGGGAGTGATCGGTATGACCCACACCATGTCCTGCTGGATTTTCCTCAGGACTTGAAGAAATAAGGGCATGAGGAAAAGGTGTACATTGACTGCCTAATCAGGGAACCAGAAGAGCATCTCCCATGGAGTTCTGACCCAAGGCCCGCTTACAGCAGTTCACACATTCTATTCTTGTGGCACACCAAAAATGGAACACTGTCTGTATCACTGAGTTACAAAGCTCCCACATGTGGTCCTGGGAGAAGCACCTTCTGAATCTGTCCCCTGGGGCATTGTGTAGTCCCAGTATGTGACAGAGTTATCTTATGCTGAATACACCAGTTCCAGAGTTTTACATCTTCTATACAGAGAGGGTGTGGATTGCTCCTCCCTGTTTGCTTATATAGAATACTGTGGCAAGAATGTATGAAAGGGAGAAACTGTCTGGAAGCCTCCCAGACTGCTCTCAGTTTGAGCTGGTTTATGTTCATTTTGGCTTCTTTTCCTGACCATATGCCTTGCCTCAAATGTTCACCCAGGTGTGCACCCCATCCAAACACGGAGGCATCTATGATGAGAACCTCCTGTAGTAAAGTCAGAGAGAATGGGACTCTGACACCGTGTGCCCCTCGTTCACCACTTTTATATGGCTATGATGTATTTTGTACATAGTACGCCTTGTGAGGTATCATTTGAAACTCAATCTACTGAACATCATTGTCCTGTTAAAATGTGTGTATCAACATTGCACACGGAACTATGACATTTTACTATCTGATTGTTTCTGAAATATGCTCTACTTCTGGGCAATGCTCACAGACTAACTCCTCAGAGACAACAAAGAACTGACCGCAGGTGTTAGAAAACTATTAACTGCTGAAGCAACCATTCGCCAGCAGGGGAAACTGTAAACAAAGAAATTTACAGTTCACCTGAAACATGTTTCAGATCTCACATACACAGAGGACTGTTTTGTCTAATACTAGACATTACATTTGATAGCTACCCAACACATCTGCACAGCTGATCACCACCAGAGGGAAGATGAGTGGTGTGAGACAGCACTCACACTGATGCCAGGGAGGTGACCCACCCTGATCCCTGCACGTACAATTCTCCTCAAGGATGGAGTAAAGAAAGCACTCATCTCTACTGTGAACTGAGGCCTCCCAACAGACAGGATCCTCTCTCTCCCCCTCCCCCTAACAGAAATGAGTGAGATATTGTGGAAGTGTGGATATACATACCCTAAGGAACTTTCTCCAATCTCTCTTCTCTCCCTTTCTTGCCTCCCTATCCCACAAACACCACGGAAGCCAGAGTGTGTGTGGAAATAGAGACAACCATCAGACTGGAGGACAAAGGGAGAAGGTATCTGCTTCTTTTCTTTTCTTTATTAATCTTTTCTTTTTGTGCTGTATGAAAATTTTAAAAGCGAAGTACCAAATATGAAGAGAGAAACAAAATGAAGTTGGAGAGAGGAAAAGTCAGCAAAGAACAAGGGAACTGAAGAGAAAGAAGAATGGTATTAGAAAGAAAAGGTGTAAAACAATAAAGTTATTAAATACAGAATAAGGGAAAACAGATGCTGAAGAAGGCACATGAAAGATACACCAAGATGTAAAGGAGAAGAAAAGAAGAAGAGGACAAGCGATGCTCCATTTGAAGAGATTGTGACATCAAAATGGCTAAAAGACTCATATGTTTGATTTTACATCAATTGCAACAATGGAGAAATTAGTGTAGGAGGAAAGTGGGGGAGGGGTAGCAATGTTTGGCTGTGAATGAGATGTGCTCAGGAGCCCTACATTCATACATATGGGGAGAGGCAGGGAAACACCTTCCATCTCTTATATCCCCAGCCAGAATAGGATATGTCTATGCAGCAACTAGACACCTGCGACAGGCCCATGCCAGATAACTCGGGCTCAGGCTGTTTCATTGCCCTGTAGACGTCTGGGCTCAGACTGGAGTCCGGGCTCTAAGACCCTGGGAAGTGGGAAGGTCCCAGAGCTTGGGCTCCAGCCCAAGCCTGGAAGTCTACACAGCAATGAAACAGCCCCGCAGCCCAAAGCCCATGAGCCTGAGTCAGCCTGGATGGGCCAGCACCAGGTTTTTCTTTGCTGTGTAGACATATCCTTCAAGTTTGGAATGAATTAGAGTTAGTGATTTGGGAGCAGGTGGAGGGAGTGCATGTTTACTGCCCTCATTTGCACATTTCAGTGCTGGTATTGGGTTTTTCCAAGCACCTGACATGAAATAAAAAAACAAATTTGAGATCTTGAAGTTTCATTGGCTTCCAAAGACATTTTGTCTTCTACCATGTGGGAGAGGAGTGAGAAAGTCATTCAGAGGTTCTCAAGCCTGATCTTTTTGTTCTCCACTTGACTGTGGTTTTCCACTCAATTTGATGCAGCTACAAGGATTCCCCAAGCATCAGCTGTCCCATTAGTAGTTTTGATTCCTACTGAGGCCCATGTCCTGCTGTGGCACACAGGGGCTATAAATAAATGGCAGTGGGCCAATGGAGAATTCCCATGACACAGGTTGTGTAGGATTGCTATTACCAGAGGTGAAAGGAAGCTGGTATGGTCTGGTACGGTGTACCGGCAAGAGTCAGTACCGGACCGCATCAGCTTTCGTGGCGGGGATTTAAAGGGCTCTGGGCTGCCTGCAGCTGTGGACAGCCCAGGGCCCTTTAAATCCCGCCCATGGCTCTGGTGGCCGGGCTGGGGCCGGGATTTAAAGGGCTCAGAGCTCCCCGTGGCTGCGAGCATCCCAGAGCCCTTTAAATCCCGCCTGCGGCTCCGGTGGCCAGGCTGGGGCTGGGATTCAAAGGGCTCTGGGCTCCCCGCAGTGGCAGGAGCTCTGGGCCCTTTAGATCCCGGCTCCAACCCGGCAAAGCTCGGGGTTCCCCGCGGCGACCAGAGCCCCGGGCCCTTTAATTTGCCCCTGAGCCACAAGGGGTTCCTCTTCAGCTGGGAGCCCCTGGTTGATTTAAAGGCCCTGGGGCTCCCAGCCACAGCCAGTACCCCAGGGTCTTTAAATCTTGAGAGGCCCTGGGCTCCCAGCCACAGCCAGTACCCCAGGACCTTTAAATCTTGAGAGGTCCTGCCTCTTCCATTTTAAAGGGGGTAGAACTCTAGGAAATACCCTGGCATAAGGATGTTCCCTGGGTGGCACTGAGCTACTGAAGCAGCCCTACGCTGTCCCCATTGCAGCTGCTGGGACTGTATTGTGAAAGGTAAAGGTTGCAACCAGCACGAACTGCGCTGCTGCTAATTTTTTCTCAAGAACAGTCCCTCAAAAAGGCTGTTGCACCCAGGCACAGGTTAATGCAGTCTCAATGTTTACAGCCACCTTTACTCCCGGTTTCTCTTCGTGTGCCAAGAGCAACTAGGCTAGAATGGCAAATGTGGCCCTTAGGATCCAATTGTATATGGCTCTGTATATCTTGAAAATAAAACAAGTCAGAAGAAGAATCTTTGAGCTTAAAGTAGAGACTTGGGCCGGATAACTAGGAAATTCCTTTCCACTTTAATATACACCTCTACCCCGATATAACGCGGTCCTTGGGAGCCAAAAAATCTTATGGTGTTATAGGTGAAACCGCTTTATATTGAACTTGCTTTGATCTGCCGGAGTGCGCAGTCCCACCCCCCCCGGAGCACTACTTTACCGCATTACATCCAAATTTGTGTTACATCGGGTCGTGTCATATTGGGGTAGAGGTATGCCTACTATTCTATAAAAGGTAGTCACTCTCTGGTAGTTTCAATATGGGGATAAAGTCAGTGTGGGAGATAGACTTTGCTAGTAGCATCATGCACTTGTAAATATGTAGTAGCGAAACAGTGTTATACACTCACAAATACATACTAGCTAAAGAAATCAAGGTCCTAACCAATGTTTTTCATGTGGTGAACATCAAGCTCCGAAGAAGAGGCTTTTATCATGCAGTGGACTGAGAAAAGACTCAATTCTATGCCTATCAGAATACTTTACCAGCTATAGGCAGGGTAGACAACAGTTGTAAGGACAGAGTAGATGACAGATAAATGGACAGAACAGAATTAGTTCATGTACTGGGATTTAAGCTCAGCTCTCAGAAAGTCAAGGAAGTAACCTATCTGTTTTTTAATGAAGATTGTTTCATCCTGTTTGTTACTCAACTTGGAAAAGTTAGGTAACATGCTATCTTTTACTTCTAGGACCAACAACAACTTAATATTTTTTCCTGCACTCAAAAATGGTTACGATGACCAAAAGGAGACTACACCCACACAGAACTATATTAAATATGCCCCTTTTCCATGTAAGAACTAACACATAGGTCCATAAATGTGTAGATACACACAAGATTTTGACTAGAGCCCTGCAGTGAGACTGGGATTCCACAGGTCCTGCAGGACCCACTGCCACAGCTGCAGGAGTGAGATAAACATTTGACAAACTATGTGGGAGTGGGTGGGAGAAGGTATTAAGTGGTGGGATGGAATTAAAAATCAACGCCTCACAGGGCTTTAATCTGTACGACATCATTTACACAAGTTACAATCTTGCACAGAAACATTTAATTCCTACTTACCTTTAATCGTGTCACAAAGTGCTTAGCAACAGTAAATTCTGAAGCTGGGTTCCCAAGAAGGATCTCAAAACGATACTGCAGACCTAATTTGTCTCTTACTTCTTGTAACCTCTCCCTTGCTAGCATTGCTAACTGCACAGAGGGAACTCTAATGATAAGCATATGGCCACAACCATTCCTATTCTTTCCTGGTGAAGTGATGAGGTCATCCATTATGCTGAGTGTCTCAGGGGTGCTGTGGTCTCTAAGGGAGGCCATGGTTGTGAGAGCCATCAGGGCTTCAGAATACTGCTGAATAAGAAGGTAGCAGCGAATCACCATGCTGTGTAGCCTGGGGTACCTTCAGAGGAATACAGTTATATGTTGGTCAGTAAATACGTTCAATAAAATCATCACATGAAAGTCAGCTCTGACATAGGCAGGCCTGGAAGGCAAGAAAAAGGAGCTCATTTTATGTGTAGTACATAAATATTGAAATCCTCAACCTCAATTAACAATTATGAGCTGTAAATGCATTATGCTATTTTTATAAGCATACATGGCGTGTACAGTCTAATTCAGACACTGTTAGTATCAGTACAAACACATATAGCACAAGCTGATGATCCAGTCTCACTTAATTGTCCAAGGTTTTTTTTTCCTTTAACCGAGTTTTGTGGAAGAAAGAAGTTTTGAAGGAGTGGGGGTGAATATAAACTTACACCACTCACAAAAAGACTAGACTTAATGACGTGCTAGTGCAGGAGCATACTTTGTTGGATCTCAGCCAAGGGCAAACTAACAGTTTGGCTTTCAAGCAAAATGATAACAGTCTTTTTCTCATGTTGGAGCTAAATTCAGTGACTATAAATTCAAACAAGTAGGACCAAATACTAAGAAAAAGTGAAAACCCACAGAACTAAGAAAACCATCTGATGTCTAGTCATTGTAACAATCTACTATATTTAATAAACATGGAAATGTAATAGGAATAAAAGTTGGTTTGAACAATCACAAATGACAACATATACAGACAGCCTGCTGCACTGATGAGATCAGCAGTGTTGAAAATGGTAGTACTGCCTTAGTTCCTGTACTTAGCTTCTCTTATCTATATGTTACAACACATCCAGCCTTAGCCCTGTGGAACTGGATTGCTTTGTTCTCTACAAGAGAATATGGAGCCATTGCTAGCCAGATTCTGGTCAGCAAACACCAAAAGTGGTCACCATAAAGAGGCCGTTCTGTAACCCATATGAAAGTTATTGAAATTCTCAGTTCATTTGCTAGTGGACAGTGTCCACATCTGGCAAACTTCTTGTCACTCTCTGCAGAGAAGTCACAGCATAGAAAATGAATTACCCACTCAGCCTTCTAGATCAGGACTAAGGCAAAATGGTAAAACAGAATGGGCAGGCCTGGACCACCACTGCTTATGCCATATCCATTACCTGGATAAGCTGAGGACTTCAGTTTGTAAGGCTATCAGTTAGACACAATCATTAAATTCATTACAAAATAAAAAATGCAACAAACTGCTGGAATTCCAGTATCAAGGGGCTGTCCAAATTCCAAAAGCATCATTCTTAAGCCTAAATGTGTTTAAATAACTGGTGCATTTTTGGAACCCTCTAACTGAAATGTCAAAAAAGTTATAACATCTACATTTGGTTTATTCCAGGTTATGCACACGTAAGAGTGCTGAGACAATGCAAACTTTAAACAGGATCCATTATCCTAACTTCCTAGCGGATTACACTAGATAAAATTGAAGAATATGAAGAAAATATCTGTGTGAACTTTGATCCTTCTACCAAATACCTAGTGTTGCACACTGATCCGATTCCATTTATGACAGAGTGACTGAATGCCAACTATAAGAAGTGCATGTATGGACTAAATTTTCAAAATTGGACAGTTAAATTGCACTCACATTTGCACCTGTAAATGTTTGAGGCAAGAGGGGGAAGTGAGGCAGCCAGTTTTTAATATATGGCACTTAAAAGATATTCAATTAACAAATTCAAGTGTTTGTTCAGAATGCTACCTAACCATTTCTTGATAACCAGTTACACTGTGACATTGCGTCTCTATCCATTTGTGATATGGCATGTAAGCTTGGGTCATGGTTAGGCACAATTAAAAACTCTTATTATTTACCTTTCTAAGAGTGTGTTCACCATTTTTTCAAAGTTTTCATCACATCTCAGCAGAGGACTAGTGATTCCCCATTGCAGAGATTTGCTGTATTCATTCAAGCCAAAATACAGCTTCTCTTCACTGCCCATTTCCTCCTGTTCCAAAAAAAGATATCACAAACATAATGAAAGTTAGAGACAATTTACGAATATCCTGTATTATGAAACAAAAAGTATTTTCCCTGAGAAAATATCTTTGATTCTCATTCTTCCCAGTAATGACTTCTTCCATCGAAAACAAGATGTTAAATATTTGCTGCTAATTTAACATTTGATTAAGTTTGTTAGACAGAGAGACACAGACAAATTTTTCTAGCACATTATTCCTAGTCTTAGCAGGAAATACTTGGGATTTAATAATATGGATTAAAAGAATATTCAGAATTATCATAATTAATGCTAATACAAATTTCGGAGGGGACATTAACCCTCATGAATAGGGCTTAAGCTAGTATTTATTAGAGATCAGCATAAGATGAAATGAGGGGAATGATTATCCCACCTATGTCTACTAGGGGGTTCTTACACCTTCTCTGAAGGATCTGGTGCTGGCCAGTGTTAGAGACAAGATAATGGACTAGATGGACCCTGGGCCTGATCCTGTATGGAAATTCCTGTGTTCCTATGGGATCAGGGATGATTTACCTATTACAAAACAAGCTTAATCATGGGCTGCTGTCTTTTGTATTTTTCCCCCTTTAAGGTGTTTTTAGTTTTAATTCTACATACAGTTCCTCCCAGAAGAGCTAATGTCAGAAAGTCCCCCTGATATAAGCATTACTTACTAGCATTATGGTGATTGCCTGCATACAAGGGCAGGGTATTAGGATGACTTTAATAGTAAGCACTAGTGTCATAGTACCATGACTATAGATTGGTTATGGGCAACATCAGTTTGCTTTAAACTCATGCTATCATTGGCCTACTGGTGGTCATTCAGCTCTAATAACTAAGGGCTTGCCTTCACGTACAGTGCTACAGCTGCACCAGTGCAGCTGAGCCACTCTAGTGCTTTAGCAAAGACATTACTACACCGCCAGGAAAGCTTCTCCGGTCAGCATAGTCAATCCACCTCCCTGAGAGGCGATAGCTATGTTCATGGGAGCAGCTCTCCCATTGACATAGCGCTGTCTACACTGAGGGTTAGGTCGGTTTTCTCACATCCCTAAGTGATGTATTTATACCAATATAGGTCTGCAGTGTAGACCTGGCCTAAGAAATACATATTTTCCTTTGCCCTTATAAAGGTCTATTACAGAGATGAGTGAACTCCGAGTTTGAAATTTGTTGAACTTCCTGAACTAATTTTATGTCTAAAAAGCCTGGCAGAACTAATATTTTGGTGGCCTATACTACAGTATGCTCTTTTATTATTATTCTGGATTCATGTACATAATGACAAATTTCTATATATTAATTACACTGTACCTGCATTGCATGAGAAATAACTGCAGTGCATTTACATCCGTAAATACTCAGTGTATACTCATTACATAGTTCTGTCTCTTGAAAAATACCAATATTACAGACCTATATAAGCTAAGAATGTGATGTTTCTATGTCTAAATATCAGTGCCACCTCGGCCTCCAATGGCCCCGAGGAGAAAAAGGCTGGGACTCCACTATAACGTCAGGTAGTAAACCATTTCTAGCATGAAAAAGAGATTTCTCCACGGTTTCTGTTTATATATCTGGGTTACACATTCTAGAATGTGGCAAATGTAAGAGTATACTAGAACTCTTAGCTTAACAGTTACACACTTACCATACTGTCAAATTGTATCCAATGTACCTCATTGTTAGAACTTATTCTGGACTGCTGTGTCTGCAGGGCATAGGGGAAAGAGCTGACTTGGAGAACCAGGAGATTGAAAGCTTCAGTGACTTCTCTGCAGTTAATAACTCTATCAGCCAGTCCATGACTGGGTTCACCATGTGATAGAGAACTTGAGATGGCACTGTGGAAATAAAAACACACAGAACGGCTTTATTGTCGCCTTCAGATTCAACTGGTAACATTAACATCTCTAGATGAACAGGGACCTAAAAGCCCCAGGTCATCAGACTCTGAAAAGGAACACCAGCAAGGTGTTCTGTATAGAGAAGCCCAAGAGTGCACAAGAAATAATGGAGAGAACTCCTCCAGTGGGAAGCAACTAAATCAGTCTGCCAGTTTAAAGGTTTAGAACATAGGAAAAAATTAAAAACAAGCTAAAAAGAGAAGGAGTGTTTCAGCTGGACCAAGCTGTAACATGAATGGGGATGGGGTGGAGAGGTAGGGGAGCAGGGACAAAAATTAACTGAATTGCTCAACCAGAAAACAGTCCTTATATACAGGGCTGGCTCCAGGGTTTTTGCAGCCCCAAGCAGGGGGAAAAAAAAAAGCCATGATCGCGATCTGCAGCTCTATCGCCGCTGCTTCAGTCTTCGGCGGCACTTTGGTGGCTGGTCCTTCGCTCTGAGATGGAGTGAGGGACCCGCCGCCGAAGAGCCGGATGTGCCGCCCTTCTCCGTTGGCCGCCCCAAGCACCTGCTTGCTGGACTGGTGCCTGGAGCTGGCCCTGCTTATATAGGAGACTTTGAGGGCATAAAATTTGTTTGATTTCCTGTCTCCACTTGCTGGTAGGTGGACATAACACTCACTTGTCTCAAGAAACCTACACAATATAGGAGAATTCCATATTTGGCACCACAATAAAAATATAATACTAATTTGGTTTTGAGAAAAAAATAAGAGTATTTTGTTTACTAAAATTCTACAGTCTGAATGTGTCCCAAAACCATACAGATTGTACCTGGATACTTGGGCAGTGAAATAAGAAGGAATATATTTTGCTCTCATGGGTCAAATTCTGTCTTTATGCAAATAAGAATTTTTGATGATTCTTGCATGGAGCAAGGCAGTATAATTTATAGCCTTCATTTCTCAAAAGACATGTGATGACGGGACTTCACATGGAGAGAAAGTCTCTGTGTTTTGTGCCACTCAGAGTAAACATTGACACCTACTCTCCGTGCTCATGATGCTTTGTCATTGTTTTGATATTAAGAATTCTCACCTTAAAGTACCAGGGTTGTATTCAAAAGAAGAGAAAACAAATGACCCTCATTATCTCTCTGTGGCAAATAGTTTTATTTTCTGTAAGGCTATTCAAATAAAAAGAAAACAAAAATACTCAGGCTTAAACAACATGACTAACTGGGAAGATCACAGTTAACTACTGTGCTCACTAACATGGGGAAGGTTTGGGTATGTCAGGACTTTGGTACTGAACCCAGGCCCACCAGGTCCTTAAATAGCAGCCTTAGCTGCTATATCATAGCAATGTCCTAAACAGACTCCCGCGACCAACAGCCTTCATACTAAAGGCCTACAAGCCCAAAGAAGTCACATCCCAAACCTCTGATTGGATGGACAGGTGGCACTCTTATTGGTACCCGACCTATACAGAGGAAGAAGCAGCTGTCTAAGCAATAGACTAGTGCCAACTGGTTGCTCGCCAGACAATCTTGCCTTGCTTCACTTCCCCTGATGCCTCACCGCCTCATCTGATCTCAGCTTCCCAGTCCACTGACCCAGTCCCACGGATTTGATTTTCCAGCTGCTGACCCCTCCAAGAACTCTGACCATTGCCCCAGACTGCCTCTAATACAAATTGACCTGCCAGCTACCTGACTACCCAGGCACACTGGACTACTGCTCTGGATTGCACCCTAAGCCTGCCCTGGCCACTGGGCATTACCGTAAGTGGTTTGTTTCTGCAGTGATGCACAGGTGGTAGAATGGAGACCAGTTTCCTCCCTGATGATCTGATTTGGTGGTGGTGTTAGGGACTCTACCTTTCCTTTGTTCTAGAGTATTGGTTTGTGGCTAAAGGTGGGACGGGGGAGGAAGATTATCAGTCTCTTTTCTACTCTGCTCAGTTACAGATGGGAAAGAAATGGGACTGGGAAAGACATGAGAAGTTGGATGAGAATGGCTATGCAGAGGAAAGGGAGAAGGATGGCAGGGGGATCCCTAGGAGCATTCTTGTTAAGGATTTAAAAATCTAAAGTTGACCCCACCTTAAATCAAATCTGAATTATAGTTTTAAGAAATATCTAGGATGGACAAAGATGGAGACTTCTGTTTATGAATCTTCAAATGGCTAGGGCACAAGGAGACATCAGGCTGAGATCATAATTTTGATTTATTAAAAATCCTGAGTATTAATATACAGTAGAATAAATTTTTGCCTTGCTATTGTGAAGCACTTACCTCGTTAAATCGACGTGGGCATTGTCATGAACCAGCACAAACAAGGTGTATGGATTCTGCTTCACCCGTCTCATAAAAACTTCAAATTTAGTTTGGATCTCATTGTCTAGCCGTACTACATATTTCTCAGCTCTCTGATAGGCTGTCCCATTCTCTTCCAGCCCCAAGTCAACAAGAACACCTTCCAAAATGAAAAAAAGAAAATTCCCTTGCCATTATCTACAAATAAGGCCTTGTCTACATTACAGAGTTTCGTCAACAAATGTTGCTTTTTGTCGACAGAACAGTGGAGATATGTACACACTACAGTGCTATTTCTGCCGACAGAACTCTCTGGTTTTGCCGACAAAATAAAACCACCTTGATGAGAGGCAGAGAGTTTTTTGTGGAAAAGTCAGATCAACCTATGGGCAGATTTCCTGTGGTTTTGTGAGAAAAACTATGAACGGGACATGGTGCAGTGCTGAGCGAAGATAAAGGGGCTGAGGCAGATGTACCAGAAGGTAAGACAGGCAAACCGTCACTCCTGTGCTGCGCCCAAGAGCTTTCACTTCTATCAGGAGCTGGACACCATCCTTGGTGGTCATCCTACTTCCACCACCAAGGACACTTCGGAGGGGCCGGAGGCAGTGGTCAGTGGACCTAACCCTGAGGAAAAAGTTGTGGACGCGGAGGTGGAGTTGGAGGATATTTGTGGAGCCCACAAAAGGGTTGTGCAGTGTTGTGGTGAGTCAGGAACTCTTTTCCACTCCAGAAGGGTCTAGTCTGTCCTGGCACTCCATCTCCAGTGAGCATGATGCAGGAGAGGAGACCCCTGCTAAGTAATCTTTTTGAGTTGATGCTGCTTGGTTATATGATGTACAGCTGTCCTTTGCTCTGTATACTGTAGAAGTGGGCAAAGGGACAGCAGCAAGGAGCACTTCAACAATAGGCTGAGAAGGTGCAGAATGACCATGGATTGTACGTTTGGCAGATTAAAAAAATCTTAATGAGAAAAGCATTCCCATGGTCACAGGAGCCTGCTGCACGCTCCTTAATCTTTGCAAGGCTAGGAATGAAAAGTTTCCTCAGGGGTGGAGTGCTGAGGCAGATCGCCTGGTTGCTGATTTTGAGCAGCCAGATATCAAGACTATTAGAGGGCACAATGGGGGGGGGGCAATTCAACTCAGGGAGGCTTTGAGGCAAAATTTTGATAATGAGCTCCAGTAATATGTATTTCTGTAAAGCAATCTGCCATGCTTCATTAATTTCTGTTATCTTATTTTGTCTAAAACTTGTGATAATTCCTGAGTGGGATTTGTAGTAAGCAAATTATTAAAATGCACATGTGTTTTAATACCAGCAACGATCACTATGTGTAGGACACAAATAAAGACTGTAAAAGCAGCAAAGAATCCTGTGGCACCTTATAGACTAACAGATGTTAGACTAACTAACGTCTGTTAGTCTATAAGGTGCCATAGGATTCTTTGCTGCTTTTACAGATCCAGACTAACACGGCTACCCCTCTGATACTTGAAATAAAGACTGGTTATCTTTCAGAGATTTTGTTTTTATTAAACACCAATTAACACATATAAAAGAGTTGGTGCAGCGAGATAACAGTTTTGGGCAGGGGAGGCTGTCATAGCTGTGAGTAAATCCAGCTATCATTTTGGAAGTTGTCCTAAGGGGTGAAGTGAACGGGATACCAAGACGTTCCAGGAAGTTGCAAGGAATGTGCGGAAAGAGTTTGGAGAGGACATGGGAAACAGTTCTGTTTTGGATGCAGGGTTGGGTGAGCATGTGTTTGTTCTGCCTGGCACATGATTAGGGACTTCAACATCTCTGTTTGCGCCTCCATCGCTTTTATCATTTGCTCCTGGGCCTTTATAATGTGCTCCTCACTGTCCTTTCTGTCCCGCCTTTCCATTTCTCTTAACTCCTTGTGTTTTCTTTTTTTCTGACTCAGAGGCTTGGATCACCTCTCGGAACATATCTTCCTTGCTCTGCCTTGGTTGCTTTCTCATCTGGCAGAGGCACCTCTCCAGTGTGTAGGGGGTTCCCCTGAAGGCCACACCTGCAGAAGCACAAGAAGCAATACACAGACACATGATTGTTAGTTCACATACAGCATTGAATCATTATAGTAAAATACACCTCTTTTAACATACTAATCACTTTCTCATTGTCCCTTGGTATGCACACTTCTCAGTGAACACCCTAAACATGGTGAGTTTCTCCCAGGTGAGGGGCAGGAGTTCAAGATGGGGCAAAGGATATAGGTGATGGTTTCAGGGGATCAGTGAAGGCAACGGGACAATATTGTACATTCTACAACCATTTTCCACAGACAGGGGTCATTGAAGCCAATATCTCACCCCTGAGGGTAAGCAAGGATGAAAAGGTGCATATCTCCTGCATGTGTGCAATTTCAGACCTGGTCCCTATGCTGCTCACCTGTGTGCCACTTTGGTCCTTGCACAAGTGATTGCCGAGTTCCTCCCAGAAAGTTTTCTAAAGATTTCTCTGGAGGATTCCTCTGAAATCTCGGTGTGCATCAACACACTGTTCTGCTGCACTGCTTAGCTGCACAGGGGACTGTGAAGCACACAGCTAGTCTTGCACATTTCTATCCATTCACTCACCTCTACAGTATAAAGAGCAAAGGACAGCTGTACATCATATAACCAAGCAGCATCAATTCAAAAAGATCACTTACCAGGGTTCTCCTTTCCTGCATTATGCTCACCGAAGATGGGAGTCCTGGGATGGACTAGATCCCTCCGGAGTGGAAAAGAGTTCCTGACTTGCTGCAACAACACACAACCCTTTCGTGGGCTCCACAATATCCTCCAACTCCACCTCCTCATCCACAACTTTGTCCTCAGGGCTAGGTCCACTGTCCACTGCCTCCAGCCCCTCCGAAGGGTCCTTGGTGGTGGAGATGGATCACTGCCAAGTATGGCATCCAGCTCCTGAGAGAAGCAGCAACTCTGGCCACAGCACCAGAGCAACGGTTCACCTCTCTTGCCTTCTGGTACACCTGCCTCTGCTCCTTTATATTTGCTTAGCACTGCTTCGTGTCCTGTTCACAGCCCTTCTCACAAAACCCACGGGAAATCTGCCCGTAGGTATCGAAGTTCCTATAACTGGAGCAAAGCTGGGACTGGACAGCCTCCTCTCCCCATATACTCAGCAGATTCAACTGCTTCACAATGGTCCAAGAGGGAGAGCATTTGTTGCGTGGAGCCGCTATGGTCAGTTCGGAAAACGCGATGTGGGTTCTCCACGCCGAGCAAACAGGAAGTGGAATTTCAAAAAGTCCTAGGCCTTTAAAGGGGGAAGGGCAGATGCTTGTTTACCTGGCAGCAGAGCAGTGGAGTTTGAACTGCTGATCAGAGTGGTCAGAATGGGCATTGAGAAACACCTCCTGGAGGCCATTTACTGTGACAAAACTAAGCGCGGTGTCTACACTGACACTTTGTCAATATGGCTTGGCCACAAAAAGATCTGTGCCTCTTGTCAATGTGATTTCATTTTGTTGGCAAAACAAGAGAGCTGTGTCTGCAAAAGTACCATAGCAACGTGTACACCTCTGCTGTTCTGTCAACAAAAGCTGCCTTTTTTCAACCAAACTCTGTAGTGCAGACAAGGCATTAGTGGGATAGATTTACTTTCACGGTGGTGAGCGAAAGTTATTTCCCCACTTCTAGTTTTCCTCCAAGAAGGAGATGGATTTATGAGCAGACCCGAGACTCTCCACATTACTAGAAAAAAATAATTTAGATCTATGTAAGAATCTTCAATATGGCACTGAGTTGTGTCAGACTCAGTGACACTAAGTTTAGTTTCCCTGTACTTGGCTAATACTTTCTTCCCATTAGATGGATACCCGAGTAAAAGATACTTGGGCATCTCCTTCAAAAATTCATAAGTTTACAGATGCCTCTTGCCAATATTGGATCAATCTTTTCTATTGCCCTCAGGCAAAACTAAAATTGCTGGCATATTCCTCCAGCCTACTCCAATGGGCAGGAAGTACAGAAGCATTTTGCCTGCAATCCCTGTAAGCTGTCTTGGGAATTATTATATTCAACCTTAGCATAAAGAACAGCTGAGAGAGAACCTCTGCTCAGTGCACAGGAGCAGCAAAATAGGAAACATAGTGTTAGACTGTCTGAGATATGGAAGAAAAAATAATAATGCCATTATATAAATCAATGAAGCACCCTCTTTTCAAATAATGTGTTTAGTTGTTGTCACCTTATCTCAAAAATATCAAAGAAATACAAGGAATCCAGAGATGGACAACCAAATGCATTAGATATATGGGAGGCTTTCTTTATCAGGAGATACTGAAAAGACTGGGACTGTTTTAGTTTTTATGGGGAAAATAAATGAGAAGACTTGATTTCAGGAATGCTTGACACAGTTCCACCATGATAGTCTCATAAGCAAACTAGGGAAAAGTGGTCTAGATGAAATTCTATAAGGTGGGTTCACAACTAGTTAAAAAAAAACAGAGTAGTTATGATTCACTGTCAAACCAGGAGGACATATCTAGAGGGCTCCCACAGGGGTGTGTCCTGGATCTGGTACTAGTCAATATTTTCATTAATGACTTGGACAATGGAGTGGAGAGTGTGCTTATACGTTTTGGAGTTGACACCAAGCTGGAAGAGGTTGCTAGAGCACTTTGGAGGATAGGATTAGAATTCAAAATGACCTTGATAAATTGGAGAATTGATCTGAAATCCACAAGATGAAATTCAAAACACAAATGCAAATAGTTACACTTAATGAAGGAAAAATCAAATGCACAACTACAAAACGTGAAATAATTTCCTAGGCTGTACCACTGCAGAAAAGGAACCAGGAAGTTACAATGTATCACAGATTTAATGGGAGGCCACAATATGATGCAGTGGCAAAAAAAGGCAAAGTATTCTGGGGTATACTAACAGGAGTGTTGCATGTAAGACACAGAAGGTAACCTCTCTCTTTACTCGGCACTCAGCCTCAGTTTCAGTGTCCTGTTTTGGGGCACCACACTTTAAAGAAGATATTGAAAAAGGAGTCCAGAGAAGAGCAACAAAAATGATAAAAGGTTTAGAAAACTTGACCTGTGAGGAAAAGTTAAAAAAAATTGGTCATGTTTAGTCCTGAGAAAAGAAGACTGGGGGAACGGGGAGAAGAGGACAACGACTTGAAAACAATCCTCAAATATGTCAAGGGCCATTATAAGCAGGACTGTGATCAATTGTTCTCCATGTCCACTGAAGGTAGGACAAGGAGTAATGGGCTCAATCTGTAGCAAGGGAGATTAAGGTTAGATATTAGGAAAAACTCTAACTATATGGATGGTTAAGTACTGGAATAAGTTACCAAGGGAGACTGTGAAATCCTCATCACTGGAGGTTTTTAAGAACAGGTTAGACAAACACCTGTCAGGGATGGTCTAGGTTTACTTGATCCAGCCTCAGCGTGGAGGGGAACTGGACCAGATGACCCCTCAAGGTCCTTTCCAGTCCTACATATTTGGATGATTCTGTGATAGGCATATAAAAAAAATGTATAGAGAAGTTGCACTGGAACTTCTTCTTTACCTTTTCATTATACGAGAGCAAGAGCAAGGGAATATCAAATTAATTGAAAGGCAACATGTTTAAAATTGATAAAAATATTTTTTTTTAGCAGAATGCATAATTATCCCATGGAACTCATTGCAACAAGACAGAGGCCGAGAGCTTAATAAGATTAAAAAATTATTAGCCATTTATATAAAGAGTCCATACTTATACTAAATATGACAGTTTTAAAAAAGGATATAAATCCTCATGCTTCAGAGTAAAAGCCAACCACTAACTGACAGGGGGAGAAAGAAACCTCAGTAGGCAGGTTATTCCACTAATTATCCATGAAGGGGTTTCTTGCACCTTTCTCTGAAATACCTGCTATTGACAATTGATGGACACAGGACACTGGACTAGACAGACTGCTATTTGACTTAGTATGGCAATGCCTGTGTTCCTATGAATATAATATTGTGGGGGCAAAATGAAAAGCCATTTGTTAATCCCTGTTTTCTCATTTCAAGTGCTAGATGTTGCCTCAGGTCATAGCTCATCCAGTCTTTAGGTAAATATGGCAATGCTTCTTACCACCTACACAGTAAATGCAGTTGGTCCAATTTTGTGAATGTAGACTCTTTAGAATTTAAATGTGACACTACATAACTGAACAAAGCTGGGACCCCCAGAATAAATTTTGTAACAGTTTACTCTAGCACTACATAACAGGGTACATATATACCCAGTTTTGATTTAATACACTGCTTTCCTCCCCATCCCTTTACCTGATTGTCGAATCCGTTGAAGGGTTTGCTGGACCAGAACCTCTGAACGAGGGACTACAATGATGAAGTCTACTTTGCTGAAGTGGCCCAGATCCAGGCTTTGATTGCCACTGTCTGCTATAGCACATACCTGGGACAAGAGCTTTCTGGCAACTGTAAGCTGAGGCTGATAAATTTGGAAGGTATCAATATTCAAATCTAGTAAAAAAAATGGCATCAAAATTTAAATTATTTTACATTAAACAGCAGCTTTCAAAATACTCTGGTTTACATCAAAGTCACTCAACAGAATAAGTCCTAGATTTATGGAGAAACTGGTGCACATCGCCACAGAATCTACTTTTCAGATCAAAATTTGATTACATACAAGATGCTCTCGGCAGGATAGTGGCAATTTTTTCATTGCAGGAAGTGCTTTGAAGCTTTCCAAGGCTGCAACTCAGTGAAACCTCAGTGCCTGAATTGCAACCATTACGGATGGAATGCATGTAATTCTAACCTTCTCTTGCCACATACAGTTCCTTGAACATGCCAACATATGTGGAGCAGCCATACACCGCTGAGGCTGCTGTTCTCAGGCCCCATGGAATGACACCTATTGCTCTGCTGTGACAACATGAACAATTCTCAATTACTGGGTTGCAAGCCAATTGGTGAGAACTTACCTGAAGAGTCGAACCATTCTAGTTTCTACCTTCTCGGGTGTGTGACCATGGCAGCATCAGACTGGCCACTTGTTTATGGAAATGGACTGGAATGAAAGGTGAGTGAGAGACCAAAGACCCTCAGTCAAGAGGTGGAACAGAAGTCTTGATTTTAAGGCAGCTTAGCCACGGATGTACATGGAAGCCTTACGGAAGGGGTTGCATCAAGGTTAGCTACGAAAACTTTGGGGCCTGGAGTTTATAATTTCGAGAAATGTTTTCTCTAAGCACGTGTCAATGTTCACATCTGCCAAAGAACAGGTACAGTCTTACACTTAAAAATAGTTAGTGGGTATTTTTTATGCACTTTTATACACACTTCACTGGTCCTGAATAATTTAAACTCTTAACGTACTACTACCAAATTTAACCTTGTAGTAACATTTTACTTATGGCTCTGTCAGTTTTCCTCTTACAAAAAACAGTGCTGACGGATAGAAAACTTGTCTCAAAGATGTGCCTGGGAGAAAATTATTAAAAAAAAAAACAAAAAAACACCATTTAAAAAGATAATATATAGTAATAGTTCATTTATTTTAAGCAATATACAACTAACATCTTTGTATTTTAAGTAACAATTTGAAGATATTTTGGGCCAAATGTTGAGTGCCAATTCTGCCACCCATATGTTATTGATTTCAATGGAGCTACTTGTGGAGTAAGGCACTACACAATGTGCATAAGTGGGGCAGACTGGCCTCTCACATTTTAGTCAGTCTTTACTAAATGAATTCTTTGCATCACTGTTCACTGCAGAGGATGGGAGGGAGATTCTCAAACCTGAGCCATTCTTTTTAGGCAACAGATCTGAGGAACTGTCCCAAATTGAAGTGTCAGAGGAGGTTCTGGAACAAATTAATAAACTAAACAGTAATAAGTCCCCAGGACCAGATGGTGTTCACCTAAGAGTTCAGAAGGAACTCAAATATGAAATTGCAAAACTATTAATTGTAGTATGCAACCTATCACTTAAATAAGCCTCTCTACCAGACGACTGGAGGATAGCTAATTTAATGCTGATTTTTAAAAAAAGGCTCCAGAGGCAACACTGGCCAATTATAGGCCAATTATTCTAACTTAAGTACCAGGCAAATTAGCTGAAACTAGAGTAAAGAACAGAATTATTAGATACAGATGAACATATGTTGGGGAAGGGTCAACATAGCTTCTGTAAAGGGAAATCAAGCCTCACCAACCTACTAGAATTCTTTGCACGAGTTAACAAGCATGTGGACAAGGCTGATCCAGTTGATCTACTATACTTGGACTTTCAGAAAGTCTTTGAAAAGGGCCCACACCAAATGCTCTTAAGCAAACTAAGCAATCATGGGATAAGAAGGAAGGTTCTCTCATGGATCTGTAACCGGTTAAAAGAGAGGAAACAAATGGAAAGAATAGTCAGTTTTTCAAGAGAAGGGAGATAAATAGTGCGATTCCTCAATGATCTGTATTGGGACCAGTGGTGTTCAACATATTCATAAATTATCTGGAAAGGGGGGTAAACAGTAAGATGGCAAAATTTGCAGATAATACAAAATTAATTAAGAAAGTTAAGTCCAAAGCTGACTGCAAAGTGTTAAAAAAAGGGATCTCACAAAACTGGATGTCCAGGCAAGAAAACAGCAGATGAAATTCAATGTTGATCAGTACAAAGTAATGCACATTGGAAAACATAATCCCAACAATACATACAAAATTATGGGGTCTAAATTAGCTGTTACCACTCAAGAAAGACCTCGGAGTCATCATGGATAGTTCTCTAAAAAAATCTGTTCAATGTGTGGTGGCAGTCAAAAAAGCAAACAGACTATTAGCAACCATTAGGAAAGGGATATATAATAAGACAGAAAAATATCATAATGCCACTATAGAAATCCATGGTACTCCCACATCTTGAATACTGCATGCAGTTCTGGTCACCCCATCTCAAAAAAGATATTTTAATTGGAAAAGGTACAGAGAGAAGCAACAAAAATGATTAGGGGTTGGTACAGCTTCCTTAAGAAGACAGATTAAAAAGACTGGGACGGTTCATATTGGAAAAGAGATTACCAATGGGGATATGATAGAGGTCTATAAAATCATGAAAAGTGTAGAGAAAGTGTATCGAGAAGTGTTATTTACTCCTTCACATAACACAACAACCAGTAGTCATCCAATGAAATGAATAGGCAGCAAGCTTAAAAACAAACATAAGGAAGTACTTTTTTACACAACACACAGTCAACCTGCAGAACTTGTAGTGAGGGGATGTTGTCCCTAAACCTCTGACTTCCAGAAGCTGGGATTAGACAAGAAGGGATGGATCACTTGATAACTGCCCTGTGAAGTGTCTGGTACAGGCTACTGTCGGAAGACGGGACACTGGGCTAGACGGACCATTGGTCTGACTCAGTATGGCTGTTCTTATGTTATGTTCTCATACACTCAGGCAAATTACCACTGCCTTCAATAAGAGTTCTGCCCGAGTAAAGATTGATTAAAAACTGAGAAAGGATTTGGCCCTAAATATACAATTCAAAAACCAAAAATAAACTCTGAACCGTTAGAAATAATTAGTTAACTAAATACTGAGATTTAAAAATGGGTGGGAGAGACGGGGCACCCTGGACCACCCCAGGTCCCACTGTCCAATGTTTACCTTTCTCTTCTCCCTCAGTTGGCGGCCCTTCAGGTAGCTCTCTGAGAGCACCTGCCTGCGGGCAGAGGGTTGGCTGCTCCTCTCTCCTTCCCCTTGCAACAGAGTAGGATCTGGTTGGCACGAGGACCACTCTCTCAGGCAGCCCCTAGAGATTCAGCTCTAAGGGCTCAATCTTTCAGAGTCTATTGCCTATTCGCGGGGTTTACCTTTTACCCCTCTTCCTGGGGCATATTGCTTTGTCGTCAGTCAGGACAGCTTTGGGAGCGGTGTGTCTCACAGCTGTCTCCTTCTTGGCTGGACTACCTGTTACCAGCAGTCTCTGGATGTGGCGGCCTTCTTCCCGTTCACTGCCCCTTCCTGTGGTAAGTCCTCCCATTTTAAGATCCTCCCCCACCAGGCTGAGCAAGCCTTGCAAGTGCATGTCAGTGTGGAACTGGCCCAGAGAAGCTTGTCAGTCTCCCCCATACACTGTGAGGGTGTGTCCCTTCACGTACCCCACCCCTCAAGACAAGAAGGCTGTTCAGCGGTGGGTTGTTTCCATCCCCGATCTCCCATGAAAAGAAATCAGTGTAAGCATGGTCCTTTCCATCCTGTTGTTGTACTTGGAAACTATCAGGTTGTAGTGCAAGGTACCACTTCATTATATGAGGATTCATATCCCTCGTGGTCTGGATCCAATGAAGAGGTGTGTGATCAATGATCAGGGAAAAAGGGCTACCCAACAGGTAACAGCTGTGGGCATCTACCATCCATTTGTAGCTAATGCCTCCTTTTCAATAATGGAGTATGACTTTTCCCTAGGGAATAGTTTCCTACTTAGGTATAGAACTGGGTGTTCTTCCCCTTCGTAGTCGTGCCAGAGGACAGTGCAGATGTCAGAAGCATCTGTGCATAGTATGAATTCCCAAGAAAAATCATGGCTGAAGAGCATGTGTACCTGGCAGAGTCATGTTTCCAGTTCCCTGAACACTTCCTCATGCTTCTCATCCCAATGGATCTCTTAGGGTTGTTGCTTTTTATGAGATTCATAAGGGGGGGCGTGACTGAGGCAAAGATGGGGATAAACCACTAGTAACATCTTGCCAGGCCAAGAAAACATCTGACTGGCTCTTTGTCTGGGGGACAGGACATGCTTTGGAGGCCTGCATCTTACTGACCACCAGCTTCACCAAGCTACATCCTATGTGGCAGCCCAAATAAGTTACTTTACTCATGGCCAATCTACATTTTACCGGGTTGGCCATAATTTTTGCCTCCTGTCGGGCTTTTAAACACCGCTCTTAAAATGTGAAAGTGACCTTCCCCGGTGGGACTGTAGATGACAATATCATCAATGTAGGCCACCGCACACTGATCATGGGAGTTGGGATCTTATTCATAAGTCGTTGGAGGGTAACGGTAGTTCCATGGAGGCCAAAAAGTGTGGTCTTAAATTGGAAATGCCCAAAGGGGTGGAGAAAGCAGTTTTCTCTTGCAAGGAAGGGGATCAGGGGATCTGCCAGTAACCTTTTGGTCAGATCGATAGTGCTCAGGTGCTTCGCTGGTCCCAGCCATTCAAACTCGTCCACCCTTGGCATTGGGTAGGTGTTGAATTTTGTGATGGTACTGACTTTCCTGAAGTTGATGCAGAACTGAACCATACCATCTGGTTTGGGAACGAGAACTATGGGGCTCCTCCATTCACTTCTAGATTCTATAATCACTCCCATCTCCAGTATCTCTTGTACTTCCTCTCAGATCGAATCTCACATATTTTGTGGCAATGGTCTAGGGTTCTCTCTGACTACCTGGTCTGGAGTAGTCTCTAGGTGATGTTGGACCAACCACGTTCTCCACAGATGGTTGGAGAACACTGCTGCAAAGTCCCCCATTAGTTGAAGGAGTTGTTTCCTGTGTGCAGGGGACAGCACTTCACCCCCAGTACCATTGCTGGAGCTTCATTACTGGGCGCCTGGGGCTTCAATTCTGGCTCTGCTGGAATAGGAGTTATCAGCTGGGCCTCCTGTGCCCTCTAAGGTTTGAGAAGGTTCATGTGGTAGACCTTGATTTCCTTCCTCCACTCAGAAAGTCTGATCTCAGTCTACAGGCCTCACCGGCCTGACCACTTTGAATGGACCCTGCCATTGGGCTATTAATTTGGACTCAGCTGTGGGCAGTAATAGTAGAACATGGTCACCCAGCTGAAAAGTCCGTAGTCATGCCTCCCTATTGTAATGTTGTTCCTGGGTGTGCTAGGCCTTCCTCAAATTCTCCCTGGCAATCCCCCTTAAGTTTCTGAGTTGCACCCTTAACTGCAACATATATTGGGTCATACTTAGGGCCCCCATGTCGTCTTCTTCCCAGTGTTCTTGTAGCAAGTCCAAGATACACCGCGATTGGCAACCATCGAGCAACTCAAATGGGGAGAACCTCAGAGTCTTGCGGGACCTCCCTTATGGCAAATAGGAGTAGTGGGAGTGGTCAGTCTCACTGCTTGGGGTTGCCATTGACAAAGCACTTCATCTCTTTCTGTGTCTTATTAAAACCACTCTATTAAACCATTGGTCTGTAGGTGGTACATCAAGATCTTCAAGGACTTGACCTTTAGAAGGGAGCATAATTCTTGCATCAGTTGGAAAGTGAATTTAGACCCTTGGTCTGTTAATATTCTGCAGGGAAACCCTACCTGTGAGAAGAGTTTCAAGAGCTGTGGAGCTATGGGTGTCACTTCTGGGGAGCAAAGAGGAACAGCTTCCAGATACCTGGTTGCATAGTCAACAATCACAACGATGTACAGATGCCCTGCTGCAGTTTTTTCTAGAGGTCCGACCATGTCCACCCCTATCCTCTCCAAGGGGGTCTCAATCAAGGGCAGAAGGACTAAGGGTGCTGATTAGCTGACACTCTGGGCAGAAGAACAATATTCTCTCACTTCGTGGTGTGCACCTGGCCAACAGAATTGGGCTAATATGCAAGCAGGGGATATCAGGCGCCATCTGCCACACAGCCTGGATGTACTGGCGTGGTACTAGCAGCTGGTTCCTCACCAATCCAGTTTGCTGAATCTTCTCGATTTGATACAAGCACCCTTTCTTGAGTGCAAAGTGTGGGTATTGTTCGCCTCTCTGAGGCTCTGTCACTTCTCCATTTATGGGGGTCAGTTGCTCATGTGCACAGTTTAATATAGTGTTGCTCCTGTGTTCTAACAAGAAATTCCTGTCCCGTAGGAGAGCTTCCAGGTCCTGATGGCCTGCCTCTTCCTCCCCTGTGGGGGTCTGTCACTGTGTTGCTAGGGACATCCCTTCCCCAGGTTTGTCAGCTTCTCCAAGACTTATCAAGCTCCCAGGAGCTGGTGTCTCCACTTAACCCCTGTTCTTGTTTGCACCTGAGAGCTAATGACCTGCCCCCCTGAAAAAAAGCACCAGTCTCAGCCTATGATCACAGGGTAGGCCAACTTTTCTGCTAAGCTTATGGTTATGACTGCAGTATGGGCTCCCACCATCAGCTGTAGCTGGTGGCTGGGGTAGGACTTGACATAGCCATGGATACATTGAAGGTCAATCATGTTCTTAGGAGTAGTGTCACTTCCCATCATGGAGGTCTGGACCACTATCTGGCTGCAGCCAGAGTCCAAGCCTTGAATCAGCTTCCCTTGGACCATAACAGATATAATCAACTTGGGGAAGTTTTTTTTCCAGCCCTGGGTTTCCACCGTTCGGCCTTGGGCATAGTCACATTCCATCAGCATTCACTTCCTCTTTATGTGCCCTGTCTGTCCACAAGACTAGCATGTTAATGGGCTGGGTTGCCAGCCTCTTTCCTAAGTTTAGGGAAGCCTGTCTTTGGGGTGCCAGCTGGACGTCCATCTGTGAGCCATGCTTCAGTGGTCTGGGGTACCCGCTGGTCCCCTGCCAGCCCCCCAGCAGCATTGTACTTGCACTCTGCCTCCTTTTCCCCCTAGGGCTGCCTTGCACCTAAGTGGCAATCTGTCCTTCTGGGATGACCCCTTTAGGACTGATTCCCTGTGGTACAGTGCTGTGGGCTCTGGCTCATCCCCCTCCCAGGTCCCTTGCCCTGCTGATGTCTAGAGTGATTCTGCCTTTAATGACCCTTCAGCTTCTACAAAGTCCTCTGTTAACCTGACTGCTTTTGATAGCATCCCTGGGTGATGCTGGAGTACCCACTCCCTGTCCCCCATGGGCAATAATCTTTATAAACTCCTCCGTTGGCCTCAGCTACTTAGATCCCTTAGTGTTCCTCTGGGCGGAGCCACTTCCAGCAGTGTTCTTTCAGCCGTTGTGCTACCGTTCAGGATCATGCCCCCTTAAGGTATCTCTTGGCCATAAACTACTGGCGGTGGGTCTCTTCTGAAATATCCACATAGTCCAAGATGGTGGATTTCACTTGCTTGTAATCTTTCACCCGCTCCAAATCCAGATTACAAGAGATGGACTGTGCCGGATGCATCAAGTAAGGGGACAGGATTGGAGCCAATTGTTCCAGAGGCCACTGGGCTGCCAGTGCCACCCTCTCAAATGTGAGTAAAAAGGCTTCAAGGTCATCCTTCAGTCCCACCTTGGTGAGCTTTACTGGTGCAGGTGGAGGGACCCCTTTTAGTGGAAGTGTGAAGCGCCCGTCTCCCCTTGTGGCCACAGGGTTGGTACTATCTGCTGTAACACTTCCTTTGGGAACTCTTGCTGCTGAGTCATCAGTTTCCTCAGCAGATAATGTTTTGGGTGGCTTTAACCCGCCGCTGGGTTGTCCACAGCTGCAGCAACTGCTGTTGTTGGGTACCCTGCTGCTGCTGCTGCCTCTCCGCTACCCACTTATACTATGCTCCAGTTCCAATGTATGTGAAGCAGCTGAGCTCAAACACCTCAAAGGCTCCCCCTCATTTTTTGACCACTTGTATCAGGCATAGTTTATCCACATTCTCCCCAATTTGTGGGGATGGTGGGGCTCCCTGAGTCCCCCCAGGTCTCACTGTCCTTTGTTTACCCTATCTACTCTCCCAGTTGGCAGCCCTTGGGGGACCTTTCTGAGGGCAACCGCCAATGGGCAGGGGGTTGGCTCCTCTTCTTCCCTTCTCCTTGCAAGAGAAGAGGATCTGGCTGGCACGAGGACCAGTCTCTCAGGCAGCCCCTAGAGATACAGGGGTAAGGGCTCAGTCTGTCAGAGTTTATTGCCCCTTTGTGGGGTTTACCTTCTACCCCTCTTTCTGGGGCATACTGCTTTGTTGTTAGTGCATCTCGTGGCTGTCTTCTCCTCAGCTAGATTCTCTGTTACCAGCAGTCCCTGGGTGGAGGAGCCTTCTTCCTGTTCACCGCCTCTTCCTGTGGTAAGTTCCCCCCTTTTAAGCTCCTCCCCCTCCAGGCTGAACAACCAGAGTAAGGGTGTATCTCTTCACAAAAGGAAAATTACTGCACACGAACGTAACCACAAATAAGAATTGGACCAAAATTTTACTCATTCTTCAAATAAAACCCAAGTTGAACTTTTAAGGTATTGTCTTCACTAGGAAAGAAAGGTGTGCATGGCAGCCTACTTTTTAACTTGAACTGCTGTCCTCTGCTTAGGCTACGAACTGCTTTCTCTTTGCTACGATTTTACCTTGTTAGCTTGCTTGAGTTAAGAACACACCTTTTTTCCCTAGTGAAGGTAAGACCTCATCAAGGTTTCAAATTTATCCATACTGGCCCCCAAAGGAATCTCAGAACTCATAGAAAATCAGTTTTACTTATTTTGCCAATCCTATTATATATAAAAAAAGTAAATCATAAAATGTTATGTTGAATGGTAATGTTCTGAAAAGGTAAGAGGTAATTAAATTCAACATTAAGGCAGCGAGTTCATCCTCAGCTCATCCATTTTGACTATATATTATATATCGCACTGAATATAATTAAATAATAGTGGTATTTGTACTTCTATAGCACTTTTAATAAAAGAAACTTAAAGCACTTTCCAAACATTGATTAAACCTCACAGCTCCTCCGTGTGGTAGGTATAATCAGCATTTCACACACATGGAAACTAAGGTGTATCATGGCTAAGTTGGCTTAGACACTTGTACAAGGTCACATAAGCAGTCTGGACACAATCAGAAACAGAACACAGATCTCTTGTGCTTTAAGCTTAGACTGTATTTCCTCTTCAGGAATAACAGGGTGTAATCAGTCCAGAGAGTTAGCCATAAATGGGAATTTCTGTATGTTCCAGTTAGTTTGTAGCACAAACTGAGAACAAAGATATTTTAGCTTAAGAACTGTCAAAGGGAGCAAGAGGAAACGTTACTATAGCACAAAAAGCTATTACGAAAGACCCTTGGCCAAAATTATTGCTGTGGTTTTCCTTTTTGCATTCAGCCAGTGATACTAACAATTTTGGCCTGGCTGAACAGTGTCCTCAGACTACTTTGTGGCACATGCATTTTATGAAATCCAGCAAAGAAAAACATTACCCGAGTCTTGTGTTGAAACCATGGCAGCTGCCTCCTGAGATGACACACATTCATTAACATCTCCTTTGAAAGGGATTATAACATTGTCCCCTCGCTGCTGCTGCATTTTCTCTAGCAATTTGTCCAAATCATCACCTATTTAAGAATTTAAAAAATAAAATATGTCAGAAGGAATTAAAGATGAGTAATGAAAATCTTTATAACACGTGTTCCAATATGTCACATTGACTATCCTCAGCTTTTCTAGTGACTGGGCATTTGTAAAAGTTCAACTCCAAAAGAAAACCACAGTTGGATGTTTCATAGTTGCTCCTTTACAGCTTGCAGCAATATATGATGATCACAAAAGAACAGATACCCTGCAAATGTGTTGACTGATTAGCACACAGAAGCCCCATGCAACTATGGATGCCCTGCAATCAGATTCAGCATATGAAGTGGTTAAAATAGATTGAAACAGGATGGGGAGCTCTCACCGCCCAGCCGAGGAAGAGAGAAAGAGCACACCTTCATGCTCATTACGCCAAGGCAGTGAGAGGAGGGGAGCTCTTCTTTGGCTTTTAATAGCAGATGGGGAGCTGCATTTCGTTCCTTGCCCCTTACATTAACCCCTGAACAGAAGATGCACAAAAGAATCAGGAGATTCATCCATTAGATTCATCAGCAGAAACTTCAGATCCTTACAGTCACTCACCTAAAGACGTGTTTTTGAAATGTGATGCCAAGAAACTAACTTTTCCTGTGATGAGCTCATAACTGATCTCTTTTAAAAACTCACTGGTTGTCAGCATGCTTTCTGCCAGTGCCCTAGACTGATACTGACCTAGAGAACAGAAAGGACAGAGGTTAAATACAGTGCATTCTCATTATAAACTCCTCAGTATGTAACGCCTTATGGAAGTGACGTGCTCGACTAATCTTCAGCATTGGGTCTCTACTGCCTTTTGCAGAAGAGATCGGGGGGTATCAACAAGAAACACAGTCAAGTCTATTCCGATAGAACACAGGAGAATATATTCTGTCATCTTAGCACACTCTTTGCAAGCTAGTGTTCACAATCATGCTGGTCCATGAGGTATTCTGTAGCAAAAGGAGATATATAGTATAAGTACTTGCTTCTCAGAGGGATGGAAAATTCTGGTAAAATGTGAAGAGGAAGTTGTCCTATTTTTTTCACTTTGGTGGACAAGACTAATTTGTTTACATAAGAAAGGGAGGAGCGTAGTCAAAAATTAATCTTCTTTCACGCATACACATGTGCACACAAATGTTGTAGAAAAATCAGCCTGGCAGAAACAGTGCCCTATATTTTATATTGTTATGCAAAATAATTGTAGTCTAGTCATTTGGACTGAGTGGTCAGCATTACAATGTAAAAATAGTATAGCTGCCATGTAAACCAGGGAAAGATATGTACACTATTTTGTATAAAGGACACCTTGGGGCCAATCCCCAAGGCAGCTATACCGAAGAGCAAGTTTTCAAGTATCCCAAGCGCAGGGATCCTGTAAGGCTAGTGAATCTGCTCCAGGGAGGAGCTGCTGGAAAGCATGCAGCTATTCTTCTCTCACCAGTCAATGTCCCTGTAGACACTACTGCACAAAGTTCTAGTGGAGCAAAAGGAGAAAGAGAAATGTGATTGCACAGGTGTAAAAGGGGACCAAAAACTATTAAGGAGAGGTTAAAGATGAACCACTTGATCAAAATGCATAATGCAACTGCACATGTAACCACATCATATTATAAAGTTACTCACCTAAGACTACTACACAGAATTCATTTCCTCTGTTCTTTGATGCACAGATTGCAACAACATAATCTGGTAGCCTTTGCTGATGTTTCATTTCATTGAGAGATCTCAGCGTTTCTGAAATGCCTTCAGCCAGAGAATTCTGGGTAACAACCACATGCACCAGGTCCCGAGATACACTGGTGATTAACCTAGCAAGCCAAGGGAGTTGACCTGGTGACACTGAGATACACTGACCACTCATTTGCAAGGATCGCTCTCTCAGTGTGAACTCCTGCATAGCTTTCAGCATGATCTGTTCAAATTCCTCCCTGAGAGGTATCTGGTCAGGACCTAAATTAAAAAATATCATCTGTCATCAAAAAGTTGTCACACCAAGATCAATCATTTGCTCATCTAGTTAGGACATTCTTTCATCATTATATAGCATTTTTCACATTTTAAAATGGATACTTACCAGTGTGAGCATATTCTCATTTCTTCACTGTAGAAGCCATTTTGTTTTTTAGATAAAAAATATGTCATCTGCTCCCCAGTTTCTTTGCCCTCAATAATCAGAAAACTAAACTAGATACATCTAGGCTCCAGCAGTCCAGAGATCAAAACTCTCAATGCTCACTCTCAAACCTTAATCATGACCATACAGCTTGCCAAAGATATCAGAAGGTCCAGCAGTCTGCTTTTTCCCCAGTAACTCCACAAGTAACCTGACCATGGAAAGAACTATGTATATTTGATTCTGATTTTTTTCAATAATGTAATGTAACAAAATTCAAACTTCTAATCTTAAGAGCTGTATATATAACGCTGGAACTCACTTGCTGAACTTTCAAAATTTAGATCATGAATTTGAACTGCTGAGTTAGAGGTGTCAGGCTTTATACCTCAGTATCAATCTCTAGAGTTACCCACTTTTATTAACATTTGCCTCACTAAAATAAATCTAATGAACACTTCTCAAGGATATCCTAGAATTGGCAAAACAATATTCACAAACGTAGAACAAGAAATAGCCATACTGTGCCAAAATTCCTCCCCAGTGCCACAGGAGATAGGTTCACAGATATAGATTTGGTATTTCAGCATTTTAACCTTCAATACCAAAGAGCAGCCATTAGACAACAAAAATATGTAAAATGTCCAACTGGACTTTATAGATATTTGAAGTAAAAAAAACTTGGGGTGAGGCAGGGAGAGGAAAGGAAATGGAATGGTTTTCTGAGAAGTGGAGGAAGGAATTATTAGCGTCAATTGCAAAAATCTTGAAGCAGTTTTTCATGACAAAAGCCTACAACCAATCAACCACCACTGCTAGCCGTGTTAGACATAGTGCACACCACATCAATATTGTATTATATACAGCATGTGGGCAGTTACATTAACTGAGTTATCTTCTGTATTCTCCCTTTTGGTAGATCTATGTTTATATCTTCCCTTCAGAATTGACTCAATTACTGAGATGTACCAAAGTATCACATCTCAGATCTTTGAAGAGCTGGTTTGGGGGAAAATAACTTTAAAAAAATATATATGGAGATATACCTATCTCATAGAACCGGAAGGGACCTTGAAAGGTCATTGAGTCCAGCCCCCCGCTTTCACTAGCAGGACCAAGTACTGATTTTGCCCCAAACCCCTAAGTGGCCCCCTCAAGGACTGAGCTCACAACCCTGGGTTTAGCAGGCCAATGCACAAATCACTGAGCTATTCGCCCCCACCAATGGTCTGATGAAAAAATTGTTGAACTGGCAGGGGGGGCAGGAGGAACGATCACCATAACAACTCCTAGGGGAATTCTGCATCAAAAAATTAAAAATTCTGCACACAATATTTTAAAATTCTGCAATATTCTGCATATCTTATTTGTCAAAATAATGCAATATAATTACTCATTTCAATTATTTCAGTAATTTATTTAAACTACAATACAATGGATGGAGAATAGGAGTGGGGAGCACTGGAGGAAATCCCCAAACCCTCTTGCCTAATAATAATGGAGCTAGGTTTGACCCTTTATTTCTAGTTATAGTCAACAAACATATGCAGCCATATTCTCAGCCCAAAGATTTAGACCAGTTCTAATCACTAAAGCACTATAAGCATTTATAAGGCCATACTGTCCTTTGCGCCACATAGCAAGCCTCTGAGTGCACCCCCTCTGTGCGTGCACGTGCGCACACACACACACACACACACACACACACACACACACAAAATTTACTGGGACTAAAGAGATTAAATTGCTACATATGATGAGGTTCAGCTCAAAGGGCATTGTATCATAATACCACAAAACATGAGGTTGGAAATAGTAAATAAGTATAATCCACAGTGCCCATCTGGGTATTCTATGGTGTAATAAAAGAGCTCAAGATGCCTCACACTTGTCACCCATGAATGCTGCCATCAAAAACAAGGTATCCAAATGTGAAATCTGTAATAAATACTACAAAAAGAATGCAAAGGAACCACTGAAACCACACAGGTTTCCTGATCACTTTTGGTCTGGAAAGATTATGACTTATTCACAGATAACTGCTCTTTTTTTAAAAAAAATTGAGGTATTGCTATATTGTGCAATACAACAACTCACCGTAAATTTCATTTTTCTATAAATGAATCAACAATGGAAACTGACCCACAACCACAAATAGCTCAGTTTTGCAATACTCTTTGCAGTATCAGTTCAGACACATTATATAAAGCCCTTCCTATGCACAGTCAAATGAGCCAAGAGAAAAATCAGCATAAAGAGCAAATAACTTGATTAGAAATACCCTGAGGATTCCAGAGGAGCCACAGCATATTACCACACAACTCACAATACTTTGTTTGGGTCCCCCGCTCAGAGAGATTCATAGGCAATCGGGCAAAAACCATAGTGATAATGCCTAACAAGTTTCTTGAGCCAAAGGCAATTATTCTGAAGTAATAATAGAAGAGTTACTGGAACAGAAGAAATTTTATGACAAGAATGCCAAACAATTACCCACCTGTGCTAATAAGAGAAATGTTAGATGGCAACCTGCCAAAGTAACAGCTACATCGTCTGCACCAAGATAATGAATCATAAATCACCCCAAGCATCAGTAAAGAGGAACCGGAACCCTAAACAAAACCACAGAAGACACTGGCTCTCTTTTCTAATGACATCAAAAATGCTAAGACAGTGTCCCTGTGCTGATCCAAGTAACGCATGCCCGTCAAGTTACTCCCTATGAAAAACACCAGGAGTAGTAAACACAAGAGAGGTTATTTTACTTCTTTATTTGGCACTAGTGCAACTGCTGCTGGAATAGCGTGTTCAGTTCTGGTGTCTATACTTCAAGAAGGATGTTGATAAATTGGAGCAGGTTCAGAGAAGAGCCACAACGATTAAAGGATTAGAAAGCATGCCTTACAGTGACAGACTCAAGGAGCTCAATGTTTAGCTTAACAAAGAGAAAGTTCAGAGGTGAACTTCATAACAGCCTACAAGTACCTACATGGGAAACAAATATTTAATAATGGTCTCTTCAGTCTAGCAGAGACAGGTACAACATAATTCAATGGCTGGACTTTGAAGCTAGACAAATTCAGACTGGAAATAAGATGTACATTTTTAACAGCAAGAGTAATTAACAGTCCTAGTCAACATATCCATAAATGATCTGGAAAAAAGGGTAAGCAGTGAAGTGGCAAAATCTGCAGATGAAACAAAACTACGCAAGACAGTTAAGTCCCAGGCAGATTGTGAAGAGTTACAAAGGCTCTTTCAAAACTGGTCAACAAAATGGCAGATGAAATTCAATGTTGATAAATGCCAAGTAATGCACATTGGAAAACATAATCCCAACTATACATATAAAATGATGGGTTCTAAATTAGCTCTTACCACTCAAGAAAGAGATCTTGGAGTCATTGTGGACAGTTCTCTGAAAACACCAACTCAGTGTGCTGCGACACTCAAAAAAGCTAACAGAATGTTGGGAATCATTAAGAAAGAGATAGATAAGACCGAAAATATATTGCCTGTATATAAATCCATAGTACACCCACATCGTGAATACTGCATGCAGATGTGGTTGCCTCATCTCAAAAAAGATATATTGGAATTGGAAAAGGTTCAGAAAAGGGCAACACAAATGATTAGGGGTATGGAATGGCTGCCATATGAGGAGAGATTAATAAGATTGGGACTTATCTTGGAAAAGAGACAAGTAAGGGGGGATATGATATAGGTCTATAGAATCATGACTGGTGTGGAGAAAGTAAATAAGGAAGTGTTATTTACTCCTTCTCATAATACAAGAACTAGGGGTCACCAAATACAATTAATAGGTAGCAGGTTTAAAACAAACAAAAAAGTAGTATTTTTTCACACAATGTACAGTAAACTGTGGAACTCCTTGCCAGAGGATGTTCTGAAGGCAAGACTATAATAGGGTTCAAAAAAGAATTAGATACATTCATGGAGGAGATAGGTCCATCAATGGATATTAGCCAGGATGGCAGGGATGCTGCCCTAGCTTCTGTTTGCTAGAAACTTGAAATGGGTGACGAGGGATGGATCACTTGATAATTACCTGTTCTGTTCATTCTGCTGGGGCACCTGGCATTGGCCACTGTCGGAAGACAGGATACTGGGCTAGATAGACCTTTGGTCTGACCCAGTATGGCCATTCTTATGTTCTTAATTAACCGTTGGAACAACTTACCAAGTAGATTCTAAAAGATATGCTCTGGGAATTATTCTGGGGAAGTTCTATGGACTGTGCTACACAAGAAGTCAGACTAGATGATCACAACGGTCTCTTCTGACCTTAGAATCTGTGAAGCTCCAGATCATGGATCCTGGGTAATTATTGTAAGAATAAGAAGTGGCAGTGTGATCAGAAATCCATCAAGATTCAGAGTAGAACTGTGCAAAAAATGTTCTGTATCAATAACAAGGCCGATAAAACTAAGGCAGTCTCTGGATGTGACATTCTTCTATCTACTTCCCAGACCTCTCTGCTTCTTACTCTTTTGAAATCAATTTGCTCTAGATGAAACAATGAACATTCTCAGTTAGGACACTTTTCTAGGATCCAGTAAAAAATGATTTTACCAGTGGTCCAAAATTTCCCTTATCATTAATTCCTGACATCAAGAAAGGGGAAATCCTACAGAATTTAAAAGGGAAGCATCCAGTAGAGCTATAAGAAAATTATGTTAAAAGTATTCATAATTTAATGGAAAACAATAGTCTTTTTCTAGCATCCTGTAGAACTGTATAGCAGTGAGAGAATTTTCTATCAAGCTCTATAAGATGGTTCAAAACATCCATGGAAAGGTTCTCTTTTTCTACTGGATTTCTGGATAAGGAAAGAAGCCCCCGGAAGAGGCTTGTTCCCCAAAGCATTGTGCGTGCCATCTGGCTTCACAATGCAATACAAAAGATTTTCTGATAGCCAGTAATACACCTTTACAAATAAATCAACCACAATGGAAGACCATCCTGGTCCATAAAGAATATTAGTCCAGCCTTTTGTAAATTTCCCAATGGTGAGTTATATCATTTATTACTTATAAAATGGCCTATTTAGGATGTGGTCTTGCAAACATTAATGCATTTGAGTATCTTTACTCAGGTGAGTAGTTTCACTGAAGTCAAGTACTACTTTAACTTCCTTTCTTAGTTGTATCAGTCTTGATCTGCAACTTCCACATCATTTTAGTCCTTTGTCTCCCTAGAAGTCAATGGAACTATTCAAGAAAAGTTTCTTATGCATGTGTTTGTGGGATTGGACCTGTAAAGGTAAAATTACTAGCTGATTGAAGCCCTATATCATAAGTCATTGGGAGAAACATCTGTGCAACTGCCTTTTTATTCCATACTGTATACAAACAACAGAGAGAACTCATAAAGTAACATGAATGAACTTAAACCAGTGCTTTAGTACAAGTTTTCCAAATCAAGAGAAAAACATGTAGAGATTGAAAAAAACAAGGAGTCCAGTAGCACATAAAGACTAACAGATTTATTTGGGCACAAGCTTTTGTGGGTAAAAAACCCACTTCTTCAGATGCAAGATGCAGAGATAATTATTTGGCGGCAGTCATAATGTTTTGCCAGAGTTGCACATATACGCATGTGTACTCTAACAAAACAAGAGATAATTAGGATGACTATAGGACAGATTTTTTTTTTAAACTCATGCGCTAACAAAGTGAAACTGCATAAGCTCCAAAGAACAGGTATAAACCAATTACATTATTTTTGTTTCTCATAACTAAAGGAATAAAAAAAAGACAGGAATTAATGTTTCTATTGTATGCTATTTTCTAAAACACATTTTAAACCAGAGTCAATCCTAGGATGTGGTTCCAAGTGGCATCCAAAGTGTGGGAGCCTCAACAATGATACAATTTCTTACATAGGATCCAAAGAGCATATATGGCAGGTATCTCATGGGGGTAGAGAGAGCGGCTGCAGACTCCCAGTCTGGGAAAAGGTAGAGCAGGATTTTAAAAAAAAAACCAAACACTACAACCAAAACCAACAACTTGGTACCTCCCAGAAAATTCTCAAACTTCATCTAACAGTACATACACAAAGAATTGTAAAGTTTTGGCAGGGAATAAAAGAACCTTTCCCATGAAAAAACTAAGAGAATTTTCTCGAGTCAATTTGCTGAGTCCTTTCTGAGATCACAAGGCATTATGCTGCATTTTCCAAAGTTCTTATCCATGTAGGAGAAAAAGATTAGGAATTAAGTTTCTTTTCTAGCAGGGTCTGCTAGATATTTCAGATGCTCATCCCTGAGGGGTATCGGGACAGTGGATCAACATACAAGCATACAGCTCAAAAAGGGAAAGCCCATGACAACTTCAACCAAATAGTGAGTGGACAATTAAGACTAATAGCCCGTAGAGAGCAGAAGGAAAGCAGACAGGCCACCTATGCAGTGACTGGTGCACTGTTGGACAACAGTGAGAGGATTATATGTGCTGTTGGGGCTATTATGCGAGCTTCCCATTCATAATGGTTAAGGCTAAGATTTTGTCATGGATATTTTTAGTAAAAGTCACAGACAGGTCACAGGTTTCAGTGAATTTTTCTTTATTGCCTGTGACCTGTCTGTGACTTTTACTAAAAATATCCATGACAAAATGGGAAGGGACTGGGCAGCTGCCGTGGGAGTCCCCCTGCCACCTCTGCAGTGGGGAACTGCCAGGGTCCCCCTGCCTCACTGCCGTGGCCTGGGAGCTGCAGGGTACCCCTCCCCACAAGCTGCAGCAGCTGGGAGCTGCGGAGTATCTTTGCTGCACATGGTAGCTGAGAGTTTGGGGGCCTGCTGCCTCAGGCAGCGGGGGTACTTTACAGCTCCCTGTCACTGCAGGAGGCGGCAGGACCCTGCAGCTTCCAGCCACCAGGGCTGAAGTCACGGACATCTTTGGAAGTCACAGAATCCGTGACTTCCGTGACTTCCATGACAAAACCGTAGCCTTAATAATGGTACTGCAACAGCACAGGACAGCACAGTAGCAAACCATATAGTTGCTAGATTTGCTCAAGACAAGTCTACTCCCAATTATGGCATCATCACCACTTGTGAACCGCTGTGAATATAAGTGTGTGTGAATGCATGCCATGTTACATGCATGCTGGGGGAAACATTTATCTAGTGTAGAAAAGGCTATGTGTCCCTATTACAAAATCACCATGCATCTCATTGTGATTGGCAGTCTCTCTTCAAGGGCGACCCAGGACTAAAATGAAAGGGAAGCTGCAGGTCAAGACTGACATAGCTGTGAGAGAAGGCTTACACAGCATTTGCCCACACTATTCTCTATGCCTTTAATATCTTACGTTTATGGTCACTACATTTTACACTAGTGTAGGGAAAGTGTCTATCCACAAAGGGTTAGAAAATCTGCAACTCACTTAATTGTCCTAAATTCTGTCTAGAGCACATATTAAATATATTCAAGAAAACAACAATTTGCTGCATACTAAATAATTTGCTTTAGTTTGCACAACAGAGGTAGTTTTCATGTAAATGTTGCAGTCCCCAAAACAATGGTGACAACGCATCTGGAAGCATCTGTCATGAAATTCTGAATGAAAAAAGGACTGGGAGCCCTTAGAAATGATTGTGAAAACAGAAGGTTTGATTCCCTAAGCAAATGAAATATTTGCAATGCAGAATGATATTTGATTTTCATAAAGGTGACCTTGGTCACAGGGAGGACAGAGAACAATATCACCCTTCAAATTCACCTCCTTTTCAGGCAGATTTACAAAATAGCACTGGCATTGACTCTGGATAGAGAGTAGTCCTCTATTCCAGCTGCAAAATAGACAGAAAACTGGCTACCAGCAAGAGGTAGGACATATTGGAGATGAAGGGAGAAAACAAAAGTCGTAAACAATAAAAACTGGAATGAATATGAGAAATGGCTTACCTAACCGGACAAGATACTGTATTGTTAAAAGAATCATGTTCTCCACACTTAGTAATTGAGAGCCAGTCAACCCCAAAAGATCCAAATCCTTGTTCTCCAGCTGTGGAATCTTGTAGCAATTCACCAGCAAGGGACTTACTACAATATCACCAACATTGCCATAGAAATATGGTAAAGTGCCATAACCTTCAAAAATAACAATAAAAATACTCAAAACAAGCTATTATACAAAATCTTGCAACAGTTATGTTCCCTAACTTCTGTTTAATGCTACATAGCAAAAGATAGGACAACAGTGACCAAACTGACATTATTACTGTTTACAGAAGAAATCAAGTATGCCAATAGTGTATTACGCTATATATGTCAATATCGATTTACCGAAAGCTACTGTGATGGTCTGCCCAGCACCAAGACTGATATTTGTCTTTGAATAAATAATTACTAAGTAATCTGCTCAGTTGTTACCATGACCTTCAAATGCATAAAGCTCATATTACCAATAATTTAGAGTGCAAAATCTGCAGAACTGCAGTACAGAAATCTTAAAAAGCAGCACAAATTGAACAAAATGTGCTTCAGACACTGTTGTACTGTTTTGAGGAACATCTTAAAATCTATATGCAGATAAAAAGTGTTATTTTCATGAATGGTTTAATTAAGAGACATCAATTAATGATAGAATCTTTTTGGTAAGGTTAAGAATGACCAAGATAGAAACAGACTACTTTTTTCTCATGTACATTTTTCAATCCTGGTACATCTGGTACTATACTACCAATAAGACACTTTTCCCCAGGGACACTAACATTGGGCCCACCTGAGGACTGCACTGCCAACTTGTCAGGAGCCTCATCTTTAATAAGGAAATGAAGTTATGGAAATTATAGAACTGTATGCTAAGGCCTAGACTTTCTCTAGGCTGCACTTCCATAAAATAAAAAAATAAAAATTAACTGTAATCCTCACCTTGCAATCTTTATTCACGTAGCTAGTCCCATTAACTCAAGTGGAACCATGTATAAATACCAGTTGTGTCACTAAGGACTTAGAGCAATTTTCCACTACTTAATTTATGATAATTAAATCCAGGGGTCATATGAGTATATATGGTTCCCTAATATGCAGGGTGCTTTATACAAAGGGGTAATATTGCGCTGAATGGAACAATGATGGAAATATCCCTTCAAATAGTGACAACTGACCAATTTGAGTAAAATTTCTTTAATTATTATTATTTTGCAATAACACACCTCAAAGGGACATTTTCACATTAAAAGTCATATTTTTAATGTAACAACAATGTCCTTACACATAGTGTATTACTAACAACACACCTTACACAGGTGAAATATTTTAACATTCTAATTTATATTTTATTATTCATGCTGGCTGCTTACTTTTTCCATTTTTCCTAGTGTAGACATGGGGTGGGGGGAAGCTAGTCCATTTTGATTGGTCAGTTCAACATTAATTTCACTTTCTCTGTTTCAGGCAGTAGCACAGGGCTATAAGGTTTGGCTGTAAACACTGTAGAGGAATGTTTATTTGTCTGGGAAAACTGTTTGAATTGGAAAGTTGTTTTAATTCCAAGGAAATACGTCTATTCTTAGATTTTGTAAAAGGCCTGTTTATACAAAACCTAAATTTAGGGTCTAATCTGATCTGGCAGGACCCTTTTGTATGTCAGGTCTTGGCAAAAATCACCCAACTTATCATAAATATTGCACAATTAACACAAGAGGCTCCTGAAAGTCTTATGAAACACAATCACCTTCTGTTGTACTTACGGGCTGATTACAAAAGTGAATTTCATTACCTCAAAAAACCTCAAATCCCAGGGGGAGCATGCAGTTATTCAAGAGGTACAGTGTTGCTTATCACAATGCAAAGCTTACCTATAAGAATCACTGGTCTGATTCCTGAGTTATTCAGCAGGTTTTCAGGAACAATTACAGTCTCCCCTGCAGGGATGGGTTGAGGCTGTAAAATTCCAGTTAACATGGATTGAGGAACTGGGACTGACAAAAGGGGCTCTATAAAATAAACAAAGAAAAACTTCCATTACCAAAAGGCTCATACTGTGAATTGGCCCTATGAACAAACAACACTCTTGCAAATCACTAACTGCAATAAAATTCAAAATACCTTTGCATTTCCTATTACAGTTTTAAATAATTTAAATTAAGACCCAATATCCTTCCCTGGCCCCAACACTAAAATAAAACTTTTTTCTAACTACTGTATTGTTTCAAGGAGAGAAAAAATCCAGGTTTGAATATGCATCTTGTAACAAAGCCAAGTATGAGGAAAAGTGTTCACAAAGGTCACTTTTCAATGCTACCTGTCAGCACAAAGAAGGAAGAGACCTCACTAACTTTTGACCTATAATATGTAGACCAAAATCTCAAAGCTGTTTGCATTCCACTTTATACCATTATGAAGTTATAGAAAGATGAAAACTACATTTCAGTCATGAAGGAGCAACAGCAGCTTTCAAAACAAGAAAAGAAAGCACAGTGCCCCAGTATTATAATCCGTCAGTATAATACCTACTTCATAGGGATATTATGAGACTTCCTTAAATTGTTCATGATGAATTTTTCAATCCTCTGATGAAAGATGTTAAAGAAATTCAACTGTTTTAACTGTGGGAACTTATCGGTTTCTAGAAGTCTGTTTAATTCAGAACTTTCTCTCTGGGAACAAATGCAACATGGGCGTGCAGTAGATCTATGCAAGTAAACTGGCAACAACAAAAGAGAAGATGGCTTCTGACCACATGCAACTGGTTTGAAAACTTGTTTAAATGACAATTTAAAAATGTTGCTCATGTGTTTTGCCACTAAAAATGTATTCACAGTTACCACAAAAGGACTGAGTGATCGAGCGAGAGGGCATGAGTCTGGGAGTCAAGAGATCAGAGTTCTAACTTTCTGTCTTATCTTCAGCAAGTCATTTAAAGACAAGATCTTCAGAAATGGCTACTGATTTTGAGTGCCCATGTAAACACACAGAGGGCCATGCTTTCAGAGGTGCAGAGCCGCCCTCCACCCACTGACTACCACTGTGGATGCTCAACCTCTCTGAAAGTCAGGCCCAAGGTATCCCAAACTGAAGACCCAGAAATTGAGGCACCCAAAAATCATTGGCAGTTCTAAAAATTGGAGACTTAACTTCTTGTCTCCCTTTTTCTAAAATGGGGGGAAAGGATACTTACTTTCCTTTGCAAAACACGTTGACTGCTTATAGCTGAAAAGTATTATTGTGGTAAGTAGTTATGTGTTTTAAATTGCCACATTAGAATATATAAGTAGTTAATATACCTTTTTATTTAACCCTAACTCTTTTCTCAATATGGATGCCAACATTACATGTTTTTGATGGAGTCCTAAGGATTCTCAATCCCCTCACTTTCAACGCCCTGTATCGTAGTCATCATCCTTTGAGCTAAGGATGACTTGGGATTTTCATCAATGCCATTTTGTTCTGAGTGGCCAAAATTAAGCTATGCAAGACCTTTCCTCCCGTGCAGGAGCAAAGCATCCGCATCATGCTCTACCAGTCTGGGAAGTTACAATCTCAACACATCTATACAAACAATTTTGGAAGCATTGAGTTATGGATGGTTAACCATGTGTTTGTATTACTACTATCCTCATCCTCACTTCTGCCGCTCCCCATTAACTGTCATGTTCATTTTAAATTAGATTGTAAGCTATCTGGGGCAGGGACCATATCATCATACGTGTTTATATAGTGCCTAGCAAAACCGGACGCCAACCCAAGTGAGACCTGAGGTCATTACTTTCAATAGAAGTAATTATATGTCCTGCACAACAGTTCATAGAAGCACTACCATGCCACTGAGCAGGATGAGCAGAAGTTTTAGTCATGAAAATTCACATAATTATTAAAGTTTTACCTGTTCTTGTAAGAGGTCGAATTGTCGGAACAGGTACAACTAAACCAGGAGGTGGGACTGGTGACCCAGGAGACCATCCCCGGTGTCGTTTCTTCGGTGGCCCAGAACTAGACATTGATGCTGAGAAGAAATAAAGGAAAAGATCATTCAAAATACTCTTCTTCCCACATTCCATTTACATTCAGATACACAAACTCTGGACTGGATTTTGACCTCACACTGTTTTTATGTTGGCATAGTTCTACTGAGTTTAGAGTTACTCTCAATTTACATAAGGCCACATTCTGATCTGAGAAACACTAGTATCTATAATGAGGAGTGTATCATAATCATCAACACTCAAGCCAGCAACTCATGACATCTCAAGGGAAGAGTTGTGGAAACAGCTACAGTGGAAAAGAAAACAAAGCTACAGTTTTCAGGCTCAACAGCATATGCAGTAAAAAGAGTTTAAAATAAAATAATAAAAACACAGGTTTTCTTTTACCTTGATCTATCGAAAAACAGCCAGAGCTGGGGGAAGTTGAGTGAGGCATAGGCCGAGAGAATGTAGAGCTCAACACATTATTTCTTCCTCCACTACTGTTTCCATTTGCAACATCACTGTTACGCAGTGTAAGTGGAGCTGAATACAACAAAATACAGAGAGAGAGCAGCTTTAGACAATCTTTAAAACAAAATAAATCATATTTCAGAATGTAAAGCAAGAACAGAACAAGACTGGTGACTGAGTGAACTTTAATCCTGGGGCAACCAGTGGAGAATAACTCAGGCATGGCAGCAAAATTCTGATCTTTAAGTAGGGCTTCTGTATTTTAGAGGGGCAAGGGGAGGAGGAGGAGGGAGGAGACCGAAACAAAACAAAGCCAAAAACACAATAAAATCTAGTATGAATTTTGAAGCATCCTTATCAAAAACTGAAAATGATAAATGTGTTTGTCATTAATTTAGCTTCCAGAGATCTCTGGCCTCTTTATACATCTTTTACCTCACTATTTAGGCTAAAAGTGATGAGTGATACAAATTTTTCAATAGGCAGCATGGAGAGATTTACATTTGGCTTGGTAAATTTTAGATATCTTCTTCTGACTCCTATAATTTTTTGAATGTTTACCACAGAGTTACATCATATTAATAGGCAGTGAGGGTGGGAACAATTTAATTTAAAGTTACATAATTCTGCAATAAAAGGAGGCCTTACTTTACCTCCACAGTCCTATCTTCAACTACAGTCACCCAACAGGACATCATAATCCTGCACAAGTGTCTTAAAATTGGCAATTCTCAAATTTGGAACCAGTATTAATACATAGTTTATAGGCCTGATTACTGATTTCATTGTCCAAATGAGGTGTCTAGACATCCCATTGTTATTAAGGATTCACAATTCAAGCAATGAAAGAGTACTAACACTAGCCCTCCTTTAAAAGGAAGGTAAATTTCATGAAACATCTCTGAAGAGGCTACATAAAGTTATTCATGGAGAACAACACATAGACAGGTTAGGATTCTTACCTCTTTGACTGAGAGCTATTTAAAGGTGCCATGTCATGCAAGGTTGACTCCATGGGGTTGCTGTCTGTGTTATGGAGCTCAGCCAGGGAAATAATTGGTCCCCTTTAAAGTACAGTGACCAAACTGTCAAGTTTGAGAACCAGCACACTATTGAGGGTGGGGATACGATGACAGTGCAAGATGTGCATGCACAGAGTATTGAAGTGGTGCACACAAGTTTGAGGGTATGGATAACATGTACCCACTACTAGACAGACCGCTCATTACCCCACTTGGCTTTCTGTAAAGTATGTTATTACCTGTGGCAAATGTCTTTCCTGCAAGCTGCACAGACAAAGCCAGTGGTTTCACTACGTTCTTGTTCCGGGATAGGTCTTGAGTTCCACTTATATTAACAGCAGAAGATGATTTTGCTGGACTGAATACTGAGGAGTCTGACAAAAAAATTGTTTGATTAAATAACTATTTGAAAATATCTACGGATATATCTGTATACCGATGAGAATTCATCATATATGGACTTATCTTACAAATAACTAGTACTACCTTAAACTTATATACGGTTTTTCATCCAATGATAGAAAGCAAGAAAGCGAGAGTGAAAACAAGTGATGAAAGCAACAGAGAAAGCCAGAGCGTTGAAATTTTGTTTATCACATTAGCAAAGAGCAAACAGTTAATAATTTGACATATATGGATGATCTGATACTATATGGACTGTCACAAAAGAAGATACAGCAATTGATGACACATGAGGAAACATTTGATGAACATATAAAGCTACAGGTTGGCTTGACTAAATGTGTGCTGACATCTGTAAAGAGGACAAAATGGGTACAAGTTAACGAAGGTACTATCCAAGATCTCTCGCAGCATGATCCCTATGAACAAAGTGAGGAAAGGATACTACAGATGAATAAGAACTAATCTAAGAACAAAACTCAACTTGAAGAATTTGATAAAAGCCATTAATATGTGGGCAATACCAGCAGTATGATAAGCTGCCAGAATGATCAAATGGAATCAAGAAAAGAAAAAATTTAACATCCAAACAAAAAAGCTCCTATGGATGCAGAGTGATGAACATCAGTCAAGACATGGGCAGGATGTACGTTCAATGATGTGATAATGGAAAAAGGGTTGCTATGTGTGGAGGAGGAAAGTGACAATGAATGACAACATCAAAATATATGACGAGTCAGTAACAGTAAAAGATCATCTGGTCATGATAATAAGCCGTGGCTAAGTGTACATCTCAATCCAAGAAAGAAAGGAGAAAGCAAATTGTCAAAGAATGACTTGGAAGATTTACATAGCAATCATTGCATGGACAGTGGCAGAGAACATTCAAATCCGCTAGCAATAGAAGATCTACAAGCCATGAATTTGTTAAAGGATACCTCAAAAGAGAGACAAAGAAATCTCATTATGAGCACACGAGCGCAGGCCTTAAGGCTTAATTATGTTTTAAACAAAACTGACCAACAGAACTGCACACTGAACTGCAGAATATGTTCAGAAAAGGAAAAGATGGTATAGCATGTGCTGAGTGTCTGCAGGAGCCTGGCTGCGAGAGAATATATGAACAAACACAATGAGGTCACCAAGTGTCTGCACTGGAAGCTTTGTGGCAAGTATGGAATTAAACAAACCATGTGGTATTATGACCGTCGAATCAAAAGTGCTCTAGAGAATAAAGAAGCTAAGGTTTTATGGGATCTGGCAATTGTCACAAACCGAACAGTGCAGGAAAACAGGCTGGACGTAGCTGTAGAAAAGACGACAAGCAAGACCATGTTAATTGATATTGCCATACCAGAAGACAGAAATATAAAAAAGAAACAAGAAGAGAAGATGCAAAGTATTAAGAACTGAGTCACAAAGTGGAACAATTATGGAAAACTAGATGATCCCAGCAATTATTGGAGCACTTGGAATGGTCCCTAAGGGCATGAATGAGTACTCAAGAATGCATTAGTAGCGCAAGACATCACAACCAGTGCTTTTAGGCACTGTGAGAATTTTAAAGGAAGTTAAAAGAGGACTATATTTTTAGCACCTAAAATACAGGAATTCTGTGGAAGGTTTAACAAAACTCTTGACTACCCAAACATACAAAGTTGGATCATGGTCAGGATTTATATGAGAGTCATGGTAAATTTTAGACAGTATCTTTCTCCTTTTTATGCTTACAGATCTTGTATGTTGTGAAGGCTATTTGCATAAAATAAAATCCCCATGATGTAACATCGAGGGATGATGATACTACTACCACTAAAAACAACTCTTCCTCATGCTTAACACTTACACAACCTACACAGCATTTTTCACATTAAAAATGCTTTTCAAATATTATCTAACTGTTCTTCACAATAGCTCAATGGGATAGGCAAGTAAACATGATTGTCCCATTTTATAAACAGGGAAGCTGAAGCACAGAGGTTAAGTGTCTTCCCCACAGCAACAGAAAGAGTCTGTATCAGAACCGGAATCAGAATTCAAGGGTTCCTCTTCCATGTCTTACGCTCAAATTACTAGAACACACTTCCCTCATAGCACTTCACAAAGGTGGAGGAGTATTACTATTCCCATTTTATAGGTGGGGAAACCGTAGAACAGAGAGTTTAAATGAATTGCCCAAGATTATATAACAAATCAGCAGCCGAATCAGGAGCAGAACCCAGATCTCCAGACTTCAAGACCCCTGCTCTAACCATTAGACATTTAATACCTGCAACTTTATTCAGATCAAATTCTACACTTTGGACACAGGCAGCTCTAAATTCTTACAGCATAAGGATGAACTTTTCTGAAAGAATGTTAACTGGATTTCACTGGATAAATTAATCTGTAAAAAGTAAGCAGTTTATGCTAGGTTCCACCTACACGTCTCCATACTCAAACAGAAAGAAAACAGAAGGCAAAGACATTACCAACCTGATCTGCCAAATTGATATACCTTGAAACACACCACTCGGGGAACAATGGGAGGAGGAGAGGGACTATTTTGCCAGCTGGAATAATCAAGGTTGAGAACGGTCACAGGATCTCTGACTCCACTCCAGCAGAATGACTTGTCCCATTTTCACAGGAAATATGCCAAATGGCTGACCAATTAGCACAAGGTCAGAGGCTCTTGTGAAACCTGATAGTCTATTATTAAACACACTGCAGCAAATGTATCTGCCAATGCCTCCTTCAAGTGGGCAGTGTAGAAGCATATGGAAGTTGTGTGTCTCTAATTAATATTAATATATGTATAGTCTATAACCTATATACACACACAATTGTGGATTTGTGTGTATTTTCATATGCACTCACAAAAAACCACAAAAGTGTATTGTATAAAGGGCTGGCAGCAATGCCCATTAAGGTTACCCTACACTTCCCATTTTAATATCCTATAGTCAGTTGCTTATAAACTTTATAAAACTCACTGCTTGGGTTGAAATTTTCCATGCTAGGTGTCTGCTTCTGGCTGAATGGTTTTGGAAACTTTCAGCAAAAACAGTTCAGCCATTTCCAAGAACAAAACCAGGGGAAAATACATTTTTCCCATATTAAAATAAATTCCGGAGACCTTTTCTCTGCAAAGCGCTAGCACCCCAATGCTTTGAAGAAATGTTTTGAAATTTGGCAGGAGAGTGTCCTTTGTCAAGGATGTGCCTTTTGCCATCCCTATGACAATCTTCCCAAATTTGGCCCCGTTATACCTGTATGAAAAACTGCAGTTCGCACAAGCTTATTAGAGACTTCTTGAATATTTGCACCTAAAATCTCCAAAATTCTAACCTCTCTGAGCATGCTCCATCCCCTCCCAACTCCTAGTGCTGACTGGATCTACGCAAGTACCATCCCCACAGAGCGTGCATGCTCTATCCACTCATAGCTCATCCATGGTGACAGGATGGTCCATGCACTATCTCCACAGAGTGACTGAAAATTGTCCAGGATCAGGCTACAGGGGCTCATTAGGACTTTCCCTGTAACGGCTGCTATGAAGTACTGTAGGCCAGGGTAGGCTGGGCTGGGCACTGCAGCTGAAAGCAAGGAGCTTATCTATCCTGTCTGCTCCATGACAACCCAGGCAGCATGGAGGAGGAAGCCATCTGCTTTTAATGCAGAGAGGGCAAAAGATGGACTGGAGGGAAGGGAGAGAAGTAGACAGGCAAGGAGTCTGATGAGACTGGGACTGGAAGGGTTGGAGAGAAACAGAGACTAGGAATTAGAGCGGGAGACTGAGGCTGGCTAGACTAGGAGATTGGTACTGGGCACCAGGGGAGGAGAGGCTGGGACTGGTTGGGCAAGAAGACTGAACTGAAAGTCGATCGAGGCAGGTAGTAAGAATGGGGGAAAACACAGATCTGATAAGGAGCTGGGGAGAAGGACTAGGAACCAATGGTGCGGGGAGAAGAGACAGAGCTGGCAAGGAGTTGGGGTGTAGTGGGAGAACTAGAACTGGCTGGGCAAAGACTCTGGGACAAGAAGAGAGAATGGAGGGGGAGCCAGACTGGATGAGGAGCAAGACTAGGATTAAGATGATCACATACTGATTTTCCCACAAGACTCTTGCCTCACTAAATACACAGGGTGGACCTGCTCTGGGGATGAATCAGGGCTGTGTAGTGAAAAGAGGCTGTTTTCTATAGAACTCCTGTCTCATTTGTTGTAGAAGTTTGAAGGTGCATAATGAACGAGGAAGAGGACTATAAGCGAAAGGAAGGTCTCATGGAACACTGCCCTGGAGAACTGGATTCGGATTCAGAGACTCTATCCATGTCTCTGCAACAGGGTCCCTATGTGATGTTAGGCAAGTCACTTAATCCAAACTTCTCACAGGAGGTAGCTAATTGTGCATTCCTTATTTTCTGTGTGCCCAACTTCAGACTGTAGGGCTTGATCTGCAGAAGTGCTGAGCACTCATACCTACAAATGAAGTCAATGGAAGCAATGCTTCACTACATATAGTGCTACATAATACTAAGTACTGTGAAAAAATCAGGTCCTATATATCTCAAATTCAAATTTGACCATAGCCTCTCTGTGCCTCAGCTGTCCGTCTGTAAATTGGGGATAATACCACCTCTTCATGTCACAAGGGTTTTGTTGAGACAAATTAATTAATATTTGTGAAGCACTTGGATATTCTTGTGATGGTCACCACAGATAATTTCCTATGAGGAAATGAATAATTCTATATCCTCAGAGATGAGTTTGAATAGTGTGCAGTCAATAAGGTCTGGGGCCACATAGTGAACAATGAGGAGAAAAAAAAAATGGATAGCTACTCATTGAGCTCAGTCCAGCCTATACACTCAGTGAGGAAGTGGTCCTGTGGAAAAAACAGTATGTGATCATGTAATTTAAAGGCTTATCATAATTAATCTTTGAAGAATTACATTTTTATTGGTAAATGGCAGTAAATGTCAATTTCCCCATGTACACACAAATCAGTGAAAAGGTATTTCCATGGATAATAATCAAAATATACACACAGGTAAAGAAAGAAAAATGTTGCTTGAGAACTTGTTAGAGTTTGATTTAAGGATATTTGACATATGATTTTGACAATTTGTGTATTAACAGTTATAAAGCTTTAAGTTTTTGAATCTCAAGGTCTCCTGTCATGAAATAATTATTGCTTGACCCTCTCCATAATTTTCCACAACTCTGAAAATTTAAATGGGTAAAAACTGAAAAAATGCTTACAAATAAGCATTGATATGATGTCAAAAATATAAAAATATACAATTTCATTTATTGTAATCATAATGCACACAACAGGACCATACTAAGGTTGCACAGGCAACCTCAACTCAGGCATTTCCTACCTTTGACATGCTTGACTTTGCAACCTTAATCTTCCTTTAACCTGTGTATATAGCTATTTGTATAATAGTTATATAACTTCTAAGGTAGCTAGGGCCTTGTACTTGAGTACTTCCCTCTGTCTAGCTTTGTAACTAATGTCCATACCTTAGGAAAGAAAAATGGTGATAAAATGAACATAATTTCAGAAAGCAACCTAGTTTCAGTACACCTACCTGAAAGCAACAGACAAAGCTAGTTCACCTCAGTGTCTGACTAGCTATGGAGACTTCCAGGGAGAAACCTGAACTTTCATCACAGGTGGTTTGCAACAGTACTTATACACTACAAACAAATATGGTGGGGCTTTTTCCCCCTTGTCAAGTGGAATTTGTATTTTGAATGTGGCACTATCTTCACTGGAAAGTAACAATGGTAGGAGATAAAAAGGGTTTGATAACTGTGACCTGAGAGAACAAATAGTGATACAAAAGGACAAGCAGAAAGAAAATCATGGTGAGTTGATAAGGAGAAAGCAGTCTATAAAAGGTGTATCTATTAACTTGTCAGCTGCAACCCAGACAAAGCTGTGTAAATATTAGATTACTTGTTATGCCAAATAAAATGAGATTCTCATGTGCCTGCACATTTTTCATGCAAGGACCTGGTGGCCAGGACACCACAACATTCTCATTCCAGATTAGAAATATAGTCTCCTAAACAGGAATAAACCCAACATCTCAGTCAAAGTGTCCCTGAACACACTGACTAATATTTGCAACACCAATGGGAATGCTAATGTTCAATTTTTATTGTTCATTTATTTTCAGAAACCCTGGAAAGCAAAAGAATTATTGAAACAAGCTTTTGGGGTTTTTTTTTTAATTTTGCGTGGTCTAAAATATATGTGGCCAATTAAAATTCCTGGATAACTCAGATTTTTAGACATGACAAATCCTGTTCTGTTTTTACTTCATTCAGAGACAGCAGAGATGTGCACTCCATTCAATTATAGCTCATCTGAATAAAAGCCTCATGTTTCCAAAAGCTATCAAATAAACAAAAGCACATGAACTGCAACAGATAAATCAACTTCAAAAATGCAACAACCTACAAAGCACACCAAAGAAAAATCACCTTTTGAGTTCAGAAGGAAAGCCCTTCTAGGTGAGTCTGTTATGGTTATTAGCCAATTTCTTTATTTCTACTTAAATCAGTGTACAACTCCAAGAGGTAATAATTTCAAAGATTTGGCAATACGGCTATGATGTGTCTTAGCTCACTTAGCAAATCACTGCTGTTTATCATTACTTTTACCACACTTCAGTAGTGGGAGTCAAACATCAAAAACAGAAGGCTACTTTTTCTCCATTGAGGAAAAAGATGTCAATTCAAGGTACCCATTCTGTTAAGGATGCTCACCACAAGCGAGTATTTTACAACATCTGGGACATCAGTAAAAAAGATAACTAATCAAATTGATTAAAAAAATTAACACTTTTCAATCTACTATTAAGAGCTAAACTTATCCCCGTCTCATCTGCTCCTTAATATTCACAGTATAAATTTTGAAATATGTTTTCTATCTTTATTGATACATGCTAAAAATCTACTTTGCAATCCCATGGAACATGTGAGGTACTTTACCACCCCCAGTGGTCATTTCTATAGCATACAGCACTTTCAGCCCCTACCTGTCTGAGTGAACCCTGATTTGTATCCATTAGCTCTTCCACTCTCTGGGGTCGTGGATGGTGACACTGAAGAATTTGGTTTAGCAGAATGGCTAGCAGCAGATGATTGTCTGCTTCTACATTCTGGAAGTGAAGCAGCTACAGTACATATTAACAAGGCCTGGCTTTCAGTGCAACAATTTACTGCAATGGTGTTAAACATTGACAAATGTAAAAGCACATACAGTATGACATGCAACAAACAGAAAAGTTCAGCTAAAACATCTCCCAGGATTCAACCAACTTAATTTAAGTATTTAGTTACAAAAACCTCCCCCATTACATTCATAACAAGGGGCCCTCAACTTAAAGTTGAAGATATTCACTCAAGGTGCACCCAGGGTGCAAAACAAGATAACAAAACCTGAGTACACGTGATCCCTCTTTCCATTCCCTGGAGATCAGTGTCCCCAACTTTTATCTTAGAGTGCACTTTGTGGAATTAGTTTTTCTAAGGGTGCTAGCATGAATTTGTAAGTGATTAGATCAGCAGAGCAGTCCAGGAACTACACCCAGAGAATAGGCTGAGAGCCACTTTGCCATACCCCGGAAGGAAACACCCAGACATAGGAAGGGTTATCAGGCTGATGGACCACTTTATTTCCACGGAAGGGGGGATTTGAGGCCTCCTCTGGGGATGTGGTGGGGAAGGGATAGAAGAGAAATGGGTGGGAAACTCTCTTTTTACCTAAATCTTTAGCCTCTTGGGTGAAATCCTGGCTGCACTGAAAGCAGTGAGAGTTTTGCAATTCAGTTCAATGAGGCCAGGATTTCGCCCCCTAGCTTTTTAAATACTTAAACCCAAAACTTTTAAGGCTCACCCAACACTACATAAAAATGTTCTAAAATCTGTAAGTATGCTTCTAGCAAATGGGTGATTTTTTACCTTTCCAGCAGATAAGGGGTCCCTTTGACAGTACACCTTGGGAGCTTCTTACTAGGTAGTACTTTAAGTGCTTCTGCTTCTTTGGCTGAGTGGTTAGTTTCAGGTTAATGTGGTTGGAAAATTCCGTGAAGTATCGAAATCCCCTTTCTCCACAGCCTATACAATTCCCAGAAAACCCTGGAAGAAAGGGGAGAGGAAAAAGATACACAAACAAAATAAATGCTTTTTGACATATATTGGGAATTAGGCCATTTTAGCCTTACCTGAATCTACTAACTCATTCATACGCTCATTCAGACATCTATTGTAAGCTTCACACACAGCACATGAATGACAGGAAGACAGACAGACAGAGACAGAGACAACAGAGACAGACTTTTGCTGCCTCAGCACTTTGTCTGAAAATGCTTTCTCTCCAGCTGTTACTAATTTAGGCCCAAAAGCTATCCCCAAATCTTCCACACAGTTCCTCAGAAGGGAGCAAATTTTCAGAAGAAAGCATGATAGGTACATGAAGACCGAGAAAGTGATTACACAGGGTAATCCAACCCCTCCATGTTGGTACCTTTCACCGCTACCCCTAGCACATAGTGGAGGATCAGCTCCAAGAAGCATGCTTCCTTTTTCAAAACTGTGACTGATCCACAATATTCTGTATAAAATTAATGCTGCCTAAAGCAGCCTTAACCCCCAGGGCACTCTGAAATTCCCCTTTGGTCTTCCTGAAGAGGAAGTCTTCAAAATGTGGTTGGGTGGGGGTGGGGCGGAGGGGTGCGCACTAAGTAATATCTTTGCATTATTAAGTTCTCAAATGTAAAAATGTAACACATGGCCTGGTTATTTTCTCATGACTTATGATTTTCCCCCTTATTAGGGTCTTAAAAGGGCACAAATAAGAAATGACTTACTCCAAATTCCTTAGTTCTACTGAGATAGAAATTCAGAGCTTTTATTAAATTTAATAAATTAGGGATACAGTCAAAAACTGGGCAGAAGCCCATTTGATCATAGAGAAACTAAATTATTTTGTGGAGAGAGCTGAATTACACGTTTGAACTAGGATTTGTATGGTACGACTACAGAATTAGGGTTATGTAATTTTCACTGAGGCCAATGAGAAATGTGCACAAGTAGAATTGGCTTCTGAGTAAGGGATGAGGAAGGCTAACAGTTTATTCCTAACCATAATGCCTTGCATTTGGCTTTATTAAAACACGTTTGAATAAGCCCAGTTTACCAATCAAGATTGTTCTGTACAACTGACATGTCATTATTATTTGCCAATCCACTAATTTTTGCATCACTTGCAGATTTTACCATCAACACTGATAAAGATATTGAAGAGCATGGGGCCAAGAACAGGTCCCTGTAAACAGGGCCGACTCTAGCCATTTCGCCACCCCAAGCACAGCGGCACGCCGCGGGGGGCACTTTGCCGCACGCCAGTCCCGCAGCTCAGGTGGATCTCCCGCAGGCATCCCTGTGGAGGGTCCGCCGGTCCCGCAGCTCCAGTGGACCTCCCGCAGGGGTTCCTGCGAATGCTCCACTGGAGCCGCGAGACCGGTGGACCCTAAGCAGGGACACCTGTGGGAGGTCCACTGGAGCCACCTGCTGCCCTTCCGACAACCGGCAGAGAGCTCCCCACGGCATGCTGCTCCAAGCACGTGCTTGGCGGGCTGGGGCCTGGAGCCGGCCCTGCCTGTAAACAGAGGTGCTGTAACTAGGGGTGCTGGGAGCGTGGCTGCACCCCCTGCCTTGAAGTGGTTTCCATTATATACAGGATTTACAATTTGATTCAATGGCTCTCAGCACTTCCACTATACAAATTGTTCCAGCACCTTGGCCTGTAAGACTCCATTAGAAACACTTCTATTTGATGATGATTCCCCATTAATTACTTTTTGAGAGCTATCTATCCATTTAATAGATGCTACACTGATTTTTGCATAATGAAAATTTTTAAAATCAGTGTCATGAGATACAATGTCAAATGCCTTACAGATGTCCAAGTCAACAGTTAAGTTTATCAGTCAAACTTGTAATCTCATCAAAAAACAATATCCAGTTTCTTTGACAAGACCTATTTTCCATAAAACCATGTTGATTGGCATTAAATTATATTGCCATCTTTTAATTCTTTACTGATTACTTTCCATGATTTTGCCCAGTCAAGCTAACTTGCCTATTAGTTACCTGGATCATCCTATTTACCTTTCTAAATACTGCACAATATTATTACTTCTTTTTCCCAGTGTTCCATGATTTATTAAAAAAAAAAGTCAACAACAGGGCCTCAGAGAGCTCCTGAGACAATTATTTTAAACCTCTTGTGTATATTATTACCATGTCTCATAGACTTTTAATTTTTAATGTTAGTAACTCACTGGCAGAACAGAGATGAGTTGCTGGCTCATTAACAAATATGAGATGATAAGCAAGAAGAGGCTAAACTATGACAGTAGGGTCTTAAAAGGAAAGACAAGTAATTTGTAACATGGAAGTGGAAAAGGCAGAGCCAGAGGAGGGATACAATGGGGGAAAAGGGCAGGTAGGATGATGTGATTGGACTGATGAGCCAAGATGATGATATTGGCAGTAACATTCTGAATGGATTACAGGTGAACAGTTTGGCATTTGTCAAGGACAAAAACAAGGAAGCTGCAATAGTTAGGATGTTAGATAATGATGATGGCCTGGACCAGAGTTTTAGCTAAATAAATCCGTTAAAGCTTTAGTGCAATTTCTTGTCTATTGGAAAGTCCACCTCAATGTATTCCAGGCACCAGAGCAATGGGGAAGAGAGAGAGGAGATTCAAGGTAGCGATTGATGGTGCCAAAAAACCAACAACCCTACGTCATTTTTTATTGGTCTGTTTACCCAGCAGTCATAAGCCAAGTGGGCAAGGCAGGTGTGCAGACGTGCATTTCCAATTACCAAGAAACATTACTGTGTTAATTAATCTTTTAAGTATTATAAATATAATCTGTGTCTACTTATTCATATTTCTTATTCATGAAATGAAATTTTTACTCACTGAATGGAGGTTAAAAATTGACTACGTTTCACATTTATGTCCCAGAGCTGCAACAGACTTCGTGCAGGTGGACTCCTATACCTATGTAGAGCCCCACACAATTAATTGCAGGACCAGAGCCTTATTTTGAACTGCTTTTCAAAGAAGTTCAGTTATAGATTTAGTTTCAGAAATACAGAACTCTCTTCAACATAGTACTAAGAAAAATTCATTTCTTGAGTCATCTTAGTATAACTTTAAACCAACCGTTAGTTATCAATTGTTGTACCAAGAATAATGATGAAAATCATTTACCTAAAAGTGCATTTTTTCCATGATCATCTGGCAAAAACCGCTTGTCAACAGCACAGACTAAAATATGCTCAGGAAGATTTGGAGACTTGGCTCCTACCAGCAGGAAGCCTGCTGGGATATCAATTTGTTCCATGCACAGCGATACTAACCGCAAATCCTTGCCTGCTTGACAAAAACCTGAAAAGAAAAGATATGTTATTAAACTTTTATGAGTGATTTGTGATCACTTTCTCTTTTATTTGTTTCAGCTATGCAAAGCAGCCAAGAGAGATGTTTTTCATTATTATCTAATTTTTTTTTAAGAAAATAAGTACATTGTGTAAATGTATCATCTTTTAGAGTCTAATCCAAGGCCCACTGAGGTCAAGGGAAAGACTTCCCTCAAGCTCAGCATGGGCTTTGGATCAAGTCCTTAATAAGGACACAAATTCACTGGCAGGGGGCTTCAGAGAAAATGAATAGCCATTATTTACCTAAAGGCTTCTGATTGGAGAAAGCAAGTAAAACTATGGAGATCAGAAATCAAGTGGCTAAGAAGCTGATACTTTTTCTACTGTTAAAGCCCAGTTTTAAATAGAAGAAACACTAAAACACTCAAACTTATGAAAAAGCCCTAGGGTGTGCAAAAGTCATCGCATGTTTCCTTTCCATCTATACCGCACATGTCACTTGAAACTAAACAGAAAAAAAGTAATGAGTTCATAAAAACAAAACAAAACTCTTAAATTACTCCCAGGAGTTCTATCTTCTCTGCATCTCTGCATCTCTCTTTAGATTGTAAGCTGTATAAAGGGGACAGTCTTTAACTTTGGGTCTTGGTGCTAAACATATTAATAACAAAAGACTGCTATATATTCAGTGTTTACTAAGAAAAAACACTAAAAAAAATCTTCAGTAGTTTACTGAAATTTGACCCTAAATTATACCTACACCAACTCTTTATACTCAAGGACACAAATAAAAAAATTCAGTGATATATTATTCAAATAGAAGGGGTTTTTTGGAGGGAGGGGTCCAGTTTCTATTTTCTATCTGTGTATTACATTGACTGTTATCTGTACCTATAGATGTAGATAGATAGGTTTATAAACTGTTACTGCTTATGTCAGGGGTTCTCAAACTGGGGGTCAGGACCTCTCAGGGGGTTGGAAGGTTATTACATGGCGGTTGCAGTCAACCTCCCCCCCAAATCCTGCTTTGTCTCCAGCATTTACAATGGTGTTAAATCTATTTTAAAAGTGTTTTTAACTTATAAGGGGGGGGTCGCACTCAGAGGCTTGCTATGTGAAAGAGGTTACCAGTGAAAAAAGTTTGAGAGCCACTGGCTTATGTGATGCAATCCATTTTTCAGCAGTTTATACTGTTTTCTTTGAATAAAAAGAGGCATGTAAACACTCAGGTCAGCAGTAGGTTTTTCAGAAGACTGCTGCTGTCTGTTTGCCCCTGCCCTCATAAAAAACTAAACTCAGCCATATCAGAAGAAAAGACATTTTTCAAAATTCACAATTTGTTTGTTTAGGCAATTTCGGAATTTTCCTATTTTTAAAAAAAATTAAAAAGCAATTTCTGAGTTAAGAACAAATCAGAAAGAGAAAATTAGTTGTGTTATCATTGGTTCATAATGTAAGTAAGTTGAGTTTTGTGTGTTTGTGTTTAACTTTAAAAATAAAAACCCATCCGTGGGCCAATCAACCAGCATCTGTATTGGATTTACAGGGATCAAAATGATTGGCCACTTTCTCTGCTGGCATAAGTCACGACAGCTCCATTATGGATCCCAGACTATTTACAACAGAACAAAATCTTGCCCTACTCTCTTCCCGATTAATTTCTAGTTCTGCTTTGAAGACTGAGATGACAGACACCAGAGGGAGCCATCTTCATCTCTTCTCCTCCTCCACAGGAAGGGATATAGTGACAAGGGACCTTTTGGTCTCTCTCTTCATAGGGAATGAAACCATTAGTGGAAGCATTATAAAGCCACATTTATAAATGGCTCACGCTAACACAATTTCAGCACAGGTTTCCTTGCTAATGTAGAGCACACACAATAGCTCCATAAGCCATTTTGCTAATCTGGCTCTATGCTAGTACGTCCCTACCTAATTTTCACTTCTACAGATGCAGGAAAGCTCGCCCATCTGTCAGCTGCAGCAGGAGTTGGTAAGTAGTTTTGTTTCAGGGCATTAGCAAATATGCGGTAGGCAGGTGATAGGATACTCCACTATTGGCTGACAGAGAGCATGGTCTTTCCTCTGCCACAGTAGCAGAACCTTCCTGGTGTGCACTGAAGTAAACCTGAAAATCCTTTTCCAGTGCCCATTTGTGCATATATAGTGAAGTTCACCAAAGCACAGTTTCAAAAGGCTCTCCTGTATTGGCTGTAGCAAACTATTATAAGCCCTCATTATTAATTCAATTTTAACAGCCACATCCAAGGTATTACCATCTATGATGTAAATACTAAAAGGCATATGTACTTTAATACTGTACACCCTGATCTTGTAAAAAATCATGCATCTACATAACTTTACCCTTAAGTAGGGCCAAAATGGCATCCTCCACACAGTGTTAACTCACATAAGTGCACAAGTTCACACAGGTGAAGGTATTCCAGTAGCATACAGCCTATTCAGTAAAAGAAAATACCAGCCTATGCCTTGGTCTAAAACGGCAACATTACCCACTGATGACAACAGGGGTCAGCAATGAGTAATTCTGCTATTATACAAAAGGCTTATGATACAACAGATGTGATTGTTTTAAACAAGGTTTTAACAATTACTCTTTAGTATTGTCTTAACTAGGAAATTTTATCAAAAAAGTTCCCAACTGCACTAACACTGACTGTTGGTGCTTTATGCTACAATGTGTTATTGTTAGCAACACTAGGATATCTAGGGTACCCAGGGTTTTGGCAGTCAATAGTTTTCAGCACTGTTTTAATCTGACTTGCCAAAATAGGTAGGCATCACTGTGTAAACATCTTGTTAGCAGCTAAAACCCCACCTAAAGCAGGACCACTAATGTTCTAACACTAATTCAACTGAACTCAGGTTAGCACCGGTAGGAATGTTTGGATAAAATTACATAGCATGCACATCACCCTGACTGAGACAGGCCTAACAAATCAAATTGAAAAGGTGTTGGTGGGAACACAATTTAAGCTGTGCTTAGGACACATTCATGCCATCAGTTCTGATGAGGTCTCAGTGTGAAGGAGAGAACAGGAGATCCTCAAAGCCCTAGAAGGAGCCCCAAGGGGAAAAAGCAACCAGGAATAGTTCATAACATTTTAACAGTCATCTTCTGAGCATGTATTACTGCACCAAGGCACATCTGTGTTACACCAGAATATCTTAGCACCAAGGTCCCCAAACTGTGGGGTGAGCCCCCTGGGGGAGGGGCATGGAGGACCATCCTAGAGGGGTAGGGCATGGCAGAGCCTGGGCCAACCCCCATGGGTAGCAGGGAGGGAGTGCCACCCAGCCCCCTCCACTTCTCTGGTCCAGCCCCCAGCTGCAGCCCTGGCTCCTGTCCCCAGCCTCAGCCACTGGCTGTCTCTCTGTTCCTGGCCTGAGGCCGAGGCAGAGGGCAAAACCAGAGCGGAGCCACACCTGGCCATGGCCTGGCTGCCAGCCCCTACCACAGTCCGGCCACTGCCCCGGTCCTGGCCCCAGACCCACCCCCAGCTGCAGCCTCAGTCTCTGCCCCCTTATCCCTCTCCATGTCCCCCACCCTCACAAGCCACAGCCCTGCACCCAGCCCTGGTGGGGCAGAGAGGGCACTGACAGGGGTAAGGGGGTGCAGGACTCTCAAAAGTTTAGGAACCACAGTCTGAGGGCTTGTCTACATCACAAAGTTGCAGCGCTGGTGAGGGGGTTACAGCGCTGCAACTTAGGAGGTGTACACATCTGCAGGGCATCACCAGCGCTGCAACTCCCTGTTTGCAGCGCTGGCCGTACTCCCGTTTTGTCTCGGGTGTAGAGGATCCAGCGCTGGTGATCCAGCGCTGGTAATTAAGTGTAGACACTTACCAGCGCTTTTCTTGACCTCCGTGGAATAAGCAGGTATCCCAGCATACCTGAGGATACCTCTCTGGTAATCAAGCAGGTCTCCTTCCCTGCGGTTTGCTCTGGTGTTCTCCGAATCCCCCCCCCAAGCGGGTCTCCTTCCCCGCGGTTTGCAGGGGGGTTTGGGGAACGCGAGAGCAAACCGCGGGGAAGCAGGTCTCCTTCCCCGCGGTTTGCTCTCGCGTTCCCCGAACCCCCTCCCCGCAAGCAGGTCTCCTTCCCCGCGGTGTGCAACTCCCGTGCAAGCAGGTCTCCTTCCCCGCGGTTTGCAGGGGGGTTCGGGGAACGCGAGAGCAAACCGCGGGGAAGGAGACCTGCTTGCAGGGGGGTTCGGGGAACACTGGAGCAAACCGGGGAAGGAGACCTGCTTCCCCGCAGTTTGCTCTCGCGTTCCCCGAACCCCCCTTGAAGCCGCCCAACAGCGCTGCAGTGTGGCCACATCTAACACCACTTGCAGCGCTGGTTGCTGTAAGTGTGGCCACTCTGCAGCGCTGGCCCTATACAGCTGTACTAACACAGCTGTAACTACCAGCGCTGCAAAATTGTAGATGTAGACATACCCTTAGCAGTACAGATAGAAACTAGCCTATGTATAGAGTCTAGAGACAATAGTATCCTCTTATCTGAGAGGCTGTTTTATCTGCATAAATTTCATGCTCCCTATTCAATTAGGATAAATAAATTCTGTTATATTACATGTTACATACACAGCCTATAATGGTACATACTACAATGTAGATAAGTCTTCTAATATTTACACAAGATAATAGATGAGAAGCTGCCATTACTATGTACTTAGATATTCACAAGTTCCACATTAACTGCAAACACTTCTTATGGAACTGGTACAGTACACTGTCATCATGCATACCTTTATAATTGTTCTCCTGTATTATCTTCTGTTTATGCTACTAAAAAAATAGCTCCACAAATGCAAAAACCAGAAATATATTTGAACATAAAACCAACATTTAAACAAGGCTTACCACCTAGCTTAAAAATTTTAAAAGCCATGAAAAAACAGAGGTGATGTTAAAAGTTTGTCTTTAAGCTGAGGGTGAGCCATGGAGGATGTTGAAGAAATGACAGCAATAGGTTGCACTCAGGACTGATTTTCTTATTTTATGCATTTAATTCACACTCTTTAAGACTGAACTTTTAAAGGGATCCATACTTGGCTACCATTTGTGTGAGCAGCTTTAATGGATAGCTGTTAGAGACATGTCTATAAAGAAAATTTTTTTTTTTTTTTACAAAGACTTTAGGGGATTTTGTTTTTGCATATCAATAGCCGAATCAGAAAGAGTAGATTAATAATTTTGGCCAGGTACTTCTGTGTTAGTTTAAAGTAAGAGATTATCAGAGAATACATATCTGCTCTATGAAGAAAAATCTTGAATATTCTTCCAAAATAATATAGACAGTATCCCCAAGAGCCATCCATTATTCTTCTTTCCCACTCATGCAAGGATTACTTCCTTAGCAACAAAATGATTCATTTGTATGGAGTATTTTTGTTAATTGTTTTCTCAAAAAATTCCAGTCATAACATTTTATTTTTCTGGCTAGCCAGATGTTCAGAGCACTAATTTTTTTTCCTCCATGCTTTTGTGTTGATAATTAAATATCAAATATATACAGCTATATCCATGTAAACATCAATAAGGGACACATTTTCAAAATCTGACCTCTAATTTGTGCTTGTGTAACTTGCATGCATAATTTTTTTTAGATTTGGTTCATATCAAGTCTATTTGCACTATATATACATTCATTTATATAGGGATTTATATATGAAAATTCTGTCAAGTGACAGGAGGTACAAGTTGTTCACACAAATCATTGCAACTTGTACTATAAAAATGATGCATTCACCAATACAGGCTAGATTTGGAAATTTAGCCCTTTATTGTTATTTGCATGGATACAGGTATCTGCTTATGTATAGGTACACATGAAGAGTGTGTGTGTGGGAAACTAGGGCTGTCAAGCGATTAAAAATATTAATCGCGCTGTTAAACAACAACATTAGAATATCATTTATTTAAATATTTTAGGATTTTTTCTACATTTTCAAATACATTGATTTCAATTACAATACAGACCACAAAGCATACAGTGCTCACTTTATTTTTATTACAAATATTAGTGCTATAAAAACAAAAGAAATAGTATTTTTCATTTTACCTCATACAAGTACTGTAATGCTATCTCTTTATCATGAATGTTGAACTTACAAATGTAGAATTATGTACAAAAAATAACTCATTCAAAAATAAAACAATTGGTTGGTGGCCGAAGCACGAAGAGGCATACGAATGTTTAGCGTATCTGGCACGTAAATACCTTGCAATGCTGGCTACAAAAGTGCCAGGCCAATGCTTGTTCTCACTTTCAGGTGACACTGTAAATAAGAAGCCAGCAGCATTATCTCCCATAAATGTAAAACTTATTTGTGTTAGCGATTGGCTGAACAAGAAGTATGACTGAGTGGACTTGCAGGCTCTAAAGTTTTACATTGTTTTGATTTTCAGTGCAGTTATGTAACAACAAAAAAAATCTACAGTTGTAAATTGCACATTCACGATAAGGAGATTGCTTTACAGTATTGTATGAGGAACTGAAAAATACTATTTCTTTTGTTTATAAATTTTACAGTGCAAATATTTATAATAATAATAATAATAATATGAAGTGAGCACTGTACACTTTGTATTCTGTGTTGTAACTGAAATCAATATATTTGAAAATGTAGAATAACATCCAAAAATATTAAATAAATTTAAATTGGTATTTTATTGTTTAACACTGAGATTAAAACTGTGATTAAAATCACAATTAATTTTTGAGTTAACTGCCGGAGTTAACGGTGATTAAATCGACAGTCCTAAAAAAAAAATCTTTTAGCTGTCACCTGGCCAACAAAATCAACCATTATAATCCTTACAATGTTTAGAAAATAATTAAAAAAAATAAAAGTATACAAATGAGCCATTTGAGTCCCTTCCCCCTCAAAAATAATAATAATAATTAAAAAAAAAGAAGATTTCACCATGGGATCCTCAACTTATTTTTTTTCTTTTTTTTTTTGAAAAGCAGCAGGCACTTAAAGCCTGATTAGTAATTTGCAAAGTGCCAAAAGCAATGGGAAAGAAGAATAATGAATAGCTCTTAGGGACACCATCTGCATTTCTTTGGAAGAAAATTCAAATGTTTTCCTTCACGCATGCATGTTTGCATTCTACAATCATCTCTTAATTTAAACTAGCACAGGCCTGTCTGCCCAATAAGGAATATTCTTGCCCGCACAGCTGTGGAAATACAAGCAAAAGTGCTAAAATCTTTTGAAAGCAAGGATCTTTTTTTTTATATTGTTTTTCACCTAAAAGTAACAAACAACAGCCTTAGTGTGGGGTACAAACCTGTTATCTGTACTGCAAAAAATATATTTGCATAAGAAATTAGCTTCCAGGAATTACATATGAATTGCAGTTCACTGTCACTCACTATTGTAACTTCACAGTAACTGATCAGGTGTTAAGTACCTGCTTACTTAATTGCCTCTGAAATTACTTTTGACCTTCTTTAGACCCCAGGTAAATTGAGGATTTACTAACAAAAGGAAGGTGCTATTATTGTGTTTCACACATCTTGCATATAATGCCATTCCACAAATTAGGACAAACATGCTTTAAAGGCATGGCAACCAAGAGGTTAAGAACTGTTTACTATATTATCTAGTTGTACATTTGAAGTCATTATGCTAAAAGCTGTCAGTATTTCCACTGTAATCTTCACAGAAGTTTATAACTGGGCTATAAAAATCCATTTGAAGCTAAAACTTCTGCCAAAAACCAAAAAGAAACACTTATGCTTATTGCTAAAAAAGACTTTATTTTTAAAAACAGAATAATTATGTGGACTTGTCACCCTACAATGGTCTTCCAACAAGAAGGGTAAAGGACCTTCTGCTACTGCCAAGTTAGGAAGAATGTTCAGCAAAAATGCTACTTGCATTTTATTCATTATCAAAGGCAATACAAACCAGTATATTTGTTTCTGACTGATTTACAACTCAGCCATGTGAATTTGAGGAATTATGTGATTTCTTAATAAAAATTAGGATGTTATATGGAATATGAAATGACCATGGGTGAAATCCTGGCCTCACTGAAATCAGTGACACAACTACCATTGACTTCAATAGGACCAGGATTTCACCCCACATAAGGTATAACTCCTGAGACATTTCACCCGAAGTATCTGTATAATCAGTAAAACTCATGAATTGCAGATTTAGGCACCAAGGACCCAATCCAGTACACATTCAGCTTGGAGCACCCTGAGCAGCCCCACTGAGTTCAACTTTTAAGTTTTCATCTATTATTTTGAGTTCGATCCTAATATTACTTTTCTTTGTAAGCAACTGCTGAGTTGGTTCAGAGATGTCATGCAATGGAAAATAGAAGGTTAGGTGATTTATATGAACACATATAGGAGGAAAGGTGGTCACCGAGTCAATTTCTTTTATTTAGACGTGGCATAGAAAATGAACGTTTGGGTACCCATGCACTTACAACAATATATACAATTACACACAATCTATCAATTGATGCGGGTTTAGAGAAGAGCCAAGAGGAAAAATTAGAAAACATGCCTTACAGTAAAAAGAACAGGAGTACTTGGGGCACCTTATAGATTAACAAATTTATTTAAGCATAAGCTTTTGCGGGCTACAGCCCACTTCATCGCATGCATAGAATGGAATATACAGTAAGAGGATACTTATACATACAGAGAACATGAGGCTAATTAGCCTCTTACAGTTGGTATGGGTACTTCCACCTTTTCATGTTCTCTGTATGTATAAATATCTTCTGTCTGTGTGTTCCATTCTATGCATCCGAAGAAATGAGCTGTAGCCCATGAAAGCTTATGCTGAAATAAATGTTAGTCTCTAGGGTGCCACAAGTACTCCTGTTCTTTTTGCTGATACAGACTAACACGGCTGCTACTCTGAAACATGCCTTATAGTGACAGCTTGAGTCTACTTGAGTCTAACAGACAGTTAAGGAGTGACTCAATCATAGTTTATAAGTATATACATGGAGGACAAATATTTGATAATCGGCTCTTCAATATAGCAGACAAGAGCCAATGAAGATGAAGCTGGGTAAATTCAGACTGGAAATACAGTATAAATTTTTAACAGTGAGGGTAATTAACCATTAGAACCATTTACCAAGGGTCTTGGTGGAGTCTCCATCACTGACAATTTTTACTTCAATTAGATTTTTTAAAAAAGATATGCTCTAGTTTAAATGGATTTATTCTGGGGATTCTATGGCCTGTGTTATACAGAAGGTCAAACTAGAAGATCACTATGGTTCCTTCTAGCCTCAGAATCAATAAATCTGTCAGTCTACAACTACTCTTATGAAATGTCAGCAATGTTTTAAAATTTCTTCCCTCTCCTTTTCCAACAATCAAAAAATAAAATCCCTCCCCACCAACCCAGCATCTTCAGGAAAACCCTTAACAGGAACATGAGACATAGAACTGAAAGGGACCTCCTGGGTCATTGAGTCTAATCCTCGGCTATTCTGGACAACTCTGTCACATCATCCCATTCATAAATTCAACACAATCCATTTTAAAACTAGTTACGTTGTTTGCCCCCACTACTCCTATTAGAAGGCTGTTCCAGAGCCTCACTCCTTCGATGTTTAGAAACTTTCTTCCAATTTCCAGCCTAAATTTATTCATGGTCAATTTATATCCAGTAGCGCCAACATTGCTATTTAGCTTAAATAGCTCTTCTCCCTCCCTGTCTTTTACCCTCCTTTATGTATTTATAGGGTACGTCGACACAGCATCTGGGAGTGAGCCTCCCACCATGGGTCCACACACCCGTGCTAGTAGCACTTGTGCTAATATTTTTAAAATAGCTGGGTGGATGATGCTTTTAGATTACAGCTCAGGCTGGAGTTTGGACTCTGAAGCTCGCCCCACACCCTAAAGCAGAGGTTCTCAAACTGGGGGTCGGGACCCCTCAGGGGGTCACAAGGTTATTACATGGGGGGTTGCGAGTTGTCAACATCCACCCCAAACCCCACTTTGCCTCCAGCATTTATAATGGTGTTAAATATATAAAAACATACTTTTAATTTGGGGGGGTCGCACTCAGAGACTAAGTGAAAGGGGTCACCAGTAAAAAAAAGTCTGAGAGCCCCTGCCCTACAGCCCAAGCTCAAGCTGCTGCCTGAGCCAAATATCCACAATGCTATTTCCAGTGCACTAGCATGAACCCTGCCACCACAAGACTGTCAATCTGGGCTGTGAGACACCCTGTCAAGAGCTGTTTAGAAATACCACAGACAGCAAAAATATCCCCCTCTCATCCTTCATTTTGGCAGGTTACCAAGCCAAGATCTTGTAGTCTCCTTTCAAAAAAGGAAACTCTCCATTCTCCTGATCATCCTAGTAGCTGTTCTATGCATCTGTTCCTGTTTGAATTCAGCTTTCTTGAACATGGGTGCCTAGAACTGTACACAGCATTCCAGACAAGGTTTTACCAGTGCTTTGTACACTGGCATTAACACTTCCCCATCTCTACCGGAAATACATGCTAGGATCAACATTTGCCTTTTTCATGACCATATCACATTGGAGGCACAGTCATCCTGTGATTGACTAAGAAACCCAGTTTTCTCTTCCCCTGTCATTTCCAGTTGATGAGCTCCCACATCGAAAGGCTTTGCAACCACACAGTATCATTACACTTCTGCTCTGTCAGATCAAAGAGGAAAGAAAGTTCCAAAGTCAAGAACCCATCACTGAAACCACACCTTCCTCCACCTTTTCCAGAAACAGACATCTAGGGACTTACCATCTTCAACACCTCAGCTTATCTCAATTGTCGATACCGAGTCTCAGCATCAGGTAACCAGGACCCAAAATCTAAGTGAGCTTTGTAGGTCAAAGCCAACAAACAGAATTACATGCACAAATGAATTTGAAGGAAGTACAAACTAAAGAACATGGATGTAAAGTGCTCCATGTGTGAAACCCTACTAAGTACAATATGTAGGGATAGTGTAGATGTTTACATCGCACTCAGCACCCTGACATCTGAGCATCTACCTGCACTAAAAGTAACCCCAAGTCTTCAAGTGTAGCCCCAAAGAGAGCCATGTGCAGTAACCCAGACTGGAGGTGAGAAAGGCATGGATGATTGTGGCACAGTTTGTATATGAAAAGGAACACTCTTGACAACTGCTGCTGTCTAGACAGCTAGAAGCAGCCAGGGATCCAACAGGTCCCCAAGGTTGTACAACTTAGCAACCAAAGACAGGCATACTCCACACCTGAAGGGACCAAAATCACTTCCATCATCTGCTCAGGTTGTTTCTCACAATCCACCACTGTCGCTTTATGGCTTTAACTGGGTGTACTTCTACCAGCTTGCTGTCATTCAAGCCCTGACCTTGGCCAGTCACTGGGAATGCAAACAACCACTTCTGTGAAACGGTGGCACAGAACTAAATTCCACCAACATTCTGAGGACACGTCACCCCAAATAGTCTCACATGCTGAACAGGAAGAAAAATAAAACCCCAGAGTACTCCAGTGAGAAAACCTAGGAGCAGGAAAACAATTGCTCAAAGGCTATCGGAGTCCACTTGGAGAAAAAACAACAAAGCCACCGTATCTATCCCTGCCAAGTTACACAGACATTTCAGTGCTGCATCATCAGGATAAATGGCATCCTATGCTGTGACAAATCTAAGTGAATCAACACAGGCACTTGATCTTGGTCTGTTGCTACAAGACCATCAACCAGTGAGACCAACTTAGTTTCTGTGCCATTCCCATGTCTAAAATCTAAAAGTAATGAAAAAAAACCTCTGAAAACATCAGTCAATGTGAACAGTACACCACAACAAACCTCTCTCAATAACTTTCCCCAATTTCTGATAACAGCCCAGTGTTTTTGGATTCAAGGCTTTTGGGGTTCCTTTGTGTGGAGGACAAGCATGCCCATCTAAGACAGATTGATCCAAAAGGGATCAATAGACAACAATTTTTTTTTTAAATTCAACATTTGCCACCAATTATCACAGAAATTCTGTTCGAAGTATAAGGAGAAAACTGGTAATTTCAGATGTGTATAGTAGCTGTTGGCAAACAATGACTATTTAACAACTACTGCAAAGAGGCCTACAACCAGCAGAAATTTAACATTAACATAAATAAGTTTATATAATAGTTATGAATAGGTTCTTTTTTTAAAGGAATTTTTAGGTCTGTAGGATATATCAATAACAATGTAAACCAGTTATTTAATATTTACTCCTAACAACTATCTCCCCAACAATTCTATCCACATAATATCCAACATCATTTCCTTACTGCTCATATTTTGAGTAATAAGCACTGTCAACAATTCTGTTTATCCTTTTAAATAGTTTAAGGGCAACCCTGAACCTGTTACACTGGTAAGCAGATACTCATGCGAGCACCCCTTTTGAAGTCTATGATAATACTCACCTGAGTAAATACTCACTAATGTAAGGAAGATATTCACTGTTTGGCTCTTAGTAGCTAAACAAGGGCCATAATGAGCCTTAGTCACTTCTCACAAATAATACATCCCTTTTTATACCCTGTATCAACCCCCCTTATTTCAATATTGCCCTGATCACTGTTAGCTATATTTTTAAACAGCTATTTTAAAATCTTTTGGAATTCTACAAAGTCATATAAAAGGTTGTGGCTGACTGTCTATGTTAGTTACTCATGCAAGTCAACTGGTATAATTTTTATAGACTTTAAGAACATTTAAAAATAGCTTGAATGCTTTAAAAAGCCTCTAAATTTATGTTTGAAAAATGTTACATTCTGTTTTGGGCTATAATTGAAAACGAAGTCTCAGCCCAAAGCCAAAATTTGATCACAGTTCCAAATTTCTGAGCAGGACTACTCATGCGAGTAAGGGTTGTACTACTGGTCCCTTTATAAAAATCACTGCCTTGGTCACCAGGCAATATCACAATTCAGCATATTCATTTGATCAGTTTCCATTATTACTAGTTTCTAATCTTAAATACTACAGATTACAGTGAGAGCTGATTTAAGCACAGGAATGAGAACTAACCATCAGTAGTGCAAGACCCTTCTGGGGCAGGTTTTTGTGAATATGGAATTGGTGGACTACTTGAATCTGACATGTCTTCATCCTCCTCTTCCTCTTCCATTTCATTAACAGTTTGGTTATTAGAAAAATCCAGACTACCGTTCTGTGTGTAACGATGTACCAACTCTTTGTCCAATTCTTCCACCTTTGGTTTCACATCTGAAAAGAATACAAAAACAGAATCACCCCTACATCCACAGCAGTTCAAAGCAATACTATGCTTGAAAACAAAATACCACAACCCTCTTTCTTTTAAGAGGCACAAAAGATGGATCTTATGTCATAAGGCATATGGATCTTGTCGTCAAAGAATTAATTGAACTGTAATATTTTATAAATCACAGTCCCTCAGTGCTTGAGGGCCCCTTTACAGAAAAAAAATGACAAATTGAAGTGTGTCATATTTGCATAGTTACCTTCTGGTAGGAAAGGAGGTTGGTCCGGGTCCAGGTAGAGTTGAGAGAAGATTGGCCGTGGAACAACACTACTGCATCTCAGAGAGGCTTCTATAGAGTTGTGAAGAGCTTCTTCAAAACGGGCCGATTTCAGTTGCCCTGCATATGAATTCCCCATGATCTACCAAATCAAAAAAAAAAAAAAAAGGGGGGGGGAGGGTGCCTTTAAGGGAGTAGGGAAATATATACACAGATACCATTTGTCCAAACAGATCATTTATGTATGAATGAATAGCCCATATAGTACCCATGAAAGATCAACATTTGCAGTAGCAGTTAGTACTTAATGCAAAATGCAGTGAAAAAAACATCTTGAAATAGTACAGTTTGTTCCTGTTTGTTCCTGTCTGGGTTTGGAAGCCTCCATTATTTGCTTGTTTCAGTAAGAGCTACTTACTGCAGTTAGCCCATCTCAAATACATTGGTTATGCACTAATTCCGCTCAAATTTTACCTTAACACCTTCAAGAGTCTATCTGATGCAGAATTTAATGGAGGGCAGATAAAATCATCTAAAGTGATGTGAACTGAGTTTTAGTACACAAGGTATACAATCTGGATTTTATTCTCTTTACCTGTATCTTCTGGGATTTGAGAGGATTGGTTGTGATAGAGAACACAGGAACATGCAGAATTTACCAATTAACTTATTTCAGTAATTGTCCAGCTGTGTAGCAGCATGACTATATTTATGGAGAAGTTATGTTACCAGAGCAATTGTACGCACAAGCATCTTATTGAGTCTGTTGTCACTGCCAATATCAAGTTAAAGTATCTGAAAGGTCAGTATTTTCATTCTAAGGATTCTTTACCTTTTTTTTGTAAAGGATTCAAGGTTAATACACTCCAAGTGGCAGGGTTTATAGTATTTCTGTACTTATCAACATTGTTATCAATATAATTATGACTAGACAATCTGAATCATACGATGATATAACAAGTTTTCATCACACAATGACTACAAACATCAGTACAGTATACAAACAAAGCTGTGAAATGTTTTTATTTTAAGCTATACATTATATTTTTCACAGCAAACATTTAACCAATCAAATTTCTCAAGAGTTAATTTTTCTGCTCATTTATTCAATAGGGAATATATTATTAAAATATATGAAGATAGTCAAGGACAAATTGCACTTTAAACCATAACTTGTTCTGCATTCTTAAGTGCTAGTTTGCAGCTGTGATCTACTGCACTGCTCTCTCTAATGGTGCTCAATACTCTTTCAGATTTAAACATTAAGTAGTAGAGCAGCCAAGTAAGATTGTACAGAGAATTGGGAAAGACATGCCAAATTATAATTCTATCATTTGACTGGGTCTTCACAGCACACAGTATGTATTCCAGAGACACAATGACAACTCAGCAACCTCTAATAATAGGCAATACTGGGGATTTTATTCCAACTAAGTTAACTTTTAGCTATTTATTTAATCAGACAAAAAAGGAACAAGTGCAAAACAAGCTACCACTTGACATCAGGAAGGTGGAAGGGGAATAAGGTCATCTATTTCTGTGACTAGGGAAGCAGTATGGCATACTTGATACAGCATTAGACTAGGACTCAGGAGGCCTGGGTTCTGTTTCTAGCTTGAGGTAACCATTTAACCTCTCTGGCCTCAGTTTCTTCATCTGTAAAATGAATATAATGATGGGACCTCCTTTGTACAGCACTTTAAACACTACTGATGAAAAGCGCTATATAAAGTATTAATTATGTCAGGAAAGACATTCAGACATAGACTCATAGACTCTAGGACTGGAAGGGACCTCGAGAGGTCATCGAGTCCAGTCCCCTGCCCTCATGGCAGGACCAAATACATGGAGGATGGTCCTGTGGTAAGGCACTAGTCTAGAACTTGGGAGACCAGAGTTCAAATCCCTGCTCTAGCATAGACTTCCTGTGTGATCTTGGGCTAGTCACTCAGTCTCTCTAAGCCTCAGCACCCCATCCATAAAATATGGATAACGGCAATTCTCTACCTCCAAGGAACATTGTGAAGGTCAATACATTAAAAAGATTGTGAGGTGCTTTGAGATGGATATGGGGTCCATAGAAGTACCAAGACAGACTGCTGTTTTCATTCTATTTGTAAAGTAGCATGCATACATATGGTGACAGTAAAACATTGTTAGGGAGGCAGGGTGGGGAAAGAGGTGCTGGAAAGTTGACATCCTTACTGGAGCAGAACTAACATTGTCATGACCTGTCTGTGGCATATGTTTGTACACATGGTGGGTGAAATCTTGATTCCAATAGTCTCAATAGCAAAACTCCACTGACTTCAACGGGGGCAGAATTTCACCCAGTATGTATAGTTAAGTTGATTAATATTTCATTTCTTTACTTCCAAAATGTGTGTCATGTATGCTGTACGCATATCATCTTTAATTCGTACAATATTTATGTATCTACATAACTTCAGCAAAAACAACTTTATTAGAATGGTATATTAAAAAACACTGAACTTCTGAAAGTCTCAAAATTCAGAAGTTTCCAAGAAACAGCTTTAAAGCTGAATTCTGCCCATGCTCCCAACCATGCTTATACTATGTTAAATATGGATCTATGATAAGCAGCGTGACTATTTTCAAATTCTGGAAATTATTAATAATCAAGTAATGCATTTTATACACAGGACAACTCTCCTCTACCTGTAACAGGCATAGTCTGTTTAAGTTATTGTGGAAAATGAGGTACAGTAGGATCTGCTTAAACAGCCTTGTTGGTGGATAGTGATGATGTCATGGAACTATATCAGGAGACTGATTAATATAAGTATAGCAGCATTTCTAGTTTGCTGAGAGAAAGTAGGTAAGACAGATTGGACACTGTGGTTTATAATGGAATGGTGGATAAAGGATGGTGTTTCTGAACTGCAAGATGTGAAAACGTTGGTCTGGTCACCGCAAGACAGTGAGTTAGGAGAGAGACTTGTTTTCAGTTTTGTGTGGCAGGTGAACAGTGGCAGTGGGGTGCCCATTGACAATTCTTGGTCTAATGGCACTAATAGGAGAAGCTTGGCTGAGCTAAGCAGGGTAGCTTCTGCTATGATAGAAGGGGGAAGCTAGCGCCCAAGGAGTTAATCCCGTACAACAGGAAAGATATAACAAGGCAGCTGACTTCTTAACAAAGCCTGAGGCAATTAGGACAGCTGGGCCTTGCTTGTAGTTCAAGGGAACTTTAAAAGGGCAAGGCTCCTCAGGAAAGAAGTAAGGAAGCCTCTGCAAGGCATGGGAGTTCGGGTAGGTCCTAGCATTCAGCAGCCTGCACAACAAGCCACTGTCTAAGTTAGTTTGCCTAATTTAGACTATTTGTTTGGGCTCCTCCAAAAAACTATGGCATCTTGAGTGATTCAGGACATTAATAACCTTGTGTTTCTTCTGCTGAACATACTAATAAAGGCATGGTTCTGTTGCAAATTTTATTTTCTTCTCCATAAATAATGTGTGAGTAATTCAGGGGGCTGACAACTGGGTGATTCACAAGGACTGAACCACAACACTGCTAGAGACAACAGTAATAATAATATTAATAATATTCAATACTTTAAATAGTTTATCTCTTCTAAAGCACAGTACAAACACAAGCAGAGCTGTTGTCACATGCCCAAACTCTGCAGGAGAGCTGAGAATGGGTAGTGACTCTCAGCCTTTTTTAAAAAGTTGCTCTTCTCTATCAGTAGGAGGTGATGGCAGCTCCTCCATGTCTTTCCCTCCCTTATGCTCAAGCACCCAACACATGTTGGCAGGCCTGAGGGAGAAATACAGATTTATGAAAGATCATGTGAGGATGGCCTTAGCTCACCTCTGTTGGCAGGAAGAGAAGAGAGGAGAAAATGATGCTTAAGAGTTATAGGAGTACTAGCTTGCTCGGTGCAGAGAAGGAAAACCAGAGCACAGTACAGAGCTAGCAAATATTTGGAATCTGCCTGGCATGAATTTGAGGACTAAGAGAGACTAAAAAAGCAAGAGAAATAAGAGAGAAAAGATCAGACTGTAACAGGGGAATTAAAAATTAATTAAGATCTGCCATATGGGTTCCAGACAAACTACAGCCAGGGTAGTGCACTAAAGAGACAGAGAGACGGATAAAACAACAGGATTTGGGAGAGGGAAGAGGAAAAGGAGCAAGAACTGTCTGGCTGTCAGGACACATACGTGATGTGCCTGATTTAAAATACTGCTGCAGAGACACAACCCCACCCCAAGGCCTATCAGGGGGTTGTTGATAACTTCACTTGGACCCTGTATAATCCTGGCTAGAGCTCTGGACAAGAGCAAGATGCTGGAATACTGGCTTATACAGAAGTAATGAAATGGAGAAGAAAGTTTGGGTAGGTGGCCCAGAATGAGGATGATTTACACATATACTGTGCATTCTTTCCACGCTAGAGTAAGGGGTAGGGAAGAGTATCTCTACTATTGAAAATATAAAACTTAGACACGGTTACACCGTGTCTCTGAGATACAGGAGTGCAGAGTCATAGGGCTCCCAGTTGAACATGTATCATGTTAACATACAGAGCCTCAAGCACTCTCCAATTCCACAGCCACTGAAACTGCTGCAGAATTTACCCTTTGCAACAGAACTGAGCTCTAGAATCTCAGTTGTCTTTTTAAAAATTATTATGCAGGTGGTACTTCTGACCAAGTCATGAATTTTACACTGCTATTTATACAGCCAGTCAGTTCAGTCAAGCTCCTGTGAGGGCCACTAGACCAACATTTCCCACATGCGACCACCATGGCCGCATACAGTCACCAGCAGATTTTTCTGTGGCTTCAACAGTCTCCTGGGTGGAGATGAGGTGGGGGAGTGCAGCAAAGCGGCCCCTCCCTGCAGCCCCCAGCCTTGGAGTTTGCTGGCACCACCAGCAAGGGATCGGCACCCTGGACTGCACAGCCTCCTGGGGCCTCCGGGCAGCATCTCTGCAGACACGTGGGGCTAGTGTATGTAGTGGGGAAGGAACCTTGGACTCTGCACCTGACCCACTTTCTCAGGGGCAGTGGTGCTGCAGGGCTCTTCCTCCCCTCCCCCTGGGGCTCCAGTGGGGCTGGCCTTACAGGTGGGCGACCATACAGAGCACTATAGTCAAAAGGCAAGGAGTGGGGTCAGCCTGGGGTGCAAGGGCAGAGAAGGGAACTCTGGGTTATGGGGAGACGTAGTGGGGAATGGGGGCAGGGAGGGGTTTCTATTGTGTTTAGGTCCAATAAAGAATAGAGATAACTGTACGTTATTTTTATTGTTGAGTCTGCAAAAAAACAAACAAATAAATTGCAATAATTTGGCCATGTATACGTGCATATTTGTTTTTCCTAAAGTTAATTAAGTATTTTAAGAGAAATTGTCAGAGTGGTCATCAGCAAGAGTTGGTGGCCACCAAAAATTTTGTTGAGAGCCCCTGCTCTGGACCAGGGATCGTCATTGTGCGAGGACAACTCCTTACGGGCCTGAAAGCTCTCTAACTACTTAACCACCCCTTGGAAAAAATGCCAGTGAAGCCAAAGGTTTTGTAGAAATTTTTTTTTCGCTTTGGTTGCCTCAAATCTTATCCACCCTTCCTGTAGTAAGATACAGTCATAAAAGTGCTGCATTTTCTTCCATCCTCTAAAGTATGCATTCATCTTCACCTCCCAAACTCTGCCATTCTCGAGCGTACTTCTTCGCAAAAAAAATTTTTTTTTGCTTCTGCCTCATCACCACCATCTGCCAGGCAATGATTATGTCCATCATTATCACACCTTTTCAGAAGAGGGCTACAGAGTTTCCTTCCAGGTCTCATTTGCAGTGCTCTATCCCATTGAATAAAAGGATGAATTGAGATAGTATCTGGAATGAAAGGGAGACCGAGGAGAGGGAAAATCATCTGTCCTTTCAGTCACCCTGTGCAAGATCTTATAGCTTTATATCTGAGTGGATTTTGACCTGGAAAGGGCAAAAAAAAATATTGCATATGAAAAACAGCTTAGGAAAACATAATTTGCTGAAAAGAGACTGATAGACAAGCCAAGGGTCAGAGATGAGAGAAGAAAAAGAGTGCTATTGCTCATTTATGGGACGTTATGGAAATTGAGGTGGGAGACTGAAATCTGAGAACAAAATGAGTAACTGGTTACAAAGAAGAGCTCAAAGATGATTTTCTTTAAAGTGGTTTGGTGAATTGTAGAGAATTTCCGAAGAAAAACAGAAGGTTCTTGTATAGCTCTATGATTTCCAGGAAGATCAAATTCGTCTCCTGTAACCTGAAAGTTAATATATCCCTGTAAGATAAAATATCAGCAGAAATCCATTCTTTAACAGGAGTAGTGCATACAAGTCAAGTTCATCCATGGTTTGCTGAAACTCGTCTCTCTCTCAGACACATTCTACACTTAGAATGAGAATATACGGCTATAGCTTTGGTGCTCCAGGTCCTACACGTCATGACTATTTTGTGCTGTCTGTTGCACGAGGGAGGTCTTAGGACCCTGCCAGCACTGGACAGTGCAAAAGCACAACAGAAAGGAACCAATCTCTCTCATGTAATAGTGATATTCAATAGCTGAAAACTTCACTGTACAGCATTTACAGGCAGCTGGAAGATTTATCTTAATTCCTGCACCAACAGTCCAGGAGAGCTGGACAGGGTCTTTGAGCTCACACCACACTACTGAGGCCCTGTAATGGAACTGAGAGGCAGATATGTTTGAGATTTCATCATCTGCTCCCTAATGAGGAAAGTTTTTTCTACTAGGAGTCAATAACAAGCGAAACACTGATTTACTCATGGGGACAATCCATGATTTGCAGCAGCCTTCATCATTCCAGCTTCCTTGTCTTTCATTAAGGGGGAAAATTTGAGCTAACATCATTTAACATTTCAAAAGGATTCATTTTCTAGGGCTGTATCTCCAAACTGTCCAGCGAACGCCACAGGAAAATATGTGGTGGCCTGCTCACCATGACTGCAGACCAGCTTCCTTTCAACTCTTAGAAGAGACTTGTCATTTCAAGCAAGGATCTCATCTGTGTGGTCTGTGCAGTCCCACTGCTTTTAATAGGCTTGCATAGGTGTAAGACATTGGAATTTAGTAGCCAACACTAATGGTGATGCATATGGAGTTCTATTCATAGTTCTACAGTATTGGCTCTGAAGTGTCAGCAGGAGTAAAAAGCATTTAAAAATTATTTTAGTCAGAAAAGCAGGCAGGTATATGTCTGAACACATATACAATGAGATCTTTTGAGTAGGGAAATGTGATGTTACTCAGTAACTTTTCAGGGTAAAAGTCATGCATTAAGTGAAGGCCCTGCTACCGAATAAATCAGGTCATCAGTATAAACTAGATATACACACCGCTTGGCCGCTGGGTGGGTCATGACCTCAAAGACTATGAAGAGGAATTGAGGTGGGGTTTTTGATGAAATTAGGGGTTGGGGTTTTTTTAAGCAGTTTTACAATTGCCCTGATAACAAATGCAAAATCTGATACAAACACTCTACTCTAGCTTGGATATATCAAAATCCTTACCTGGCTTTTAGCCTAATAACTTAACAGTGTTCTCTAAAATGCATAATCAGAGGATCTGATCTAGTCTAACCCTGAGGGAAAATTTCCTTTCAAAAGAAAAGGTGGTTTGTTGGCAAAAGCACTGAGCTACTCCTGGGTCTATTTATGGCTTTTATACCACAAAGGGAAGCTCACAGGGAAAGGAAGACCAAAAACTGACTGTAACATATTATTTGGAATTTGCTGTTTAACTTGTATCTAGTAATTTGTACGGGTTTCATCAATACAGTACCATCCCTTTTACTTGATGCTCTGGATGGGATTTTGATTTTAAAACAAACTTCTCTTTTCCTACAGTAGTGTACCATTAGGTTCTCTCTATATTTTTACCATACAAACACATACAGCAGAGATGACAACAGCTAGCAAACAGTTTGCCCTTCTCAGAGCTAGAAGTGGAAGCTTTTACGTCTAAAGGAGGTAACCAGCCTTGTTCCTAGCAGTTGGGAAAAAGACTTGCTTATTAAGGAAACAGGTCATGGAGGACCACTCAAATTTGAGAGTTTTTCATTACCAGAATTTTTTCTCACCTCACTAACATTTGAAGAGTCTTTTTCAGTATGGTTTTGGTCAAAGGTCAGTTGATTCTCACCTAATCATAATGCATGGGGATCATATAGACTCCACCACAGCAGAGAATAATCTACACCCATCCTAAGATAAGCAACAAAGGCAAAGAATTCAATAGCAAAGTCTTATCCAGTAAAATTGTTCACAGTGGTGGGCAACCAGTGGCTCCAGATTGTTTTCATTTGATATTTTGAAAATGTGTCACTATGCTCTGTAGTAATTTTATGTAGTTTAGGTAGTCCCATATAGAGCCTTATGCATTAAATTAGATGTAGTTCATAATCTTATCTAAACTGCTTGAGTCTTCAGAACTGAGCTGGGGATCTTCTAGTGAGATTTCTGTACTTCCTGGATAGGAAACATTACAAGATGAGAATTTTTGCCGATATTTCAGGCCTTCAGGTTATGATCCAAGTCAAATCAGGGGCTATATCCTTGGTCCCATTCCAACCCATTTGTGTTCCTGTTATGGCAGAAAGGGACAGGAAAGCTGGTGTAACAAACCAGCTGGTTATTCTGAAGGATCGGACATTCCTAGATGGCATAGAGATGATTTAGGAATGAAGCACATTGCAAGATTCATGGAATGCAGTTTTCCTTAGTAAATAGGCACAACAACAATAGAAGGAAGGAAAAGAAAAACATTAACTCCACTAGTTTATTTATGTGAACACTAAACATAAGTTCTCATAGAGCAAAAACACTAGGCAGGGGTTATGTGAAGGATGGTACTTGTGTCTGAATAGAAGCAATGTGGTGCTAAAAGAACTTCAAGACACACCTATATAAGAGAGTACTTTCCAACTTAAAGTAAAATTAAATTTATAACATTGGACCGAATTCTGTTGTCCTTAAAAGGGCAAAACAGGCATTGAAGTGATGACTGAGTTTTGCTCAATTTTAAGGCAAATATTTTGACTATGAAATGAATGAATGAACTACTAAGTATCGTAACATGAAAGTACAGAGCTAGTTATGTGCATACAATGTTTTATACAGAATCATAGAAATGACCTCAAGAGGTCATCTAGTCTTTTCCCCGTGTTGAGGCAGGATCAGCATACCTAGACCATCCCTGTCAGGGATTTGTCTAACCTGTTCTTAAAAACCTCCAAATGACAGGGATTTCACAATCTCCTTAGTCAGTCTGTTCCAGTGCTTAACTCTCCTTAGACGTAGAAAGTTTTCCCACACGCAATAGCTAACCTAAATCTCCCCAGTTGCAAACTAAGATGATTATGATCTGGTCTGAGGGCTACTCAAAGGGTACGTCTACACTCCTTGCAAAGATTTGGTAGAATACATACACTTCACACACCCCTAGTAGTGTAGATGATGAAGCACTGCTTAGTTAAGTAAAGACATGCCAGAACGTTATGGTATTTACCTCACATGGCTCTACATAACCAAGCAGTGCCTCCCAGTCTATAGCATAGCATAGCGTCCTGTTGTTTCCCCACTGGCAGAGTCCTTCCCCTCTGAAGCGAAAGGCTCCAGTAACGGGGAAAAGGCTCTGACCGAGGGGAGACAGTAGGGAAAGGCTCCTGCAGCTCTGTGTTGATGGAGCCTTTCCCTGCTGCAGTGGGGAGCTACACACCACGTGTGGCTGCAGCTCACTTTTCATGGCAACTTGTAGCTACACAGACCCTCAAGGGTTCTAACAACAAAAATTTTGGTGGCCTCAGAGTGTGGCCAGGAACTCTTGCTGGTGGCCACTCTCACACTTTTTCCTAAAATACTTAAAGTAATTTTAGGAAAAAAAAACCACAAATAAATATGCACATATACAGGTCCAATCAGTGTAATTTATTTACAGATGCTCCCCAGGTCAAACCGGCACTTATGCAAACCTGCACTTATGGAAAAAGATTGGGGTTTTTTGGGTGGTTTTTTTTGGGGGGTGCGGTGGGGTGAGGTGGTAATTGTAGGGTATACGTCCCCAACTTACGCAAAATTTGACTTACGCAAGGTGTTCCAGAACGGAACACTTGTGTAAGTCAGGGAGCGTCTGTAATGTGGGTTTTTTTGCAGACCTAATAATAAAAATAATGTACAGTTGTATGTATTCTTTACTGGATCTAAAGAGAATAGAAACATAAATAAGGTGCTTTGCATGTTCTTGTCTTTTGTTCTTGGTTGGTTCTTTATTTTTTGCTTTTTTTGGTTGCTCTTTTTACGACTTGCTAGCTAGTAAATCTGTTTCTGTGAAAAGCGATATTTGTAGGTTTGCTAATATCACTTCTCACAGCAGCAGACTTGATAGCTAGAAGATAGTGAAAAGTGATATTAACAAACATACAAATACCACTTTTAACAACAGACTTACGCAACCCTGGTAAATCGGAGGCCAAATTAAGCCTTGGATGGAGAGATGGGTAGGGAGACAGCAGGGGCCCAGGGGCAATGGGGTGGTGAGCCTGGGGCTGGGGCCAGAGCCCGAAGCCCCACAACCGTAGCATGGAGCCTGCTGCTGTGTAGCTGGAGAACAGAGCCTGCCACCCCAGAGCTGAAGCCAGAAGTCTGACCCCCACTGTCCCTGGGAAGATGGGGAACTCACACTGGCTGCCTGCTCCTCTGGTGTGTGGCTCCGCTGCTCCCCCCAACCACTGCCCAGGAGGCTGTGGCCACAAGAAAAGTCCCTGGTGGCTACATGGGGCCACGGTGGCTGCATTTGAGAAACGCTGCATATAATTTGCCACCAACGGCATAGATGTAGACGTACCTTACGTTACAGACTTTGGCTGGTCTGTAATAGCCACAAAGGACTGAAAATGCAGCCCAGGATCAGCAGGAGTAGTGATATTTCAACTACACTCATTCTTTTCTAACACACGCACTTTATCGTACTACGCGGCAGCAGATAGGGTGTGGCTGTGGGGCACATGAGCTCCTGCATCAGGCTTTATGCCACTTCAGCATCATTCTTACACTGGTGTTATTTATTCTCCCAGGAAGAATTAGATAGATTTTGTGGCCAAAGTGGGCAAGAGGTGAGGTGTGGCATAAACTGGCCATATTGCACCTAATGATCTGACACATGGTATCTCACTCCTCCTTTTCATCTGCTAATTGTGTAATTCTACCTAAAACACAATCGAGGTTTGTTCTCTCATGTTCCCCCTCTAAAAAGAAATTTGAAAACAAACAAAAAAATCCACAAAATAATTCTTTACATTAAAAAAAAAATACGAACAGCTCAGAAAAATCAAATTGCCATGTCTAACAGGCTTGGATAAAAGTAAGCAAATTTATTAGCAATTCCTTACAGCTTTGTGTAAAAACAGTGCAATACTGACAAATACTTTTCTCCTTTGTTTTTAATCAGGCTTCAAAAAAGTATCACTGAGGGAGTTAGAAAACACATCTTTGGCTAAGTGTTTGTGCCAGACTACTTATAAATTCAGTTCTGACTGGATCCTCAACTGCTTATAAATAAGAACTGTTCAGAGACAATTCTCTTCAAATGCATAAACATCTTTCTTCAAAATTCTTCATTAAAAAAAATGAACAGAACAAAAAGTACACTTTGTCCTTTACTTTTAGTATGCGATATTCCACTAGTCTTCTGCAGTCAACAGGCATATTAACAAATCACACTTCTTTTAAGCACATTCAGCCATTGCTCAAAACAACAAAATAAAATTATTGGACATCTGTTTTCATGGCCATTTCTTTGCCAAAAACAGTGCACTAATAAAGCAAACAAAGAAAATATGGGTATACAGAGATCTTAAAAACTACTAAACTCAAAATTATGTCAAGGTTAATGCTGGATTAGCAATTTTCTGTGAAACAGCCTTACACTGTTGTGTAATAGTGGCCACATGGTTCAGTTCATTTCTATTAAATAAATCCTTCTCTCTCATTACTTTCTGGTGGAAATGATCAGAAAATGCCAAATGTTTTGTGGATTTCTTCCTATTGGCCTTTTCTTATTTATTCTTCTATGCAACATGCATTTATCGTGTGTCAAGGTTGAGTCTTTACTTACTCTTTTTTCCAGAAATACCAGAAATTCTTCTGTAAAACAAACAAATCTGTAAAGAATATCTGGAACTACCAAAGGCTGTGAGAGATCAAAGATGCAAATCATTAGTAGGCACTGTGCAACCTTCCAAGGTGTCACAGGAGACCAGTTTTTCTGTCACAGAGGCAACCCAACAGAACAAAACTAAAACAGTAAATACAGAGAAGCTTCTTAAAAAGTGTAGCCATCTGCATTTGTGCTACCTCTCTTAGGTAAGGTCATCTCAGCAATCCCAAGACAAACAATTATTTTCAGGATTTGTATTTGTTTTCTAAACTATAAAATGTCATACAGTGGTTCATGCTGGGGGAGGGGAGGAGTTTTTAACTAAAAAATTAAACCAAACAAATTTATGTAATATAGGAATGAATAAACAATCTCAAATGCTTGTATTGTTCCAATTATAAATAGTCATCATTCACTACGATAACTAGTGCATTTGGGTTTTGCAGATGAGAGGAAGAAGAAATTATATAGGACTAAATTATTTACTTTAGACATTTTGTTGTACATCTTCTACTCGTTTTTCCCCAAAATAAAATTTCTTAATGGTATTTACAATCTAAACATAATGTGGCTGCCACTCAAGCATCACTTAGTCATAATTCCCACACATAGGCTCTATTCACACTTTGATTCATGAAGATAAAACTTCCATTAAATATCAGCATCCAATAGGAAGAAAATACACCTCATCATATTTTACCTTGCATATTTACACAATAGAATATAAATGATACCTGTAAAAATGTTCTGTCTAGCAGGTCAAACTCCATTTTAAAAAAATGAATACCTTATACTTATGGAGCATTTTTCATCAGTGGATGGCTAAGTACTTTACAGAGATCTATATGATCTCCATTTTATATATGTTAAGTGTCATTGTCACAAACAATTTTAAAGATCTTAGCACAACTACTGGTGCAGTCAGTCTAATCTATACCTTTCCTAATACATACGTGAACTTGGGTGGATATGTATGCCTTAACAAGTTCCTATACATGTATTTGTAAGACTCTAGCTTTGTATTTAGAGACACTGGTAATCTGGTACAAGCCTGGAAAAGTCAGGTCCAACTAGTTTCTCTGTTAAAATCCATCTCACTCCCCTGTGTCAATAACATTTTTTTCATCTTTTACTATAGACTAGTTTTTCCGTCATTATTTTCTTGTACAGAAATTCAACAGTAATTGGTGGAGGCCTGGAAAATCAAAATGAAGGCTGATATTCCAACTTGCTGTGCCTCCCCCTTGCACACTCCTCAGACATATACCTCATCCTAAACTCATCAGGAGACAATGAGGTATCAAGAAAATTTAATAGCATGTGCCAGTTTTGAAGCAAACTTAAGTGTTATTTAAACAAGGATTGTGTTTAATAGGCAATTTGCATTTTAGTAGGTTTACTCTTTTCCAAGATATTTGTTTAAAGGTGCCTTAACCTTGACATAAATCATGCCAAGCATCTGTATACATTACTTTTACAGGTTTAATAATTAAACCTTTTGGACAACTGTGCTTCACAGAAAAGACAAGCATTTCTTTTTTCTATATGAAACTATATATATTTGATATTTTTTCACAGCTACACAGATTATTTCATCTCCACTCTTCCTGCTGTATTCTTGTAAAGATCAAGACAGTATAGTTGTTATAACAATAATACCATCACCTCCTGTCTCCTGAACACCTATTTCTTCCTACTGTGAGTATGATTGCTTGTATAAGATGGTAGGGTCAAAAACCGAGACCTTGGGTTGTGAGCTGCGGCAAAACCCTTTTTTACCATATGCATATATGGTACTTTTTCCTCCACCCCCTTCCCTGTAAAGAGGGCAACCTTTACTATATTTTCTTTTCTTATATTTCACAAGGTCTTGACTCTGACATTGATTTCCTATCTGCTTCAGTGACAAGTGTTGAGAATTAATCACTTGTGGATAATAAAAAAAAAGAGAGAATGCCAAATAAATTGTAGGCATTCCTTAGTCAAAAACTACTTCTCTCTTTTATTCAGGTACACAGAACAAATTAAATAAACAAATAAAAGCTTAGTTTAACAAATTTAAACATTCACTGAACAAGTATTAATGGATTAAAAACAGCTACAGTTTAGATTAGACTATGTGCTGGTAATTTAAGATTTTCCTCTTAGAAGAAACACAGAGAATTTACAGAAGCTAAGAAACCTCCCTAAGGAATAGAAATCTTTAGTTTATTAATAAAAAAATTTCTTTCAGCTTTTTCAAATATTTTGCTCACTGTGTTAACTTTGATATCAAAGGAGAAAAGCTCAGCAAATAAATAGTTCAGAATTCTTTTCAGACAAAGAAACATTACAATGATCATCATTTGGGAAGCCAAAGTACACTTAAATGGTCCTTTCAGACCTGTAATGACTGCACTATGATAGCTGACAACATTTGGTAAGGATTATCCTTTTATTTAGACAAAAGCAAGCATTCCATAGAGAAATCAGCACTTTTTGCCATCAGACTAATAAAACCTTTTCACAACATAGATTTTCAAGAGAATCCTTTAAGGTTTTAGGATGCTGCTCCTTTTACTAAGTAACAAAATACACCCCATGGTGTCTCATTGACCCCACTCAGCTGTCCTTTGACCTCTTCAATTGTTGTCGCCTAACTTCAGGGGCCACAGAATTTGCCTCCCATATCAAAAAGTCTAATATTGCTTCCTCCTAGCACCCGGTGAAACAAAATGCAAGAGACTTTTTTTCCTCTCAAGACTACTACTATGTTCCAGATGTTCCCAGCTACAATGTTACAGAGAGCAGGTTTTGGTATCTGTGTGGTAACCATGAAGCAACAATTAGGACCTGAACTGTGGCAATGACCCTCTTGCTCTTTGGGCCTCAGTGCAGCCCCTGCCCCAAGGATATAACAGGTCATAAAACAGGAATAGATCTTTGGCCTCCTGGAAATGCTGGGTCATTTAAATACAACAAGAAGCTATAGGAGTCCAATGTCCTATTTTGAATAAGTCAAACCTCTCCCAATCACAGGAACATCAGAAAATACTACTGTGACGCTCCCAACTGGAAGTGCACATCTATTTTTATAAACTAGAGAACTGAAATTCTCCACCAGAATTGTTTTAACCCTTCTGAGACTGCAGAAAAAACATACAGCGTGTGTGTGTGTGTGTGTGTGTGTGTGTGTGTGTGTGTGTGTGTGTGTGTGTGTGTATAGTATATACACATATAATACACATATGCACACAACTTCTTAAGCATTCATTTGGCTAGCAGTTTGGAAACTTGCAGAGTTATGAGGTTAAACATCAAGCAAAGGATGGCAGTGAAATCAAATAATTATAACAAAATAATAAAGCTAAGGCTATTTTTGATATGTAGAAAAGAATGTATTTGGCAATACTGTTAAGCCTTTTCTAGTGAACATTTTTTAATTAAGTGAATCAATGGGGGGGAGTTGGAATAAGTTCATAACAATAGTTCAGAAATAAAACAACTTTTTACAGTTCCTATTGCTCAAAACACTGATTTTAAGAAGTGGATGTTGAAGACAAAGGGATATAAAAACAAACATCACATATTCTGTATAATGAATGTGGTAAGTACAGTACCTTCTTGTATTCCTTTTAACCTTTTTGAAATGCATTCATGATTAAGGGTTGTAGTTAAGAGTTTAGGGAAACCTGTTGCCACGTTATCTAAGTCGTTTAAAGTTCTTAAACACCTGCAAAATAATGAGGGGGGAAAAAACAAAATAATTGATGGCAGTTCAGATCCAACATATTATACAGTTAGCAACAAGACATTAAAACCTGCCTCAACACGACATTAAAATGTGCCTATCAAAGTTCACATATGGCTAAACTGGTCAGTACGGAGATTTTCTCAGATAGATCCCGTTCCTAATTATATGTTTACAGACCCTACAGCACTTTCCTCACTTTACACACAAGCTGACAAAAAGAAGAAAAATGTTTTGTTTTTGTTTTTTAAATGGCCATATAATCTATATGACACTTTCTGCAGTATGTCTGTGGCTCCTTCTATGCCACTGAACAGCAAAAGACAATCAGTTCCTTTTGCAGAGTAAGGATCTGATCCATCACCACTGAGGTCAAATGGAACTTTGCTACTCACTGCAATGGTAACCAGATTAAGACCTGGTACTGCAAGAAATAATCACTTAAAGGAAAATTCTCCAAGCAGAGAACAATCGGTACTTAGAGATAACCTAAGGAGATTATTTTTCACACATACTGCTTTTAATAATATATGTTTAGAGTATACAGTAATGATCAAAAATTATTTCCAGATAAAAATTAAGTCAAAGGATGGATTGCTGATTTCTCCCCTCCCACAAACTCAAACTGCTTTGGTAAAGATAACTTCAGTAAAAATTCTATTTAATACAAGATAAATATACTTAAAATGCCCAAGAGGATGGCAACAGGGCTGTAGCAAACAGCAAGTAAAAATGTCATGTTCTAAAATGTGTATTATAGTATGTAAGATTTGTTATCAGAGAAGAAAGCCTTAAATAGACTTCTTGTTAACTGGCTTATATTTCACACACAAGCGCTTCCTAGTCACTCCAGTCAATTCATTTTCTTTACAATAATGGGCCACACCATGCCAGTGGATTTTAAAGGAAAACTTTCCTAATTGGTTGCAAGTGGAATATTCTGCTTAAAGCAGATGGCACAATTTGGCCCAGTATTGTCAGGTAAAGTATAAAATGATTTTAAAAAGCACATTGATAATACAAAAACCTCTCTGAAATTAAATAAAAGATTTTCTCACCAATATAATTGAATTTCTTCTTCTTTTCCACAATCTTAAAAAAGGAATGGGCTGTTAAAGATCTAAATGCTATACCTGATCTTTCTCATTTTATCAGAAGAAATGTGTTTCACTGTAACACAAAAAAAATCCTACACATTCCCCTGAACTATAGTCCTTACTCTAAGCGGCACTACCTCACCATGCTACAAACAGTAAGTCTATCACAGATGGTCAATAAGATTAAACCACATCATTTCTGACCAAACCATAAGACTCTGCAAATAATTTCATGATTTTTAACAGGCCCATAATCCAATTCGAACAGCTCTTGGGTCTGAAATTGCTATTTTTTGGCCACGTGCTGAACATTTCACCTGCTAGTAATGACATTTTTGTATTTTCTTCTAATTACACCCAAAGCTAAGACCTTTGGCCCTAGGCCACAGACCTCTATTCAGGCTGCACACATCCTCTTAAATGCCCTGATCCTTTGTTGTCACTCGTAGTCTTTCATCTATTATTTACACCCATTGAGAAGGGAGATACTCTACCATTTGTGAAGCTTTAAAGCTTCTAATCATCTTAATTTCTTCGCCTTTCAACCCATGTTTCCCCTCATGGACCAACGCCAAACAATGTGACAAAATCATTTTTCAAGCCAACATCCCCCTAGATCCCTCCCCACTCCTTGTCATATACTGGCTTCTCTGTAAGTAAAAACTCATTTTGTCCTTATCTGACTGGATCGTCAAACTGGGACCTTTGCTGCTTTAAAAAAAATATAATCATTTTTCATTTTCAGTTCAAAATGTCAAATGTAATTAGTCGAACTAAGTCAGAGAACTTGTATTATAAAGATTTCCTTTTTATGTTAAACACTATGAGATGCAATCTACTCATTAAACAGCTTCATCCGCATCTCCAAAAACAGAATTATTGATATTCTCGGTTTTGGATTACTGCTGTTGCACAAAATGAAACTAGCATTCAATATAACAGAATGGGGAAGGGAGGTGATGATGCATGTATGCACATCCAGTATAGGCAGACACACCAAAATAAACAAAATAGTATCACCAGCATGTGCTGGGGGTGGGGGGGGGTTTGGAGGAGGGCAGGGTGTTTTTTTGTTGTTTTGAGTATTGCAAAATTAAAATTTCTCCTAAAGTTAGAATGAAACCAATAACAAAAAGCACAATTTCTTTGATAATTCACCACACTGTTCAGATTATCCCCCATGTCCAAATAAAATCTAAAAGCCAAGCAAATAAATGTTTACCATGATATAGAAGACTTCCTCGGATCATTACAGCCATAGAAGAATCTTAGTTTCCAAGACACTTAGAATATGACAACATGTGATCAATCTTGATTCTTTCTTCTAGTATTGCTTGGCTTACTCTTGATTTTTAACAGTGTTTCCTTGTTGTCTGTCCTCTCTGATCTCTGAAGGCCCCCCCCAACCCCCTTGTCTTTTCTTATTTTCACCATTTGCTTCAGCCAGCAGTTCACTTGAGACCCATCCATCTTATAATGCCTCAAGTGACAGATGCTCTTAGGAATGACCATACTGCTGAGTGAACAAAAGATAACATCACCTCTACAAACTCAAGAGAGAAATACAACTGCAACTTTAAGACAGGGTTGTCCGGACGGACACTGCACCATAAACCTCTCTCAAGTGAAAACAGAAAATGACTGCAAAGAAACGGAATCTGACACAATCAAAGGCACAAAAGAATGCTTCTCCCTTACCCCCCGTTGTTGTTGTCGATGGCCTTTTCACTATTTACTCTTATGGAAGAGTCCTGTAACATTTAACCAGGATGAAACCACTAGGTTTAAACAGGAACTAGATAGGATTCCATATAAATTGCTCTAAAAGCTGTACAAAATTTAATACGGAATGATGGCTTTTCTATACAATTTTTAAATGTATAGAACTCATGCTATAGAGTTCTATAGCAAGAACAGAATTATTTGGTAATTAAATTTATAGGATGGTTTAAAATTTCTACAGACAAGTCATCTATGAATTAAATTCTGGGGGACTTTTTATCTTTATGGAACTTGTGTTCTGCGGAAAATTCATAGGCACAGGAAGAATGTGCATGTGACAGAGAGCAGCTTCTTCAAGTAACTATTTTAATCTCAGAAGTATTAAATCTGTTGTTCACAAATAACTAATGTTTACTACAGTTAGGGTGCCCAGATAGCATGAAAAATCGGGACACAGTGTGGGGGGTAATAGGCACCTATATAAGAAAACGCCCCGCATATCAGGATTGTCCATATAAAAACTAACTACAGTTCAACACTACAGCTCAACATAATTTTAACTCAGTTTCCCTGCACATTTCAGCACAGTTTTTTCAATTAAAATAGCAAAGAATAATTATTTTAGGGTATACATTTCAGGAAATATTTCCTAAGACAGACTGTAACGTATCATGCAATTTCAATCTGGAATATAAACACTTGACTCAAAATAAGAACAGCATTCACTATACAAACTATAATTCAGGAGAAAAAATAAAAACAATTTTGGCGGGTGCTATAAAACTCTTCTGCAAGAACAACAAAAAGGTTATATTAACATCTTCTAGCCACAAACTAATGACAGAGATGACATGAACATTCAATCTTTCCTCTCTGATGAAAGGGATGGTGTGGAGGAAAGGAAATCTTTTCCTTCTTTGCATCAAGGTTTTAAAAAGAATCTTATGCTTTCAGTTTTCACCCAGTAATGGCAAATAACCTTGACTGCAGAATACAAAATTACTGAGGTCACATGAGCATTATAGACAAAAAACATATAGAAACACAGAACAAAGATCAAGACAGGGGCACAATTAACCCAACATCTTGTGATCAATAGTAATTCATGAGAAAAAAATACATGTTATCACAGTATGCACTTCTTTACCATATTTATTAGTCGTATGGCAATTTACAATTGGTACGCTGTCTGTAAAGAGAAAACAATAGAAAAGCTGTACACAAAACACTGCTATAAATTCAATTGTCAGATGCAATTTGCTTCACGCCAAACATTGCTCATTTTTTTTTAAATGAGCAGAAAAACAAGATTTTATAAAACAGATACCATCAGATACATCCTCCCCAATTTGTTGAGAGGCTATTTTTGTATAAATACTGGAGTAATGCTTGGCAAAATGTACATTCTTAGGCCAGGTCTACACTATACATTTATATTGATACAACTATGTCGCTCAGGGGTATAAAAAATCCACACCCCTGAGCAACGTAATTATAATCAACCTAATCCTCCCCCTGCTGGTGACAGCACTATGTTGATGGGAGGTCTTCTCTTGTGAACATGCCTCTCGCGGAAGTGGACTAACTATGCCTACAGGAGATGCTCTCCTGTCAGTGTAACAGTGTCTTCACTGAAGCACTACAGCTGCCACTGCAGGGTTTTAAGTATAGAACTGCCCTTAGGCTCTCACCCTGCATTAGGATCCACTAGCACAGCCCCCTACACTTATACAGCGTCCCTTTGACTTCAGCAGATGCAAAGTTCCGCATTAGCAGATCCTGATACGGGATTGGGCCCTCAGTACCCCAAGCTCTAATACAGATAATCACTTCTACATAGGGTAATATGATTTCATTTCCTCATATTAAGAGCATCCAAAGTATGGAAAGTTAAATAACAAAAGGACCAGATTGTTTCTTTCTTCAGTGAAAACCGTGGTCCAGAATCCCAAAGAGCAGGAAGACCTAATGATTATCACCTCACAGAATTCCTCCCAAGTAGGTCCATTGACAGTGAGGTTTGCCTTCCCACATGCTCCCACATCCCTCCAAGATTCCTGCTCCCTCCACCCCCACAAGTTGTTCCACTGAGCCATGTTACCAAGGCTTCCATTGTTAGCCAATGCCTCATTTTCAACCGAGTGCTCCCTTGTAAGGAGGAACCTTGCAGAAAAACTTCATTTGTGTGTGTGTGTGATGGGGAGGGGACTGCGTGGAATAAACCATGCAGTTGTCTTACCTCGCCAGCCTGCCCAATCTACACCACAGTCCATACAGATCTTGATCCAGGAAGAGCTCTCAGCAAGGGAGAGGAAGAGGAGGAGTATCCCAGATATGTAGAAGAAATAGGAAGAAATGCAGCGGAGTAGCATCCCCTCTCTGAACTGGGTTCCAATTTTGCCATTTATCAAAATTTTATAGAAGCCTTATAATATTTGGGTTATTTTATTTTAAAGCCTCTTCTCCTAGTGGCATGTGAATAGGTGAGAAAGCTCAGGTTTCTTTAAAAAAAGGTTCCAGCCCACACTATTATGAAGAAACACTTGAACCCTAAAAGACTTAAAAACAAACAAACAGGAGACAAATTAAAGAACCAAAATTGATTACTTAATGAAATCTCATCATTTTAAAATCAGTCTCAGGATTTCGGGGTGCCTGATTAATGATTTTTCAATACTTTGGTTTGGCAATACTGTAGTTCTCTGGGTAGGATCTGGGCCAAAACTGAACCAAAGATTCTCTCTTTTTGATTAGACAACGCAGGATATCATACTAGTGACCACTCATACATCTTGAAGTTATCAGTTCAATTGTTGAGCACATTGAAAGAGAAAGTATTTGTAGTTCATAAGCCATCCATTTTTTCCAAAATACTTATTTTAAAGATTGTGTAAAAAGAGACAGATGGTCATAAATAATAGCAATAGACCTGAACCAAAAACCCCGGCTGTGAACCTTGCAGGCATTTTATCTGGAAGAAGGAGGAGACTAGAATGGGGGAATCCAAAACTGTGCATGGCAGGTCAAACCAAATATCTGGAACCAAAACCACTGAATATCGGGATCTGTGAAATCCAAATCTGAATTTTGCAGCTCACATCCACCTTGACAAAATAAACATTGGGACAAACCTATTGCAAAAAACAGAGAACATTGTGAGGAGAAGGGGAAGTGGTTTGCTTGTTCGTAATTTATTTCAGTGGCTTTATGGCCAATGAGCCACCTATAAAACTTGAAATTATTTTTCATTCCAGTGTGTGTGTGTGCATGCTTGTACTACACACACTCACAACTTTTAGAATATTTTATTTGGCAACCTATTTACTGACAAAGAACTAGTTATAGTTCATAAATTTGAATTTTACACATCATATAGGTAAAATATATTAGTTGGGGGAAATAATCAATTATATATTAAGAGCCACTGAGTAAGTTGTCCTCCCTTAGCTCAAGTGAAACTGATGGAAGGCACAGCCAGTTTGCACTTTTGGGTAACTTCTCTTCAAATATACATTTCATATTAAAACATGTCTGAGTTAAAAAAGGGGGTTAGATATGTTTCCCTAGTTATACTGCAAAATCTCAATTGTAAAATGAATAATGTGCTTTACAACAATACCTGACTTCAGCCAATACCACTGAAAAGATGTCTTGAAAACAATCAAGATGGTCTTAATCTCTAACCTGATGACAGTGCACCATTTTTAGTCACACAGAACATTTAAAAAATGCATTTACTTAAAACCTGATCTCACCCTAATTAGCCCAGCAACCTAATAAGAAGTAAATGTAACAGCTAACAACATTTCACTTACAGGTAACTTTTGTCATTAATACTAATTACTGACACTGAAGCATGACCTTGAAATGACAGTTCCATTAATGCAAGTCTTATTGGGGAGGGTTTCAAAAAGCCTTGATTAAATTAACTACTTTTAAAACACAATAGGATCAATATGCATGCAGAGAATGTACGCCCCCATGGCAAGTTCTTCTTGCTTGATTGATCAAAAACAAAACAGAAAAAACCCTGGCCTTCCCAGATCACAGCCGGTGCCAGAAATCCACACAGAAAAAAAAATCCATCAAAATGAAACTCTGAAAAGGTTTACCCTTCACTAACCCATTTGCACTTCAAAAACTCCTTAAGTCCTTCAGCTAAACCCCAGGGTTGAACCATTTCAAAAATGAGAGAGGGGGGCCGTTGTGATTTATCTTCCTTTTGGCCTCTGGACTGTCTGCCAACTTAAGAAAAAAAATCCTGTAACCTTGGATATATACCATTTTATAAACAACTCTGACTCAAGCCCTTACTTGCATAATTTGTTTCTTTCAGTCAGATGCACAAACTACTTATAAAGCAAAATTTTAGGTTTAATTCCTTGGCACACAAGCTCATAAAATAAAGTCAAAAAGCAACCAAGCATCAGGATGAACCACCATGTTTGAAGTTTACATTATTTTAGCATGCAGTTTGACTACAAATATAATGGGCCTTATTCTGATCTCACACATCTGATAATCAGTAGTTGCTTCACTGAAGTCATGGAATTACACTGGTGTAACACCTATGTGAAGTCGGAATCCAGTCCACATCACCTAGCATAATACACTTTCAACTTAATATTCATATCCCAATCATTCTTTTACTTGATGCTTCAGGCCACGCAATATGTAACTTTCAAAGCATTGCTCAAACTTCTGCATTTCAATATAGATTACCAATTCCAAGGAAAGTGGGAATTTCATGGGTCACAAACCTCTAGGTCACAAGGACCTTCTATGCAGCTGTCAGGCCACTATGACTCAATCGATCTATTCTTAGTTTATATGGTCTACCCTCATTATTAAATACATCCTGTAACTGCATTCTTTACACCGTAACATTTTTCTTCAGTAAAACAAACACTGAACAATGTTGCTGCTATTCTTTGATCAGAAATTCCAGCTCCTGTCATCAATTGTGATGCATAAAAAATACGGCAGACTATCAAGGACAAATTCTGTCTGTTATGAATGACACTTCCCCAACCCTTATTTTTTCCAATATATTCTTCCATTTTAGAAATCAGATCTCTATACCTACGAAAGTCAATGGCAAAACTTCCACGTATTTAAATGGTACAGGACCGGCCCGTCAGAGAACAAACTCCTATTTTTATTGTTCATTATTGTATTATTTTGTTCCTTGAGTAAGAAAGGACCATTTGTTTGCACAAAGTTTTGGGTTTTGATTGTGGAGGTTTTTTTTAAATGGATATCTCAAATTTTTCAACCTAAAAAGACACAAGCAGAAAGAAAAAAACAAACAAACCAACCAACCCTATAGCTGCTCTTGCCACCATGGCTCAAGATTTAAGTTAGGCTAGTGGGAAGTTTTATTGCCACCTTACTGTTGAATTTATATTCCTACCTATACTAAGTCTTTCACAAGAAAGATTCCATACCAGAGGTGGCCAAATTTACTGACCTTCCACATACAATAATCTTCAGAAGTTTGAGAGTCACAAGACGCACACAACCTGCCCCGCAGGGTGGCACCTGCTGAGGCACAGGGCTTCTGCCCCGATGCCACCCAGCGGGGCTAAAGCCCTGAGACCGCCCCCCCTGCAGGGCCGAAGCCCCTAACCCCACAGCCTTGCTGCAGGGCAGAAGCCCTGAGCTCCTACCCGGCAGGTAGGAGATTGGGGGATGGGAGGGGGCTCAGCGAGCTGCTCTAACTGTAGAAGAGCCACACGAGCTGCAATTTGGCCACACTTGTTCTATACCCTTTATGCAGTTCACTCAGTAATGCTCAGTCTTTAATCGTGAAAACATTTCGAGTTCTGTGTTCAGAACAAAAATTATTATATCGAAAGAAAAATCAAAATTATGAAGGTGGTAGTTAAAACTATCCACGAAGTACATTATGAGCACAATGGAGTCATGTCCTAGCCTCTATATACTTGTAGGCCTACTCCTGAAAACTCCTAATCCTCTAGTAGCTTCATTCAAATCAATGGGACTGAGTGAGGGTTTGTAGGCTCAGACTCCATGTTGGCTTCAGCATCTGACCTTCTTCCAAATGAAACACCTGAGGCTATATCTATTCTACAGTTCTACAGAAGCACAGATATAGGAATTTTCTATTGCTAGAGTAAATCCACTCCCTTGAGAGGTGGTGGGTAGGGGAATGGAAGAATTCTTCCACGACGAAGCAATTTCTACATGGGGGCTTAGGTCAGCTTAACTGCATCTCTCAGCTACCTAGCAACACAACTAGGTTGACCTAAGTTTTAGGTATAGACCAGGCCTAAGCAGCTGAGAGCCTGCTGTCTTCCCTAATGTGAAAGAGAAGGGGATAGGGAGTTACTAACATTGCGTAATGCACAACTGCTATCTGCTATTTGATATATGAAATCTCAGGTGTTACGTTCAATCCTGTTTTCTTTTCAAATTAAGCAAACCACAAAGAAAATCACTAGTAATTTTTTCCCCACTATTACAACAAAAAGCTTAGTACTTTTGCCCATCATTACCCAACTGTACTTGTGTTTACTCTCAGCTGTCTTCTTTTGTCTATGGTGGTTCAAGATTATAACCCAGCACAACAATATAAATGTGAACTTCACTCTTTCCTGAAATGTGCTTATGGAATGCTAAGACTTCAGTTGCAACCTAATTATTAAAAACACTTCCATAACCCTATGTATTATACAGATTCACTCTTCTAGTCTAGATATACAAAATTCTCTCTTTTTTTTTAAGTGATCCATCTCCCAATATTATAATCAGATAACCAAAAGCATGAGGGATATTCATTGTTAAACAAATGATAGTTATAAAGAAACTCTGAAGATCTAAAAGTAGCACTATAACTTTCTGTATATATTTATAAGCTTTGAACCAAAAGTAAATGGCTCTATAAGAAATGGAATGTACTGTGTTTCTTATAACACAGCTGGTAAATCTACTCTAAAAGTTAAAGTCCAAAGCAATGAGGAGAAGACTATAAAAACACAAACAGAATATAGTTTGTCTTTTAAAAGAAAGTTGGAAAGGCAAAACAAAAACAGACTACCCTGTGGATTCAATAGCAACCAGGGTGGCAGGCCATAGTCTAATTCCCATATAAAACCTCATGACTACCTGCAGAGCGTGAGAGTGCAAATCACATTAGTGGAGACACCAGATGACCAAAGAAAGCATTTGAGGCCTGGTAAAACCAGTAAACAAAAGGCAGCATTCCAGATGAATGCCATTGCTAGAATCAGCATTGTCAGATCCCTGGATCTGATAACCCAAAAGCAGATTAGCTGCAGGCAACAAAAGAGTAAGATGAGAAACAAAGGGGTCATTCTGACACATGAAGAAATCATCTTCATTAAGCCATCCTGCCTTTATGTGTAGTTATAAAAACTACTCTTACTTTAAGAGACATTTGAGGCAATGAAGCCATGACAGTGCTGAGACTTAGACAAGCTACTGAAGGTAACATGTTCTTGACTGCAACTAATTTGCCAGGCAAATTGGCCACTTTCCCCTTTGAATCTTTGTGACATTTTTAAGACCTATAATGATTTTAAGATTTGTTGTACAGATCATTTCAGTTTAGTGTCTGACTCCGATTGCTGAGTTTGATAAGCAAATAATTCATTACATGCAAATACAACTAAAGATCTCCCTCAAAGTACAAAACTATTCTTTGACAGAGTGTTTGTGTAGACAGAGGTTCCCTTCCCTATAGCATACACTCTCGAGACAAGTACAGACAATATAAATGATAAAGGTTTGGAGGCTAAAAAGTAGAAAAAAAGCTGGCCACAAATTTGGCTTACACAACACATAGTAAGGAACTCTCTCCATCCAAAAGCAAGCACAGACCTTTCAATTTTGTCCCCAAGAGAACAAACAGCACTGCTATGAAACAGCTCTGGGATGGAAGGGAATTTTGGATAACATGCAAAGTAGTAAACTACTCAGTTTGTTTCAGATACCATATCTATATAAAGTAAAGGGTCGCAGTTCTGCTAGGAATTCCAGAGGTACTTGGACCTTGTCTACCCTAGGGAATTTCATACTAGTTTTTGAGCAGTGGTACTATGAACTGTGTCAACTCAGCGCATCGGATTTCACTACTGTATCATCTAAATCTGCCTATGCCCAGTCTACCACAGAGTTTATACTGTTGGTTGCACTGGTGCAGCTGTGTTCAAATATTGGTAAGACATTTACAATATAAATATATCCCAGGCGTGTTTAATTAAGGCTGGATCCTGAGCTTAGCTGATTTACAACAAACTTGGATATCAGTAAAGGGGCAAGGTGGAGACGGAAGGAGAGGACCACCCAGATCTTCATTCAGTTAGGGAGGTATGAGGTACAGCAAGAAAAAGAAAAATGGAAAGACCAGACGTGTAAGAGAGACAAGCCAGAATTCCCATTTACATTATGAACCCTTTTACGCTGCTTTAAAGCAGGTGCAAATTACATCATCTTGTTCTGCTCTAAGACTCCTATACACTGCCAGTCCAATGTAAGAAGGCCCTTAATCTAACTCAGAATCAGGCTCACAGACTCCAAGCTAACTAGAACTGAGGGGGAATACAGAGGGCTAATAGATCTTCAGAGCACAATCTATGCTGTGGATATTTGTACCAAAGTTGTTACATCAGTGCAAATCCCAAGATAGGTGTGCTGCATTAGTGTAAAATGGGCCCAGCACCAGTATTACTTACTCTAGTTTAAAAACATTTCTACCTTGGGAGTTTGACCAGTGTAGCCACTCCAGTACTAATATCTCCAGTATACACAGGCCCTCTGTTGAGGAATGGGTAGATGGAAATTCTGGCAGACATCTGGCAGAGAGCTTGTCTACCCATGGAGCTATTCCAAAATAGCAATTAATTTATTCCACTTTCAAAGTGGATTAAGCTAAACTGGAATAAATCAATCAATCGGTCTTATTATAGAATAAGAGTGCCCACACACAGTTGTTCATGCACTTTAAATTCACACCCTATCTTAATCCAAATTAACTTTCAAGTGTAGATAAACTCTGACTTGAGAGGAAGGGCAGGAAGTATGGCGCATTAAGGAACGCTGGAGAGAAGGAAACTATTTGGGAGGGGAGTATCAGATGGTAAGAGATATGACTTGACTTAACTTACATTCTAAAAAAATTAGGAAAAATAAAACACGTCTATTGGATATTTTTATATTCTTATTTAAAAAGAAATCCTAAATATGTAACTATTTGTTTTTAGTCCCAAGTCACAGACTGAGAGAACTGAATGTTCTCATCTGGAGAAGCAATTTTTGTAAACCCAGAACCTTGTTTAGAGTAACTTACACTGATTCAATAGACATCAAAACCCTGATCAACAAGCAGAACCAAACAAAAAAGGTAACATTATTTACTGATTTTCATGAGCTTTTATTCCAAAATGTTACGTACCATCCTCCATCTCACAAGTCAGAAACAGAACCTATTATATTTTCCAGTTGTTTTAAGGGATACATTTAACCTAATGCCATACTGACATCACAAACAGATACTCCACTCTCAATGTGCTGTACAAACATATTCCCAGCCCAGTGTTGAAAAAAAACATACCTGATACTTGGAGATACCTGGATACAAATAGATTTGTAAGGTCGTGCACTTCAGCGTAGTTAGTTCTTATATTCCATAGAAAAAATGGGGTGATCTCCGGCAGGGTATGGGTTATTGTCCTCTTAAACCCACAAGTGACCTTTGTACTGAGGCATCTCACAGCACTCTAAACGAAGAGGCAAACTGACTGACTTGTGATATAAGAAATCATCTTCAGAAGCTTAATTCAAGCAGGCCCCACATTCAGCTGCAAAAGCTTTTCTAAACAAGGTTACTTCAAGTATCTGTTCTTTGGAGTGTTCTGGGTTTCCTCATTAGAAAGATATTCCAGCAGAACAAATCTCTGTCAGGACTTACCACTTAACTATTGTACAGTTGTGCAGCAATACATGACAGCAGCAGATCTGGCTAAAACACAAATATTAATCACCTTTATTTGTTTTAGGTATTCTAGGTATTTTGACATGGAAACAAACCCGATTCACATTTGCAACTTTTCCCTTTTGACTGAGACTGTCACAATCCAGTCCTAGGTAACTGGTTGAACTGGTGGGGGGAGGGAAGGAGGAGGGGAGGACATTGACCTCCAGTTGCTAGGGTTACTCAGCAGTGCAGGCAGGAGGCCTCAGCTGAAGATCTATGTACACTGGAGAACTGATCAATTCCTAATTGAACTGGGAGGCTAGAACTGGATTAAACACAAACAGGCCAGTGTGCCAACACTAGTCATGTTGATTTATGTTCTCAGCTATTGCCATTTTGTCCCACATCTTCACTAGAACTATCCTAACCCATTTGAGTGGCAAAGCCGTGGGAGTGCCACTTGCAGTATTCTCTACAGAGCTACCACGAGCACAAGAACTGATGAGGCCACAAATGTACTATAGAGAAGCATTAGTGCTATTGGAACTCTTTGTACCATTAACAGCAACCACCAAATACACTAACACTAAAATGGTTCAGAGTGAAATGGGATCCAGAATGTCTGGAGCACTTTTGAGTTCAGACACAAGACTGAGCTACAAGTGAGCTACAGGAACCCAACTGTTCTCCACATGAGAGAATTTTACCATACAAAGATGATCTAATGGCCTGTCTGACACAGACTAACAGTTACTTAGTGCGCTTTAATCTAAAACTAGTAAAACAGAACTAGATCAAAGTACCTTAAGGACCTGTTAGTGCATTGCAGCAAGGGCCACGTGGGCAGTTACTGGATGGCAGGCTAGCGCAGGGTAGATTTACATCCCAGCTTAAATGCAATGATCATGTAGACAAGCCCTAAATGGCACAGGCAGGGTTGAGAAGGGGAAACATTCAGTCAGACTGTTCCTGCAGGTGCTGCACACTAGCTGACACATCATTCTCCCACATCCCCAAAGTTCTAGGAAGTTAGGGAAGGGAGAAGACCCACACACTGGGAGGGAGAAGGAAAGGGGAACACAACACACAGATGGGTTAAAAGAAAATAAATGGAGAGGGGCATCTCAGGAGGAAAAGAAAGGAAAAAACCTCTTCTCTACCAAGAGAAGGGAGAGCCAACTGAAGATTCAGAGGGAAGGAATTCTCCCTTTAAGGGGCAGAGGGAGAGAACAGGCTGTCCTCCATTTAACATAACCAAGGTGGCTTCTCCCAAGAACACAATCGCAGCTAGGGGTAGGACTTAACATGAATTTCAGGGTGTGATTTTCTTAGATTATAGACTCCTCAGGACAGAGATTCTACCTTCCTACAAAACAAATGGATCAAGTCCAAGTACTTTGCATCCTCTTCCTGACCAAGTCTCCTCTAGGCACCACTGCAATACATATAAACCCAAAGAAAATAAAGCAATTATATAGGACCATTCATATGTTAGAATAAAGATATCCATGCATACTCCTGGCTAATTTAACCATAACACCAATGTTATTAGACACTGAATAAATAAGGTATGTGATTAAAATAAAGTAGTGTTCACCAAAATGCACACTAACCCCTCTGCAAGTTTACTGAGTCACTGGCTTACTTGGAGAATTGTCTGCCAGTGAAAAAAACATCCAAGGTTGTTAATTATGTTGATATGAAGACTGTATTATGCACATTAAGCTACAGAGCATGCAGTTTTAATAAACTAGAATGCCTTGGACCAAAGTCAAAGAAGAAAATGTTTATTTTCTCCTCTTAGTATGTTGGTACTATATAGCTGGCAAGTGAGGATGAGTTGTGTCAGAGCTAGGTAAGGGGGACAAAACTGGGAATTCAGGGCTGGCAGGCAATGAAACCAGTCTTGAGCAATGAGCTGTACTCCCCGTCCATAGCTTGCACACTTCTGGTGTCCTCCAAACAGCTCTTTAATGTGACACTGGGTGGAGACTCATGCTGCAAGTCCCTTCGGAGTGTTAGGGCCTGAAAATGCCCCAAAGGCAGCAGCAGGTGAGAAAAGGAATTGGGAGGGTGGCTGTTGGGGAGGAAGGGAGCTGACTCTTCAGGGTTGGATTGTCTGCCTGCTGTGAGGTCATGAACCACACACACTTTCTCTGTGTGTGTGTGTGTGTGTGTGTGTGTGCGCGCGCCTGTCCATAATCCCTAGCTGGAGGGAGGGATATACAAAGACACTCTTCCCTCTCCCTGTGCTGTATGTCACTCTCTAGAGCTGTGGCTTCCCCTTGGCATGTTTCTGGCTGCCACTGTGTGTTTGTTTGAAGCGACGGCAACTGTTGTGCTCTCTCTTCTGACAGCCTGTACTGCGTCCTTAGTGCTAGTAAAGCTGGCCCTGCCCCCAGCTGATGACATAGTGCCCAGCTATCAGCAGGGAGTGGGGGCCCATGGGAGCTCTGACAACTCTACCAAAAAAAGAGGGAGAGTTTGGAGATTTATTCATCATACTCCTCTCTGAAAAATAATGATTCCTGACATGCTTTTTTTATTTAAAGAGAGGAAGGACAGTTGTTTCTTCATGCTCAGAGCTGTACAAGTATTGACCTCTGTCTCTAGCTCTCCAAAAGCTAACAGTGCTGGTTACTGCACTCCTCCAGTGTGATCTGGAAAGAATCCAGTGCACAACTGATTACATTTCATCCACAGTTAGTTTAACCTTTGAAATGTGTCAATCAATGGAACAGGTCACTAGGTAAGGTCAGTGCAACCTTGCCAGTCCGAGTATTCTCTCACTATTTTCACAGAAAACAACTGTGCGTTCAGAGACTCTTCCCCAATAAATACAAAATGCACCACGAAGACATCAATGAACCACTAATCTTATTTTAAGATGCAATAGCCCATCCATGACCATCAACCAAAAAAAGAAATTAGCTCTCAGCCCTGCAAAAATAAACTCTTATTCAGAGCATCTTTTCCCTACTCAGGAACAACAAAGAACACCATATTTTTCTTTACTTAATCACTTAGGGATTGTTTGATTTAATGTCACGCATTAGGCACAAGTATTTCATATTACTCACTCCCTTAGAATACTGGAAAAAAATTATAAATTAAATTTTAAAATTTCCAAATGAGAGAAAAAAAGTCCACATATGGTGTTCGGAAACAAAGTTTAAAATATTAGAGCAATTGTGTCATCACTGACCACTAGAATTCAGGTTGCAAAATATTTCCCATTACAGTAGAACCTCAGCATTACGAACACCAGAGTTAGTAACTGACCGATCAACTACATACCTCTTTACTGAAAGTACACAATCAGGCAGTGGCAGAGACCAAAATAAATACATACAGTATAGCACTGTGTTAAACAAACTACTGAGAAACAGGGAAAGCAGCATTTTTCTTCTGGAGCATAGTAAAGTTTCAAAGCTGTATTAAGTCAATGTTCAGATATAAACTTTTGAAAGAACAACCATAACAACATTTTGTTCTGAGTTACAAACATTTCAGAGTTAAAAACAACCTACATTTCTGAGGTGTTCATAATTTTCAGATTCTATTGTATATAACCTCCTTTTCTGAAACTCAGAATACTCCTGCTCAACAGCCCCATTCTCAAAGATGTCGAGTGCCCTCAACTCCCACTGAACTCTGCTGGCATGGAGGGCCCACAGCACCCGATAGGATCATACTCTTCATTTCTGTCCAAAATGTTTTTTGGAAAGTTTTGAGTAAAATCCTAGAAGGTGGAAAAAAATAAAATTTTCCCACTTCAAAAGTTCTAGCTTCTCTTCATTTTTATTTTAGGTTTGTACAGAGCTAGGTCACGAAGGTATAAAGCTTTAAAGCTCAGAGTTGGACTGGAGAGTGTGTCCATAATAAGGACCAATGATAGACATGGAAAAAAATGGTATTGACACAATCAGAGTTATGTGGGTTGTAATTTATTTGTTTTTAATGATAGACTAAGCATGTGCAATAGGGTTCTCTCACTGCATTGGTACATGTTAAAAGACAGACAATGTGCTTGTCTGCACAGCTTCGGGCATGCATGCTTTTCAAAAAAAGGCAAAAGGTTTCTGTTAGTTTTGCTATTGCTGAGCTCTTTAATCCTGCTGGAAAAGAATAATAAAAGCAACATTATATTCTCCGACTGATTTTGGCTATTTTCTAAAATCTTTTCCTTTATAGTACAATTTCTCCATGTTACATTCACATTCCACACACTTACCACATCCCATTCTTCCAAGGAGCAATTTGCTCCCCCAAGATTGGAGTACTGTTGTTGCATCATGCCTGAGGCCTTGCTCCATCTCCAGTATTATCAAACCAAACTGCTGCAAATCTTCATGACGGGCATGAACCCAAAACCTTGCCTACATATTCACTGTGAGAAAAAAAACAGGGTCCCTAGAGAAATGTGAGCCATTTTATACTACAGACACAATTTGGATCTAGCCACACAAACACATATAATTCAATTCCCAGAGAAACTAACTTCCAAAGTTATCTACAACTCTAACTCCTACAGGTGAAAAAACATTATTGTAAGTGATAAAAATTACTACTATTGAAGTTTATAAACAATCTTTTCTACAGGAACTCCTTTCAAATTGTGTGTTTAATTTTGAATTTTTCCCAAAGCTGTATAGTGGAGAGATAAAAATCCCACAAAAGTTTACAAAACACATATGCAAAGTATATTTTATTATAATCAACTGTATTACCATAGAAGGCACAAGCTCTATTATGCAAAGCACTGTACAAACACAGAACAAAAAAAGATGGTCCCTACCCCAAAGAGCTTACAACTTAAATATAAGAGATGGATACAGTGAGATGGAAGAGTACAAGGAAATAATGTGAAAATATTGATCACTATAGTACCAGAATACCAGCAGCCTAACCATTGTCAATTATTTTCTATGCATCACTGCAAAGAAGTATTTTAAGGAGGGATTTAAAGGAGGATAATGACATAGCTCTTCAGAGGTTAATGTGGAGCTCCTCCCAAGCACGATGGGCAGCATGAGAAAAAGCACAAAAGGTGCCTGTTTGAAAATTTAACTAGTGGATGATGAAAGGTGGCATCATTGACTGATTGGAGGCAGAACTCAACATTTCAATAGTGAATGAGAGACGATGGGTATCATGGGAATAAGCCATGAAGGGGCTTGAAAGTGAAGACAAATAACTTATATTTGTTGCAACAGAGAAAGGAAGCCAGTGGAAGGATGCAAAGAGAGGGGTGACACGGTCAAAGCGACAGTCTGAAAGAATTATCTTTGCAGCAGTGTTCTGAATAAATATGAGCGGGGCAGGATTGCATTTGTCAAGACCAGAGAACAGGATGTTGTAGTAATTGAGACACGAATGGACCAGAAGCTGGATGAGAGTTTTAGCTGTGTGGATGGATAGGCAAGGCAGTTTCTTAAGAGATGTTACAAGGAAAGAATCTGAAAACATTAGACATAGCCTGCAAGTGAGGATCCAGAGAGGAGGTCCAAGTTGAAGACGACACCCAGGTTACAGACCTGAGTGACAGGCATCATCCTGTTGTTGGCCACAGTAGTCATGAAAGGAGGTTAGGGGAGGGCTTGTGGGGAAGAATAAGAGCTCTGGGCTTGAGCTGACGGCTAGACATCCACAAAGAGATGTCAGAGAGACTGGCCGAAATTTTATTTTGGAGAGAAGGAGACAGACGATTCACTTTACAGCCTGTTAGTACTTCTCACAGAGGTTTGCACAAGAAGAAAAAATGTCATCGCCAAATGAATTTGCAAAGCCAGCAAGTCCTTTGTTTCCAGTCACTGTAGGGTCAAAAGATAAACTTTCATTTTTAAATGGAAATATGTGGGAGTCCAATCAGACCAAATACATACCAATATAAGCGATCCTTACTCATTGAAGTAGTTCAACTGATTTCAGTGGGACAGTGTGCTGGAGGACTGCTTAGGTGTGCCTTAGAGTCCAATCCAGCAAAGCAACCGAGCACATCCCATTAAGAATGTTCACATGCTTGAAGTTATGTATGTTCTTAAATGCTTTACTGGATCAGTGACTTAATTAGCAAATTACTTTCTTCATTATTAAAATATCCCTTCATATTGACATAGAAGAGATTTGATTTAAAAATATGTTCTATGTCCTCCTATTCCCAACTGTCAGCCTGTAGTTCTGTTTTCTTTTATCAGCTAACTAAAAGTAGGAAATGCATGTGTCTGTGTTTCTGCAATGTAACTTTTGAGTTTAAAAACAACAAATTATTAGAGCCTGATCCAAAGTGAAAAGACTCCCAATGACCCCTGTGGGCTTTGGATCAGGCCCTTAATGAATAATTATACTCAGTCAATACAAAGTTAACTGGAACAGCATACAAGTGCAAATCATTACTACCATTACAACCCCCAAAATAGCCATATAATACATGCCTTCAAAAGTATTTTGAAAATATTTATGTAACAATCTCTAACTACTAAAATAATCATGATGAGGTTGTTCCCAGAGCTGAAGATGTTTGCATCAATTTATTGTTAGGCAAAAGTCTTGATTCACAAACTAATACACAAGCAATCAGTTGGATAATGTGGCTTGTGAGCCAATATTTTGTAATTTTAGAAGTTTCTTTCCTGTCCAGTCTAAATAAATTGTTTCTCATACCTTTTCTTTCATGAACTTATGAGCACTAACAAGGTTCATAGCTATGTAAAATGAAATTTCAAACTGAAAATAATTTTTCTATACACCAGAATAGCATACGATATTGTATATTCATTATTCTAGATGTATTAGAGCAATGAACAGATACAAAGAAAAACATACGACTTTAACACTGTTGAACTGAGACTTTGCAACACTTAAGAATACTTTATACAAAGATCTGATGAAATGTTTGTAAAAGAATGAGTGTAAAGAAGTGTTGCCTTGTAGCACCAAGCTTATCCTACAGGGAATGTACAAACAAAACATTTGGAAAAAGAGGGGTAATTTAACAGTATTTGCCTCTACCAGCTGATATTTCAAGACCAGGCACATCCATGTTTTAGGTGTCTGGTTTTGTTCCAATTCTTCAGTTATAACTGATTATAATTCACCACATCTTAAAATGACGCCAGTTTGAGAGCTTCTTACCATTTCCTTAAAAGCGCAACATAGTTCAAAAAACCCACTGCATTATTCATGAGAATTGATTAATATATATCTTATAATGTAAAGATTAAAGAAAAGAGTGCCATCTGAAATTGCAGTCAAGACATACCAAGTCATACAAGGAAGACAGCTCCATACATCTAATGTGCCACAATAAATACAATTGAAACAGTACACTAAATTTCAAACCTTACAAGAAAAAAATCTCAAGCCAACAAGCCACAAAAAAATTATCACATTTATTTTTGTACAATGATCTTTACCATGGGGCTGCATCAAAGGGTTGCTTACAAACATAATTAAAGAAATGACTGCTTCAAAATAGGATTCAATTAAAAAAAGTAAAGACAGGCAATGTTTTGTTATGCATCCCAAGTCCTAATTAATGCTGGCCAAAATTGTTGACCTTTCAAAATTTCAGTTCAAAATTTGTCATAATTTTCATCTAGCTCCAGTCTTAATATTCCAACAGAAGGCATTATGGTGATATCAGCAGCATGGGAGCACAGCAATCTTCAGTTTTAAAAAGATTTTAAGTGTCTAATTTTTATTGTTCTTTTCTACTTAGAACTAGTCTATTATGAACACTAGAAATTCACTTTTAGATCAATTACCAGAAGAGTCTTTAAAAATTAAATGATCTTACATTTTGAATGCTATATTTCATTATTATTACAACTGCAGTCTTAACTCAACTGAAGTGAAAAAAACCATAAACCACAGAAACTTACTAATTTGTTTGTTTTCAAGCTGAGGGATCATACACAGTAAAGGGACCATCCTCTAGTCTACACATTTTCAAAATCACAGTCATGCTGATTCTGAAGGGGGACTGTTTGAAAAAGGTTTTCTACATCTCCTGCTCATTTAAAACCTGATTCTTACATACCCTGAGCACCTGCAACTCATGCTTCTTCAACAGGAACCCCAGGTCTCAGGATCACATCCTTACTGTACTTGCAATAAAAACTTTGATCAATTAATTACTCATAATGTCATGGATGTAACTCCAAAGAGACTGAAGAATACTTAGACAACAATGTAACCATACTGAAATCTTTTAAGCCTCTTTCTTTGCAAATTCTGCATCACAGATAAAAGAATGACATTCTATTCCAACAAAATGGAAAAAAGTTGCTCTCACATGAACATGAATAATCTTCTGACACCTTGACAAAGAAATTCCTTGATAGTCAGAGAAAGGGTTTTTCTGATTTCCTTCCAAGACAGGAGATTGTCTTTATCCATCATCCCCTCTTCCTGATCCCTTCTTCCCAAGTATCCACATCAGCACAACTGTCTATCAGACTAGACAGCAGGAGGGAAAGGTCTGAATGATTGATAGGGCACCAGCACTCTACAGTGCTATTTAAGTGCAGGAATCTATTGTTAGAAACTTGCTTTACAGCAGTTAACCAAATATAATGGTAACCAATTCAACTATTGTACAGCTAGACTCAACCCAAACTAATAAGAGAAGTTTAACTAATTACAATGATCTGATTTTAAAACCAGATAAGTTTTATGGACAGATTCAGTTTGAATATATATTTAAAGACATGAAGTGCTAAAAGAAAAAAAGTTCCTCACACAAGTGCATTGTTCCATGCTCGCCAACCTTCTCTGAGTGAAATCATGGCCCTACCGAAGTTAGTAGCAAAAATCCCATTGACTTCAATAAGGTCATGATTACACTTGAAAATATCTGGGTTTTTTTGCATCCATGTTAAGTGAGCCAGAACAAGTATTGTGCAAGCAATGCATAAACATTGCATTGTTTTCCCACAATTAAGGTAGTTTTGCTTCATATGATGTTGCAAAACATGTGGTCAGACCTCACATGGTGCATTGCTCTGCTGCTGTGTTACTATATGCATTCAGGGATTTTTTGCACTGCGTATGTGGGACAACTACTGGAAGGCAACTGAATTCCTGAACTTGGAGTCAAGCTAAATAAATAATTCCCATGATTCCACTCCTTTCATGCCATCATCCAAGTTTTGCAATCCAGGACCATTTTCAGAGCACAGTCACGCAGCCTGGAGGAAGCACTGGTGAGCGCTATGATCCTTATAGTGAGGACTATAAACAGTTTGTTACAAACATATCTAAATGTATGCAGTGACTTCAGATCCACGGCAATAATGGCCCCCTGTGAAGGAGGAGGAGGAGGCTGAAAGAAAGCAGACAATTTCCTAGACCTTTTTCTGGAGCAACTCCATTCAGTGAAGCACCACTTTTGGGCTCAGCCAACTATCAGTGACTGTTGTGACAGGACAGCAGGACAAATCTGGGATGACAATCTGTGACGGCAGAACTTCAGAACATCAAAAACCTTTTTCTTATTATTCTGTGCAAAGCTCACCCAAGAGTTGCAGTGGCTGAACACCAACATGAAAACTCCCCTTAGCAGGGAGGGGCATATGGCCACTGCCACCCCAACTTCTACTGGTCAGTAGCTAGCCAGTGTGGTTTTGGTAGATCAGCCATTGGGGAAACTGTGATGGAGGTATTTGCTGCAATCAAGAAGGTGCTTCCCACCAGGTTATTGGGCTGAGCAATGCATAGGAGGTTATAAGTGATTTTGCACACTTGGGAATCCCTAAACTGTACTGGGATCATTGATTGGACCCATGTGCCTGACCTTTAACCCCCATGCTAGGCCCCCAAGTTCATCATCAGAAACATTTCTCTATGCGCCGTAAGGTCTGTTTGAGCACTGTGGACATTTCACCATTTACATAGTATAATACGGAAAGATCATGACTCCAGGATCTTTAAAAGATAATAATGTATGGAGATATACCTATCTTGTAGAACCAGAAGGGACCCTGAAAGGTCATTGAGTCCAGCCCCCTTTCTTCACTAGCAGGATCAAGTACTGACTTTGCTCCAGATCCCTAAGCAGCCCCCTCAAGGACTGAACTCACAACCTTGGGGTTAGCAGGCCAATGATCAAACCACTGAGCTATCCCTCCCCACCAGGGATAAAATGCTGGACTGTTTTCTGGAATGCAAAATGGAACTTCTACTCTCACAGTGTCTATGGATATTTGATGGCAATGCCGTTCTTCCAGTCATTCTGGGAGATCCAGCCTACTCTCCTTCTCTAGCTTAGGGAGCCTTTTACTGGGCAACTGAATGGGCAAAAAGAACTGTTTGACTATGCCCTCTACTGTGCAGAATGACAGTAGAGCATCCACTTGGGAGACTGAAAGGCAGACAGAGGAGTCTGATGTCAAAGCTGGAGGCTGCTGAGAAATATCTGCCTCTTAGGACAGCTGCTTGCTGTGCTTCGCACAACCTTTGTGAGAGCAAGGAAGAGAGCCTGGCAGATGGGAGGAGAAGGTTGGCAGACTTGCTAAACATTCTGAATAGTCAGAGAAGATGCCTTTACAACATGTGGTAGCAACTCAGGGGCCACCTGTGATCAATGTGTATGTATTTTTATTAGACTTAAATCAGGATTATTGCACTTAAATTAGCATGTATGTGCAATGCAGCAAAGCCTTCTTCATGCCACATATGGGAATTCTAGTATCTTTTGTGTGGATTTTAACATAATGTATGTATGGATGTTATTGTAGTGCATTTGAAGGTGCAGTAGAGGTGGACATTTTCATAAATTCCATAACAATTCAGTGCAGTGGATGTGTGTATTTTCTCGAATTGTTCTAGCTGTAAAGCCATGACTACAAAGACATTTAGAATGTATTTTTAATAAAAAACAATACATCAATATAAATAATTTTCAGTAGTAAGAAGCTAAAGATAAGTAACACTGTGCAAATAGAAAAGATTTAAAAAACCCTTCAAAAGTTACTAAGAATAGCACGCAGACAAGGTTCTGACTCAGGATCACAAAATGTACATATACAGGACACTCATAATTGTTCTCCACATCTTTGGATGTGGGATGGCAGTAGAAGAGCCTCTCCACTGCTGGTGAAGGCGTTAAGAGAATCTCTCATTTTCCACTATTTTCTTTGTTGTTCTGTGGCATAGAATGCCTAGAGAAGGACTTGTTTCTGGGCACTTTTGCACTGAATGATGCAACCCAGAAAGTGGAAGTCTCAGAGGTAAAGGCTGCAGGGGACACAGATAATTGTTCAGTCCTTTACCAGAAAGTTACCATGTTCTCCAAGAGGATGACTTGCGTCTCTGTCATCCGCAGCAGCTGTGCTTGTGCAATCTAACCATTTCCCTGCCCTTTTCTCTCTCCTCTGTCATGCTTCAGGAAACCTTTCCTCCACTGCTCCATCTTTTGCGATTCATATCTAAGGTCACTCAATATGTCATCCCTTGACTCCTCCTTCCTCCTATGCAGATTGGACAGCCATTCACTTAATATTAACACCCCTGTCCTAGGTCACTGCTATGGGAGAAAACTGGAAAACTAGCTACTGTCAAAATTTAAGTCTTCATGCCAAAAAGTGATAAAATGTTACTTTTTCATTCATTGTGGAATTCCATTCTCATAGGCTTTCCCCACATCTTGGAGGATCTTGGAGATGGTTAGATGTTTTCACAAGCTTCCCATTTATGTAGGGCCCCTGGGCCTGTGCAGTCAATGGGGTGGATGGTGGGTGGTTGTTCTACCAAATTGGAGGAAAGAGGTAACTCACATGAAAAGCACAAACAGAAATCAAGGTGGAGGCTACTTAAAGATGGTGCAGTAAACTAAGGCTAGTAATTGCATGCGTACCCCTGTAAGTAACCAGTGAGATGGAGGTTGGTGGGTAGGGAAAGAGGGAACAGGCAGATGCAGGCTAATAATTACGCATGCACTTCTGCAGACTATGCTTACTTTTGGGAACATGCTTCAGGTAGCCAAAGGCAAAAAAGAGGGACTGCCATTTGCCACGATGATGTCTCCAGAACTGCTGCCAGAGCACAAAGGGAAACATGAGCTACATGTGCATGTCCCCAGAGAGATGCATTGACATGAAATCTCCATGCCAAATTAGAGCACTATTTATAGCTTAAGTTTTCTTCAGTGCCCATGGATCAGTATAAATTGCACGGACAAATTTATAGAATTCTGCAATAGCCTGTGGGGAGGCAAAGATACCCTTAAAATAACCTTTTTTGAGAAGTGTTATGTATCTGTCTCCGAGTTCACTGGGTGGACGAGATGAGAGATTTCATTATCTCCTCCTCGTTTGTGCCATCAATGGTGTCCACCAAATACAATGGTTCAGCAGTGGCTCTCTCGCAAATATACTGTCCAGCTCGTTATAGAAGATGTAGACTCTGCAAGCTCTCCCAGAGCCCTATTATTGTCCCCAACACTCTTGTAACCCTGTTGGAGTGCATTTCCTTTACTAAAGTGTTGACTTGAGTCTCAGTTGTACCCTCTTTGCTTCATTTTTTCCAGACAGTTGTTTGTATATTTGTGCTTTGTGATGGCTAGAATCCAGGTGGGCCTGTACATGCTCCTCTCTCCAGAGAGCAATGAAGTCCAGGACCTCAGCACGAGACCATGCTGAAGCATGAGGCACAACTGTTCAATGATCAAGAGTAGAGAATGACAGGTCTGCAAACCCCGCAGCAGCTGTAATCACAAAAGATAGAATTTGGCTACACACTAGCATTTAAATGGAGAAGTGGCATCTGGTCAGGATGACCCTGGAGCAGTAGATGACATATAGATATCCATCAAAGTAGTATAGGATACCAGTGGAAGGACTTGGCAGTTGTGTAATGTTTCCGGATGGGGATGTAGCCATATCTAGTTTGCTGAGTGTAAATCCACATCTCAGTAACTCACTTTCCAAGTAGATTTAATAACACACATTAAAAAGCCAGATGACTTGCATTAAAAAAAGTGGTTTATGACAAGGTACTTTCATGCAAAATAACTCAAGTTAACCTGCAACAAATTTCAAGTGTAGACAAGCCCTAAGACTTGAAAAAGGATTTCACCCTTTGTGTTTGCTTCCAGTTCGGACATAAAATGTTCACTTGTGAAGAAAAATATGAGACCTGCTTTTGGGGGAACATTGTAAAGACATTTTAAATGAAGCATATTTCACATACAATGAATCAGATTCTGTCCTGCTACACTAGCTTGGATGAGGTTGCATCAGTATAACCCAGGACAGATGACCCAATACATAGGGATCTGTACACAAATACATATAGATGTTTAAAGTGCAGAAAGCCTTCCAGTTTCTCATTTGCAATGCACACTGTAGTTCGATTAAAGAAATCAATAAACTGGGGCATGGTTAGGGGTGTGCTTCATTCTCTTCTACAGTCACAAACAGGAAGACTAGAAATTATCTGCTTAGGGCTCCTTTTAAAAAGCATAGTCCTTTGTTGGGTGTAGTTCACGAAACAAGCCAGCACAAGTCAGATCAGAGCAGGGCACAGCTCTCTGGGAACTGCTCCCAGGCAGTATAAAAGTGAGCCTGGCACAGTTCTCAGTGACCTGTTTCAAGTGGAAGTCAAGCTAGAATCTGCATAGAACTATGGCTAGCATACCCAATCAAAACAGCAAAAGGTTATAGCTGTCAGAGTGTTCTTTTGTTGCAGTTGCCAAGAAAAACTGCTTCATCCAAGACACTAGAACTCACTGACCCCTTATGTTTATCTGCGCCACTATGACCTTGATTGCTTAGTTCTGGACTCAGCCCGTAAAATATCTGGTCATTCTATCTGTCATTGAATACTTCTGCAAGTGAGTCTTCTTCCGCAAGAAGGACAAAGAAACCAGATAAAGCAAAACCTGACAGAGTTTTATCTTGTATGCTGTAAATACAAGTCCCAGCTGAAATTTATTATTCAAAAAACACAAAGACTTCTTCCCCAAATACCATAAAAATTGTTGATAGACAATAGAGTTTAAATCTTTTTTCAAAGCTAAAATAAAACATTTTTGAAAAACCACAACAACAAAAAAGTTTTCTAGTCCTTTGTACAGCAAAAGGCTGTAGATCAAGTACTGGAACAATGCACTCTACCTCCATAAAACACATCATAAACATGAAATGAGAGAGAGAGTACATTATTTAACTGAGAAAATTTGGGGCTTAATTCTACGTTCAGTTAAATAAATGGCAAAGCACCAATGGGCCCTTGCTAGAATTATGTGAAGGATTATCTGACTACTAAAGTAGTTACATAGGGGCCATCAGTCTCTATCAAATGCACAAAGTAAACAAAATTGCTCCACTTTCACATTCAAGTACAGTTTACTAATATGCTGGCTTCCAAGTAAAAAGCTGAAGCCCTTCAAAAGGCCAAGTAAGCACAGGTAGGAGAAATATAATACAGTCTATGTCAAACCAAGTGGGAAATAAAACAAACAAGCTTTGTAACATTAGGACTAAGTACTGTATAAGTAGATCTTGGTCAAAGACAGCAATAATTGAAACTGCTGCATTAAATTTTTACTTGTTGCTGTGGTGTTGTTTTTTAAATCACATTAAGACTAATTTTTTAGGTAGAATATTAAGCCAATTTGTGTGGTTACTGTTACAATAAACCAGACATCTGGAATCTACCAAGGAAACCTTTCATTAAACTTTTATGCAGTGAAATATGTTAACATTAAATACTACAGTATCTGCCTTACTTAAAATAAATTACTATCCCCAGGCTCTTTCCAAGCATCAGATTAAAATGCTCTTTGCAAAATATCAAACAAATATTAAATAATTTTCATGACATTTATGCCTCTGAAATATATTATCAAAGATTTTTAATGCCATTTAAAGGTACAATTAAGGTAAATTTAATGCATATGATGAGGATCATGTTTAAGTTCCAGGGAGAGAAGAAAAATGTGACCATGGAAATTATGTTTTTGCTGGTGTTTTGGACCTAGCTGAGGGTTACGCATCCAGCCATCCTACCACAACTGGTTCTAGGACCTAATGCTTGTCCCCTTAGTGTACTCATGGAGAGACAAACAAAACTTCAATAAAGACATTCTATTAAAGATAATACCCATTTGCCTATTCTCATTTTTGACTCATTGATGTGCAGTCTTGCTTCCATCACAGATCAGAGGTCTTGAATGGATGTGTATCCAATATATACTTCCAAGCCTCTGATGCTCACAACTTTGAGGACTGCTACATCTGACCCCCTACAAGGGAGCTCCTGCATGAAGTTTGTACAAGCTGCACCACTACTATAGCTGTCATAATATCATAAAGCTTTTAAACCATTTAAATTATTCAAAACACTTCAGAAACATAAAATAAGATTGATTCCATTGTCTTATCCTCCAGACTCAGGATTTCCATAGAGGAAAAAGACGGTTACTCACCTTTGTAACTGTTGTTCTTCGAGATGTGTTGCTCACATCCATTCCAGATAGGTGTGCGCGCCGCGCGTGCACGTTCGTCGGAAACTTTTTACCCTAGCAACTCCAGTGGGCCGGCAGGTCGCCCCCTGGAGTGGCGCCGCCATGGCGCTCGATATATAACCCTTGCCGGCCCACCCGCTCCTCAGTTCCTTCTTGCCGGCTACTCCGACAGTGGGGAAGGAGGGCGGGTGTGGAATGGATGTGAGCAACACATCTCGAAGAACAACAGTTACAAAGGTGAGTAACCGTCTTTTCTTCTTCGAGTGATTGCTCACATCCATTCCAGGTAGGTGAATCCCAAGCCATACCTAGGCGGAGGGGTCGGAGTGAGAAGTAGCGGCATGGAGCACTGCAGATCCGAAGGCCGCATCCTCTCTTGACTGCTGGACCAGGGCGTAGTGGGAAGCGAAGGTGTGGACCGATGACCAGGTCGCTGCCCGACAGATTTCCTGGATGGGCACACGGGCGAGGAAAGCCAGCGACGACGCCTGCGCCCTGGTAGAATGCGCAGTCACACCGCCCGTAGGAACGTGGGCCAGCTCATAGCAGGTCCTGATACAGGACGTTACCCATGAGGATAACCTCTGCGAGGAGATAGGAAGCCCCTTCATGCGGTCCGCTACTGCCACGAAAAGTTGGGGGGATTTGCGGAACGGTTTGGTCCTCTCCACATAGAACGCGAGAGCCCTACGGACATCAAGCGAGTGGAGCTGTTGCTCCCTGCCTGAAGAGTGAGGTTTCGGGAAAAAAACTGGGAGGAATATCTCTTGGTTGATGTGGAAGGTCGAGACCACCTTGGGGAGAAAGGCAGGGTGTGGCCTCAGCTGCACCTTATCTTTGTGGAAGACTGTATACGGGGGGTCTACCACGAGAGCCCGGAGTTCCGACACCCGCCTAGCTGAGGTGATAGCTACTAGAAAGGCAGTCTTCCAAGAGAGATAGAGTAGGGAGCAAGTAGCTAACGGCTCAAAGGGGGGCCCCATGAGCCGAGACAACACCAGGTTAAGATCCCAGGTTGGAGCAGGGAGTCGGACGTTAGGGTATAAACGTTCCAGCCCCTTTAGGAATCTAGTCACCGTCGGGTGAGAAAAAACGGAGCGGCCATCCCCACCTGGGTGAAAGGTGGAGATAGCTGCCAGGTGGCCCTGCAAAGACGATATCGCCAGGTCCTGTTGTTTGAGGGACCAAACATAGTCTAAGATATTGGCCACCGAAACTTCCATAGGGCGGAGACCTTTCTCCACGCACCAACAGGAGAAACGCTTCCACTTGGCCGAGTATGTCGCTCTAGTGGAAGGCTTCCTGCTGCCCAAAAGTACCTCCCGTACCGGGGTGGAGCAGCGCAGTTCAGAACCGGTCAGCCACGCAGGAACCAAGCCGCTAGGTGCAGCGACTGCAGGTCCGGGTGACAGAGAGTCCCGTGTTCCTGGGTAATCAGGTCCGGGTGAAGGGGCAGGGGAACTGGGTCGGCTATGGCCAGGTCCAGCAGCATGGGGTACCAATGTTGCCTGGGCCACGCCGGGGCTACCATGATCACGCGAGCCCTGTCCCTGCGCACCTTCAGAAGGACCCTGTGGACCAGTGGGAACGGGGGAAACGCGTAGTACAAGTGGGTCGTCCACGGAATAAGGAAGGCATCCGCTATAGACCCGGGCTCCCTGCCCTGAAAGGAGCAGAACGCCTGGCACTTCTTGTTCCCCCCGGACGCGAAGAGGTCCACACGGGGATAACCTCACCTCTGGAAGATTGAGAGGGCGACGTCCGGGCGAAGGGACCACTCGTGTGATAGGAAGGATCTGCTCAGGCGATCCGCCAGCGTGTTCCGTACTCCGGGGAGGAAGGAAGCCGTGAGGTGAATGGAGTGGGCTACACAAAAGACCCAGAGTCGCATCGCCTCGTGACATAGGGGAGAGGATCTGGTGCCGCCCTGCTTGTTGATATAGTACATGGTCGTCGTGTTGTCGGTAAACACCGCGACACAACGACCTCGAAGCTGGTGACAGAACGTTTGACAAGCAAGGCAGACCGCTCTCAACTCCCACATGTTGATGTGCAGCTTCACCTCCTGCGGGGACCACAGGCCCTGTGTTCTCAGGGTTCCCAGGTGGGCCCCCCAGCCGAGATCTGAGGCATCCGTTGTTAGGGACACCGAAGGCTGAGGAGGGTGGAAAGGGAGCCCCGCACACACTACGGACTGGTCTAGCCACCAGCCGAGAGAATCTAACACCCCCTGGGGGATTGTGATCAGCATGTCTAGCGGTTGCCTTGCCGGCCGGTAATGTGCGATGAGCCACAACTGGAGGGGCCTCATGCGGAGCCGAGCGTAACCGGTCACAAATGTGCATGCTGCCATGTGGCCTAACAGGGTTAGACATGTCCGTATTGATGTCAAGGGGGCTGCTCGCAATCGCTGAACAATCGCCGACAACGCCTGGAACCTCGGTAACGGCAGAAGAGCCCTGGCCACGGTGGAGTCCAGGACGGCCCCGATGAACTCCACCCTCTGCGTGGGGAGCAGGGTGGACTTGTCTATGTTGATCATGAGGCCCAAGGTAGCAAACAGGCCGGTGATCCTGCGGACATGGCTGCAAACCTGTAGTTCCGACGTGCCCCGAATTAACCAATCGTCTAGGTAAGGGAACACGTGGATATGACTGCGCCAAAGATGTGCCACAACGACTGCCATGCATTTTGTAAATACCCTCGGGGCCGTAGAAAGGCCAAATGGGAGGACTGCAAATTGGTAGTGAAGGCGGCCCACCACGAATCGAAGGAAACGTCTGTGGTGTGGCCAAATGGCAATGTGAAAATAAGCGTCCTGCATGTCGAGGGCGGCGTACCAGTCTCCCGGATCCAGGGATGGGATAATGGTCCCCAGGGATACCATGCGGAACTTCAACTTCACTAGGTATTTGTTGAGCTCTCGCAGGTCGAGGATAGGCCTGAGGCCTCCCTTGGCCTTGGGGATCAGAAAGTAGCGGGAATAAAACCCCTTGCCTTTCTCGTTTTCCGGAACCGCCTCTATAGCTCCTTTGTTGAGGAGCGTCTGTACCTCCTGTCGAAGGAATTGCTCGTGAGAGGGGTCCCTGAAGAGGGACGAGGAAGGGGGGCGGGAAGGAGGAAATGATATAAACTGCAGGCGGTATCCCGTCTGCACCGTGCGTAAGACCCAGCGGTCCGATGTTATTTGGGTCCACGGCGGGAGGAAAAACGAAAGGCGGTTGGAAAACGGGGGGGAAGGATCCGTGGGGAAAACTGTTACTGCGCCCTCGGGCGCACCTTCAAAACGAAGGCTTGGGTCCAGGCCGGGGCTTAGAGGAGCTTTGATTCTTCCCCCCCCCCCCGGTTCCCCGAATGCCTACGCCTTCCATTCCTGCCACGGCGCCTATTGAGGTCCTGCCGTTGGCGGAACTGGGGGTATGGCCTGCGCTGCTGTTGCTGCTGTGGCCAGAAGGGTCTGCGCTGCGTTCCCGGCGTGTGCATCCCGAGGGAGTGCATAATGACCCGATTGTCTTTGAGACTCTTAAGTCTGGGGTCTGTCTTTTCTGAAAACAGGCCCTGGCCTTCAAACGGGAGGTCCTGGATGGTGTACTGGAGCTCCGGTGGAAGGCCAGAGACCTGAAGCCAGGAGATACGGCGCATCGTTACCCCCGAGGCGAGGGTGCGGGCAGCCGAGTCTGCAGCGTCCAAAGAAGCTTGCAACGAGGTTCGTGCAACCTTCTTGCCCTCGTCCAGAATGGCCGCAAATTCTTGGCGGGCCTCCTGTGGCAGCAGCTCTTTCAATTTGTCCGCTGCCACCCACGAGTTAAAAGCATATCTGCTGAGCAGGGCTTGTTGATTTGAAACCCTGAGCTGAAGGGCCCCAGCTGAATAGACCTTGCGGCCGAGGAGGTCCATACGTCTGGCCTCCTTGGATTTGGGGGCTGGAGCTTCCTGTCCATGGCGCTCCCTCTCGTTCACCGACTGCACCACCAGGGAACACGGTGTCGGGTGGACGTGGAGGTACTCGTAGCCCTTGGAGGGGGCCATGTACTTCCTCTCGACGCCCCTCGCCGTAGGGGGGATGGAGGCCGGTGACTGCCAGATTGTATTGGCGTTGGCCTGGATCGTCCTAATGAAGGGTAGGGCGACCCTGGTGGGAGCATCAGATGAGAGGATGGTGACGATAGGGTCCTCGATCTCAGAGACCTCCTCGGCTTGCAGGCTCAGATTCTGAGCTACTCGCCTAAGGAGGTCTTGGTGCGCCCTGAGATCCAGCGGAGGAGGGCTACTGGAGGAGGTGCCAGCCACCGCTTCATCGGGGGAGGAGGATGAGGAGACCCCCGGCAAGAAAGTGTCCAGTGGGGGGTCCCCCTCAGCCCTCGCCTCTGTCTCAGGAGCAAGAGCAGGGTCTTGCTGCTTGGATCCTTCCTCTCCATCCGGGGAGGGAGGGGGGCGAGACAACGAAGCCTCCGGCACCCTGTGCTCCGCCGTTGCAGGCCTAGCAGGAAGCTGTTGGGGGCCCTGGGCTTGATGGTATGCCCAGGGGGTCCAAAACCCCCACTGCCGCGGATCCTGGTCCTGTTGCGGAGGGTCCTGAAACAATGCCGCCTGCCTGTCGGTGCCCAGCGCATACACGCTGTCTGCTTGAGAAGACACCGACGGCTGTCTAGAAGGCCATGGCAGGGCCGACTCCGGCTGATACTGGTCTGCGCGGGTCGGCACCGAAGATCTTCTCGGTGCCGGAGATCGGTACCGGGAGTCATAGCGGCGCCGGGATCGGGACCGGGTTCTGTCTCGGTGCCGGGATCTGGAACGGTACCGGCCGCTGCTTCGGTGCCGGGATCGGGACCGGGACCTGCCACCGATGCGGTGCCAGGAGGTCGACCGGGACCGGGACCTGCCACCAGCTCGGTGCCGGGAGGTCGACCGGCGTGGTGAGTGACGGCGAGACTGGCTCCTCGAGTCACGGTGCCGGTATTGACGGCTGGAGTCAGACCGCGACCGTCTGGAGGTCGATCGGTGCCGCGAGTGCGACCGGTACCGCCGAGGGGAGCGGTGCCGGGACTGCGAGCGGCGGCGGGATCTCGAGCGACCGTGGCGTCGGGACCTGGATCGCGAGCGCGAGTCCCGAGACGGTGCCGTCATCATGGGCTTGCCTCTAGATGCTACCAGCACCGGAGGTAGCGGGGGTGGCGGCTGAGTAGACTCAGTTAGGGCGATAAGGTCCCGTGCCGAGGCGAAGGTCTCCGGTGTGGATGGGACCAATAGCTCAACCCCAGATCTTATGGGGGAGCTTGGCGGCACCGGACTCGACGGACCCACCGGGCCCGGAGTCGACGGTGCCGGTAGTGCCGCGGCCGATGTCGATGCCGGGCGCTCCATTCGGGTCTGCCTGGCTGGAGTAGCAGACGTTGACTGTCTCGCCTCTGCACCCGGTGCCGGGGAAGGTCGGTGCCGGGGAGTCTTCCCGGTGCCGGTGCGATCCGGTGCCGGCGCCGAGATCACGGCCTGTGAAGCTGCTGGGTCAAGTGCCGTCTCCATGAGGAGAGTCCTGAGTCTCTGGTCTCTCTCCTTCTTTGTCCTGGGCTTAAAAGCCTTGCAAATGCGGCACTTGTCCGACCTGTGCGATTCCCCCAGGCACTTCAGACACGCGTCGTGGGGGTCGCTGGTTGGCATAGGCTTTTTACAGGCCGCACACTGCTTAAAGCCCGGCGAACCAGGCATGAGCCCGGTGCCGGGTAGGGCTACAGCCCAGACCGGCGAACAAATATATACAATACTATTTACACTACAACTAATTAACTAACTATACTTAACGATCTAACTAACAACTGTAATAATAACGGTAGTTAACAAGGAGAGCTAGGGACGTGGAGGACAGCTATGCCGCGCTCCACAGTTCCAACGACCAACACGGCGGTAAGAAGGAACTGAGGAGCGGGTGGGCCGGCAAGGGTATATAATCGAGCGCCATGGCGGCGCCACTCCAGGGGGCGACCTGCCGGCCCACTGGAGTTGCTAGGGTAAAAAGTTTCCAACGAACGTGCACGCACAGCGCGCACACCTACCTGGAATGGATGTGAGCAATCACTCGAAGAAGAATCACCGGCTACTGCAGTGGGATTCCTGTGCATGGGATAAGTCTACGCACAGAAATATAAAGCCCAGGAAGCTCATGCTGAACTGAAGTGAATTGCCTCCATGATTAGGGTCAGATATTTTCACCCCTCTCAGAAAAGCTAACCTCAGTGCCTTCTACCTACCAACGTAAAGCACCCAGGTACAGGTAGGGGTCTAAAGCAGTGGCAGGCAACCTGGAGCCCAAAAGCCACATGCAGCCCATCAGGGTAATCTGATTGCAGGCCATGAGACATTTTGGTGGCATTGACCATCCGCAGACACAGCCCCTCTCAGCTCCCATTGGCTAGGAACAGTGAACCGCAGCCATTGGGAGCTGCGGGGGCCGTGCTTGCAGACGGTCAATGCCACCAAAATGTCTCATGGCTCGCGATTACCCGGATGGGCCACATGTGGCCCGCGGGCTGCAGGTTGCCCACTGCTGGTCTAGAGCTTCCCTCCCCCTTATAATTATTATAAAACCCCAAGTCTGGAATATATCTAGTGCCATGTATGATTAATTCATTTTTTCACCTTATCCTTTGAGTTGGTTTTCACCAGCCAATTTTCTGCACAAGATAGAGTATAAATTCTTTTCATTCTCACCAAGAAGGCTGCAATACTCGGTCATTATTTTGGGGAGGTGCATGCTGTCCTGTTGCCCATCCAAGCAGGAGGGTTTTGTAATGAGAGTGCAGATTTATTACTATGATTTAGAAGCAGTGTTTAGTGAGCTGCAATATAGTATATGGAGGTTAGAGCCATGCGTTACAGCATTGTGCAAGTAAATACCTGTAACCTTTGATTCTTAGAAAATGACCTAAGATTCTGTTGTGTCCCGGATGTAAATGACAATGAAATTGACAAGACAAAAAAAAAGTTTCATGCCCCTAGTCTGCTCCCTGAGTCCCTCCTTATCCTGCTCCTCTCCTTTGTGGTGGTGGGGAGGTGAGGAGAGACACTGCAAGCGGCAGGGTCTCACAGGGGAGGGGGCGTGAGGAGGGACGCGACGAACAGTGGAGACCTTCAGAGAGGGGGGTTGGAGTGGAGGAGGGACTCATCAGGCAGCGAGGGTGCTGGGGGCCTTGGGAAAGGGGCAGAGCAGGGAGGAGAAGAGGCAGAGCGCAGGCAGGGCCATGACAGCCCAGGCATCCAGCAGTAGTAGCTGCACCGGGGAGGCTTAGCCTTCTCTAGCCTATTACACCCGCCACCCATGGGAATGATGACTTCAAACATCTTAGAAGAAACACCTTTAAAGGCATGAAAACCATCACCACCACCTGACTAATGTACAGATTTTTTTTAAACCAAGGTTTAGAAAAAAACTCATCTGTACATTTGATTTGGAAAACAGTTACACAAATTAAAAAGAAGAAAGAGGTGGGGAGAAGGCTTTGTCCCAATCTTCATCCACTTTAATTCAGCAGCTGAGTTTTAAGAGGATTCGTGCTTGTTCAGTGCATGCTGTTCTCATCATAACGAACATTTACAGCAATTCTTATCTTCAAGGAGTACATTTTGTTCAGTGCTGTTCAAGTATGTACTCCAAACAGTAAACTACAAACGAAAGTAGATATGCTGAAATGAATGATGATTGTTTTTTATGTAGATGTACTACAGCAGCGAAAGGCAACTGTGCTATTGCTTTATTGTTTCCAGTCTTTCCCTCCATGTACCTAAGTTAACAGAATAACCAGGAGAGAATGGTCCACTCCCTGCCTTTAAGCAGGATAATTATTTTGAGTTTTGAAGGCTATGTTCTCAATTTGTGTATTAAATTAGAATTGCAGCATACCCATTGATCCAATGCTTTAGCTATTTTTCTTCACCCAAGTACTCATTACTCAATGCCTGTCCAATTAACAACCCCATCCAAATATAGATCATAGCCCCGTCACTAGCTGTAGCGGCTTCACTAAAGAGACCATGGTAATTGGCATGATTCTTCTATAGCACAACATTCTATTCCACAAAGCATGGAATCCATTGCACAAAAAAGCAGTTCACTGAACAAATTTTTACTGATCCTTACAGGCAAACGTTTGTTTGGCAGTAATAACTGAAAGGACGGGGAAGGCGGTGAAGTTAAGTAATACTTTACTGCAACATCAAAAACAGTGTTAATTCTGGGAGGGAACAATTGCACAAACAGGTTTGTGCAAAACTGATTTTAGTTTGGAAAGGACTTGTGCTTTAGATGGCATCATTTCCAGAGTTAAGAGGCATTTGCCACATTTTTACAGGAAAGTCAAAGTACAGTTATGTATGAGGTGTTTTTAAGTGTGATTTCACCTTATGCCTGGAGTGGGAAGTGGATGATATAAAGTATTTTCAGCCATCCATGTTCATAGGCTGCAGAAAATATTTCACATAAGATGACTTAAATACACTTTCAAAAGAAAGGGGAAAAATGAAAACTTTATAGACTTGCAAATCTGAGGAATTTATACTTGACTTGCATTCTTTACAGTATGGTTTTAAACTACAAATCCTTTGTAAGTACATAACAATAAGACAGGAAGTAGCAAACTCATAATCAGTAACCTTAGATCTTTTTGAAGTGCAAAGCAGCAAAGTGACAACCTGCTGAGTAAAACAAACATCACACCTCTAGAGAAGTAGGTAAGTGATGAGAGAAAAATCATTAACTGCTATTCTATTGTACAGTGAGAATTTGGAATGGGATACATTTACACTTAATAAGTAGATTGATTCAGTGCACTTGTTTCGTCATTCATTTTAGTTTTTGAAAAAGTGAAAGCTGCTACTGCTGTTGGTATCCAAAAGACTTGAATTATTCTACACAGAATTGTTTTATTTTCCACAGCATAAATGAGAAATTACCGAGGTTTATAAAACAAATGGATGGTGCATTTATTTAAAAAGAAATTAGATAACCAATATCAGCACTGAGATTTGGACAACAAAGTCAAAATGCACTGATGAATATGCTTGTGTGTGTATATATAAAAGAGGAATTCTATCAAATTAAAATGCTAATATTTAAAGAAAAGTAAACCTCCATCTGTGCTATAATAAAAGTCTGTTATAATTATTCAATGAATTTATAAATGATAAAAGATATGTATGCAAAACTTGTATAGTCTATAGCAAGACTGGACTGTACTGTCCTGCAGTGTCTAATTTAAATTTAAATAAAAACTCATTTCCTTTTTAAAAGGGGCACTGTCAACTTGAAATCTAGTCAATTTTTTCAAAAATAATTTCCGGTATTAAACCTGTTCCTGGGATACTCTGTCAATTTGGGGTTTTGCAAACAAATTGTTTCAGACAGCAACAAAGGAAAAGAAACAACCCCCATGAACAAGAGGGAAGACTGTTCTACTGACTGACTACAAAGGGAAAATTGTATAGACAAATAGGGGGGAAGAAAGGGGGAAAAATTTCTGCCCTCTCATTGTGGATATTTTTTGGAACAATAGTAGCTTAAAAACAATTAGACAGAAGTGTGGGGTTGTTTGACTTTTTTTAAGTTGACATCCCTTTAAAAAAAAAACAAAACCGCAAACCAGCTACCTAAGTGCAACTCTTCAATGAACTGCAGTGCAACTGGCAACTGCGCTTGATGTGCCTGACATTTATGACAATATGGACAAGGTGGATAATGTAATATTAATATATATCATATTACTCACCTTGTCTGCTTTTTCCTCAAGGACTGGCAGGGCAACAGATATTCAGGAGTAGGCTGAAAGCCTCTGCAAGGATGAAATCTTAGCTACTCTTCTAGGCAAAGAGCTAGGGATACACAGGATAAATTAGGGTAATGAAAAATGCTTTTTAGCTACATGGAGCCTAGAGAGCAATTAAGGGCTATGGAAGACTACGTCATAATTTTTTCCTGTGCTACTGCAAACACTGTATTGTTGTGAATTCACGCTTTAGTGAAATTACATCAACTTCAAAATCAACTTCTTGTCTAGCCTCTATTCTTCCTGCTCTGTTGCTTCTGGTCAAATAGTAGGAAATCAGTGAGGAAATATCACTTGAAATGAGCTATTTATCATGCACCAAAAAGGGCAAGGACCCCATAAACCGCAGTGATCTGTTTCCTATTAGCATCACACAACAGAAGGCAACATTATTCACATTAACAATTTTTACAACCTCTGTAAGTAAAGGGAATAAGGTTAGAAAGTGACTTATTTTTGTCTGCTATAAAATGTTAATTATTCACAGAGAAGAAACTTCTCTTTTTTAAAAAAAGGAAAATCTGAAGTTAAAACTTTGATGTACCAGTAGTTTGCAGGAGGAGTGAGGGAAAGGAACAAAGTTTACACCCCTCTCAATTGTTTTGGAAGTGAGTAATTCAGCTAAGTCAAATTAAATATTTGTGTAAATATTATTCACAATATACAGAATCGAATTTTTTATACTAGTAAAGGTAGGGAAATTCACCATCACACTATATGATTATGTCATGATCAAGAGAGAAACCGTGGGTGAGGTAATATCTTTAACACCACCACTACCACGACAAAGAGCATTTTCCTACAACCCAGAGAGTAGGGAAGAAAGAGTAAAGGAGAAATTGAGTCATATGTTATATAAAAGGTCAGACTAGATGATCAGAATAGTCCCTTCTGGTCTTAAAATCTATGAATACAAATGGCAGACCTTAAAAAAAGACACTCAGCAAACACACTGGGTGGAAGCCAAGGGAATAAGAACCTGGAAGACTAAAAAGGTTTCCACATAGCTAAGTACCAGTCATGCCAGAAGAGTGAAGTTGTATGTTTTATTTGTTTAGTCATTGCTGGTATGATATACCATTATTTGTAGGAGGCTGCTCATTTTTATTTTTTTTATTAATTCCTCTCAAGTAACTATACTGTATGTAACCAAACTACATGATTTTCAGGTTTATCCTATGCCCCAGAGATACTTACCTTAACAAAAAAAAATGTATACAATCTCATACTATGCTAGTATATTTAAGTGATAAGTTTAAACACCATCTATTTCTTTGCAACAATGCTGTATAAAAAACTCCAGCACTGGTCTCAAAATTTAACAAAAAGGACATCTAAAATAGCGATCAAGTATTCAAGAGATCCCAGTTGCTAAACATTAGCAAGTCACTACAGATAATGTGCAAATTGCAATTTTTCAAAGGCTTATATCTTGGACAAATTGGGTGGACTTTCAGAGTGATGGCAAAAGATACATTCCTGACAAGAGGGCCACACACCTGCCAAATTTCAAGCCCCTGCTCCAAATAATAAGGGCAGTGCAACATTTCAAAGAAAAAGTCACTAGAAAATTTAAACATAGGCAAAACAACATGTTTTCCCTAGCATCATTCTCCGTAGCTGAATTATTTTGGTTGAAATGTTCCAAACAGAGGCAGGCACCTAGAACATAAAATTTCAGCCCAAAACAGTTAAACTTTGGCAAAGATATAAAGCAACTGAAAACAGGGTCTTATAATGGGAAGTATCAGGCAACCTTAATAATAGGTGGTGCTGTGTATAATTAAATAAAAAGCACTTTGTACAACCAAAAATATTGGTTTCCTCTTGTTTATGAGAGTCATTACACTCTACTGTTGCCTATTGTAACTGCTTTTTTCCACATAACCTAAAAGGTCAACATGAAGGCTTTTAATTCCAGCAATTTGACAGATGAAATTGATCTGGCTTTAGACCAATTTTGGATTACCGTTTGTAGTTAGAATTACAAATTCTATTTCTTAGACTGATTTACTGAACAATTTCCAGTCTCTTTTGAAAGCAAAATTCTCATCTTGCTTTAAAGTGAAATAATACTGTAATTAGTTTATTTGGGGGAGAGGGGCAGAGAGAATAAAAGAGCACTAAATACAGAGATGCATTTGTAAGGTTGATACTGGTCAGTTTTAACACCATATTCACACAAGAGTTCATAGATTTTGAATATTTGTCAACTATCTGCCTGAGCCAGACTCAAATGTATGGTCTCATATATATTATGAAACTTTCACTACAGAGTGAAAGATTGCCAAGATCTATCCTAATGAAATCTCCCAGGTTTTCTAATTTCTAGGGAAATAAAACCTCAACAGCAGACACAGAAGATGGAAGAGATATATTAGGTCAACTAGTCCATCTTGTCATTTCAGGATTGTGGCCAAATATATTTTCTAGCATTGTGTCCAGCCTAGTTTTGGTTCAGTGAGGAGACTCCCACTATCTCTCTTGGAATACTATTCCATAGTCAAATACAGCAGTTTTCAGAGACTGGTTTATGAAGAACTGTTTGGTAACATGGGGCAGGCTCTTTTTTCCATTTCTACCCTTTAAACTGCATTAAGGGCCAGCTAAAACACAGATTTTCAGACAATAAAATAAACTTCAGATTTTCAGTAAAACTTAGAATCCGAAAGATCCCATTTAGGCACCTAAATAACTGGCCAGATTTTCAAAGTAACTCAGCAGCCCCATTATTATCTGCTTTGAAAATCTGCCCTCCTGTTCTCCCTAGTTGTGAGTGCTGATCACTTCAGAAAATCTAACCCTAAATATTTCCTATTACTAATTTTCAATGTAAGCAATAGTTCACAAAAAGGGGAGGAGCTGGTCCATGCAAATGGAAGAGTTAACTGTCCACAAAACACTACTAAAAGACGATCCATGCTATGATAAGGTTTGACAATCCCTGTAAGAATGAAGAAGCTTGACTTGATTGTAACCTTACATCTTCTTAATTTCACCATATTGTTCCTACTAATAGCCCCTTGTATAGGAGTGGGCAAACTTTTTGGTCTGAAGGCCACATCTGGGAATAGAAATTGTATAGCAGGCCATGAATGCTCACAAAGTTGAGGCTGTGGTGCAAGAAGGGGGAAGGGCTTTGGTCGGGGGAGGGAGGTGCGGGCTCCGTGGTAGGGCCAGAAATGAGGAGTTCAGAGTGTGGGAGGGGGGTTTTGGCTAGAGGTACGGGCTCTGGGGTGGGGCTGGGGATGAGGAGTTCGGGGTATAGGAGGGTGCTCTGGGCTGGGACTGAGAGGTTTGGAGGGCGGGAGGGAGATCGGGGCTGGGCCAGGGGGCTGGGGTACAGGAAGGGGTGCAGGTTCTGGCTGGGCGTGTGGGCTCTGGGGTGGGGCTGAGGATGAGAGATTTGGGGTGCAAGAGGGTGCTCCAGGCTGGGATCGAGGGATTCTGAGCAGGAGGGGGATCAGGGCTTGGGCAGGGGGTTGGGACATGGGGGGAGGCTCGGGGTGCAGGTTCCAGGCAGCGCTTACCTCAAGCGACTCCCGAAGGTAGCAGCATATTCCTTCTCTGGCTCCTACGCAGAGGTGCAGCCAAGTGGCTCTGCTCGCTGCCCCTTCCGCTGCGGTTCCCGGCCGATGGGAGCTGTAGGGGTGGCACTTGGGGTAGAGGCAGCATGCAGAGCAGAGCCCCCTGGCTGCCCCTACACATACGAGCCAGAGTGGGGACATGATGTGGCTTCCAGGAGCGGCATGGAGCTGCCCCTGCCCCTACTCCCCAGCTCGAGCTCGAGAGCTGAATTAAAATGGCTGGTGGGCTGGATCCAGCCCACAGTTTGCCCACCCCTGCCCTTGTAACACCATAAACAAGCTTGCTACCTCCCAATGTTTACATACTGCTAATACTTAGAGACAGTAACATTCCCACCAATCTGGTTTTAGTAATTAGTTAGCTAACTATATGTTTTTATTCTTCTCCTAGAAGACAGGCCCAACAAACCCTTAAGTAGATTTTATTTTTCTTCTCTGAATTCCCTCTAATTTTGTCTACATGGGGACATATAGTGTGGTATCAGCAAAATTACAAAGTGAGTCTGGTGCTATTTTTTGATGTCCCTGCATATGTAATTTTCCGAGCCATGACATCCTCAGTGGACAAAATATGTATGTTCCACTTGTAAGCTCATCTTGATTATTTTGAATACAATTTACAAACTCACTCTCTCTCTCTCTCTCTCTCATGAAGTTCACCAGTTGATAGAAATTTGCACTTGGAAGGTACATGTTAGTAGAAGTTTCTATTTAGGAGCTGAAATATCTACTTTAAACCTATACATATAAATACAGTGCCAACTTTTCCCTGCCAGTATCAAAATCAGATTTGTTGTTAAAATTCTGAGTACCCTACAAAAGTCATAAAAGAAAATAATGAATTAACAATTATGAACAGTAATTGTTAAAAATTAACTAGTTTCCAGGGAAATTAAATGATCTCACAATTTCCATTTTTAGTTTTTACTGCCAGAATTTTTCATTGTGCAGAGAAACAGAATAGGCTTCAGATTTCATGTTAGGGAGCAAGAAATAAAAAATGAGACACTTAATTCACAGCTGAAAATATTTTTCTGTTCCCAGGAACAGAGTTAAAAAAAAATAAATGGTGAACCCTTTCTGGAGGGGTGAAAAATAGAATAATTATTAAATATAGGAATCTTGACATAGGTCCAAAACCAGATGCCATATCCATGTTCTCAATTTAACCAGGTGAAAGGTTAGGTTATGTTCAAATCTCAGGAGAACCGTTGTAAAACAATTGTTGTGTCATGCCATATTTTATGGAACATCATCATGAATGAGCCACTGAAAAGCTTGGTAATACCTGCATTTCATTAGGAAAGTTAAGATATAATGTAAAAATTAAGATAGTTATGGAATTTTGGATAACATGAAAAAACCTGATGAATAACTTTATAGACATTCCTGTCACAGCCTGTCACATTGTCCATCGCACACATGACTATATGCATTAATACCTTAGCTCCAGATTCAATCCAAAAATGCACAGACATTTGTATGAGCTTTTGGCTGCTTTGCCTACCAATTTTTCCTAAACCTTTTTGTCCAAGTTTACAAACATTTTTATTTCAGAAAATACATGGCATTGCCAATAGTCAAGACACAAACAAAAGCATTTCACTGTGATGAATAAAAGTATATATGTTCTTTAAAGTACAAAACAACTGACAAGTACAAGCTGTACATTAAAAGGAAAAGAATATCGCTTAAAGCACAAAACATATCACAGTTAACATTACTTATATTTTTTCTCCTACAACACAGTAATGGTACTAGTAATGTGACTGTGGTTTAAAAGAATAAAGCCAGGGAACCATATGTTCATGCAATCTTATTTTCCATGGATAATCATCCTCAAAATTTCTAAGGCAAAAACCCACATAACATTTGCATTACACAAAAGCCAAGCAGTTGTGTAGAAACTATCCACACTCAAAAGCAGGGAAGATAAGTCAATAAGCTGACCCTTTAAGATCTGTCTAGTTCAGTAATTTTTGTCAGCATGCAGCTGGCATTAAATAAAGTACTCATGATCATGACCTTTGCAATTCTACAAACATTAGCTATTGTCATGAGGAAGACCTCTTTGGCCTCATAATTCAGATGCTGTTAACAACCAGCAAGAACACAGCATGTTGTGTCAGTAAGCAAATAACATAAGAAAAATTAGGCACCACCACCCCACCCCACCCCTGCCTCAGGTGCATATAAGCCCCAAGTTGCATTTAACATTTTAGAAAGTTTGAAATAAATCTATCTACATTCTCAACAGCAATTAAAAGCTTTGCTTTAAAAAAAAACAAACAACAAAAACACTTGGGTTTTATCGACTAGCTTACAAGCAAAAACAGGGAAACCAGACAAACTGCATGTTTTCAAGCATCGTGCAAAAATTATTTTCTTGGTTCATTATGTTCTACACAATGGCTCATCTCTATCTCCCTCACATTTTCCACAATAAGGGCTATATTATGGCTTTATGAGCCTACAGCTGGGATGTGTGAAAAAGGGCATCACACTGATGGCAGTCCCTGGAAGCATTCTGCCTACACAGAAATCAAGGCACTAGAATGCCTTCGGGTTAGCATAATGAGGAGTGACCCTACACCTCCTTTCGGAAAAGGCACTGTGCACTCCCTTTAGTGCTAGACCTAGTCTGTGTCAGTACCAAAGAGGGTGTGGCTATGGGCATCTAGCATAATTCCTCACAACTTGCCATGAAAGAGGGCAAGGTGCAGAGTTATGGTTCTCCCTTGTGCAAGTGCCCTCCTCTCACTTGTGTAGCACTACAAAGGGGACAGATTCTGATCATAAAATGTAAATCAGCCCAGGGTCTCTCAAAACTCAGTACAGATTATTGGAATGGTTTCTGAACCAACAAACCTTTGGGTGAACCAGGCGTGAAGTTTATAACAAAACATGATACATTTTACTTATTTGCCGGCTTGCCCCTCTGATCCCAAACCAGGACATTTTCGCCTTGTATCAGGTTTCATTACAGAAGTTGCAAAATGGCACTGAGAGGTTTAAATGTCAAAATGTATCTCAAATTCTAAAATCATTTGTCATCTAGACATATGATAAATATATGGTTTAAAACTTCTTGCTGTTTTTATTCTACTCAGCATTTTGATCTTGATTTGAGAAAAAGATAAGCAGCAAAAGAGATAAACAAACTGTTTTAACCCGCAGTCAACTCCTACAATTTGTACCACCTTCTTGAAGTATATCTGCTGGCTTTTGAGCAATTTGAAGGTGAAGCTCATTTTGTGTACATCTAATCGGTTAGGATAAGTTGCTGTATGCTGATCTGTCAAAGACTCCACACGGAAAAAACAGCTGAGTGCACAGAACATGAATTTTATTTTTAAATTGAACTCTGGAAAAGATTAGTGAAATTAAACACCATCCAAGACAAGCAGTTTGGCCATTAAAGTCATATCATCTGGTGACCCAACTTGCCTTTATTAAACCCAGGATAAAGGGCAAGGCCACCTGTCTTTCCTCTTTCTAGATGTCCTTGCCTCTTCAGTATAGACCATAACTCCGCCCTATGCCTTCTCAGTCACAGTTTTCATCATTTGCTATAAACGACACTTTTTGCAGCAAGCAGCAACCAATCTTCCATACTTGACTGGTGTTTAAATTGAATGCAACACCTTGATCACTTTAGGCAATAGCCACTGCACAGGCAGTTAAACAGTACTTCCAGAACAGTATACATAGTTTCCCAACATACAAATACATACAGGACTTTTACCAGAATAATACAATAACCACCATAATAATGGATATATACGAAGTATATAACTGGATATTCGGAAGTTATGGGCCATCATCAGTCTTGAACCCTTCTGTACTATTCAGGGTTAAAGGTTGTGCCATAAATCACTCAAAAGACAACTTACCTCAGATTTACAACACGTCTTGGATTTGGCCAATAGCCTCTATGTCAAGATCTGAATACTCTCCATGCAGGTAATATGTGCGCAAACAGGTGAACTTCTTGCAAAGGCTAGTTAGAATTGTAGTACTTCACAAGGACAAATTGATTCACGCTGAAAATATTCATTCCACAAACAAGTAGGACCATTAATAAATGCTAAGAAGAGTCAGATCAACTGTGTAATACCAGTACATCAGTATCAAGCAAGAGATCCAAGTTCACAACCTGCAGGAGCACTGCAGAAGCAACACATTCAGGCCACTCTTACTGTCTGACACACTCACAGTTTGTGGTCAGTTGAGGATTGACTATTATGTGGCTCCAATGGACCACAACCAGCATTCCTTGGTCCAGTGGAGTTGCAAGTGTTATAATTAAGGGCAGAATTTTTACTTTCTGTGTAAGTGAGCTAAAGTTACCTTTACACAGAATAAATGAACTACATCAGTGCTTTAAGAAGGTATGTACTGCCACTTGAAGACCTGTATTTACTTTCTGGATCTCAGTTCCTTGCTGCTGTGGCTGGGAATTTTACAAAGGCAATATAGTCAGCTTATGGAAAGGCAAGAAAAGGAACTGTAAGTACCTTGAACTATTCACTACTGACCCTCTGCTCTGATCAACTAATTGGTTTAAAGGAATACCCAGTGCCATCCAGTCATCCAGTGAGTGGGATGGTTATGTCCACTACATGCAGGGTGGATAAAAATCAAGGATTTTTTTTAATTACTTTTAAAAATGGATTTTTTTCTTAAACTAAATTCAAGTTTGTTAAAAAAAAATTTCAAATTAAATTTGTAACTGACAACCTATATTGAGGCTTATACTTACTATAATGTATTGAATCATTTAATTAAATAAAAAATAGTATTAAGTTTGAAAGAAAGTCAAACCATTGAACTGGTGGAAGTCACTGGCAAAGCACCTAGAACTAGAAGTTTGTTAAAAGTGTTAAACTCACTTCTAAGAGTGGTCACCTCTTCCGCAGGTGCAGAGAGAATATTTTTTTCATTTCAGTTTATTCAGCTAGTTCAGTTCAGTGACTTGTTCATTCAAAGTTGAGATAATGACTAGGAACTAAAAAAACATGAATGCTTGTTTTCCTCTTCCAATTTTAGAAGAAAGAAGGAGAAGTAGTAGTAGTGGAGGGGGCAGAAGGCAGGAGAGGGAGAGAGAGAGATCTACTAGCTCTGAAGTCCTAAAGGACATGGTGACGAAAACCAACCAGTTCACTTCATTAACTACACATAAAACACCCGGTTTAATAATTCAGTCAAGTTTTAAATGCAAAATGTGTTTTGATAAACTTTGATGAATTTTTTTTTAAATGTACCCAGCACTTTCAAGGTAGCTTTTATTTAATTAAAAATACCTTGTAATGCTGTTTTTGTGCATTTTAATTAATTCTAAATTTCTATTCAAATAAAACTTGACATATCACGAGTAAAAAATTATTCATCTAGTAATTGAAAAATGAACCATTCACTATTTTCTAACACAATAAAAAATGTAAAAATTAAGAACCTGAATTTGTTATGCTATTTTAAATAAATGCATACAGATATAGCATATTCTCCTGATTTGCAAAAAAGAAGCACCAAATTTAGTGTAAACTGTAAAGGCTATATTTAGTTTCAAATTAACATGTTTTAATGCTTGCCAACTAAGGAGAAATAACTTTCTTTAGAAAACTAACTGAAGTACAAAATTGATTATTTAAAATCAAGGTTTTCTGCTTGCTAATTTAAATCATGAGTAAAATAGATCATTTACATTACTTTGATGTTCATGGTCCTTCAAAAAGGATGTAATGTGGAGAAAAACTTTGTGGCTGTCTGACATTCACCTCAACCTCCTCTCCTAAAAACTAATAAATAAATAAATGATATACTTCACCAAAACTATCAGAAGACCCATATGTCTTCCATCTATCTATTCCAGGCAGGCTGAAAGGAAACAAACACTGTTTGTCAGTGAAATACTATGAATTCATTTTAAAAGTTTACCAATGGGCCAACATCAATGTTATAGACTGATCCTGCAAACTCTTACATTTGTTAATAATCTCAGTCTCAAATCTCAAAACCCTCACTCATAAGAGTGGCCTCATTCAAATCAAGAGGTCTAATTTCAAGAGTAAATACTATTAAGATGGAACATTTTCCCACTCTAGGATTCAGATTGTTTATATTACTACTTTAAATATATAAAAAATGCACAGAACATAGATTTTAACTTTAGGTCTACTAAATTATTAGAATATTTCTCCCATTGAATAAAAATTATTCTCAGGATAAATTCTGTGGGCAACACTAATTAGGAGAGTTGATAATTGAAGATTTTAAAAATTGAGTATTTTAATAGTCATAGAAATTTGCATTGTGTGTGCATGTGACAATATATAATTGAAGCCAAACGATTCTTCCAATTAAATCCTATACAAATGTTGAACACACAGACAAATTTGTTGTGTAACAGATGAAATGCTTACAGGATTCATGCTGAGCAATGTTTGTAAACCACCAGAAAGTGTAGCAATATAAATTTGGTTCAAATGGCAGCACAGACTGCATAGCGAAACATCTATACTAAGAACAAACAGATCCCTCTGTGTAGTTCTTTAGAACAATGTGTAGAAATTCTTGCACTGATAAAGATACAAATGGGATTGATCTTAAAGAACTAAAGTAATTACAAAGTAAATAAGGTCCAAAAGGCCAAGAGTAAAGACATTCCATGAGCAGCCAAACTATGTGAAGAAGCCAAAGGCAATTCCAGACTTGCCATTAGAATGCTATACAAATCCAGCTGCCATCTACAGTGTAAAATCATCTCCAGGCTAGTGTCTGGATCTTTTTGTGGGCAATCATGTTCTATCCAAAATGATAGGTGTTGCAGAGCCCACTTGTTAAAGACACGTGGAGACGAATGCCTTATGATTTAGCATCCGAAGTGTTAGAACTTTTTCCAATATAATGTTTTAATAATTAATATTTTAATAGAAACTTTACTGCAAACTTGCAAAGTTCTACTCAGAACCTCTCAGGGAGAGCAGATTTGTTTGTTTCTAAGACCGGTGAGTTAAAAAAAAAAAAATCTAGTGGTCGTCCCTCCACACTATTACTTATTTTGGGAAAAGGAGGCTGAGTACTTTTAATGCCTGGGCTGGTACATTTTCATGATAACTTCACTTGGCTGAATGAAAAAAAATACTTAAAATATTTGGAACATTTGAACTGAATTTGTGCTTTGGGAAAGATAATTACTCCTGCAGTTGTGCTGAATTGTACTTCGGTTGGTTAAAATTTTGGGGATTTACAAAAATATCATCATCACTCTGATAACCACATTGGTCGTTGGGGCACCATAGTTGATGACCAATCAACCAATTGTCTCCTCTCCTGACTATTGTGTGACAGTGCTTGAGTTTCCGCGAAGTCCATTCCTGTTCAATCTCTTCTTCTGTCTACCTCTTCTTCTCTTCCTCTGTACTGTCCCTTGGAAGATGATCTTGGATAGGCCAGATGATCTTTTTACATGGCCATACCACTTCAGCTTGCGCTTCTTCATGGTCATCAGGTCTTCATATGACCCAGAGTGTTGGGTGATGATGTTGCGGACCTCTTCATTAGTGACATGGTCAAAGTAGGAGATGCCCAGGTCTTTACAGAAGTATCTCATCTCTACTACTTGTATTTTCTGTTCAAGTTCTGCCGTAAGGGTCCATGTCTCGCATGCATACAGAAAAATGGATATGACCAGTGCATGCAGCAGTTTCAGTTTGGATTCCAGGGGGATGTTCTTGTTCCTCCAAATTGGCTTTAAACTTTGCAACTGTTGCTGTTTGCGCAGTTCTTGCCAGAATTTCTGCCTTTGAGCCTTCGTCAGTGATGATTGTTCCCAAACACTTAAACTGTTACACTGTCTCCAGCTCTTGTCCACTGACAGTGATAATGTGAACTGATCCCATCATGTTTGTCTGTCATCAGCTTGGTTTTCTCTGCATTGATTTCCATGCCGTATTTTGCAGAGGTTTTATCCAATCATTTCACAAGGTTGACAAGTTCATCTTGGCTACCTGCCAGGCCATCAATGTCATCAGCAAACCAAAGATTTGAGATTGTTCAGCCCCCCAATGCTGACTGTGCATGTGAGATCTTTTAGGGCCTCAGTCATTATGCGCTCCAAGTAGATGTTGAATAGGGTAGGTGAAAGAAGGCAGCCTTGCCAGACTCCAACAGTGGTGCAAAACCACTCTCCTATTGTGCCACTGATGAGAACTGCACTGCTGGCCTTGGCATACAGTTGTTTAATGGTAAGCTTAAGCTTACAACCAACATTGTACTTCTTCATGGTTGCCCAGAGAGCTGTGTGCCATACTCTGTCAAACGCCTTCTTGAAGTCAACGAAGATGTGGCAGACGTCATAAGAACATAAGAACGGCCATACTGGGTCAGACTAAAGGTCCATCTAGCTCAGTATTCTATCTACCAACAGTGGCCAATGCCAGGTGCCCCAGAGGGAGTGAACCTAACAGGTAATGATCAAGTGATCTCTCTCCTGCCATCCATCTCCACCCTCTGACAAACAGAGTCTAGGGACACCATTCCTTACCCATCGTGGCTAATAGTCATTAATGGACTTAACCTCCATGAATTTATCCAGTTCTCTTTTAAACGCTGTTATAGTCCTAGCCTTCACAACCTCCTCAGTCAACTTGTGGAACTCCTTACCTATGCGCTGCATGAAGAAAAACTTCCTTTTATTTGTTTTAAACCTGCTGCCATTAATTTAATTTGGTGACCTCTAGTTCTTGTATTATGGGAATAAGTAAATAACTTTTCCTTATCCACTTTCTCCACATCACTCATGATTTTATATACCTCTATCATATCCCCCTTAGTCTCCTCTTTTCCAAGCTGAAGAGTCCTAGCCTCTTTAATCTCTCCTCATATGGGACCCTAATCATTTTAGTTGCCCTTTTCTGAACCTTTTCTAGTGCCAGTATATCTTTTTTGAGATGAGGAGACCACATCTGTACGCAGTATTCAATATGTGGGCGTACCATTGATTTATATAAGGGCAATAATATATTCTCCATCTTATTCTCTATCCCCTTTTTAATGATTCCTAACATCCTGTTTGCTTTTTTGATCGCCTCTGAACACTGCGAGGACATCTTCACAGAACTATCCACAATGACTCCAAGATCTTTTTCCTGACTTGTAGCTAAATTAGCCCCCATCATATTGTATGTATAGTTGGGGTTATTTTTTCCAATGTGCATTACTTTACATTTACCCACATTAAATTTCATTTGCCATTTTGTTGCCCAATCACTTAGTTTTGTGAGATCTTTTTGAAGTTCTTCACAGTCTGCTTTAGTTTTAACTATCTTGAGCAGTTTAGTATCATCTGCAAACTTTGCCAACTCACTTTTTACCCCTTTCTCCAGATCATTTAAGAATAAGTTGAATAGGATTGGTCCTAGGACTGACCCTTGGAGAACACCACTGGTTACCCCCTCTCCATTCTGAGAATTAACCATTAATTCCTACCCTTTGTTCCCTGTCTTTTAACCAGTTCTCAATCCATGAAAGGACCTTCCTTTTCATCCCATGACAACTTAATTTATGTAAGAGCCTTTGGTGAGGGACCTTGTCAAAGGCTTTCTGGAAATCTAAGTACACTATGTCCACTGGATCCCCCTTGTCCACATGTTTGTTGACCCCTTCAAAGAACTCTAATAGATTAGTAAGACGTCCTGCTGGTGTTGTAAGTACTTCTCACATAGAACGTGAAGATTGAAAATGTGTTCTGTGGTACTTCTTCCAGCACAAAAGCCAGTCTGTTCTTCAGTAATGATATCCTCTCCTTGCGATTTCAATCTGTTCAATATGACTTTCAACATCACTTTGCTGAGATGGCTAATTAAGTTTATGGTCCAGTAATTTTGACAATTGCAGATTCCCTTTCTTTGGCAGAGTGATGATTAGTGACTGTGTCCATATGGAGGGCCACTCACTTGTCTGCCATATCTCGTTGAAGATCTTGGTGAGTACATCTATTACTATTTATCCTCGGAATTTCATCAGCTGCCGACCCCTGCTGTAGCCTTACCAACAACTTCAGCGCTGTAATGAATGAGGCAGCAGTGGACATCCTTGAGAAACATTGTAAGAAGACAAAACCTTGGGTCACAAATGTAATACTAAAAATGTGTGACATTAAAAGAGAACTCAAGAGAGACAAGAACAGCACTGAAGGAGCTGATAAATACAGAGCAAGAGGCAAAAAGATCAGGAAATGAATGAAGGTACCCAAGGAGATATGGATCGAAAAAACAATGCCCTAAAATTGAAGAATGTATCAATAATAAAAATAGCAAACAAGCTTTCCAGAGTGTAAAAGATCTGACAAAAGAAAGATGGACCAAATACAATTTAAGATAAAAAAGGGAACAGTCTTACAGAAGGAAAGGACATCACCAATAGGTGGACAAATTACTGCTCTGATCTATAAAACCACCAGACAAATGGAGATCCTAGTGTCCTAGACAGCCCAGATTCAACAGAGGAGGATGACTTTCCAATACTGCATGAAGAAGTGGAGACAACTGTGAAATCACTCAAGAACAGAAAGACAAAAATATATATATTCCTTTAAAAGATACATATCTGAGATAAATATTCTCAACTCTCGATGTGGGTATCATGGAAAAGAAAAGTTTTCAGGTGGTATTTAAATTAACAAATAATGATGGCTTAATTACTACAGTAGGGAATGCATTCCACGTATACTGGGTGTGTCGTTCCTACTGTTATTTACTGGCACCCTGGAAGAAGAATCTATTACTATGATCCCCACAAACTCCAGGATAGTTTTCCTTTGGATTACCTAACACTATTATACCTACCATTGAATTGCAACAAAACAACCATCTCTTTTAAAACTTCCAAGTAGACATTTTTGTTAACTAAATCTAATAAATCACAGATTTTAAACTGATACGTTTGTTTTATCATGCTACTGGTAGTGTGATTCTACAGAAGGTCTATGCTGTTGCCTAGGAACTACTTTAGTTTCCATTATTCCGTTTCAAATTCCTTGTAAAATTTCCATATATTTATTGCAAAAATGGGACAAGCTAAAGCAATCTGGGGGAGGGACTGTGGGAAGACACACAAGGATCAAGTTTTTTAGTTAACCACATATAAATACCATCCAGAACTGCATCTAGATTTTTTTTGCTTAGAATACAGGACTTTAATGACAAGATTGGGAGTGATTAGACAGACTGGGTGGAACATCATGGGAAAAGAAGGGATGGGATTAAGAAATGAGAGAGGTGATAGTGCACAACTGAAGTAATCTATCAACAACTTGTTTGCAACAAATCCAGTATTTCAGCATAGGCGAATCTATTAAAAAAAGCTACGGTACTACAAAAAACATGTTTGACTTAATCTTAGTAAGACATGTAAAACAAGTATACTAGACTGCAGAGAGTACAGAAGTCTACATGCGGACTCAAATCATTGGACAGTGATCACTACAGTCAGTACCAAGCTTAATACTCTAAAATTTGAAGGGGAAAAAAAAGTTTATAGTGTGGAAGCTCTGGAAAAAATATACAGACACTATGGTTACTCTTCAGAACACCATCAGCAGCCGCTTTGCCCCCTCTTAAATCTAGAGGACACAACAGCAGAACAACTCCTGGTGGAGATGAAAGACATCATTCATATCATGGACAAGGAGGTTTTAGGGATAAAGTTGTACCCAAAAAGGAAAGACTGGTTAACACCAGAGATCAAAAACCTATCAAGAAAAAAAGGAAGTGTACCAAGAATATGTGAAAGCTGAAGATTGCACTGAGCAGAAAAACAGATACAGACAGCTCACCAACAATCTAAAAAGAATGGTTAGAAAGGCGAAGAAAGACTGACTCCAGAGAAGGCAAAGAGCTTGGACAACACTTGCAAAAAAAAGTAATGCAAGAGGGCTTTTTCAGGAAGCCCGATTACTATCCAAGAAGTTAACACTTGAAGAGGTGGGCTGGTAGGGACTCCCTTGAGCCCCTCACAGACCCTGCTGCAAGTTGCTTACACAGTTTTTCCCTCCAGTTCGTAGCACATGAGGTATTCTCTGAATAATGATTCTCTTCCCTCTCTTTCTCTTATGAAAGAGGGAAATCTGAGTGAAAACAAAGAAAAGCAAAGATGGTCTGTCTCTCAGGCAGTCTTTCTGGATTCAGCTCTTGGAGATTAGTTTATCAGATTCTTTTGTCCCTTAGTGGGGTCTATTTCCTTGCAAATGGTCGATGCAACTGTGAGGCCTGCAACTGTCTCCCTCTCAACTGGCCTGTCTTGGTTGCAGCAGTCTCTGTAGCAGAGCTTCCCTCCTCATATTCACCACCCCTTCCAGTGGTAGGTTTTCCCTTTTTAAGCTCCCCCAACTCCAAGTAGGACAAGCCTTATAGGTGCACTTCATTTGTGCTGAACAGGCCCACCAGAGAGAGAGTGTGCCCCTTCACCAGTCAATTAGGCAATGCTCAGGTGAGCTCTATAGTAGATAAAGATCCAAAGTTTAAAACATGAAAAGAACATTTTCATCAGCTATTGAACTTGAATAGTCAAGTTGACCCAGCTGACCTTAAGGCTATCAGCTGCAAAGGCAACAACAAAGAACGACATGTATTGCAAGCAGAAATTGAATTCACAATCAGGTCCCTGAAAAAAAAGGCAGTTGGTTCAGATGGTATAACGCATGAAGTGTTAGAACCCAGCAGAAGAGACTTTGTCATGCTCCTTTGCAAACTATTTAATCTCATTTGGAAGTAAAGTGAAGTCCCTGAAGTTTGGCAATACTCAATTATTGTACCTCTCTCTAAGAGCAGTGATCTCACAGACTGCGATAATTACATAAGAATAAGTCTTATAAGCATTCATAGCAAGGTGTTCTGCAGTGTGATTCGGAGTCGAAGTCAAACACTTCTTTCAACACAAGAAGTGTTTAGAAAATTTGGGACAACAAACAATAATCATCGACCACATTCCCCCCCAACTCAGTTCCCACTGGACCCCGAACCCAGCAGGGCTGGCCGGGAGCCCTGGAAACCCACTGCTCGAGGCCAAACAGCTGCCCTGGAGCTTGTGGGACTGGCCAGCCTTGACCCAAGACCCTCGCCACGCTGACCCTACCGGGCCAGGCAGCCGGGAGCCCCGCCATGCAAGTCGACCTTTAGCACACAGCTGAGCTAGGCCACAGCTGTCAGCAAATTGGGCCGCTGGTTGAGAACTGCCGATCTAGCCAGAGCAAACAGAGCAGGCAATTAGAAAGTGATCCACCCCCTGTCATCCAGCTTCTGGCAGTCAGAAGTTTCAGGACACCTGAAAAATGGCTTTGCAGTCCTCATCACTTTGGCTACTAGCCACTGATAGATGTATCCTCCATGAACTTATCTAAATCTTTTTTGAACCCAGTTATACTTTTGACCTTCACAACATCCCATGGTAATGAGCTCTACAGGTTGCCTGTGTGTTGTAAGAAGTAGTACTTCCTTTAGTTTGTTTTAAAACCTGCTGCCTATTAATTTCATCAGGTGACTCCTAGTTCTTATTATGTGAAGGGATAAATAACACTTCCTCATTCACTTTCTCCACACCATTCATGATTTTATAGACTTCTATTGTATTGCCCACTAGTCATCTCTATTCCAAGCGGAACAGTCCCAGTCTTTTTCCCAGTCCTAGTCTATATCCACCAGATCACCCTCATCCACATGCTCATTCAATCCCTCAAAGAATTCTAAGAGGCATAGTTTCCCTTTACAAAAAGTTGAGTTGATTCTTCCTCAAACTATCACGTTCACCTATGTGTCTGATAATTCTGTTTTTTACTTTAGTTTCAAACCTTTTGCCTGGTATGTAAGTTAAGCTTACTGGCCTGAAGTTGCCAGGATCACCTCTAGAGCCTTTTTTTAAAAATAGGTTTTACATTAGCTATCCAGCGGCTGATTTAATGGATAGGTTACATGCCACAGTTGGTAGTTTTGTAATTTCATATCTGAGTTCCTTTAGAATTCTTGGGTGAACACCATTTGGTCCTGGTGACTTATTACTGTTTAATTAATCAATTCCTTCTCAAGTCTCCTCTATTAACAATCTGGGACAGTTCCTCAGATTTGTCAAATAAAACGAATAGCTTAGGTGTGGGGATATTACCCCACATCCTTGCAGTGAAGACCGCTGCAAAGAATTAATTTAGCTTCTCCGCAATAGCCTTGTCTTCCTTGAGTGCTCCTTTAGAATCTTGATCTTGCAGTGGAACCACTTACTGTTTGTCAGGCTTTGTATGTGTATGTGTCCCCTTAGGAAGTTGCTCTTCAAATTCTAATTCTTTCTTGATCTCCCTTACTATACTTCTACATTTGACTTGACAATATGTATGTTCCTTTCTATTTTTCTCAACAGGATTTGCTAAAGGATTCCTTTTTTACTTCAACCTTCTCTTTTACTCTGCTGTTTAATCACAGTGGTATTATTTTATTTTTTGGTCCTCTAACCTTTTTCTTTTAATTTGCCATTTACATTTAGTTTGAGCCTCTCTTGTGGTGTTTTTAATAAGTCTCCACATAGTGTGTAGGCATTTCATACTTGGGACTATTCCTTTTAATTTATGTTTATATAGCTTCCTCATTTATGTATAGCTCAGTTCCCCTTTTTGAAGTTAAATGCTACTGTGGTGGGATTCTTTGCAACTTTCCCCTCTACAATAACATGAAATTTAATTACATTATAGTGACTATTACTGAGCAGTTCATCTATATTCACCTCTTGCACCACAACCTGCATTCTGTGTAGGACTAAATCAAGAATTACCTCTCCCCTTCTGGGTTCCAGACTAGCTGTTTCAAGAACCAGTCATTTAAAGTGTCTAGAAATTTTATCTCAGCATCCCTTCCTAAGATGACCTACACCCAGTCAATGAGGATAAGTTGAAATACCCCATTATTATTATGTCTTCTGCCTTTGTAGCCTCATTAATCTTCCTGAGCATTTCACAGTCACTGACATTTTCCTAGTCAGGGGTCGGTAATGTATTCCATCCTTTTATTGTTCAAGTATAGAATTTCTATCCATAGAGATTCTATGGTACAATTTGCTTCATTTAAGATTTCTACTTTATTTGACTTTCTTTCACATATTGTGCCACTCCCCCACCAAAGCGAATTACTCTGTCAATACAATTCATTTTGCACCCTGGTATGAGCACATCCCATCCATTATCCCCATTCCACTAAGTTTCCGTGATGCCATTTATATCAGTATCTTCATTTAATGCCAGGCACTCTAATTCACCCATCTTAGTATTTAGACTTACAGGATTTGTATATAAGCACTTGTACATTTTGTGAACATTGAGTTGCTTGCCTTCATGGGTTATAGTTAATTGTCCCTCACTAGCTCCTACTTGTACTTTACCAACTTCTTTCCATAGGTGCTGGAATTAGGGGTGCTCTTGCAGCCCTGGCTTGAAGTTGTTTCCATTATATACAGGATTTATTAGTTTGCTTCAATAGCTCTCAACACCCCCACTATATACATTGTTCTAGCACCTCTGCTTCTTTCCTACCTTTCTTATTAGGCTGTAGAGTTCCCCCTTTAAAAAATTCATCCCTAAGGGATGTCTTTGCCTGAAATGTGTAGGCCTCTGCACCCGTCAGTCCTTAATTTAAAAAAATCCTCTATATCCTTTTCGATTTTACATGCCAGCAGTTCAGTTCCATTTTGGTTTAGGTCCCTTCCTGTATATGCCACTCCTTTGCTCAAAAGGTTCCTCTCTTTCTTATGAATCTGAACCCCTCCTCCCTACACCATAGTTTCACCCACACAGTGAGACCCTGCAGTTCAGCCTTTCTTCCTGGCCCTGCATGTGGAACTGGAAGCATTTCAGAGAATGCTACCATGGAACAGATGCAATGGATTGGCAGAAAACAAGATGGCTGTTGCTATGGACTCCAGTAAGTGTCAAAAGTTTTAGGGAGGATTTATATTACTTTCATTTTAAAACAAGAAGGGAATGAGAAAATAGTGACTTTTGAGAAAATTTGTGTAGAATATTGTGTTCAGGATTACCATCCCGTTGGAAACATTGGGGGGTGTGAGTGAAATTCTGGCCCCATTTAAGTCAGCATCTGTAATCCATTACTTAACGTTAAACGACAGGATTTCAATCACCTGGAAGAAGTCTGAATTCTGACATGAAAGAGATGGCCCATTATTGTAAAAGATGGAGACTTACACCTAGTATCAAAAAAGCAGTTTCCAGCTACTTCCATCTATACCAGAAAAAGGCTAGTAAACAGCTCAACGTCTCCCTGAAAGGACACAGGCTGGACAATGACCTCCTGTCTATCTAGGTTGGGGGTTCTCAAACTGGGGGTCCTGAGGTAATTACATGGGGGGGGGGTCGCGAGCTGTCAGCCTCCACTCCAAACCCCGCTTTGCTTCCAGCATTTATAATGGTGTTAAATACATAAAAACATGCCTTTAATATATAAGGGGAAGGCGGGGGGTCACATTCAGAGGTTTGCTATGTGAAAGGAGTCACCAGTACAAAAGTTTGAGAATCACTGATCCAGGTATTATACTGGACCATGTCTTGACTTTCAAGGAACATCTTACCAAGACCTCACTGACAACAGAAACAACTTGATCAGCAGATTAGCTGGTTCTACCTGGGGAGCCAATATGCAGACATTAAACAACTCTGGACTTGCCTTGTTTTAGCAGAATACTGCTCTCCAATGTGGCTCAGCTCTTTTCATAAAGGACTAGTAGACATTGAGCTGAATGAAACCATGTGTGTAACAAGTAGCACAACACTCTCCAACTTGGCCTGGCTGCCAGTCCTATTTCAACATCACCCCTCTTGACGTCATGTGACAAGTCATTTTGCAAAATCTGTTCCGTAAGGTGCAAGACATGCCACATCTACCCTGTTTAAAGACGTGTTTAATCCACCAAGCAACCATCTCAGCTCAAGGCACTTCATTTGGACAGTTCCCCTAAGGAACCTCAGCGTCAGATCCAGGTGGCAAGAACAAGCATAGCCAATGCCTACTCGTGACAGAATCAACAGTTTCGTCCCTTGGTCTTGATCTTCCACATCACCTTTGTATAAAGCTCGAATCACTTTAGATGTGAAGTGATCTCTTGTACTGTTAATGTCTTTAAGTGGAGCCTCTGATTTCTCCTTTGCCACTGTAGCTAGTTAGAAAATGTGGGCCACATATTTGCTGGTTGCACCCACTGACATAGGCTTCCTGGTTCCCTCATGGACTTGCATAATGCCCATCCCTCAGCTACTGAATCATTAAAACATTTAGACTAACATGCTTGACATGATCATCTATGTAGATGTAATTTTACATGTCAAACACATACACATAACATCTGTATGATACTTTTACTAAAGATAATGCTAGAACACATACATTTTATAAAATTTCCCTATCCTTTTATTGAGAATGAATATTATATTTTCTAGGAAATCAAAAATCACACATGGTTTAACACCAATCTGTAACATTGTCAATTCACAAATTTATATTTCTACTGAATCGAGCCCTGTCAATGGAATGATTGCTATTGACTTAATTCTCAGTAAGTTTGACCCCTTATTCTGCTTGGTCCTGTTTATTTAGACTGTAAGCTCTTTAGGGTAGGGTCTGTCTTTTAGTATGTGTTTGAACAGTGCCTAGCTCAATGAGGTCCTGATCATGGCACTCCTTTCCCATCTCCCCCTGAGTTGCAAACTCCAAGCTGTGCCTCTAAAAGACACAGCACAGAACCTCAACCAATCTTAATTATATTATCTTAGAAAAAAATATATTCTTAAGCTATTTTGTAACATGCAGATTAGTGCTCTGTTTCCCTTACCACGATTTCAAATGTTGTTACTTTCAAAAATACCAGGGTTTGTTATTTTTCTATTTTTTGGGGGAGGGGGGAGAGGAGGGTTGGTGAAGGGGTTAAATACACAATCTAGCTTGTATTTTGGTGGACCACCTTCAGTTTTAATTTAAATTGGATTTGCAGGCCTGGATTGCCCTACATCTTATTTGATCATTTATATAGCTTCCATTGCATTCATTAATTTGTCTTCTGGTGTTTTACATTTAATAGATTAAATTAGTTTCTCTCTGCTGGTCAGCATTTTGTTTTTGACCACTGTTAAAGTACGGTTGTGTGGTGATATTTTAAATTTAAATCTATTAAATAAAAAGTTATCTGCCTCCATTATACGTGCTAACCTAGGTCTGTATACTATACACATCCACTATAGGTGGACCTGGCAACTACTGTTAAAGATAAGGCTGAAAAACAGTTTCCAGATTTTGACCTGATTCCACATGCTCAGAGATTAGTCCTGGGGGAACAATGTGCTATTAAGCACACGCAGAATTCATATCCCATGCAGAATTTTGTTTTCTCTGCAGAAAATACATTCTGCTGGAGAGGTGTTCTAATAATGTCCATCTCCCTGCTGTGGCACCAAAACAGAGAGCAGCTGCTTGCAGGAGGGAGTAGCCCCAATTGTAGATAGGGAAGAAAAGAGGCTGTGTTCCTCACAGCACTGGGGCCTGATGAGAAGACACAGGATATGGGGAGGCAGACAGTGTGGGGTTACAGAAGGGCTAGTGTGGGGGACAGACTGGAGCAGGGGCTGAACAGGAGGGGGCACAGGGCCAAATAGGATGGGGGGAGGAGAGGAGGCTGAGTGAGGATGCAGGGACACATGGGGACAGGGGGAAGCTAACACAGGAACACATGGCAAGAGGGGCAGATGTGCCTGGCTGAATGAGAGAGGCTAGGTGTCAGACAGGGTCTGCATGGGGGAGGCTCCCTAACAATCCCTTCCCCCCACCAATAAAAAAAAAAAAACTGCTCCATACTTCTCCCACCCACACCCAACAAGCCTCCAAGTTCACACCCAGGCTTCTTCCCAGCAATTACTTCCCTCTCCCTCAGCTTCTGTGTTACCACCACGATAGATAAAAATCAATGATTTAAAACAAAAATTAATTTGATTTTTTTTTATTTACAATCAGATTTTTTTGATAAAATGCTTTTTGAGGGAACAAACCTATCTAAAGATAATTTTAGATATGATACATTACAGCTCAAAGATATCTCATCATGGAATAGGGATTATAAATTCTAATTCTATAGTATGAGACAATATATTCATGTAATGTTTATGAAAAATTTTGTAAACGAGTCCCAATAGTTCATGGATTAGGGACCCAATCTTCTGGGGTTCCAGGGGCTTATGTACAGATTATTTAGGTTAATCTTTCTATCTACCCAATGGAACTCAGTGCTCAGTCTAGAAGATACCATAAAAAATGCTTAGTTTTGCCATTCTCAAACTGTGGATTTGTGTCTCCAGAGATAACATGCTTGTTAACAGCAAAAATGGTTTTAAATAATATATAGAGGTGAGAAATAACAGACCCCCAACTCTATTGTGTCTCTGCAAATTTGTGTACACAGAGTCAACCCCTTACCTCTCCCTAAAAGTCAAAATTTTAAAATGTTTAATGAATAGAAGATAGTTGGGGGCAGAATAGATCTGGACAAGGAGAAGACATCTGGAGATAAATGTGAGAAGGGAGGGACAGGAAGTAGAAACAAAAGTGAAACTGTTAGAGCAACATATTCCAGAAGTCTTGAGGTCTTTCTGAGTGTAGCCTTCATTGATTTGAGATCTACCATACCATTCTCTCACTAGAAGGGAAAACCTATAATAGCAGCAGGCCATAAGAGAGATCCAGTTTGGAAATATTTTAATGAAGTTCCTCTACCTGTGGGTAAGACAGGCATGCGTGCAAAATGCAAACAGTACAACAAAGAAATGCAAGGCCTGGTTGTCCAAATGAAACAAATGATGAGAAGCGTTCCTTCTCAGGAGGAAGCTGCATTGAAGATGATGAAAAGAACATGTCTGAACACGCATGATCTTCAGGTTGGTAAACGTTTTTATTTCATACTTCTCTCTTATGGACTGCCTGTCTTCCTTCTGGACTGTTGTTGAATTCTCATGTTTGAACAAAAAATATACTTGTTACTTTATGGTACTATCATTTTAGATGCAGTTGTGATAAAAAATAAATAGCTGAAATAGGCAGATCTTCCTTTTACAATTTCACCTTTAAAGTAGTACTGAGTGTCAGTGGATGCAATGAGTAATTCTAAATGAGCAGTATGGTAATAATAATTAAATAACTGCATTGATTTATTTTGTTTAGGAAAATCCATCCTCAACATACAGGATTCTGAAGATTATCCACATTCAAGCTCATCATCATTTTCTATAGTTTCAGAGGTATCTGCCAATGATAGTGTTTCAGTCACATCATGTATGTCACATAGCCTCAGTATATCACCTGTAACAAAGAGAAACAAAAAACCTCCATCATCCAGAAACAACGATAGATAAATGTGTGATAAGAACCAGCAGATTACAAAGAGGCAACTGATGAAAAAATTGCCCGGTTCGTTTATGCAACAAACTCTTCTTTCCATATGATTGAGAACCCAGCCTTCATTAACATGGTTCAGTCATTAAGACCAAGATAGAGTCCACCCAACAGACCAGATGTTGCAGGCAAATTGCTGGATAAAGTATATGAAAGAGAAACTGAGTAGTGTGCTAAAGATCTAGAGGGTAAAATTGTTAACCTGAGTCTTGATTGGTGGAGCAATGTCCATAATGATCCTGTTGTATGTGCTTGTGTGACAACAGAAGAAAGGAATGTCTTCCTTACAGAATAAGGTAACCAGATGTCCCTTTTTAAAGGGACAGTCACATTCTTGGGGATTTTTTCTTATATAGGCACCTATTACCCTCCACCCCATGTCCCGTTTTTTCACAGTTGCTATCTGGTAACCCTACAGAAAACAATTGATACATCAGGAAATGCACATAGCAGAATACTTACAAGAAGTAGCAGTAAAAGCTATAACAAACTGTGAAAAAAATTCAAATGTCTAGTACACAGCTTGGTCACAGACAATACTGCAAATGTATCCAAGATGAGAAGAAATTTAGAAGAGAATGAAGAGTCCCAAGCTAAAAACATATGCTTGCAGTGCTCATTTGATGAACCTCCTAGCCAAATACTTCGGTGTTCCAGAAATAAATGCTAATGTTGTTGAAATTGCCATATACTTCTGTAACAACCACTCTGCAGCAGTTGCTCTGAAAAAAGTGGGAGGAACCAAGCTAACTGTCCCACAGGACGACTCATAGTGGACTGTTTTGAGCACTATATCAAGAATTGGCCTAATCCAATGACAGTTTGTGAACAAAATCATGAAAAAATAGATGGCCTGTCACAGCCAAAGTTCTCAACACTGGGCTTAAGAGAAATGTTGAACGCATGCTGAGTACCGTGTAGCCTATTTGTTTAGCCTTGAACAAAATGCAGGGAAATAGCTGTTTTTATTGCTGATGCTGCTGAAATTTGGAAGGAACTGAGTGAGATATCAAAAAGAGAAATATGCAATGACAGAGTTAAATTACAAGCATTAAAAAAACCAAAAAACAAATGGGACAAGCACTATCTCCAGCTCATTTTCTTGCAAATATTCTCAATACTCCGTACAAGGGTCAAACCTTAACAGCTGAAGAGGAGGAGTTGGCTCTGACATGAACATCCAGCAATCATCCCGCCGTAATGCCAACTATAAAACTTCAGAGCCAAGAGTGAGTCATTCAAGAAATATATGTTTGCTGATGATGTTTTAAAGAAAGTCACACCAGTGAACTGATGGAAGTCACTTAAGAACTTGGATTCAGAGACTGTTGAAGCGATAATCTACTTTTAACAGCAGTATCTTCTTCTGCCGGTGTAGAAAGAATATTTTCTTCCTTTGGACTAATTAATTCCAAACTGAGAAATCATTTGGGATCTGAAAAAGCAGGAAAGCTCGTTTCTCTTCCAGAATGAATGTGAAGATGACTGAGTTAGCTGCAGAAGCCAACATTTTAAGTTTCTCATGTTGACCTGGCTGACATAAAAAAAAATTAAATCGACTATTTCATTTAACTATTCTAATTAAAAACAATTAACTAAAACAAACCTGATTTTAAAAAACTTGAATGTTTAACTAAAAATCAAAAATTCATATGCTTGTTTTGTTAAAATATTATATGTTTACTGTTGAAGAAAAAATTCCAGAATACATAATGTTATTTTAGTTAATTAAAACAATTTAAACGTCTGTCTGGTGATGTTCTCCTCCTAATACAGCATGGCAAGAAAATCCTCCAAATATTAATGATTAACCTGCTGAACTGGAGATAGATATTGATGAAGTCATTGGGAAGTGAACTGCTTCAAATTACCTTTGGTAAATGAAATAACCAAATAATCATTCATTGTCTGATATAGCTGTAAAACTAATCTGAAGCTTTCAAAATAAATCACTTAAAAATGTATAGTGTGTACCTTCTAAAAATGAAACCTACATCTATCTCTGAGTTGTGAAGAATATGTATTAAGGTTATAACAACCAACAAGAATGCACTTTTATGTTGAAATCCATGATTAAATCGAGTCTTCCTGACTAGTGATTTAAATCAAATCCACCCTGGTTACTATGGACTCCCCAAGGCTGTGCACTGCTTCCGAGTGCTGCAGGACATCTCTGTATTGTAGTTTAAATGAATTATTACTCAAAATTCCATATTAATATGCCTGCTAAGGAATCTATTTGTCAAAAACCATTTCTTGAATCTTTTTTGTTGTTTGTATTGTTACAAGCATACTTGCTGACAGGTATTTTGAAATCAATTATAAAAATAACTGAAACTGGTATGATTATATTGTTATTTTGACAAAAATATGAAGAATTTTAAAAATATAATGCGTATAATTTTTAATTTTTTTTCATTGAATTCTCCCAGGAATAAGAGATATACATTGTCTCTGTCTGATGGATTGTTTTAAAAAGAGTTGGAGCAAAATATCTAGGCCACTTTTGACCTATAAGAATTAAAACAAATTTATATCGTAAAAAAGGTATTCTGTTGATCAAAAATTGATAGGGACTACAAGAAAAACAGCTGACATTTGAAAATTGGCATTGACACAGAGCTCACTGAATATGAAACACATTATTTCAAGGGAGAGGAATAAGTAGAGGGTGCCATTCACAGCTCACAAACATTCCCTGAGGTCCACCTGGATCGTGGGGACTCAGCTGGTTGTCCTGTGCCTCCCACAATAGCTCCTTAGTGTCCTGCCCACTTGCAGCACCCTAAGAACACAGCAAGGACTCTTCCTTATGTACTGTTATCTCTGAAATGCTCTCTTCTCCTTCCCAGGAGGTCACCATGGAATGAAAGGGATTTAATATAGCAACAGGCTGTATTAAATTTCAAGTATTCTCCCCGGATTGGTAGAAGAGTGATGGGCACCCCCTTTTCAATAGACAAGTTCATGTGGTATCCTCTGCAGATCTGTGGTCATAAATATGACACCTTAGTGATTGCTTTTAGAGCTAAGGAATTTACAAGCTCCCCTGGTAAAATTTACAATTGCCGCCTGCTAAATATTGCTGTCATTGGGGCTCACAAATTCCAGAAGCGTAATAGATGAGGATTTTCTCTCTCCCTCTCATCCCTTCTTTATACAACACTCAGGAAATTAAATAAAAAATAATCCACAGAAGTGTGACATTAAGGTTACACAGCTAAGAGTAACAAAACAAAAAAATTAAGATTCCATCAGCAACATTAATTCTACTGCATTGCACATATATAGTAGTATTTTCTTTTCCTGGTTTTGATAATCTGTGTAGTTAATTACTGTACATTATCATGTACGATATTTCAAAAAAAAAAAAAACCATCTGAGATGTACAATCACCAATTTGGCATTATGGTTGGAACCTTACAGAAACTTATGCATTTCCTGCCTTTAGTATTCAGTATTGTTTTTTATATTTATATACAGACTAAGTGCCTGTAATGGGGTCCTTAGTGTGCTCAGGAGCCCAGTGGTTAGTGTCCACTCAGTGGTGGGGAAGTGGCAGGGTAGTCCGGACCTGCCCACTCCACCAAGCCCTGACCCTGGGCCCTAGGAAGGTCAGTAGCATTTGGCCACCAGGAGGTGCCCTCTAAGCTACCTTCCCTGGGTCACTTCCTACCACTGCTTCCTTCCCTCCGCTTCCAGTCTCCGATAAAGTAAAAGGAAATCAAACTGCCAGCCCCAGTTAGGTTCCGCATACAGACTTGTTCCTTCAGGAAGGCTTATTCAGTCCCTTTTGGCAGCGGCTTTCAGGGTAGGTCTGCACTCCTTCCCAGCCTCCCTGTCTCCAGCTGGACAATGCTCTGCAAGATTCGAGGGGCAAGGCTAGTTGGGCTCAGTATAGTCCTTTAACCCCTTCTATCCTAGTGAGGGGGGGGGGTTGTATGCCCCATGTAGTGAGGTGCGGTGGAGTCTCAAGAATCTGGAGTGGGAGGGCCCCCACACTGAGCCCTGGTGGACAGAACTAGGGCCTAGTTGCCCCTCCCCCAGGAAGTGGGTGGGAGGGGCAGGAAGGATAAAAGGCAGCCCAGAAAGCTCAGTAGGGAGGCAACCACCCGAGAGACCAGATGCCTCCTGTGGCCTCCCGAGTTGGGAAGCAGTGGAGGGTGTTGAGGGAGCAGAGGACTGGCCTGGGCCACTAGCTGATTCAGGCCTGGAGGAAGCAGACAACTGGCCCAGACTGTCGTTGTACATGACTCTGGAGGGAGAAGACAACTGGCCCAAACTATCAATGGACCAGACCTCCAAAGACTTGCTCAAAGTCCCAAAAGCCACCATCAACCTTGACCCCTCCTTACAGCAACAGGTACACCAAGAAAGTGAGTGTAGAAGCGGCTATGAGGTAGCAACCCCCTGTCTGGCTGCAACGCTGACAGAGGGCGAGTCAGTGTGTTGCTTTCTGACCCAGTGACAAAGTGCTCTGTCACTGCTAGGGCCCTGGACCAGAACGCAGTGGAGTGAGTGGGCCTGCATCCCCCCTGCCACCCCAACCCGGGGGGGGGGGGGGAGCTGCACGCTCTGGCAGATCAAAGCAAGTTGGATGTAATGCGGTTTCACCTATAACACGGTAAGATTTTTTTGGCTCCTGAGGACAGCGTTATATTGGGGTAGAGGTGTATTTGCTAACCAACCTCATAAGTTTTGTCTATACTAGGAAAGTTATGCATTGTCAGAAATGGGTATCAGCAACTGATATAGACCACAGTTTTACTGTAAGCATACCAAGAACGAACTGTTCAGCACAATTTATGATATTGGTAAAATGGTGCTCAGAGTTTGTTCTGGTCTATACTATCAGTTAAACCAAATCCATCATCAGTTCAGCTGCACCCATTAACAGCAATGGGCAATTTTTATAATGTATTCTATCTTTATAACAAACATACCCTGAAGCAATATACTCTGAATAAAATTCTGGCCCCAATGAAGCCAATGGGAATTTTGCCATAGAACTTGATGGAGCCAGATTTTGCCCCACAATACATACCTGTTCATGGTCCTGTCCAATATATTGCCTATGGTTACAGGTGGATCATTTACTCTAGGGACTTAAAGATACTGCACTAGCTTTAGGGGTTTTCCCCCCGCAATAAAAGTCCTTTGGGATCCTTCTGAATGAAACAAGGCCTGGTCTTCACTACGATTTTAGGTCGAATTTAGCAGTGTTACCTCGATTTAAGCCTGGACCCATCCACACCACAAAGCCCTTTTTTCGACTTAACGGGCTCTTTAAAATCAATTTCTTTACTCCACCTCCGACAAGGGGATTAGCGCTGAAATCAGCCTTGCTGGGTCGACTTTGGAGTAGTGTGGATGCAATTCGATGGTACTGGCCTCCGGGAGCTATCCCAGAGTGCTCCATTGTGACCGCTCTGGACAGCGCTCTCAACTCAGATGCACTGACCAGGTAGACAGGAAAAGGCCCGTGAACTTTTGAATTTAATTTCCTGTTTGGCCAGCAGGTCAAGCTGATCAGCACAGGTGACCATGCAGAGCTCATATGCAAGATGTGCACCTTGCTGGGGCACACTGCCCAGCCCGTACTTTGTGAGAAGTCTCTGACCATGTCTATGCCCTCGTCACTCGTCATCGTGCTGCTGTCGCCCCTGTGCCTGGTTCTGCTTTTGCAGCTTCTAGTTCTGCACTGAAAAAAGGTGCGAAACAATTGTCTGCCATTGCTCTGATGGAGGGAGCGGCGACTGACGACATGGCTTACAGGGAATTAAAAATCAACAAAAAGGGGTGGCGTTGCATCATGGAGAAACACAAACAACTGTCACACAGAATGGCCCCCTCAAAGATTGAACTCAAAACCATGGGTTTAGCTGGCCATTGATTTCACAAAACAAATTGGGTCAATCTATTTTTTAGATCTTAGGCTGGCAGCAGACTGTGCAGTACGACTGCTAGCCATCATCATCGCCTGGGTGCTCGGCAGAAAATGGAAATGACCTGGCTGAGTCACTCCCATGTTTGCCCAGGCGCTCCGAACAACCTCACTGAGGTCAGCTAAAAGAGCACCCAGCAGTACGATGACGATGGCTATCAGTCGCAATGCACCATCTGCTGCCAGAAGGTATTGAGCTGCTGCTGTGTAGCAATGCAGTCCCACATCTGCCAGTACCCAGGAGACGTACGGTGACAGTGAGCTGAGCGGGCTCCATGCTTGCTGTGGTATGGCATCTGCTCAGGTAACCCAGGAAAAAAGGCAAGAAACCATTGTCTGCCATTGCTTTCATGGAGGGAGGGAGAGGGGGGCCTTGTGACATGTACTCAGAACCACCCGCGACACTGTTTTTGCCCCATCAGGCACTGGGATCTCAACCCAGAATTCCAATGGGCAGTGGAGACTGCAGGAACTGTGGGATAGCTACCCACAGCGCAACGCTCCGGAAGTTGATGCTAGCCTCAGTACTGTGGACGCAGTCCGCCGACTTAATGCACTTAGAGCATTTTGTGTGGGGACACACACAATCGACTGTGTAAAAACAATTTCTAAAAAACCAGCTTCTATAAATTCGACCTAATTTCATAATGTAGACATACCCTAAGTAACTACCAGACAGTAGAAATCAGACTTTAGCTAAGTGCAGAAAGGGGCCATTATATAGGTCTCATTTTTGTTGTATACATTCAATTTTGAACACATTGACTGGATTAAAACATGGATCGTGACTGCTACAGGTAAAGTTACAAAACAAATTCATTCCGAAGTCCATTGCAGATATTCAGAGTTTCAGGAAACATTAATCTTTGGCTATTTAGGAAACTTTTGGAGAGTTTTGCTATTCTAGAAACAAGAGGGTGCAAAATATTTCTCATAACAAATCTGATTTTTTTATTTGTAGGAGTAATTATTCAAAGTAAAGAGTCAAACTTGGCATGTAAATGATACTAAAAGAGTAATTTAGCTTTGCTAAATTTGAAAAAGGAGAAGGTTTTAAAATAAAATGTCTTTTTAAAGAAGTAAGATTTCAAATGAATTGTATACAATTGCATTAAAATGAATGCAGGGTGCATACATGATCAGATACTAAGCTGCACAGCTACTTGCTTAAATGATATTAACCAAATTCAACTACGAAGGTGGGAAGAGATTAGAAATCTAAGTGATTTATCATCTTGGGAGCAATAATTTGTGAATCATATTAGTTTCTCAATTTCCCCAGCTTCTTCAACTCCAGTTTACAGCATTCTTCTAGCTCTATGAGCCAATTAGCTCTGGAGCAAGGAACAAACAAGCTCTGCTAGCAAAACCCACAGAGCTTTTAAACTGCACCAGCCAAACAGCACCAGATTGATTTCTCCTTTCTTTCCTTACAAAAAACCAGGGAATTAAATATAAAAAACTGTATCAATCCAGCATCAAGGCTACGAGTTAATAGAGCAATTGTGGAAGTTAAGATTTAGCACACAACCATAACACTGCTTCTCTGTGAATAATATATCATGTTATCTTAGAAATACTTATATGTACAAGGTCACATTTTTAAAATTCATTAGAGAGACAGTATGTGATCATATCATTCAAATCTATAATAATTAATAAAAGCAGAAATAAGACTGCAAGTTCAAAATTGAGCCTTTGCCTTTCTTGATTTCAATGTATAACATCTACCATCCAAGGTTCTCAAAGCACTTCACAAATATTCCTTAACTTATCTTCCGGGCAGGTAGTTAAGCATTATCTGCATTTCACAGAAGGGAAACAACAACACAGAAAGATTAAATGACTTCCCCAAGGTCAAACAGCAAGCCATTGGCAGACTTGAGATCAGAATTCAGTTACTGAAATACATCACCAGTTTCAGAGCCTTGCAGGAGCCAAAATTTGTACTAGTTTTTGAAATACAGTTTTCTTAACTCAGGTTGTGTCAGCTATGACAATGCATGTTCTCAAGTTGCTACAGGTCCACGAGAAGCCAAACCAATAAAATGGTTTCTGTTCTAAGCATTTTCAAGTCTGTTTCCTCCATGCCCCAATTTTAAGCAGCTTCTAATAGCTGGTAGTAAGAATAATCGTGTTCCTGCTTGAAAAAAGTTGGTTTCCAAATAGCATCTATGGCTTTTATGCTGCTACAAAGTTCTGTCTTAATTTAAAAATAAAACAAACGTAGAAAAATATTAAATCATAAATAAAAAGGCAATCTTTTTCCTATAGATATTAATACAAATGTAATGTTACTAACAAGCTCCAGGTAATTGTTTTAATTGTATAATAACAAGAAACGAATCTGATACACAACATTCAGATGCTGATCTGGATCCAAACTCCCCCAAAGTTCTTTTGGTTGGTAAGGGTAGACACTTGAGATGTACTGCTCTGGTTCTCTCTCACCTATGAAAATAAAATATACCTAATTCCCATGTTAAGGGCCACAGTAAATCATAACTATAATAAGCAGCAGAAATTACTGAGAGCAGTTAAGTCATTACTCCAGTAATAAAAATTTCTTCCATTCAGATCATTAATAGTGGGGGCATAAATCAAAATGTGGTTTTCTTTATAAAAGTTGACTTCTTTATTAGGTATAGTAACTTTCATGGTGACATCCCAAAATCCTTTGAGAATTTTAAAAAAAATGTAATTTCATAGTAATTACTGGTAATATACATTGCTGAGATTGTTAGCAAAACTGTATTTCCAATGTGAAATTCAAAGGTCTTCAAAATTAGCACTTTCCCTTTCTCAAATCAGTCAACTAAAATGTAGTTTAAGACAAATATTTGGATCCAGACCCTAAAACGTAGTACTGCAGATTTGAGAGACAAAGTAATTGAATCATGACATCTATTTCCACTACATCTCCTTTTTGTATTTTTTAAACCTCCTTTCAAAAGGCATTATCTGAATTGCCCTAATCTGAAAACAGCAACAATAACTGTAGCAAATACTTGACAATGAAGACGTAAAGCCTCTAAAAACCTGTTACCTTAGTAACCACGAGAATGTAGATGAATAAGAATACACAGACTATCTGGACATCATTTCAGTTTCCTTGGGGTTTGGGTTGAAATACAGTCAGCTTCTATTAGCTTTTTGTTTTTCCCAGTAGGTCCTTGGACTTTGAAACAAAACCCTGAATGACAGCTATGAGCAATTCCAGCCTCACTCCTGATTAGCCATGCCAAACAAAACAGCTCTCTCCAGCGTAAACTTCCCAGGCATTTACACCCAACATGTCCTGAAATGAACATGATTTGAGTTCCTCTACCCTAAATTATTTCAATAAAAAACAGTGTTTTTAAAGAAGAAGAAAACAAGGCCACACTCTGCTGGGATTTACAACAAGTTCACTTTTAACTCACTTGTGGGGACAACACTTACTCAGAAAAATTAGTCTCACCCTGGGAGGAGTTTAATTTATAGGTTTTTCTATTATGCTAATTCAACTCACAAACATTCATGAATTCAGTCTAACACTCAGTGAAGTAGTAACTATTATCCCCATTTTACAGATGGGGAAACTGAAGCACAGATATGTTAAATGGCTCTTCCATGATCACAGAGCAAGTTTGTTGCAGACATGGAAACAGTACATAGATTATCCAATTCCTAATCCAGTGCCTTCACCACAAGACCACCTTCCTCTCTGCCAGTACCCAATAAATCAGGAAAGCAAGCATGGATGAGTGGGGAAGGGGCAGAAATAGCAGAAAACCTAGGAGAAAATGAGTGATAAACCCATCCATATTGGTTACACTAGAACCAGTTCCCAAAACAAAAAAGCTTGTTGAATTTTATGCAAGTAAAAGTTGCTCCAGGCAAGTGTTTTTTAATTACTACTATACTGCAAAATAAGCACGTGCAGGGAAGTGTCCATTTGAGAAAGTCAACTTAATAATTCACTTAGGCTCATAATTCTAGTCATATACATTTGCAAATTTCATATATGGGTGTGTATGTGTGTGTGCACATGTGTGTTTGTATTATATATAATACAAACACACACACACACACACACACACACACACCCCTATAGCCATCCAAAACAATTATCTTTCAGTCTAAACTAAATTTTCATCTAGAAAGACTATATTAAAAAAAATTTAAAACTAAAGTAGAAGCAATTGTAAGGAAAAAAAATACCCTTTTACCAGAGACCTCTTCTGATGCCAGGCACAAGGTGACCCATTAAATAATCTTACTGTATTATGGGCCTGGAAAAGCCCTGATGCTAAGGAGTCTGTAAATGGAGCAGCAAAGACAAGTGAGACATCAGCTTCACCTCTCTCTACAGTCACTTCATCATCATCTTCCAGATCATCTTTGGCCCAATTCTCTGCTTAGTTATACATTCCGCAGTCTTATACTTGTGCAAAGTGACTACAAAGTGGACATAAAATGCTATCAATCAACAGTTTCCACTCATTGGCGATACCATTTTACACTCACTTTGCACTCTCTAAGCCAGATTCTCCTCTTGCAGCAGCATAACCTTATTGATTTAAATAAAGTACCCCCTAATCTACACTATCAGGCCTGCTTTGAATAAGTGTCAATGTCCACACAAGGTGCAAGGCAAAAGAGAATCCAGCCTCTTTCTTATTAGAAGATATTTCACCAAATAAGCCCTGATCTTTGCAAATTCTGAGTGAGATCCCTAAGGGAAGCTCTCACCCATCTCCAAGTTAATTTTCTTATGTAATTAAACATGACAAAATTGAAATTGTGAATTTTCCATTCACAAACATATTATAGCTATAGATGAGGAAGTACTTTTAACATTGTTCAGAAGTATGCTCTTACAGTATGGCACTTGCAAATGTATAATAGGACATAATACTGGACACACAATGTCCAGCCATTTACAAAGTAAATCAAGACTATATGGAGGAAGGACATCTTGTATTGAAGACACTGGTTTGAGACTCAAGAGAGCTGGGTTGAATTTCCAGTTGAGCCATAGACTTTATGACCTTGAGCAAGTCATGTAAATGCTCTGTGCCTCAATTCTTGGTTTTTAAAAGAGGGCTAATACTACTTTCCTACATCATAGTGGTATTACCAGGATAAATCCGTAAATTCTAGATAGGTACACAGACACTACAGTGAGAGGGACAACATAAGAACCTAGATAGATATGCATATGAATGTTAAATATCAATTTACAATCAAAAACAGAATAGTGTCCATATTTAAAGGAGGATACCAGTCATTTGAATGTGTCAAGTTTACGTCAGCTTCCATGCCGCATAATCTGAAACTAACAAAACATCCATACATATATAAAGATTTGCCCAGGTTTTAGCATTGCAATTCCTGCTTTGACAGAAGTTGTGTGAGCCATTTTAGCTATGCAGTTTTAAACATGTAAGGTCAATTGTTTAAAAAAGTTACAATAATTCTAAAACAATCAAATGCTTCAATGTGATAAGATTGAATTAAAGAACTTTGAAATCACAAAAGGACTGATGTAACTTCCACTAAAGTCAACGGGAGTTCTGCCATTGATTTCAATTTGAACTGCATCAGGACCAAACTTGGAACAAAATAAAAAAAATAAAATAAAATAAAAAAAACACACACTGTGGGCCAAATCACCCCAACCATGGGAAACACTGGGAAGGAGAGAAAAAAAAAGGAAAAATGCAGATTTCCCCCAGCCTTCATCCAATGAGCAAGGGTTCTGCCCAACCCCCAGAGATTTGCAAGAGGCCATGGCTATCTGCACTAGCCCTGGGGCCTTTTACCAACCCCTGACTCCTGGGCAGAGAGGCCCACTGGAATAATCCATGAAGGGGAGTTTCAATGCGTTGGGGAGGCATGAAACAGTTACTGAAGCCTGAGTCTATAGTAACATTTTTGCAAAATCCCCATACACTAAGACAGGTTGGAAAGAAAAGGGGAACACATGTATTCCCTGGTCTTCCCCCTTGGTGCATTCCTGGAAGCACGAAGCTCCCCCTTTGGAGATCTTGGACTGGGTAAGAGACACAGGAAGAAGGAACGCGCGCGCACACACACACACCCCTCCCCGTACCTTTCCTTTATAACCAGAGTCCCCTTCAGGCACAGCACTGGGGAACAATCTGGCCCTTTGTGATTAAAAATAAAATATTTTTAAAATAACCCTATCAGAGTTCAAATCTACCCAAAATGACACCTTTAAACAAACAGTTGAGATAATCAAGAAGAGAAAGACTTTTTGATAACTCTAAACATGTGCATAGGAAAATGTTTCAACTATCATTAAGAACTTCTATTTATTTGAAAACATGGTGGAGGGAAACATACTAAATTCAATTAACTTATTATATCCCATTTTTGTATTGATCTTAGCCATTCCCCAAATTAAAAAAGAATCAGCAATTTGGCTAAATTTAAAAACAAAAAACAAGAGAGACCAGTGATAGTGACCTCAAAAGAACAAAAAACATTTAGCGAGTCTGTTTTGTGCTGCCACAAACCAGTGCAATGTCACCAACAGTACTCTTATCTGTAAAGGGTAATGATCAATTGTTTGACAGAAACAAAGGACAGCTCAACAGGAAATCAACCAACACAGGACAGATGGTCACTGATTCAAGTTTCACCCCTCCCCACTCCAAAAATAGGCTTAAGAGGCATTTTCTGTTACCAAGCAACAGTCCAAAGGAAGGCATAAATCTTTTACTTCGTGTTATTCCTCCTCCCACCTCCAATATACATAGTTTAATCTATTAGAATATATATGCACCAAAAAAAATGTAATGGATAAGTAGCAGGTTTTCTTTTGTTTTGTTGTTGTTGTTATTTTAAACATGAGATCAAGCTGATGTGCATCCCCTAGCCAGTTTGCCTTTCAGGCAAGTATTTCCTATATTACTAGGCAAGCATCCTACTACCAAAATACCTTAAAAAATTCTTAAGTGATATACTAATACAATGTCAGTAAATGAACTGCATTGTGGTCAACTACTGTTTTAATAAAATCCTAATAATTCTAATGGTCTCAGTCATCTCAGTCATTTTTACATATGGCTTGACATGACTGATCCCACACTTATAGGACCCTCATTCATCTTTCCACTCCCCCCAAAAAGTCACCAAAAGATGACATTTGTTTATAAAGACTTGCTAAGAATTACATTAATCCACAACTTCGCACCAGCAATTTTGTCCTTACAATATAAAAAGTGTTTTTCTAAGATACATCAGCTATGCTTTGAATCCAGTAATCATCTGTTTTTACTGAACTCCAAAACTGAAAACTGGAAATAAGCATTTCTTATAAAGCCTTCACATTTACAACATAGTCCATTTGGATGCAAGGCAAATGGCTCCTATATGTCTGCAACCTACAATGATCCAAAATACAGATATTTTTCAAAGGGAAAGCAGAAAGGAGTTTGAAAAATACCACCACTATCACTTCTCTGCTCAGCCTCAGGAAAAAAGATGAAGGGACCAACTGTGTTTGTGTGAGGAGAGACTGGAGGAGGAGGAGTGGGGTGGGGAAGGGAGGCTGGGGTGTAAAAAAACAATGGCTCTGAAATTCAGATTAGGATCAAGAAAGAACAAACCAGTTTGTTTGACCCCATATCATACAAACTGGTAATGAAAGGACTAGCCACAAAAGAGATGTTGTTAAATTTAAGCATACAAAGAGTAATCTGCAATAAAAGATTTACAATTATGGCCCACACAAAAATTAAATGGAAAAATACCAGTTTGCCAACAACTGGGTAATCATCCTTTAAAAGTGTGGACTCCTGGATTACCATTGACACATACTTAGACTACTAAAACATATGGCCACATTAAAAAAAAAAGGCGGGGGGGAGGAGGAGAGAAAGGTTGTGACAGCATGTGGTCTGCAAATGCTTTATTTACTTGCTCATCAACTGCTGCTTGCCTTCCAAGCCATTTCTGAAGACCTGATGCTGGAAACAGTACATTAATTTTCAGAATGGATTTAATAAAATCACTTAAAAATGAGCTAGATACTTGTAGGGCAACAAATGTAGGTAAACAGAGTCATAGATATGTGCTTTTTTACAACAGCCCGTGAAGAGCCTTGGACATTAAAATCCATTTTACTGAGAAAGTATGTTGGTCAAGACATTGGATGGGCTCCACTCTTCAGCTACTGCAACAGGATCTCTCATAGAAACTAAAGACAGGCACAACAGATACATATTTAGGTCCCTTTAAAATTAATGGGAGTTTTGGATGCACAGGATCAAGCCCCTTAAGGCCAAATTCATTGTCCTGAATTGGACTGCATGGGTGTAAACTGACAGCAGGATTTGGGGGAGGGATAGCTCAGTGGTTTGAGCATTGGCCTGCTAAACCCAGAGTTGTGAGCTCAATCCTTGAGGAGGCCACTTAGGGATCTGGGGCAAAAAATCAGTACTTGATTCTGCTAGTGAAGGCAGGGGGCTGGACTCAATGACCTTTTGAGGTCCCTTCCAGTTCTAGGAGATAATAATAATAATAATTGGAGATATACCTATCCTTTGTCTCATTCAAAGTTCAGGAGCTTAAGAGTGCAGCACTGCAGCATCTGCACTAACCGAAGTCCAGGGTCCTGAAGGGAGGCTGGAAAAAAGAACTCTGAAGCCCAGTGATAAGAATAATATCTACTTCATACTTAGCACTTCTCATGTGTGATTCTAAAATCACTTTACATAGGTCAGTATCATTATCCCCATTTTACAGATTTGAGAATCTGTGACACCAGGAGATGAAGTGACTTGCCCATTGTCACGAAGGATGCTCGCAGCTACATCGGGAATACAACCCAGGTCTCCCAAGCTCCAGTCTGGTGCTATCGTTGCTAGGCCACACTGCCTACCCAAAGTGAATCAAATTGGCATGAATGTAGATCGATGAAGGACAGGACCAACACATTCCATAACCTTGGTTTTATTTCTTTACAGTTTTTAATAATCTTGTAATTGAAGCCTATTTCTCTAATGACATTCCTCTCCCTTCATCGTGCAGACATTCATTATTCACACACAGAAGGATGTATACAATGGTTTTTTTAAATGTAAAAAGAGAGTACTATACAAGTTAATACATGTTTGCACAATTTAACAACTAAGTTAAATTATAGGCATACTAACTTTGACAGTTTATTTTAACACCAATGTGATTCAATAGTTTGAAATGTATTCCTGAAACCTGATTCAGTCACCTGTGCATCTTTTCCCTTCATATCCTGTTATGCAAACCATAACATGAAATAATTAAATTTTAAGTTACAGTTTTATTTGTGCTTTTACTGTAGTTCTGAAACAGGGAAACAGTAAATGAAAAAAGTTAGCTATTCCTAGAATCTTTTCACTTTAGCATGTCAGAGCTATTTACTTCTACATACCTAGGACAAACAGAAAATGACTCACTCCAAATGAAAATCCACTGTCTCTGAGCTAAAAGTCTCCAGATGTACATTTACATGTAAATGTATCATACACAAAGTAGTGGTAGTATCATAAAGCCGCACAATTTCCAAACTACATTTACTCCAAATCCCCATCTATGCTGGCACAGAAACAATGTTTCCAGTTTAAAAATTCCTGTTAACAAGGATTAAACAGTTTGCTCCCTCTGTCTAGATCATATATCACTATTTTAGAAACCCACGTCCCTTGATCTGCTCTAAGAATTTGGCATCATTTGACCTTCTACCCTAAATTAGGAAATTCTTCAGAGAAATAAAATGAAATCCTGAATTGATCCAAACTGATCCTAGCCTGATTCCCATCCTGATTGCCAAACAGTATATCACCCTCCAAACAAGCTTAGAACAAAAGATTGTGAATTGGTTATGTCTCGTCTATACTGGCCAAGTGAACTATGTTTAAATTATGTTACTTTAAACAATAGCTCCACTGAAAGTGTTTCAACTGTAGCAGAGAAGGAGTCTAAATGTCAGCCTAAAGCGCAAAATTCAAGACCCTGAAGAGTTCCAAGGCATTAAGCCATCAAGAAAAGGTCAGGTTTAAAATAGAGGGAAGGGGAGAAGAGGCAAAAAAGGGAGGAATTGTGCTCATTATTTAAATAATTCTATTAAGTAAAAATGCAAATGGTTACAAAAAAGTATAGAAGAGACTACTAAATGTCTTGTCTATATCTGATATTCAGCTATAGGTAGCCAATAACCAATGTAGCATTCTGGTGTAAACCCCAAGTATTGGCAAGGAAAGTCACGTCCGTTAAACCTCACTAGGACACAAACGTATTTTTTCCCAATATTCTCCAAAAAGGAGAGATCTGCCTGAGCTCTTTCCTAATCTGTTTGTTGTCAGCCTATTCCCAGAAAGGGCATTCTTTGTATTTCTCCATATTTCTCTCTTTTTCTCTGGCATTCATTATTATAATATCAGAACAGCAATATTAATTAATTTATTCTCATATCCCTGCAAGATGGAGAACAGAAGTACAGAGAGATGAAGTGATTTGCCTAAGGTCACACAGGCAGTCTGTGCCAGAGCTGGGAACAGAACCCAAGTTCCAATCAAGTGTCTTTACTGAAAGGCTATCCTTCTCATGAGCAACATGACCACCTCACAGTTTAGGTGGCATATACGAGTAAGGAGCATCAGAGGTCATGAGCGCATCCTTGTGCCTGTCTCCTCCATGCACTGTCCCAGACCAGACTTTTCTTGTCCTTTTGGGATGGGGTTACTGCTGTAACAGCTCTTCTCGATTTAAAATTAACATGGCAGGGAACTTCTTCCCAAAGCAGAGAGTTTCTCAGTGAACACGTCATCTAGTATGGCTGATTTCTGATTCCTCCCCCTCTGGCCACGTATGCCAGTTTTTCATGCAGACTCAACCACATGTTGTTCATGAAGAGGTTTATTTACTCATTTTGAGCAGGGGGAATAGTATACCATATAAACTCCACCCCTCCTTTCACAACAGGAGATTAAAAATAATCCATCAACATTTGCCCATTTCCCCACCAGGTGCACAGCATCCTATTACAGCACAAGCAGCAGCTAGAGCTAAATTGCCACTCACACAACACATGAGCATACCATACAAGTATATACTGAAGATTAAAACCAAGCACACACATATAATCGAGTCATTAGAAGTGTATACTGATGTATGCAGCCTAGGTTATATATGATACAAGAGGAAAGACTGCATAAACATTTTCTAATGCTTAGATTTGTACAAGTCATCTTTATCCAAGCAGTACAGCAAGCTGCCCATCAGAGTCCTTACAAGCAATTCTCTCATGTTACAATTTCCCTATACTTTTAATAAAGCAAAGAAAAAAATCCCTTGACCTACTAAGAGACAGATGCCTATACTGAGTAACAATGTAATCTTATTTCTGTATCTCTTGTTCCTCCTACCATTCCAGATGTATACATCAGCCTCACTCGTTTGTCAAGTCCACCATTTAGATTGCTAGCTCTAGAGCACGGAACCATCTGTGTTTACTGTACAGTGCACAGTACACTTCTGGGCACTTTAAATTATGAAATAAATTACTGCTGAGTTTATGTTCCAAAACATGGGATTTTTCTTTTTGTATCACTGGGAAGAGGACTGCAGCTTGACAACCTCCTGCCACTGCAGTCATTTAACCACTGGAATAATTTACCAAGAAGTTAGGGTAGACTCTTCATCACTGGCAATTTTTAAATCAAGATTGGATGCGTGTCTAAAATACATGCTCCAAGGGTTATTCTGGGGGTGTCAAATGGCCTGTGTTATACAGGAGGTCAAACTAGATGACCATAATGGTGGCCATCAAACCTTTAATCTTTGTGCAGCAAAAGATCCCTTTTAGTTGGAGCAATATGCAGAAACAGAGGTGCAGCAGCCTCTAAGCCCTATACCACCAGCTCCCAAAACTCGTGACACAGCTGGAAGGGAACTTTAGGACCTTGATGGTATCACTCAGCGCTAGTCTCACAGCTGTACAGTAATTATATTTATGTAAAAACAAAAACCACACCTATTAAGTTACCAAACAACAACAAAACTTCCACTCCCCAAAATTAAGCTAATTACTTAGCTTAACCATCAATGCCCTCAGGAAAAGCCTCCAGGAAAAGGTGGATCTTATACCATATCCTAAAGGTCAACAGACTCCAGGTTCTATCAGACTAGCAGGAAAAATTCCAAAGTTGAAGACAGTCCATCAGAAATGCCCTACCACCAGGTCTTCTAATATACACAATGCTACAGAGAATGCTTTAGCCATCCTTGACTAACAAACATACAGGCAGAGAGAAGTCATCTCTTAAGAGGCCAAAACCAAATCCTATAGGTCTTTATAAAAATAAATAAATACCAACAGCCTGAATCACACTTAGAATTCATTAGGAAGCTGGTGGCACCCTTGGAGAACTGGTATATTACAGTTGGGGATTTAGAGTGAAGCTCAGCACAGGGTCTCACTAATTTTTGGGGCCCCTCCTTGGGACTCAGCCAAGAAAAAGAACATTCCCTCTTATCTCCACCCCCCCTTCCCTATTTTTCATTCTTTTTTTCTTCATCCTCCTCCTATAAGTAATAGGAAGCAAATGAAAATAAAGTGAGGTACCTTGATAGTTTTTGTAGTCTAACTTATTTTTCCACAGACCAATTGAAAATCGCTGAGGGTCTCGGCAGACCACTTAATGATCTTTCCAAATATTGCTTGTACCATTAGCTAACTATTGTAAAGCGTTTTGGATAAGAACACTTTGTAAAAAAAAAAATGCAAAAAACATTGGGGTGCATGGTCTGGCCAGGACTTAGGGTGCAGTAGGGGGCTCAGGGCTGTGGATGCAGGGTCTGGGAGGATGTGAAGGTGCAGGAGCAGGCTGGGGGTTGGGGTGCAGGGTCTGACCAGAAGTTAAGGTGCGGGAGGGGGCTCAGGGCTGGGGCAAGGCTGTGGAGTGCTTACCTGGGGTAGTTCCCATTTTGTGCGAGGGGTGCAGGTAGGGATGTGGGGAGGGTACAAGAGTCAGGGTGGGCAGCGGGCTGGAGGTGTGCGGGCTGCAGGACTCAAGGCTGAGGCTGCAGAGTCTGGGAGGGAGTTAGGATGCAGGAAGGGACTCAGGGTTGGGGCAGGAGGTTGGGGTGTGGAGCGCTTACTCGGGACAGCTCCCATTTGGTGTGAGGGATGCATGTGGGAATATGGCGGGGTGCAGAAGCTCCCATTTGATGTTCAGGATGAGGGCGTGTGAGGGGGGTACAGAAGTCAGGGCAGGGAGCTGGGGATGTGGGCTGAGATCATAGGGGTGCTCCCAGCCCCCTGCCCCACCCCAGCCACCTACCCTGAGAGACCCCGCCTTTGCTCCACTCTGCCCCGTTTCCACCCTCTTCCCCAAGACCCTGCTCCTGCCTCTTCTCCACATCCTCCCCCTCCCTCCTGGAGTGACCTGAGCATGATGAAGAACTGTTTGGTGGTGGGGGAAGCGCTGGGAGCGGCAGGAACACGGCACACTTGGGGGAGGAGGCAGGAAAGAGGTGAGGGAGGGGTGGCTTGGCTGTTGGTGGGTGTGGAGTCTGCAGCAGGAGCCCCAGGAGCCAGCAGAACCAAGCCTTTGCCCCCCCAGTTACCCAGTTCTGGGGTCCCCTGTCACTGGGGGACCCCATGCCTGGGCACTCTGTGTTTTACTGTAAATCCGCCTCTGATGTAACAGGTGCAAAAGGTATACAAGGTTCAAAAAGGTGCCAACTTTGGAGAACTGGTGTAATAAGTTTCAGGTGACTAGTACTGCCAAGGAACCACACAGCTGAATTCTGAGCAAAAAGACACAGAAAGGACTAACAAATTTTCCACTACAACTTATATAGTTAAACTAATTTAAAATAGCCAACCATATAAGTAACTTTTTAATAACTTTTACGCTATTCGTTCTAAGCTAAGCCTAATCTTTAAGAGCAAGGAGATCTATGATCAGCCTTTGTTATTAAAAAGTAATTAACATCCTCTCAATGCATTTCACACCACAGTTACATTCAAGAATTAAATTTCACTTCACATCAAAGGGCCCTGATCATATATACTACTCACACAATTGTTCTGTAAGAAAATCACTGAAGGTGAAGCACATGCTACAGTTGGGAGTGGAATTTGAGTGTCTTTATTCAACATCCTTACAGAGCTAAAGTCACTGAAGGCTTGTTCACTGAATCACTATGACAGATATCTAATATGCTCTTGTGTAACAGTATCTTAATTCTACCCACCCTGTTTTGCTGTTGATTTTATATCTGCTTCCAAAAACCCTTATGGCTCACATGGAGAACATTAAATGAAGGCTTTTGTCACATCATATCACAGGGACTCAGAAAAACACCTGAAAATCCTAGCACTGTTGATTTTATTTTCACAATATATTGAGCTTAAAATCTTTGTCTTTCACAACAGTAGCAATTTACAATATTAGTTAATAACATATTTTTTAAAAATCCACTTACCTTATGATCCAGTATGTCCCAAAAAGAGTTTCATGGAAGCCAGGACATCACAGCTTTACAATAAAACAGGAATCAGCTGCCGTGACTCCAGGAGATACCCAAAACAACTACAACATTTTAGAATCACTTATATAATGTACTGTCTTCCTTTTTCACTATTGACATACCATGTAAAAATGCTTCATTCTTGCAGATCTTAAAAAAATACAAATTTATTTGGACCAGCAGTTCCTTAAAGCTGAGTAATAAAAGCTTCAAGTTCTTTGAAAAAAAGAAGAGTCATTGTAGCGGGGGCTAAAAAAGACAGTTACTCACCTTTGTAACTGTTGTTCTTCGAGATGTGTTGCTCATATCCATTCCAGTTAGGTGTGTGCGCCGCACGTGCACATTCGTCAGAAAACTTTTACCCTAGCAACTCAGTGGGCCGGCAGGTCACCCCCTAGAGTGGCGCCGTCATGGTGCTCGATATATACCCCTGCCGGCCCTCTCGCTCCTCAGTTCCTTCTTGCCGGCTACTCCGACAGTGGGGAAGGAGGGCGGGTGTGGAATGGATATGAGCAACACATCTCGAAGAACAACAGTTACAAAGGTGAGTAACCGTCTTTTCTTCTTCGAGTGATTGCTCATATCCATTCCAGTTAGGTGAATCCCAAGCCTTACGTAGGCGGTGGGGTCGGAGTGAAATGTGGCAGAATGAAAACTGCTGAGCCAGAGGCTACAGCATCTCTTGACTGTTGAACTAGGGCATACTGCGAAGCAAAGGTATGGACCGAGGACCAATGGAGCTGCGCGACAGATCTCGTGGGTAGGAACACGAGCCAGCAAGGCGGCAGATGAAGCCTGAGCCCTGGTAGAATGCACGGTGATGTGGCTTGGGGAAATATGAGCCAAATCATAACAAGTGCGGATGTACGCCATCACCCAAGATGAGATCCTCTGAGAGGAAAACAAGCAAGCCTTCCCTTTGGTCTGCTACCGTGACAGAGCTGGGGCACCTTACGAAATGGTTCTGTCAGCGCAATATAAATGAGAGCACTCTACAGATGTCCAGGGAGTGCAATTGTTGCGCCCATTGCGTTGAGCTGTGGGTAACATGAAAGGCCGAAACCACCTTAGGGAGGAAAGCCGGGTGCGGTCATAACTGCACCTTGTCTTTGTGAAACCTAGTGTACGGCGGAACCATCATAAGAGCTCTGAGCTCGGAGACCCGTCTGGCCGATGTAACAGCTACGAGGAAAGTTGTCGTCCAAGACAGGTATAGCAGAGGGCCGGTCGCGAACGGCTCGAATGGGGGAGACATAAGTCTGGTTAAAACTAGGTTGAGGTCCCAGGTTGGGGCTGGGCGGCGCACCCGAGGGTGCAAGCGCTCCAAGCCCTTGAGGGATCTCGAACCCATAGAGCGTGAGAACACGGAACGTCCACCTTAGCCTGGCTGGAAGGTAGAGATGGCTGCCGAGTGTACCCTCAGCGATGATACCGCCAGGTCCTGCCGCTGAAGGCCAGAGGCAGGCCAAATAGAGGGGATCGAGACCTCAGTAGGAGTAAGATCGAGCGTATTGCACCTGTAGAAGAAACGCTTCCACTCGGCCCGGTACCTTGACCAGGTGGAAGGCTTCCTGTCACCCCGGCTCAGCGGTTATTGACAGGCCGATCAACGTGGTATATCAGTGCTGCCTGGACCACGCTGGAGTGATCATGATGATGCGCGCTCTGCCCCTGCAGAGTTTGAGTAGGACCTAATGAACCAGTGGGAAGGCATAAAGGAGTTGGCCTTTCCACGGCATCAGGAATGCGTCCAAGATCGATCCCGAGGGGAGACCTTGGAAGGAGCAGAACATCTGGCATTTTCTGCTCTCGCGGTGAGCAAACAGGTCTATGTGAGGAAAAATCTTCACTTCTGGAAAGCAGAACGCCTCACATGGGGCAGAGTGACCACTCGTAAGACAGGAAAGACCTGCTGAGTCAAAGCGCCAAGGCGTTCCGAACGCCTGGGAGAAAGGACGTCACCAGCTCCCTCGAGTGGGCCATGCAAAAGCCCCAGAAATGGATGGCCTCCTGACAAAAGGGGGGAGGACCATGTCCCTCCCTGGTTATTTATGAAGCACATGGCCTTTGTGTTGGCTGTAAACACCGAGATACCACGGCCTCGCAGCTGCCGCTAGAACCCCTGGCACGCCAGGCGGACTACTCTCATTTTTGGGGCATTGATGTGGAATGCCAGCTCCCGAGAAGACCAAAGGCCTTAAGCTCGGAGGTGACCATAAGCACTCGAGCAGAGAGATGACGCGTCCATCGTCAGGGGCAGTGAGGGCTGGGGCGGATGGCACCGCATCCCTGCCCACACCAGGGAGGGAGTTAGCCACCACTCTAGGGAGCCTAAGGTGCTCGAGGGAACGGTGACTACCATGACCATTGGCTCCCTGTCCGGGTGGTACGCTGAGGTGAGACGGACTTGGAGAGGACAGAGGCGGAGCTTGGCGTGTTTGGTTACAAACTTGCAGGCAGCCATGGACCCAGGAGACTGAGGCAAGTGCGAGCCGAGGTCGTTGGGAAAGTCTGCAGACCTCGGATGATTGTTGCCATAGCCTAAAACCGCAGTTGTGATAAGCAGGCTCTGGCTAGGTCGGAGACCAGGATAGCCCCTAGGAAGTCCAACCTCTGCGTGGGAACCAGAGTGGATTGCTCTATAGTAATCATCAGGCCTAGACCTGTGAATAAGACCGTGACGATGCCCACGTGCTGAGTGGTTTGTGTCTCGGAGTCTCCTCGGATAAGCGAATTGTCCAGATACGGAAAAACGCATATCTGACATCAGTGAAGGTAGGCGGCGACTATGGCCGTAAACCAGAAGTACTGACGGTTGGCTAGAAAGCGGAGGTATCTCCTGTGCGGAGGGAAGATGGCGTTGCGAAAGTACGCGTCCTTCATATCGAGGGCGGCACAGTAGCCCCCAGCAGGCAAGGATGGAATAATGGTTCCCAGGGATACCATGCGGAACTTCAACCTTATCCTAAACTGGTTGAGTCCGCGCAGGACTAGGAAGGTCTGAGACCTCCGTTCGAGTGGGGGACTAGGGCATAACGGGAGTAAACCCCCTTGCCCCTTTCGTCAGTCGGCGTCTGCACCTCTTGTACGAGGAATTGCTCGTGAGAGGGGTCCCTGAAGGGGGGACAGGGCTGGAACAAATTAGAGGCGGTACCTATGCTCCACCGTGCGCAGGACCCAGCGATCTGAAATTAACTGGGGCCATGCCAGGAGAAAGCGGGATTGGGATCCCGGCCTGTGACTGGTACACCGCCCTCAGGCGCACCTTGGAAGGTTCGTCTTTGGTCCCAGTGGTAATTGCGAAGGACCTTGACCTTGGCTCTTTAGGGGTCCTGACGTTCGTCTGCGACCACCTTGGCCTCACCGTTTGCCAAAGTCCTGTCTCTGGCTAGGCACAGAGTACGGCGGCTGGGGACAGAAAGGCCTGCGTTTGGTCGCTGGCATATGCATGCTGAGAGAGCGCATTAGGACCCTATTGTCCATCAGGCTTCGCAGCCTGGGGCTGTCTTTGCCGCGAAGAGGCCTTTACCAACAAAGGGTAAATCCTGAATGGCATACTGCAGCTCCGGCTGGAGGTTTGAAACCTGAAGCCATGAGATGTACCTCATGGCGACACCAAAGGCCAGAGTCCTGGCTGCTGAGTCTGCAGCGTCCAACGAGGCCTGGTGGGACGCTCTGGGTACCTTTTTCCCCCGTCCTCCAAGACGGCAGCAAACTCTTGGCGGGAGTTTTGAGGGAGAAACTCCATAAACTAAACTACCTTCACCCAGGTGCTATAATTATAGCAGCTAAGCAAGGCTTGTTGCTTTGCTACCCAGAGCTGCAGGGCCTCTGCAGAGTACACCTGGCGGCCAAGTAGGTTCATTCGCCAAGCCTCCTTCGGTTTCGGGGCTGGCGCCCGCTGGCCATGCCAATACCTCTCCTTAACAGACTGAAAGACTAGTGAGCAGAGAGGAGAGCGGACAGATGAGTAGTTGTACCCCTTAGAGGGCCCCATACCGGGTCCTCTACCTCTGGGACCTCCTCCACCTCAGGTTGTCGGGGAGCGTATCAGAATCGTGGTCCTGAGCATAAGATCTGCGCATGTGGGATGACACGGATGCGTGTCTGGATGGCCATGGAGATACTAAAAAAAAAAAAAAAGCATGGGCAGAGTCTCTGACAGGTGTCGGTGCCGGGCGATCCGAGCCCATTTTAAAACCCGGTGAGCCGTGCATGGGACCGGCACCGGGAGGCATACCGGTACCTGGAACGAGATCCAGACCTGCAACCAGAACGGTGCAGGGAGGTAGACCGAGATCTCGAGGCTCGGGGAGAGGCTACGGGAGTCACGGTACCTGTCGCGGTGCCGGGAGTCGGAACGGTGCCAATAGTAGCAGGTCAGCGAACGGGATACTGACTGGTGCGGCGAGTGCGACCAGTACCGATGAGGAAAACAGCACCGGGACTGCAAGTGGTGTCGGGTGTGCCGACGGGACCTGGAGGGTCTGCGGGACCGTGATCATGAACGGCGCCGCTCTGCTGTGCTGACAGAGGACAGTCATATGAAGAGACTGTATTACCCGCACCGGCGGTGCCGGGGTCAGGCAGCATCGACTCTGTCATGGCAATGAGATCCCTCGCCGTTGGTAATGTCTCCGGCGTGGAGGGAACAGCAGGCTCAACCACAGTGCATACTGGGGAGCTGTCAGGCACCAGATTCGACGGCCCTCGTGGGACTAGGATCGACGGTACCGAGGTCGTCAGAGCTTCGGAAGGTGTCGGTGCCGGGCGATCCGACTTAGATGAGCTCTCTGGCTGCGGTGCAGTTGGCACGGAAGCAGCAGGAGCAGTAAGCTCAACCACGGCGCGTGCCGGGGAGCCGTCAGGCACCGGATTCGACGGCCCTTGTGGGACCGGGATCGACGGTGCCGACGTCATCGGTGCCGGGCGATCCGACTTAGACGAGCTCTCTGGCTGCGGTGCAGTTGGCACGGAAGCAGCGGGAGCAGTAAGCTCAACCACGGCGCGTGCCGGGGAGCCGTCAGGCACCGGATTCGACGGCCCTTGTGGGACCGGGATCGACGGTGCCGACGTCGTCGGTGCCGGGCGATCCGACTTAGACGAGCTCTCTGGCTGCGGTGCAGTTGGCACAGAAGCAGCGGGGGCAGTAAGCTCTACCACGGCGCGTGCCGGGGAGCCATCAGGCACTGGATTCAATGGCCCTGGGGGACTGGAATCCACGGTGCCGATGTCATCGGTGCCTCTGCAGGTGTCGGTGCCGGGCAATCCGACTTAGACGAGCTCTCTGGCTGCGATGCAGGTGGCACGGAAGCAGCAGGAGCAGGGGGCTCAACCACGGCGCGTGCCGGGGAGCCGTCAGGCACTGGATTCAATGGCCCTGGGGGGACTGGAATCGACAGTGCCGATGTCATCGGTGCCTCTGCAGGTGTCGGTGCCGGGCAATCCGACTTAGACGAGCTCTCTGGCTGCGATGCAGGTGGCACGGAAGCAGCAGGAGCAGGGGGCTCAACCACGGCGCGTGCCGGGGAGCCGTCAGGCACCAGCAGGAATTGTAGGCTTTCTCGACCTCGGAGGAAGGGAGTGGTGCCGAGTCGACTTCGGTGCCGGCGATGGCCGGTGCCAAAAGGCCTTGGCAGTACCGGCGGGGTCCGGTGCCGAGGAGGCGCTTCTGCCAGCCGCTTGATCATCGCTCGGTGCCAAAGGTGGAGGGGTAAGTGAAAGTCCCGCTCCTTTTTGTTCTCGGCTTAAAAGCCTTGCAAATGGGGCACTTAGCTGTCAAGTGTGATTCCCTGAGGCACTTCAAACAGGAATCGTGTGGATCTCCCTTCAGCATCGGCTTCTGGCAGGCTGAGCCCATTTTAAAACCCAGTGAGCCGTGCATGGGCTCCGTCACCGGGTGCAGGGAAGGGGCTACTTCCTGAACCCCGCTAACTATTACTAAACTAACTATGTTAGCAAAGAAAAAATGTATAACTATACAAATATATATATAAAAGGATTATAACTGCATAACTATATATGAGAACTACGAGTAGCTAGGGAAGTGGAGGTCAGCTAAGCCGCGCTCCACTGTTCCAACGACTGACACAGGCGGTAAGAAGGAACTGAGGAGCGGGTGGGCCAGCAGGGGTATATATCAAGCACCATGACGGCGCCACTCTAGGGGGCGACCTGCCGGCCCACTGAGTTGCTAGGGTAAAAGTTTTCCGACGAATGTGCACGCGCGGCGCACACACCTAACTGGAATGGATATGAGCAATCACTCGAAGAAGAACTAGAAGAGTCAGTTTTTACTGACACTAGAAGTACGAAGAACATAATGCCTTCATTAATTTGATGGTGGTACATTTTATGCAAAAGTCACATTTTATACACACACACACACACACACACACACACACTCTAAACTAACATTAAATGTGCTAAAAATAAAATAAAGTTCTCAATTAAGATTTTACATCTTCCTAGCCAAGCAACATTCTTTTCTGCATGATTAAGTCTTAATATAATGGTTTCCTGAATCAATAAAAAGATATGTTGTAACCACTCCTCCTTCATATATTTTCAAGCCATTATGATTATCTAGTCTCACCTCTTGTATAACAGGCCACAGAAACTTGTCCAGAAATTTCTGCATCAACCCCATAATTTCTATTTAAATTATGGTATATATTTTAGAAAGGCATCCAGTCTTAGAGACTTCAAGATGATGGAGCATTCCACACATCCCTAGATACATTGTTCCTGTGGTTAACTACTGCTACTATTAAAAAAAAATTGTCCTGTATTTCTAGTCCAAATTTGTTTAGCTGCAAACACTGGACCTCATTATGCTTTTTTTTTCCCCTGCTACACTGAGGAACCATCTACTATCAGAAATCTCTTCCCCATTTAGGTACTTGTAGACTATGACTAAGACACTTTAGTGTTCTCTTGGATAAATAGGTTGAGCTTCTGAAGTCTCTCACAGGAAGGCACATTTCCCAGACTTTAAATCATTTTTGCAGCTCTTTCTTAACCTTCTCCAATTTCTCAACATCTTTTTTAAGTGTGGACATCACAACTAGACATAGTATTCCAGTAATGGTTCCACTAATGCCAAATTCAGAGGTAATACCACCCCATAATCCTAACTTGATATTTCGCAGTTTATGCATTCAATGATCGCACTAAACAGAACAGAATGGCAGATAACTACAGCATCATTCTGGGCATTACCTTCAGATCTTTTCAGTGTTGCTGCACTCTAGAATACTGTCACCCATTTTGTAAGTGTAACCTGCATACTTTAATCTAATATGTGTGACCTTACATTTGCCCATATTAAAATGCATGTTGTTCAAATGAATCCACCTTAACAAGCCATCCAAATTGTTCTGCATAACTGACGTGTTCCTCACATTTTTGACACCTCATCAAGTTGTATCATCTGCAGATTTTATGAATAATGATTTTATATTTTCTTCAATTATAAAAATATTGAATAGCATTGGGTCAAGAACACCAGAACCACCACCACAGAACGAATCTTCATTTAGAGTCAGTTTTTGCAATCAGTTAACCAGTTTTTAACCCACTTAATATGGGCGACACTGACTGTATAAAGCTATGAACACATCCTTTTTCTAATCACATCTTGTTCACTGAAATCTACTGTATTTATATTTTATTATGGCACCAAAAATAACCCCAAAATTTTCCCACGTGGAAAATCTATATGAACTTCTTACAAAATTAGCATTAAATTATTTGTGTTTATTCCATCAGTATCTCTCATTACTTTACAATCCTGTTCAGCATTCTGAACACACTCCAAACTCCACTGAAGTCAAGAGGAGTGTGGGGTGTGCAAAAATGTACATTAAGGGCCTGAACTTGCATGCAAAAATACAGTATTAACTATTACTGTTTTTCTCCCTCAAAAAAGCTGTTTTTAACATAAAGGTTATTCTAGGCACTGTTTTTGCATTGTTATTCATACCAGAGGCATTCTTTTCAGAACATCTGTAAAGGAAAGGTCTGAGAAGACAAGATTTTTCAAAACCTGCACTGCACAAATACAATCGTTTCATTTTATTGAGACAGTGAAAGTTTGTTGTCATTTTACCTTTGTTAATGTAACACGACTATTCAAACAACTTTAGAATATAACTGTTTTCATTGCTTGTTAATATCTAATAAGGTGAAGTTCACAGCACTAATCCCACAAAGGATATCCTTGTCAACACGTTAAGGCCTACTCCTGTCCCTCCATTTGTTAGCTCTACTTCACAAACCATTCTCTTTTCCAGACTTATCTTCTATAAACAACTCAAAACATCTCTTCTAAATTCAACCACCTATTATGTAAGATATGGTGCAAGAGTATGCAAAATTCTAAATCCTGAAGGGGCCATATCTAAAGCCAACCACCTAATACATGAGAGAGATGATGGTGCAAAAGTAGGCAAAAATTGCTTAAAGTCTTGAAGGAGCTATATAGTCTAAGGTGTAAAACCAAAGCTCTGATACACTTTCTCATTAAAGATTTCATGACATTTTTCACAAGAGTAAGGATGTGATTTCCTGGCATCTTGCCCCAGTTCCAGGTTTTGTCAATTACCTATCCAAATGCCCCCTGTTGTTTCAATTAGACATGGTGGTATTCTTCACTTTACATCTTGAATTACTGTGGACTGCTGCTAAGCCTGGTTAACAGCTGCCACATTTCACCCAGAGTTGGCTGCATTTCAGTGGTTAGTGAAACAATTAGAAACAGATCATACACATAGAACATAAAAGCACTTTAGGATCTTTTTGAATGAAATATGCTACACAAAAGAAAGGCACATACTCAAACTTAAATTTTTATTTTAATCCAGGTTAGATAACAATTGTACCATATTAAAGTGTCCTGAAAATATGTAATGAAATTTTGGTCAAAGACCCTAGATTGTCTTGTTTATTCCACTACTAATTGGTGAACTGTTTCCTACAGTTTATCCCTGAGTACGATTCCAGTCTAGTTTTAGATGCTTCAGCAACTGTGTGTTCACAGTATTACAGCTGTCTCAACAAGAACTCTCCTCCACACACACAACCACATTTAGCCTAAAAAAAAAATTTTGCTCACTGTTCTCCTATAACTCCTAGACATAGCTGTTTGAATTATGTTAAACAATTCCTCCCCTTCCTTGTGTTTAAAAAGTGCAGCAACCCAGTTCCACTCAACTTTCAAGGACCAGGGCTTATATTTATGGTCTTAAGAAAACTTTAAACTAGCCCTGATTTCGGGTGTGTTTTGAATTTATGCAAACATTTCACATAGCTATACTATCATCCCTTTGTTCCATGGTATAATGCCTCTGTACAGGATAATAAAAAATATCACATTTTTAACCATATTATAATACAAGCTCAACATTAAACTTGTCCATTATCTCCCAGCTCTCCCAGTAGTCCCTCTTGTAACACAGTATACACATACTGCACTTGCAGTTTACGCCAGGGCTAGACTCACAAAGGAATCCAGGCATGGTTACCCTGAACATTGCTATGCCTAACTTTCAGGAGCCTAGAAAAATCAATGGGATGCACAAAGCCTGTCCTAAGCACCTAGCCTCCCTATATAATGAATGGGGAGGGACAGATGCCTCAAAATGGGATTCACAAAAGCCAGCACCCTAGGCAGCTCCTCACCAAACCAAGCCAATGGGCGGTGCCAAACTGAGGGGCTTGTGCTAAACCCTGCCCCTCCCCCTGCCTCTGAACTAGGTACCTAAATCCAAGTTGCAAAGATGCACCTTCTTCTGCTTGGGATTCTTATCTGCAAACCCTGTCTTGGCACTGAGCACATACACAGTTTTGGTATGAAGCCAGGAGCAAAAGAGGAAACCACCTCCCTTATAACTTTTAGCCCAGTGGTTAGAGTAGTCACCTGGAGGATGTGGGAGACCTCCAGTTCAAGTCCACCCTCAAGCCGAAGGGATCTGCCACCTCTCAGGTGAGTGCCCTAATTACTGAGATATTGTCATGTGGGGTTCCCTCAGTTTCTCCCACTGAAGCTGTTCCATGGTAGGTAAATAATTAAGGAAAGTCATTGGAGCCAGGGGACTAGATCCTGGATCTCCCATCTCCCAAGTGACTGATCTAACCACCAAGCTATGTAGTCATTCTTATGCTTGCTTGCTTGCTTGCTCGCTCACTCTGGCATAATGATTCTTTCACTATTTATTCACAATGTGACACCTTCAAACACACCAGAACGTCCCATATCCCAGTTAGGGTACTCACCTGAGAGGTGACAAATCCCTTCCCCCTCTTATGTAGGTCTCAGCTGTCTCCCATGAGTACCCTAACCACTGGACTAAAAGCAGTGAGAGCACTACTCCTCCATTTTGCATGAGACCACCTATAAAGACCCAATCCAGTAGGCAAGCTCAGAGCAAACCTACTGGACTGGGCCCCGCAGGCAAGTGAAACAGACAAACCCTTACTTTTCCCCCTTATGTGCATCAGTCTGGGGCTTAGGTGTCCAGATGCCTAGCAGGGACTGAAACATGTGCTCAGAGGAAAAACTTTACTGCAAAAACTGAGGTGCCAGGTGAGTTTACATGCCTACAAAGCTGGGAAACAGTGATATGGAGGTATTATAGATCTCAGTGAGACCTGATTCTGGGATTTAGACACATAAAAAGGCAGCTAGGCATCTAAATCTTTTTGCAAATCTAGTCCTATTGCCTTATTGCCTACTACCAATATTTCTGACTGGCTGTAATATTATAATAACCTGGGCTGACAAATGTGCAGAAACATGCAAAATATTTTATACTAATTTATTTTATTAAATAATTCAAAAATACATGGTTTACAAGCACTGTGAAATTTTAAGGCTATACTGCATATTTGTTAACCTATCTGAACAGGTATATGTACTTTCAGGTATGAAACTGAACCCTGCTCACAGTTAAGCATGCACTTAATTATACTCATGACAGTAGTCCATAGTTTCTGTAGGACTACTTATATAAGTCAAATTATGCATATGTTTAGGTTCCAAGCCTGAAAGCATTAGATGATTTTTCTAATCTTATCTCCTAAAAGGCTGGAATATACAGAGATTTCTTCTTCCCTTGCAAACAAAACAAAACCAAAACACACCAATTCCATAGCTTTTTGTTTTGTTTTTAAGAGAACATGACTAGCAATTTCATTTGGATAAGAATTTATTAATGTCTTTGAGAAAATAAAGTCTCTATACCCCACTAATTCCATCATGGGGAAGTAACATTGAATTAATGTTCACATAATAGGCTCAGCAATCAGTATAAGGCCTTCATGTTTATTTACAGGTCAAACACCAAACAGAAGTAAAACAAAGCACAATATACTGTATACTTAGGCCTTTCAGATGAAAAACTGCTGGAATCCTTCTGCCAGTCCTTCAACGTGGTAGGACTTTGTGAAGGGCCACCCAAACTCTCTCTTATCAGGTCAAGTGCAAGAAACTATTGTCAACAGGAGCTAATACCTATTGAGTCTAATAGCTCTAAATAATAATTCTAAAAAAAATCCTTCGTGACCTCCACTAATCTCGAATTATGAAAGACTGTTCTTTTCTTTAAGATCTTTTTATTTATAATTTTAAATAGTTCTAATTATATTTATTTGAACTGTCATTGTGTGGAAAAAATAAAATATTTCCCTAAAAACATTTATTTCATGGGGAAGCCACCACAGTCACTAATTCTGGGAAACCAAAAGGCATGTTTTGATCTCACACTTTCAAGGTATTTGCCAAAGACAGTAAACATTTATGGTCCTGATCCTACAAACACATATGTGCTGAACTTTGAGTATGTGACATAATGTGCTTAAAGTGCAGCATATGCATTAGTGTTTGCTGGTTTGGTGCCATTGAGCTGAGACGATTGGTCTACCCTCCAAAATACTTCAGAGTTCAAACACTTCTTCATAAAATTAAAGCAAATATGATGGGTTAAAATGTTGTTTTTTCAGATATTTCAAAATAATAAAAAGAAATTTATTTATAAAAAGGGTGGAAGCTTCAGATTACTCAGATGCTTTTTGAAAACTGCATCCCAATTCACTTCAAAACCAGTTTCCCAAACTTGTTTTACACTAGCAAAGTAGTCAGGCAAGTGAGAGAATGTGACAATAAAGGAGATCATTAAAAAGAAAGCCAGCTTGTACTTCAAAGTGACAAGAGGTACCCTGTAGTTTAGCAGACATATTATGATCAAAAGCATTTGCCTTTTTTTTTATCATGTGGAACTTCTTAAAATAAGCATCGCTAGACAATTCATGCAAATAAAGACTAAAGCCAAACAATTAAATAACAACAGAATTAGTAAAATACTAGGCAGCCATCCTCCCTTTATTTATACATCCCTTGCCTCGTGTCTCAGAGTAAAACTACGGTCACCTCCAACTGTCAACACATCAGTGCAGTTCACGCACACAGCAAATAATCCCAAAATCATACGGCAAAAGAGGAAAGTCCAAGTGCGCCTTCATTGTCAACATGAGCAAAATGCGGGCTCGGACGTTTCGGGAAACGTTCATCAACAAACCCCACCCCGGGACCTGATCCACCCCCTCTTCCTGACACTAGTTTATTAATCGAGCTATACCGGCATCTCGCTAACAGCAACGCAACTGAGCCGCCTATTGGCGAGCCTTTGGCCTAGTAACTTTTGGGGAGGGAGAAGCCACAGAAGAACCAACCACCTGCACCCCCCGAATCCCTCCCACGCCCAGCGGCGCCTCCGCGCCACCTTCCCTCCCGAGGGGTTTCCACGCGCGCAGCGGACCGAGCCCCGTGGGGCTTGTCCCCTGCGCGCAGAGCGGTAACAAAGGGCCGGAGCCCAGGAGGCTGATGCGCAGCCAGGGTAAATAGGCGTTATGCTGACACAGCTCAATTAACTCCGAGCCGCCCCCTGCCGCTGCAGCCCGCTCCGCGCTCCCGGGGTGACTGACACAGCGAACGAGCAGCGGACCCCGCTCCCTGCCTCAGCTCCGCTACCTTTGTGTCCTCCCCAGCGGGGCTAGGAGAGGCTCAGGCGAGCCAGGGACCCCGAGCCGTAGGGCCCGGCCGGGGCCGCCCCTTACCGTGCGGGGCGGAGAGGAGGGTCCAGCGCGCTCCGAGCCCCCCGACGCCCCTTTTTCCCCGCACGCTGAGAGGCTGCGCCGCGAATCCCCTGCCCGCGCTACCGCCGCTGGTTTCTCCCGCTGGGTCTCGGGCGCTCCGGCTGGAGGAGGGGAGGGGAGGAGACGGGGGCGGACCCCGCAGGTGCCGCCCCTCGTGCTCTGACAGCGGGGGAACCGATTCAGCTGGGGGGGCAGGAAAGCTGGGGCCGTGGGGGGGGAGAGCGAGAAAGGTGGAGCTGGGGGGTAGTCGGGGCCCGGGGGGGGGGGAGGGAAGGGAGCGCGAGAAAGGTGGAGCTGGGGGGTAGTCGGGGCCCGGGAGGGGGGAAGGGAGCGCGAGAAAGGTGGAGCTCGGGCGGGGGCGGAGCGAGAGAAAGGTGGAGCTGGGGTGTGGTCGGAGCTGGAGGGGGGTTGTGGGGGGGAGCGAGAGAAAGGTGGAGCTGGGGGGTAGTCGGGGCCCGGGAGGGGGGAAGGGAGCGCGAGAAAGGTGGAGCTGGGGTGTGGTCGGAGCTGGGGGGGTTGTGGGGGGGAGCGAGAGAAAGGTGGAGCTGGGGGGTGGTCGGAGCTGGGGGGGGGTTGTGGGGGGGAGCGAGAGAAAGGTGGAGCTGGGGGGTGGTCGGAGCTGGGGGGGTTGTGGGGGGGAGCGAGAGAAAGGTGGAGCTGGGGGGTGGTCGGAGCTGGGGGGGGGTTGTGGGGGGGAGCGAGAGAAAGGTGGAGCTGAGGGGTGGTCGGAGCTGGGGGGGGCGAGAAAGGTGGAGCTGGGGTTGGTCACCGCCTGTTTGTGGAGTGGGAGGTGAGAAGTGGAGCTGGGGTTGGTCAAGGCCTGCCTGGGAAGGGCGGGGTGAGAGGTGGAGCTGGGGTAGGGTGGCCAAGTGTCCGGTCCCAGTCCCAAAGGACTCCTGACAGCTCCAATCAGCACCACTGACCGGGCCATTGAACGTCCAGTTTGGGGCACCACAGCAGGGCTGGCAGACTCCCTGCTAGTACCTGGGTCAGGAAGCAGCCAGCATGTCCAGCTCCTAGCCTTAGGGGCTGCCAGGAGGGAGGGGGGGTCCTACTGCCCTGCCTGCAGGTGCAGCTCCCGTTGGCTGGGTCAGGGCAGGACGAATTAGCACCACTTGCAAGTGCTCAGCAGGCAGCTGTTGAGCGGTCCCATGGTGCATGCTTCTCCCATTGCTACCTGGCTCTCTTCTCCTTGTGTGGCTGGACTCAAGCTGCAGCATGTGCCCTGCTGTGAACCACGTGGTCTGTCACCCTATTAATGGCACCCAGGAATTGGAGGTATATGTAGCCCCGTCTCTAAGTGCTGGGAATGGGGGCTGCACCCCCATCTCCCTCCCTGCACCCCTATCCCCCTCCCAACCCACCCACTCCCATCCCCCATCACTGTATCCTTCCCTATCCTTACTCCCCTGCATCCCCATCATTGCATCCCTCCTCCATCCTGTCCCATCCTGATCCCCACACCCACCCATCCCAGCCCTGTAGCCTTTACAGTTCTCTCCCACCTATTCTCTCCACCTCCCAGAACCACCATCCCCATGGCCCTCACCCTCTACACCCCTGCAGCCCATTTACCTCCATACACTGCTGCACTCCCATATAGCACTATCCACCCTAGTGTCCCACACTTCCTTATGCACTTGTAGCCCTCTGCCGTGCCCTGCATCTCCATCCACCCCACATACCCCCCCACACCTCCTCCTCTCTCCTTCACTGCCTCCTCTCACCCCCACCTTGCTCTCATACTTGGCCTCTTTCCCTCCTCATCCACTCTCCTTCCCCCCCCTCATCTTTTCCCCTCCAGCCCACCCTCCTCCCTTCCCAGCTGGGTGGTTTAGGCAGCCCGTGGAAAAGTGCATGGAAAAAGTGTCTCTGTGTAGGCAAGCGTGTGAATGTATGCATCGTATGTGTGTAAGAAACTGTGTGTCTTTGTGTAGGGAGGTGTGTGTATTGCTGCATGTGTGTATACCAGTGTGAATAAAATTTGCAGCCAAACTTTGACTTTTATTCCTTTTGCTGGTTTGTGCACAAAAAAATGGATGACATAAAATGTGTATTCATTTCATAACAAGTTTTTAAAAGAGAAAGGAACTCTAAAAGAAATGTATTATTTCTTAAAAGGTGGCTGTTGACTAATAATTGCAGAAGAGCCAGTGTATCATCTCCCCACCTTTGTCTACTAGCTACATTATAAACTTGTTGTAGACTCTCTTTTTATGTATGTGTCCAGCACCTACCACCTTCGAGCTCTGATCTTAGTTGGGGTCTCTAGGCACTAAACAACAATTGTAATATTAAATAATGTGGAAGTATATGTGTTAGTGCATGCTAGATGTGTACACATGAATACACGTGTATCTGCATGTAGGTGTGGGAGTCAGTTTCTACAGATGGATTTTTATAGCTGTCTGGACAGGTGTGCATTTCTGTGGTTGTGCTCTGTGGATTTGGATATGATCTTCGGGAGTGGGCCTTTAATGAACCCATTGCAGCTGTGATAATGTGTGGTCCTAATTCCACACATAAAATCACAATAACTTTAGTGAACAAAAAACATGGAGCTGGTTACAAAAAACAGGAAGAGGGGAGGGAAAGAATCATGAAAACCTTTGTGAAATTTCATTTTTTTTAAATTACCCTTTTTGACTATTTTGCTGCCAGCTCTAGCATCCTGTAACAAATAAAAGCTATTTGGGCCTTGCAGTGAAAATGAGCACATGAGAGACGGTGGGAGAGAGCAAGGGATGGGGGTGGGATGGAGTGAGGGGGTGGGACCTCAGGCAGAGGCAGGCCTTGGGGAAGGGGCGGGGCAGTGGGCAGGACAAGAGTGTTCGGTTTTCTGAAATGAGAAAATTGGCAACCCTAAGCTGGGGTTGGTGAGGGCCTGTGGGCATGGGCAGGGTGAGAAGTGGAGCTGGGGTTGGTTGAGATGTGTTGGGGGGAGGGAAGAAAGTTGGAGCTGGGGGTGGTCAAGCCAGCAGAAGAAATTCAGACATCTACATGCAGATTGTGAAATGGATGCTAAGCCTGGGGCACAATAGTGCTGGGTTAAGGAACATTAGCAGGCATATCAGAAGGCAAGGGAAGACAACAAAGCTGAGGCCACCCCACAGACCTGCCACTAATTAATAGCATGCCACACTTGGTGGGGACCCTGCCAGCCCCCCAAATCTAACTGTGGACACTTTGCATGAGCCAGGTACAGGGAGCCCTGCAGTATGCAGCCAGGAGAGGTGGACAGGATGCCAAAGAAGATGCAAACCATGCCTGTCAGGTGAGCACAGCAGATAAAAGGGACCGTAGCTCAGTAAGTATATAGATGCATTATTCCTTATAACCCTGTTTGTTTCCCTTTTCAATGACCAAAACCTACTCCTTTCCTTCCCCCTCCTTTCTTTTCTTTTTTAAAATGGTGCCCATCCATGCATTTAGTGAGCAAAGGCATTCATCTTTGATTCCCCAATTTATTTGTAAAATGTTTGAAAATAAATTAAAGAACAGTCCACATCAGATCATGGTCATGTTTTTTTTTAATCAGCAGCCTTTTTGAAAGGTGCCTCTTCCACACCAGTTGAACATCTGACCCACATCAGGCCAAAAAAAGAAGCAAACTAGGAAGGATATGCTATGTGAGATCTGCCAGTTGTTTATAGCCATGAACAGAGAGACTGGAGGGGCTGAATGTACAAGACCAGGGAGAACTGCTGGAGGGAGAGTTAAATGGGCCGAAAGGTGCAGGAAGTGCACTGTGATATTATGGCTTTGATCAGGTAACAAACGCTAATGTTGCAGAATATCACTAAATTACATGTCCAAAGATCCCAAACACTGCACAGCAGCCTGTAAAATCCATGAAAGACTCCATGGTGGCTGTTCCCTGCACCCCACAGTGTAACAGGTAGCAGTGTGGTATCAACCCTTACCCCTGCCACTCCAAAGGAGAACAAAGAGAACCATGACTACCTCTACACTCACCTGTGAAAGCCACAGGATCATTTGCAAAGCACACCACACTATCTATGTGTTTTTAATATGTAAACGTGTAAACCAGAGGTCTGAATGAGCTCTCTCTCCTGCCATCTATTGATGAACTGGAGGAAAAGACCTCATGAACAGACCTTATTTACATAGACACACCTGCTCTGCCAAGATGATTGCTTGACATACCTGCTTTTCCAAAGTGGTGGATTTTGTCTGTTTTAGGTTAAAATTCATGTAAGTCATGGATGCAGCTGTAATGAAATGTTGTTACCCCTATTGTATGACTAAAGGACAGCAGAACTGTATTTAATATGCCTCAATTGAGGGTTCACTATAACTATAACGTCCCTCGCTAAGCATAGAGTAGTGAGCCACACCCAACTGCAAGTCAGTGGGGGTATAGACAAGTGTTTCTACCCGGCGTTCAAGGGTTCTAGCTCCCATTTGATTTGTCTTCATTAGTGTTTTAAGGCAGAGTTCACTAGAATCAATTCAGAACCTCATCTTTTAGTAACTACTAGAGCTGATATGCTGATCTAGGAACTGGGCCTTAGGTTGTGGTGAAAGACAATGCAGAAGAGGAAGTAGTAATGAGGTTCTCTACTACCCACCGAAATCACTAAGGTCTCAAACAACTAAGAACTGGGCTAGGTGGTAGAACATCAGAATGCAGTATTACAGCTAAAGGTGGCATGGTGAAAGATGCAGCAGAAGCATCAAAGGCACCCTCTACTCAGCAAATCCTAAAGTTGTGATTACTGATAGCTGGGCTAGGTGGTTATGGTGCTGTGGGACCAGACTGGACAAAGGACATTGCAGAGCAGCAGAGACAGCGACAAGAAGTGTCAAAGGCAGTAGCAGCAAAGCAACAGCAGTGGAGGAGGCAGCTGGAGGTCAGCTCATCTGAATGCTCCCCTGGACTCAGGGATTTTGCTCACCGTGGACAACCACCATGATTGGGGTACAGCAGAGGGAAAGGGGGAGTGGTGCATTAAAGGAACATCTGTCCATTGTTGTTGTATGCAGTATTGCTGTACCTGTGTCGGTCCCAGGATATTTGGGAGACATGGTGAGTGAGGTAATACCTTTTATTCGGGCCTGTCTTGTAATTTTAAGAGGAATCCTTAGACATTGACCCCAGTCCTTGTTGCTGCTGACACAATCTGGCAGCAGGGTTATACTTTTTTTTTATTTTATCCTATTATAGTGCTGCTGAAATGTTTTTAACTTTGTGTAGTTGAATTTTAACTTTATCTCTTGTGTGCACACAATATAATTACATTTTGTGAAACAAGGTATATTTATTAGTTAACACCAAGCATAAATGACAAATTACAAAAGTGGGGGTTATAATGAATCACAAACTGAGAGTCAACACTCTAATTCAGTTGTGAAAAAGGCTAATATTTTTGGGTATATTAATAGGAGTGTCATATGTAAGATGCAGGAGATAATCGTCCCACTCTACATGGCACTGGTGAAATCTCAGCTGGAGCAGTGTGTCCAATTCTGGGTCCCAGTGCCACAGTGTAGATGTGGACAAATTGGAGAGAATCCAGAGGAGATCAAACAAAAATGAAAAGGGGTTTAGAAAACTTGACTGTGAGGAAAGGTTAAAAAAACTGGGCATATTTAGGCTTGAGAAAAGAGAACTGATGAGGGACCTGCCAACCATTTTCAAATATGTTAAGGACTCTTTTATAAAGAAGACAGTAGTGATCAATTGTTCTCCATGTCCGCTGAAGGTAGGACAAGAAGTAATCAGCTTAATCTGCAGCAAGGGTAGTCAGTACTCAGTTTAGTAGGCCCCAAATTTCTTTGCTATGGATGAAAACAAATATTTGTCCTAATCAAAGTTACTCCACATACTCTTAGGATACAAGCTGAGTTTTCTGGAAAATTACAAGTAAATATCTTCAACTCTGCACAAATTGTTAGGACCCTCATGCAATTGAGCACTTTATGCCCATGGTGGTGGTGGTATTCTGTAAAGTATAATTAATTAGTATCAGTGTTGGTCTCTGGAGAGAACGTTGTAATGTGAAACTAGATTGAAAGACATTTAGACAATTAAAATGTTACAAAAAATTACATTGCTTAACAAAAGATCAAATGCATAGAAACTGAGAAGTGTTTAAGTTGTAGGCATAGAGTGTGTGCCATTCAAAGCTGGGTCATTCTAATCTAAAATACTTGCAATATGTTTAACTTCGTTCTGGGGGAGGGGTGTGCGTACTGAAGCATAATTTTTTTTCTCTGTCAACACTGCAAATTGTTAATATCACTGAACAGTATTTACTACACTAGTTAGAATGTTCCAATATTACTCAGGTTTACTTTTTTTTTTTTTAAATTGAGTTGTTCTTGTTTTGCTTTTTTGGAAAGAAGATCCAGTTTTCATTCACCGTAAGTTTTTCCTCCACACAACTACTTCCTATTTCCTCCTGCCCGCAAATCGATGGACCTTTCCTATAACTACACTATCCAGGCAGAAATGTCACATCTGTAGTATTGTAGCTTCATGACTGGATGTTTTTTGCCCCCTCTTTACATTTCTCCTCACTTTTTCTCTGTTTCATTCTTACCAGCCGAGGATTTGTAAATCAACAGGAACCAGATTCCTTCCAAGCACTAATTTCCACAAAAATTGGCCAACACGAGCCAAACAGGTTAAAAATAAAGAGCACTCCTCTTCCTCTGTGGAGCTGTGTCTGTGAACTGCACATTTCCCAATCTTGCTGGCCTCTGAACTAAAATACTTTGATCAGGAGTTCAGCTCAGAACCCTCTCTGGGCTAGAGCTTACATTTATATTTCAACTAGAGATGATGTAATATCCTTTCCACCTGGTACATGAAGATTTGATGCAAACATTCACTGATAACTAGACTCATCTGTACTCAGATGGGGTAGGTTAGGTATTGCAGTCCTATTAAAATATTAGTCTCTGCTATGCTTTGCTTGATGCATATGAACTAGAACTCTAGATTTCCATACTAAGAAATCTAAGCATGCTAATGTTTCACTTTCGTTCTCCTTTCTAACTAATCTACCAAAATCTTATTAACCTTGACCTGCATTAAATATTCACATTCCATGGACCTGATCTTGCATCTGTTTGAAATCAGTGTCAAAGTACCAGTAAGGTAGCTGAGATCATCATCAAGCTCCACAGGGATCAATAATTCTTTGTATGATGCATCTAAACAAACTTTGTGGATCTGCATGAATTTCAGCACTCTGTATTTACTATTTGTTATATATACTCTTAATATTAAGAGTACTGCAGTAACTTTGAGAGGCACCTCTATGTCAAAATGCATAAGGGATGTTTCTTGCCCCCAAAGAGCCTATATGCTATGTAGACAAAACAGATAAAGGAGAAGGGGAAATAGTAGTAGTATTAATCAGATTTCATAGATGGGGAACTGAGGCACATACAGATTATGTAATTTGCCTAAGGTCACACTAGATGTCTATGGCAGAACTAGGAAAACAACATAGATCTCCTAAATCCCAATCCAATGCCATAACTACAAAGTCATTCTTTCTCAGCTTTTCTGTGCTTACTGCATTACTGAGAATCCTCTAAAAATAAACACTTTTTAAAGAAGTGTCTATTGCATCAAGGTTTCTGGCATTAGTGTTCAACACTCCTGCCACAGAGAAAAGAAATAGACACATGAGATAAGACACATGAAGATGAAAGATGAGAGAATGTTAACATACTTCCTTTATCTCTCTTTCAACTGAATCACTCTCGCAATAGAGCCTGAATTGAGCAACTGGCCTGTAAGATGTTTTGCTGCTTGTTTTGCAGTGGCACACAGTCAGTTAAGCTATCTGTTTTAGACACGTAGAATGTGTGTTCTGTATTTGCTGCTAGCCAGCCAGTAGATAGATTTTTGTAGAATGGACAAAGTTAATGGGACAACTATTTCAATGAAAGAAAAATGTCACGTAATTTTCCATAACTATGCTGGAGCCAGCCCCTCCTCTCCCGATGGACCATCACCTCTGACTATTTCCCAGTCCTTCTGACTGTAGAGATTACTTTCAGATTCTTCCATTTTTTACAGCTGGGCTAATCAATAGTTTGCACTGTAATGACAGCTCTTTTTTCTCAAATTGGCAACTGGCATCTCTATCTTGCAAAAGAGAGATTTTTGATAGTGAATATGCTGGTGAATATACCAGTAGCAGCAGAAAAGGTGTTAGCATGCCTAACTCACGGTTGGTGGTTGAACCAGAAGAACCTGTAGAACGTGTGAGACTGGGTTCACAGGAGAGTTGATGACCAAATCTCTCTTCTGGACTATTTCTTTTCTCCGTGATGTTTGATATTTTTGAAGTAGAATTTTGTTACAGACTATTAGATAGAGCTCTGAAATACTGGATCTGAAAATTTAAAACACTTAACTTTCCCCCTTTTTTTATTTGTAGAGCTACTGTGACTAAAAGGAGCAGTTTGTGCTAAAGAATTTTGTTAGTTAAAACTTGTCAACGTTGAGCATGAAGTTTTGACACTTTGTGTGTAAATTTTGCATAAGATTTTCACAGTGCATTTTTGAGTTTTCTACCTAATCAATCTAGTGCTCCTGTCACCACGGTGTCTAATCTAGATGTGACTTTTGAGTATGGTTAATTGAAACTGGTCACATGGTTTAATTCATATAGTTCTGGTTCTCTGATAAGTTCTGACAATCTCTGGAGGGTTAGCAGAAGTCATTTTGACTGCTCTCAGAGAGAAGGTGTAATGCTCCACTCTGTAATACTCAGCCAGATGATGTTTGTACATTTTGTTAGTTCCCAAGCTTTATAATTTTTATTTTAAATTAATTTTTAGTTTACCTGAGAAACTTGTTATTCAAGTTTAAATAGTTAAATCTCACGTGTTTTGACTATTTATTAAAATATAACAAAGGTAACCTAACAGGAATTTTCTGTATGTGGCATGCTGCTTCATCCTAGTTGTCAGGAATTTCCACAGATCAGTGAAAACATAGACAGGACAATCATGATCATGAGGTCTTGTAAGATCTTAGCCACTTCAGCTGCTTCTCTGTTATTTGGCATGGTATCTTCTTAAGGAGATCCAGATGCAAGGTGGTCTTCCAAGTCACCAGAAGCAGCAGGAACTGGTGATACAGAGGAATTCTGCACTGTACTTGTCAGAAATACTTTATGAATAGCACGTTGTGAAACAAGAGTTTGTAATACTCTCTATCCAGGTTCAGAAGAACACCAGTTTTCACCTGGTATCTGCAAAGTTGTTTCTTATGCAGAATATGTGTGCTATCTTATAGGCATTTGATGATAGCAGAAACCTGGTGAGTGGTGATTATGCTGTATCAGCCAAGTTATACTACTCTTCTTCTAGTGGAGAAAAAGATTTTCTCCACGATTCAGCAATATGAGTAGGCAGATGACAAAACAGTGCTATTGCTATTGAAGGTCATGCAGTACATGCTACAGAATAATTGAGAAGACAGCGACATGCAGAAAGTACTACGTTATTTCTATGTACCTTTAAAACACCATGACAAATTGTGGAGGGCAGAGAGGAAATATGTGTCTGAAGGTGAGCGAGATGGGTAAACATGCAGCTGTGAGAGGGAAGATGATTGTTGAAAGGAAAAGGGGCAAAAATGTGCAGCTGATGGAGGGGAAAGAGAGAAGAGAAGGGCAGGGCAAGTATTAAGAGAGGTGGCCAAAGTATAGTAGAAAATATACATGGAAAAATAAAGTGGAAATTGAATACAGAAGATTAATAGATTTTTAAAGCCACAAGGGAGGAACGTTTAGATGAAGACATGCATGGATTAAAAAAATAATCCAGTTAATCACTTTCAATTTAATTCATGAAATGAGTTGTCATTTTATGTGCTTTGAAAAAAGTGTTCTCTCACATCTTGGATGTTTCCCCTCCATGTTGTGTCTGGCAAGGATTGGTTACAAACTGTTGGAAAACTATTTCAAACCTAATTATGAGCCTCAGTATAGACAGGGCCTGGCACAGAATACAGACCTGTGAGGGCAGGAAGGAAAGTGTTTAGTTTATTATGTGAAAGCTCTCGCCATGATGAATCTGCAATAAGAGCCCTTCTGAGATTAGTTTAGGTTTCAGCCACCCTCAAGAGCCGTCTGCCTTCCACCAGCTGATAAACGAAAAAGAGATTATTTACACTATAAGCGCCTTCAAAGAGGGATAGGGCCTGATTTACACCTTATGTGCCCCTAAGCACAGCATCTTCAGTGCTCCCCCTGCCGACAGCTGATCTTCGTATTGTACACAGTTGTAGAGAGGTAGGGTGCCCTAGAACACTGGAGCACCTAGGCATGTGCCTAATTGGAAATCCAGTCCTGGATAGGGACTGTCTTTTTCTAGTGTCTGTAGAGCACCAAGCACAACAGGGTGCTGGTTTATGATTAGGGCTTCTGGGTGTTACAGTAATACGGATTTATAATATATTAATAACAACACAGGATGGCATTTCTTCACGTGGCTCAATTAACCAGGCACCAAATAACCTTGATGGTGATAAATCAGGGTCTGTTTGTTGTCTATATACTCTGAAAGTGAAACATAAGTGAACTAATAATGTTAGGAACAAACTCAGCTTATCACAAAGTGATTTTTTATATATATATAACAAAAATAAAAAGCAAGCACCATAAAATGTACATAGCAAACTAAACAACTTCATAATTTTATTGCTGTAAACCTCATCCTCTCTCCCTTCACATAGTGCCAATGAGTCACTGTCTTATGTCTAGATTTAATATACAAGATTTTAGGGGCAAGAAGTGTGGCTTTGCTCTTTCTGTAAAGCACCTTCTATATTTTGGGTGGTATGTGACAATAAATGCTAGAGTTTAGTTCAGAAAACTGAGCAGGAGAAACCATTGGAACTGAATTTTGAATCCAGAGGGCCTCATTCTTCTCTTATCCTGTATAGTTGCTTTTGCACTACCATCATTTCTCCTCAGAAGCTCCCATGTAGGTTTTAACTCTTGTCTGCAAGGGAGGCATAGAGCAGAGGTGAGGCAGATACACCCCACGCATCATCTCACCCTACCCCCACAGAATTTCCAAGGAAAAAATGATGATAACAGCCTAAGGCTCTATTATAAGATCAAGCAGCTTGACTGGCTTGTTTAAAAAAAATGCTTCAGGCTAATAGAATTAAATGTATATGAATTATTAACACTCACAAAAAAGAAGGCAGAGGGTAGAATTCAAACAAAAGAAATCTGAGAACAATGTTTTTGTTACTTGTTCCAAGATAATACAATTATTTTATACTCATGAATTTCTGGGATAAATCTTTAATTATACACTGTGGAACAGCTTCAACAGCAGAGATTGAGGAAGCCCCACATCAGAATATCCTGTACCATATTGCTTAGAGACTCTCCTGACCCCTGTTCAAATTCCTTTTCTCCTCCTCAGGCAAAGGCAGGAATTGATCCTGGGTCTTCTAGGTCTCAGGTGAGTGCACCAACTACAGGGCTAGAAGTTATCAGATTGACAGTGGTAGTGCCTCCACCACTAGCCAGATTTTGATTTGGACTTGATCACGTAGGTAGCCTCTGAGCACCCTTACTGGATTGGGACTTGCATGCGAGACAGGTGGTAAATGACTATCTTCCCCTAATTCATGGATCTCATTGGGGCATAGGCAGGAAATAGGTGAGTCAGGTAGCAGTGCACATGCCCAAAGCCAGAAAAGACGGTTACTCACCTTTGTAACTGTTGTTCTTCGAGATGTGTTGCTCATATCCATTCCAGGTAGGTGTATGCGCCGCGTGTGCACGTCTGCCGGAAACTTTTTACCCTAGCAACTCCAGTGGGCCGGCAGGTCGCCCCCTAGAGTGGCGCCACTATGGCACTAGATATATACCCCTGCCGGCCCGCCCGCTCCTCAGTTCCTTCTTGCTGGCTACTCCGACAGTGGGGAAGGAGGGCGGGTGTGGAATGGATATGAGCAACACATCTCGAAGAACAACAGTTACAAAGGTGAGTAACCGTCTTTTCTTCTTCGAGTGATTGCTCATATCCATTCCAGGTAGGTGATTCCCAAGCCTTACCTAGGCGGTGGGGTCGGAGTGAGAAGTCGCGGCCTGGAGCACTGCAGAACCAAAGGCCGCATCATCTCTGGACTGCTGGACCAGGGCGTAATGGGAAGCGAATGTATGGACCGATGACCAGGTCGCGGCCCTACAGATCTCTTGGATCGGGACGCGGGCGAGGAAAGCCAGCGATGATGCCTGTGCTCTGGTGGAGTGAGCAGTCACACGGCCCGTCGGAACTTGGGCCAGGTCGTAGCAGGTCCTGATGCAGGAGGTAACCCATGAAGATAACCTTTGGGAGGAAATCGGCAGCTACTGCCACAAATAACTGCGGGGACTTGCGGAAGGGTTTGGTCCTGTCCACATAAAATGCTAGTGCTCGTCGGACATCTAGCGAGTGGAGCTGCTGCTCCCTGCTGGACGAATGGGGCTTGGGAAAGAAGACTGGGAGGAAAATCTCTTGGTTCACATGGAAAGCTGAGACCACCTTGGGAAGAAAGGCAGGGTGAGGTCTCAGCTGTACCTTGTCTTTATGGAAGACAGTATATGGTGGGTCCACCGTGAGGGCCCTCAGCTCCGACACTCGTCTAGCTGAGGTAATGGGCACAAGGAAGGCAGTCTTCCACGAGAGGTAGAGCAGGGAGCAAGTAGCTAATGGCTCGAATGGAGGGGCCATGAGCCGAGTCAGGACCAGGTTGAGGTCCCATGAAGGGGCCGGAGGGCGAATTTGTGGATAGAGCCGCTCCAGCCCCTTCAGGAATCTCGCCACCATAGGGTGAGAGAAGACCGAACAGCCGTCCACTCCAGGATGAAACGCAGAGATGGCGGCTAGGTGGACTCGGAGGGACGACAGTGCCAGACCCTGGGTCTTAAGGGACCAGATATAGTCTAAAAGAGTGGTGACGGAAGTCTCCGTAGGACGAAGAGCTTTCTCTGAACACCAGCAGGAGAAACGCTTCCACTTAGCTGTGTAAGTCGCTCTGGTGGAAGGCTTCCTGCTGCCCATGAGAACCTCGCGAACCGGGGTGGAACATCGCAACTCAGAGTCTGTCAACCACGCAGGAGCCATGCCGTCAGGTGGAGAGACGGAAGGTCCGGGTGACAGAGCCTGCCGTGGTCCTGAATGATCAGGTCCCGATGAAGGGGCAGGGTAACTGGGCTGGCTACTGAGAGGTCCAGCAACATGGGGTACCAGTGCTGTCTGGCCCATGCTGGAGCTATGAGAATCACCCGGGCTCTGTCTCTGTGCACCTTGATGAGAACTCTGTGAATCAGCGGGATGGGCGGGAAAGCATAACACAGGTGGGCTGTCCATGGGATCAGGAATGCATCCGCTAGGGACCCTGGTTCCCGACCCTGGAAGGAGCAGAATGTTCGACACTTCCTGTTCACCCTGGACGCAAAGAGGTCCATCCGGGGACGACCCCACCTCTGGAAGAGTGAGAGGGCGACGTCCGGACGGAGGGACCACTCGTGCGAACGGAAGGATCTGCTCAGCCGATCCGCTAGGGTGTTCCGCACTCCCGGGAGATAGGAGGAGGACAGGTGAATCGAATGGGCTATGCAAAATTCCCAGAGACGTATTGCCTCGAGACAGAGTGGAGAGGACCTGGTGCTGCCCTGCTTGTTGATGTAAAACATGGTCGTTGTGTTGTCGGTGAAGACCGCGACACAACGACCTTGAAGGGGATGGACAAACGCTTGGCAAGCAAGGCGGACCGCCCTCAACTCCCGTACGTTGATATGGAGGTTGATCTCTTGTAGTGTCCACAAGCCCTGAGTTCTCTGGGTGCCGCAGTGAGCCCCCCATCCCAGATCGGAGGCGTCCGTGGTCAGGGATGCCGAAGGTTGGGGCGGATGGAACGGGAGCCCCGCACAGACTACCGATTGGTCCAGCCACCAGCGAAGAGAGTCCAGCACCCTCTGAGGGACGGTGACAACCGTGTCCAACGACTGTCTGGCCGGCCGATACTGCGCAATGAGCCATGATTGAAGAGGTCTCATGCGGAGTCGGGCATATGCTGTTACAAACGTGCAGGCTGCCATGTGGCCTAGGAGGGCCAGGCACGTTCGTAGAGAGGTCAGCGGGGCCGCTCGCAAACGTAGAATGATGCCCGACAACGACTGGAACCTGGGCAAGGGTAACAGGGCCCTGGCCAGGGTAGAATCTAGAACGGCCCCAATAAACTCTATCTGCTGCATGGGGAGTAGAGTAGACTTGTCCACATTGATTACGAGGCCCAATGTCGCAAAGAGGGTGGTGATCCTGTCGACATGGTCGCGGACCTGCAGCTCCGACGTGCCTCGGATCAGCCAGTCGTCCAAGTAGGGGAAGACATGGATGCGGCAACGTCGAAGGTGTGCGACGACGACTGCCATGCATTTTGTAAAGACTCTCGGGGCCGTAGAGAGGCCAAACGGAAGGACCGCAAATTGGTAATGTTGGCGGTCAGCCACGAAGCGGAGGAAACGCTTGTGTTGGAGGGCAATAGAGATGTGAAAGTAGGCGTCCTGCATATCGAGGGCGGCGTACCAGTCTCCGGGATCCAGGGAAGGGATGATGGTTCCAAGGGATACCATGCGGAACTTCAACTTTACGATATACTTGTTGAGTTCCCGCAGGTCGAGAATGGGCCTGAGGCCGCCCTTGGATTTGGGGATTAGAAAGTAACGGGAATAAAACCCCTTGCCCTTCTTGTTTTCCGGAACCGCCTCTATGGCTCCCTTGGCAAGGAGCGCGTGCACCTCCTGACGGAGGAATTGCTCGTGAGAGGGGTCCCTGAAGAGGGACGGGGAAGGTGGGTGGGGGGTGGGGGCGAAGAAAACTGCAGGCGATAACCGGCCTGCACCATACGCAAGACCCAACGGTCCGAAGTTATTTGGGTCCACGCCAGGAGGAAAAAGGAAAGGCGGTTGGAAAACTGCGGGGAAGGATCCGGAGGGGAAACTGGTACTGCGCCCCCGGGCGCACCTTCAAAATGAAGGCTTAGGTCCTGGAGGGGCCTTGGTGGAGCCTTGGTTCTGCCCCGTTTGCCCACCAGACTGCCTACGGCGGTTGTTCCTGCCTCGGCGCCTCGAAGGGTCCTGCTGTGGGCGGAACTGAGAGTATGGCCGCCTCTTCTGCTGCTGGTTTTGCTGCCTGAACGGCCTACGTTGTGTCGCCGGCGTATGCATGCCCAGCGACCTTATTATGACCCTGTTATCTTTAAGGTCCTTCAATCTAGGGTCTGTTTTATCCGAAAACAGGCCCTGGCCTTCGAAGGGGAGGTCCTGGATTGTGTGCTGGAGCTCCGGCGGAAGGCCAGAGACCTGCAGCCAAGAAATCCGGCGCATCGTGAGCCCCGAAGCTAGGGTCCGAGCGGCCGAGTCGGCAGCATCAAGGGAGGCCTGTAGCGATGTTCTTGCTACTTTCTTGCCCTCGTCCAGGATGGTGGAAAATTCCTGGCGTGCATCCTGGGGCAAGAGCTCCACAAACTTCCCCGCCGCTACCCAGGAATTGAAGGAGTAGCGGCTGAGGAGGGCCTGTTGGTTTGAGACCCGGAGCTGCAGCGCCCCCGCCGAATAGACCTTGCGGCCCAGGAGGTCCATCCGCCTCGCCTCCTTCGACTTGGGCGCTGGGGCCTCTTGCCCGTGGCGCTCCCTATCGTTCACTGACTGGACCACCAACGAACAGGGGGTCGGGTGAACATATAAGTATTCATAGCCCTTTGAGAGGGCCATGTACTTTCGCTCCACCCCTCGAGCCGTCGGAGGGATGGAGGCCGGTGACTGCCAGATGTTAGTGGCATTAGTCTGGATCGTCTGTATGAAGGGCAGGGCCACTCTGGTGGGCGCATCGGATGAAAGGATGCTCACCACCGGGTCCTCAATTTCCGACACCTCCTCCGCCTGCAAGTTCAGGTTCTGTGCCACTCGGCGGAGGAGGTCCTGGTGTGCCCTCAAATCCAGTGGGGGGGGGCTGGAGGACGAGGTGCCCGCCACTGCCTCATCCGGAGACGAGGACGAGGAGACCCCCGGCAACAAGGTGTCCATGAGGGGTTCCGTGAGGGGCTGCACTTCCATTTCCGGAGGGAGCTCTAGATCCCGGTGAGTACCGTCCGTTTCCGGGGAGTGAGGGGGTCTAGACGCCGTCGCCTCCGGTGGTCTGCGCTCTGCCACAGGGCGGGGGGTAATGTGTTGCGGACCCTGGGCCTGAGAGTATGCCCATGGGGTCCAAAACCCCCACTGTGGAGGCCCTCGTTCTTGTGGCGGAGGGTCTTGGAACAGGGCCGCGTGCCTGTCCTGTGCCATGGCATAGACACTGTCAGTGTGGGAGGAAACTGACGGCTCCCTAGAAGGCCAGGGGGGCGCCGAGCTTGGTTGATATGCAGCTCTATGCGCCGTGACTGACGCTCCCCTCGGTGCCGAGGCTTGGTGCCGCGACCCGCATCGGGATCGGGATCGGGACCGGGAACGGCGTGATGATCTGTGCCGAGATCCCGACTGGGAGCGGGAGCGATGTCGGTGCCGGGAGCGGGACCGCGACCTTCTGTGAACGCGTTGCCGGGCCAGCAGCGGAGACCGGGACCTACCACCAGCGCGGTGCCGGGAGGTCGACCGGGTTCGGGACCTGCCAACGGTTCGGTGCCGGGAGGTCGACCGCGGGGCTGAACGCCGAGGCGAATGGCTCCTGGAGTCTCGGTGCCGGTGGTGAGATGAGCCCGACCGGGACCGTGCGGATGGTGATCGGTGCCGCGAGTACGACCGGTACCATCTGGGCGACCGGTGCCGGGACTCTGAGCGGCGCCCCGAGCGTGAGCGTTCGCGCCTCCGGGGTGATCGGTGCCTGGACTCGGGAGACAGCGCTCGAAGCATCGGCTTACCCCTGGAAGTTATGCGTCCCGGGGGTGCCGGCTGAGGCTGAGATGGCTCCGTCAGTGCAATTAAGTCCCGAGCCGAGGCGAAGGTCTCCGGCGTCGAGGGGACCCTTAGCTCGACCCCTGATCTTATGGGGGAGCTAGGTGGAGCTGGACTCGACGGACCTTCTGGGCCCGGAGTCGACAGCAGTCCTGCAGGCGGTGCCACGGCTAAGGTGGGTGCCGGGCGGTCCGCTCGGGCCTGTCTTGATGGTGTCGCAGACGCCGAGGGACATAGATCTGCTCCCGGTGCCGGAGATGGTCGGTGCCGGGGAGTCTTGCCGGTGCCGGCACGGTCCGGTGCCGGAGTAGAACTGGCTGACTGCGCCGCCGGTGCCGGAGACAGGGCCGCTTCCATGAGGAGAGCGCGAAGTCTTTGGTCTCTCTCCTTTTTAGTGCGAGGCTTAAAGGCCTTGCAAATGCGGCACTTGTCGCTAATGTGCGATTCCCCAAGGCACTTAAGGCACGCGTCGTGGGGATCGCTCGTAGGCATCGGCTTCTTGCACGCCGAGCACTGCTTGAACCCCGGCAAGCCAGGCATGGGCCCGGTGCCGGGGAGGGCAACGACCCACCCGCAGGCAACGTTCAATAACTATTTACAAGATTCTAACTAACTATTATACTAAAAGGCTATCTACTACTTAACTAAGAACTATCTACAATCAAACGACGAACAGGAGAGCTAGGGACGTGGAGGTCAGCAAGCCGCACTCCACAGTTCCAGCAACCGACACGGCGGTAAGAAGGAACTGAGGAGCGGGCGGGCCGGCAGGGGTATATATCTAGTGCCATAGTGGCGCCACTCTAGGGGGCGACCTGCCGGCCCACTGGAGTTGCTAGGGTAAAAAGTTTCCGGCAGACGTGCACGCACGGCGCGTACACCTACCTGGAATGGATATGAGCAATCACTCGAAGAAGAAACTTAGGTTCCAAGGGAAATCTTAGTGCAGTAATTTGAGTTGAATGAGGTTAGGTGTCTCCAGTATTAGGCAGCAGATGAGTAGGAGTTTTGTGGATGATAGTGAACCTAAAATGGGAACTTAGGTGCCTAAATATTTTAAATTACCTCATGACATGTGTAATCTAAATCCATTGGATTGTTTTGTATGCCTGCTTTTGATATCACCCGTCTGCTGTAGCCCCCTTCACACTTGATTAGCTGCCTTAAAGCACTCACAACTGGCTTAAATCCTTCCTCTCCTCTTCTCTGGGGATTATCTTTGGGATGGGAGCTTCTTTGGGCACCATGAGAGTGACGGAATGGGTGTGAGCAGGTATGCCCTTTAGCTCTTCGGGGGTTGCTGAGCATCCATAGGGGGATGTTCAAAGTTGCCATAAATTAAAGCACCCCTTGGAGTTGCTCTAATGTACAGAATCTGCCACAACTCCAGCTGGGCTCAATTCAGAAGGCATAAAGATGGCTTAAAGCCACCTTCCCCCACTCCACTTCACTGTGCTGCCTGAGCCATTATCACTAAATCATATGACTGTATGGGCAAATACCTAATCTAAAGAAGCCCCATTTGATAGTCTAAGGATGAAATAAGGATTTATTATTGACCTTTTTGTGACACCAGTGATCATTTACCACAGGGATATAAAATAATTCCCTTTGCTGATGCCTATTTGCCAGACATAAAAACTACTCACATATGTTGCAAAGAGGCTATCATGTGGCTTGTGTTAGTCATAGATTGGAAAAGAGCAAGAGGCAATTTAAATAAGTGTTAATATTAAAAATTACTAGTTCTTCAGCCAGCAGGTTAAGGAAGGTTTAATTAAAATAAGAGAAGAAAGCTCCAAAGAAAACAAAATTAAAACTAGTGAGTTTTTGAAAGTCTAAACTTACAAGGTCTCTCTCTTCAATTATTATCACTGTCCGATAAAACCAGTGAATCTTCCTATGTAAATATATCAGTACTGGCAGCTTCTTGTTGGGATGTTTATCTTGAGCCTAACAGGTGAATGGCAGTAAGTTTACTTGCTTTTCCATTTTCAAATGAGGCTAGAGAGTGGCTCACTGTCTCTTTATTAAACAGTACTGTATTCTACTGTTAGTGATTCACTGCTAATTAACTAAATAAAGGGAATATATGTAGTAACAATAGCACAGAAGGTAGTCCTGGATCCATGTTAGATTTGAAACGCAGCAATTGCACATTTTAAAGCTGAAAAACGGAGATCCCAAATCACCTAGTTCGGTGGTCCCCAACCTTTTTCGTCTGGCAGGCACCAGACAACGAGCCACAGAGGACCATGGCAGCAGACGAGCATCCGCCAAAATTCCGCCAACAAGCGGAAATGTCAATAGGTGTCGCTGCTGACAAGCAGCGTCATCCAGAGGTGTCGCCACCGAAATACTGATGAAAATCGGCGGTATTTTGACGGCGATGCCTCTGGATGATGCAGCTTGTCAGCTGCATTTTGGCAGATGCTCGTCCACCGGCCAGTACCAGATGCCCCAGCAGGTACGATGGTGCCCATGGGCACCGCGTTGGGGACCCCTGACCTAGATAGTATATCAACACTCATGGTCATAGTTCAAAGGTTATAAATGGACACAGGACATTTTTACCATCTTAAAAATGGCTTTGTTTTCTCATTCTATAACTAGAAACCACACTGGCTTGTTCCTGATAGCATTGGTTTGGGTTTTGTTTTTCACTAAGAGCATTTTTAATTTAATAAAACATGGTCAAATTTTCAAAATGTGGCTTTTAATTTTGTATGTGTATTTGCATCTCCAGAGCTGATTCAAACCAGTTGGGACTGGCTTGTAACTGCCGCCCCCTCAGAACTTTCCCACCACTCACTCTTTATAAGGAACTATGCCATGTCATCACGGGGCTGTCCATCCAGGAAGCAGCCATGTGCGGTCGGGCTTTTGCGCAGGTCTCTGGATCAAGAGCTGTGAAGGATCCAGTGACACCATCAACCTACCTGCCATCCAGGGTCCTGTGGTCCACCATCCAGCAGCTTTGGTCCACCAGCTTGTCACCATCCAGCAGCCAAGATCCAGTGTTCTTCCCCAAAGCCAGCATTTGGCCTGAGGGTAGAAGGTCCTGGACCCGCCACTCACTATCATCTGACCCGCCCATAGGTGACATCACAGTAGCAGTAGGCTATATAGGGGATTTGATTTGTTTTGTTATTGTTGCCGTGGGAAGGGTATATTGGGCCTGAGCTTCAAGCTCCTTTGTTGCAGTCCACCGTTTGCTGAGTTTTTATGTGTTTGTTTGTGGGTGTCCCTTTACCCCTTTCATGTAACCAACCCTTAATACAGTACTTACCTGATTCAAACATAATTTTTGTTTCTCCTCTTTCTTACACCACATTTGTGAAGGGAGGGTGGGACACAGGAGCTGCTTCCTCAGGTAACAGACTCTGATAGCAAGTCCAAGAACCTGGACCTGTAAAAGGGAAACAGAGAGGCATATTGGGGTTCTTTTAGTTTTGATTTTTTGCTGGTTACACAGGAGGGGGCTCTAGGCTGGGGCAGGGAGCCTGCCTTAGACCTGGGCCCACATTGCACTGCCGACCAGACTTTTAACGGCCCGTTCGGCACTCCCTTTTCGACCAGATGTTCTGGTCGAAAACCGGATGCCTGGCAACCCTACTTGCATTAAATCAGGCAAAGTTCAAGCAGACAGTGCTCTACCATCTGTGTTTGAGTACTAATCTTTAACAGTGCTTCCTACGTTACTCCTGGATTTCTGTTGGACAGAGAGACTATAACTTGTGCCAAATTGTATGGCTCTGTAACATGAATGTATGTTAACTAGAATAAGAACACTAAATATCCTTTCAGTAGTGATCTGAGCTAGGATTTGAACTCAGGTCTATCCAGGGGCAACATTAAGGCACTAGTCCACTACATTACCTATCAGAAGCTTTGATAGTGAACAGACAGGTCAAGACAGTGTTTGAGCGTGATGGCTGCAACATGAGGTTTCAGATCACATTTTATTTACATGATGCTCAGTACCTCCTCCCAGCTGAAAACACAGGACTATTATTATTGTCTGGTGGGAAGGAAACCTGTCTATTTGTACTTCCGGTTAGAAATATTTCTAAAAGCGGCTGCAGTTGTGTCCAAGATGAAAAAGAAGGGAGGGGGGATCAGTATATAAAAAAAAAAATGCAGCAATGCTGTGAATTTTCTTATTTATCAAAAAATATTAATTCACCAGCAAACTAATCTTAAATCTGTTCATTTTTATTATTATTTTCAATTATGCCAACACCAGGATCTGAGCAACTGGAGAGAAAGAGGATGTCCCGACTAAGCAAAATCTCCCTAGGTTTTCTAGTTTATTTACACCTTTCGTGTTCAACTGAAATTACACAAACCAGCAAAATCTCTGGCTGCATTCCCTTTGTACCATTTAACAATCTGTAAAGTCCAAACAAAAAAAGATATTAAACCAAACATACACATAAAGGGATTCCCTACTGATATTTCAATTTAACTACTGGTGCACATAATCAGAAGAGATACCCATCTAGCTTGACCAAACACTTCAATTGAAAACATGGTCTCTCCACTGCCTTTGCTCATGTCTGCCTCTTGGGATAAGGCACTTAAAAATGTTCATGGTTTTACAAGCATATAGCTGCCAAGCAACAAGTTAGACTAAGAGTACGCATAACAATGTAGGTGCCATCTCTTCTCTAGGAAGTCTGTCCTTTGTCACATCACTGCCAAGCACGCTTTCCTTCCACTTTAACACACAAGTTGACACCTGTCTGCCAATAAAATAAATACTTGACCAATAAAAGAGAGAGATGATGTTCACAGGTACTTTTAGTTCCCAATGACACAGTCTGTACTGCAGCAGCTAACTTGAAAAATCATAATGTCTAGGTGAGGTGTCAAGACATACATAACACAAAAATACTGGCTGCAGCACTCTGTAGAAAGGCAGTCCAATGACAAACTGTGAGAGAGGAGGAAGCAGCTTCTGAGGGTGAAGAAGACATCTTGGAGGGAAAAAATGGTGATGTGCCAAAAGGGTCAACGGGGGTCCAAAAGGGGCCGCCCCTTTGCTGCAGCAGCTGCAAGGCCAAGTGGCAGGTGCTTGCTGAGCCACCCTTTCTCTCAGGGCACCGGCACCCTAGTGGTAGGTGTGGGGAACCCAGGCCCACCCTACTCCAGAAGGTTCCAACCCAGGACCCTACAAAACCAATCACCCTTATGGGGGGTTCATGTCTCCCAACACATCCCCGGATCACTTCCTACCCTTAGGCCTGCCTCCAGTGTCTCTTCAGCTGGCAGCGATTCAGCGTCCCCCTTAATCCCCGCAGTCCACTGGTTCTCTGTAGCATAATCAGGGTCCCGAGTCTCAGCAGTTCTGCAGGAGCCTACACTGTACATCTGGGGTCTCCTCCTCACCCAGCCCACCACCCTGAGCTCAGCTGCTTCTCTTTATATGCTCCCTCCACTGGGAGCATGCCCAGCAGGGGTGGGGCATGATCTCTTGGGCCCACAGTAGTAGGTAGTCATTGGTTAACCCTGCCTGACCAGTGCAGGGTTCGTTTAGTAGCAATCTACTCAAATCCCTGCCAGGCTTTATTTCCAGGGTGCTGAGAATTTAGCTTTTACAGCAAAATGGGCAGGAGCTGCCCTTGTTCCTGAATGGAAGGGAGTATAGCATCTAGACCTGGCTGAGAAAATTTTTGTGATTTTAAAAAAATATATTTTGTTTTGTTGACACTTGAAAATTGGAAAAATTGTGGCCAGCTCTAGTAGCATCTATTGTAGTACACATTGTTTTTCAAATTTCTCCCTCCTTAATCTATGGGCATAATGTTTTTCTTCCTTAGCTGTTTGTTCTATTGTGTGTTTTCTTTCCAGCATAGAAAACAAGAAAGTCAGTTACAGAAAAAACAATATAAGCAATTATTACTCATTCCTAAATAAACAGCAGACAGTCCTGCTGAAACTTAGATCAATGATTTAATCTGAGAATTTATTCACAAAGACCTACTTTTATAATAAATCCATTAAACTTGGCCCATGAGCTCATTTTTCAATCAGGGATGAAGCCAAAATGTATAGTACCCAGGACCAGATATTAAAGCAGGGCCTACCTGTAGCCCAGCCTCCCCATAGCTGCCTAATCCCCCACTGACTGCCTCTATTTCCCTTTCTTCCTGCCCACCATCAGTGATTTTATCCACCACCTGGCCAGACACCCAGTCTCTGCCAGGAACACACACACACTTACATTTACACTTAGCCATCCAAGCACCCACGCTCAAACTAACCAGTTCTCGTCCAGGCACTCCGATTACCATGGTGATGAATACAATACAAGAACCTGCATTGAAAAAAGAACTCATCTAGATTCTGGGGCTTTCCCTCTCAAATGGCCCTCATTCTAGTCCCAAAGTTGCATGTGTTCCACATAAATTTCATGCCCCCTTTCTCTTAATGCTTGGAAATTATTTATGTCAGAAATAAAATACCATGAAACTGAGCTCACAGTTAATTACAATAATGGAGTGAATCTTACTTCATTTTAATTTTCCTGCTTGAACTAGAGGCACCAGCTTTCTACTGTGCTGGCGGGGCGGGGGGGATGCTTGATTCCCAGCTCTGCTCTAGGCCCCACCCCCACTCCATCCCTTACATCTGCTAGGAGGGTTAGCCAGCTCAGTGCCTTGATGGCCTTTCCGTCATATACAGTAGTACATAGTTAGGAGATCTCATCCCAGCTTTATGCCTAAAGTGGTCTCAGATTTCCATCAGAGTATATCTCGCTCCTAGTTTTCTTCCCCAGACCTCATACTCATCCAGGGAAGTCCCCCTTGCACTCCTTAGATATAAAACAAGTCCTGTGCTACTACCTAGAGAGGACTAAGGGCTGGTCTACACTGCAGGGGGACGGGGTTCAAACTAAGATATGCAACTTCAGCTACGCTATTTGCATAGTTGAAATCAAAGTATCTTAGTCCGAGCTCCACTATGTAGCCCAGGCCATAGTCTTTAAAAAAATCACACTGATTACTTGCTGCCTATGGGAGATGTGTAAGAGGAAACCTCTTAATAAACAAATACTTTCCCACTGGACTGAGAGATGTATTGAGCATTGTTGCTCTTGAGCCACAAAACCAGTATCTCTTGGCTTAAGGACACACTCTGCTAGGGTCACAGTATCCTCTGCAGCTTATCCGGGACAGGTTCCTATTGTAGAAGTTTACAAACCAGCAACATGAAGTTTCGTTCATGCTTATATTAAACATTAGTCCATTGACTTAGCATCGTGTGCCAACACTCATTCTGGGAAAGCGGGACAACACTCCATTTTTGCCTACAATTCCTTGTCCATCATCCTCTGATGGGGGCATAACTTGATAATCTCTTACAAATAGGAGCACACAGAAGTCCTTGAAGACAGAAGAATTACTTACTAATAATTCTTGTTCTCCAAGAGTTGTCTCAGTGCTTTCCCCTCTGCTTCAGAGTGCTTGTGAGGAATCCACAGCTGAATCCAGACCCAGCTCATTGCTCTCAGCTGATTCAGCTAAGGAACTGGCCCCCTGATTGGCTGAAGACTCCAGCAAGCACATTCTTAAACTCTGCAGCAGGTGTGGGGCTACTCAGTAGAGTTCTAGGTCTACTGCTCCCTTTCTGTTCTTGCTCTGAGCTCCTTGTTCTTGGTTCTTTGCTCCAGCTGATATTCTGTCTCTGAAGCTTGGTGCCTGATTCTTGGCTTTCAGTTCTGGCTCAATCCCTGGACTTGGTATTTGGCTTGTAGTTCTTGGCTCTGTCTTATTTCCTTGATTTGGTAACTTGGCTGCTGATTTGAGCATTGGCCCTTAGAGCTGGTTACATCTGTTCTAAGCATTAGGCCAACCTCCTTCCCTGACCATGAGGCAAGATTGCTCATGGCCTGGCCCCTAATGATTCTTTGTATTCCAGGATTTTACAAACTAAAGGGAAGGAATTGAGGTGGTCAGTTTATGTAGAGTGATCTGTAATGTCATCCTAGTAGGAAAGCGCTCCTGCACTCCCCCAGCAGACATGGCTTTTTTTAAATAGAGTTCTGCAGCTCAATTCTAGAGGCCTTAGATTCTCATAAGTGTGGATTTGCAGGGACAATGCTCAAACAACAATTATTAGTAAATAAACCTTTTTCTAACATGTCTGGTTTTTATAGATGTTACAGGCCTGTATAGGGGCAACATTTCTTGCAAAAAGTTTTGAATCATAGATTGTCAACTATTAAAGTATCTAATAGACTGCAAATGCATCTAAATATGGGATGATAGTGACACCTAGTGTTGCTCAACCATATTGTATTTGGCCTTGTCCACTTTAATGTAGGATTTATCGGTGAAGAGTGAGAATAGGGCTGGTGTAACAATGGTGTGCTTTCTTACTGAAGAAAGAGGGTAAATAACATACCTGTGTATTGATTTATAGAGAAGTGTGTTGTAATTCATTGATTAGTACCAACACAACTTCCTACAAGACATGGAGGTTTTTTTGCATGCTTTTCATGTAACTAGTGGCCTAACTTGCTTAGATTGTACAATGGAGTGATCAGGGCCTAATGTTGATTTCAGAAACAGTGACCAGTGGAATACACCTGTAATTTATTAAACATTATAATGTTTTATACATCATACTATCTGGTCAGAGCAGTGAGGATTCTTCACAAATGCAGTTTTGGCATATCAGGCTTATCTTTTAAAGCAAAAACATAATTAAAAAATGTAGAAATGTTTAAAATGCTAGAAGAAAAGTCAATGGATGCATTTTCTTGTATCTTTTGGCAGGCTGTACAAGCTAGTATCACTTTTTATCTAAAGAGAACAAAAAAGAGTTTTTATTAACAGATACAACAATAATTCTTAGCTGCTGGTCCTGACAAAGAGGTCTGTGTTGCTTGAGAGCTTGGCTCAAGCTGATACAGTAAAAGATATCACCTCACCTACCTTGTCTCCCTAATATCCTTGGAACAACACTGCAAATAGCTTTAATATAGCACTTTCAGCTGTAACTCTCAAAGCTATTTACAAAGGAGGCTAAGGGGGGAGAGGGGGAACAAAGCATAGAGAGGGGAAGGAACTTCCTCCAGTAAGGCAGAACGGGTCTCTCAACTCTCATCTCATTGTCCTATCCACATGATTACACTAAGTCTCGCTAGTATAGACTGTCATTACTGATTAGAAAAAACAAGCCACAAGGGAAAAGTCACCCATAGCTGTAATTTGAAGGTGATAAATACTTCACTATACATTTCAATCTTCAGTGGGAACCAAAACACCATGGCAACTTCTAAGGCTACATAAATCAAATGGGTTCCACAACTCTTTTAAAAGTTATCTTCAGCATTATTAATCTAGGAGCCAACCGGTAAAAGTACATTTTGATATAACCTTAGAAAATTATTCTGTTTAAAAAATTGTTCCCAACAGATAAAAGAGCAAACTTTTCTGTAGAGGGCTCTGAATGTCCCACTCAAGTTGTGAGACTCTTGCGCTGTTCCCTTTCTCCAATGCACACTTTAGGGCATCAAGGGGTCAAAGCCTCTATCACAATCACCTTCTAGCTTAGGGAACACTGGGCAGGACTCACTTTGGTTTAGTCAACGTGCCTTAATATTAGAGAGCACTGGATAGTGATATATCCCCTCTTTGAATGGTAGAGACTGCTGTCTGCATTGTGTTCCCAGAAGGCACCTTTGTTAACATTTAAACTTAATGTTTTGTTTAGAGCAGCAGTGGCCAAACTGATGCTTGTGATCCACATGCTGCTCGCAGAGGCCCTCCACCTCCGTGCCAGCTCCCATTTTCCACCTACCAGACTCGGGGGCAAGGGGAAGCTTGAGGCTTCTACCGTGAAGTGGAGTGGTGGGGCTAGTGGCTTCTGCCCAGTGGAGGGTCTCAGGGCTTCGGCCCCCCAGAGTGGGCCTGCCAGGGCTTGGAGCTTCAGCAGGAGCAGGGCTGAAGCCCCGAGCCCCAACAGCTGTTCTTGAATTTCTGAAGATTGACCTGTGCAGCTCGGGGGGGTCAGTGATTCTGGCCATCCCTGGTTTAGAGGCTACATGTGCTCAGTACTGTGGAAGTTAAAGTGTGAGTAAGCCCAATCATTTATTTGTATGGGATTTATTATACCAGCACATTTCTCAATGACTAAGGAAGCTTCCAAAACCATGCCTGAGCCACTCAAAGGGTTTGAGACTAAAATTTACTCACTTCTAATGTAAAGAAGTCTGGCCTACCCACTGATCAACAGCTGCCCCATGCCATAAGCTCAGGAACCCATTTCCCAAAGAAGACTTTGCTACATCATTGCAGTGTTTTTGACTTGTAAAGTCATTTCCTGCAAAACAAATGAGATAAAAGGACTCTAAGTGTAAAATATTTACAATATTCCCCATATCTAATCCAAATAAAATGTATCTGTGACAGACCCAGACCAGTGGGGTACAGGAGTCTGGTAGAGGGCAAATATACTGGTCACTGGATGAGTAGTTTTCTGTTCCCTGGGTGACCAGAGCAGGGGTTGCACTAGAGTAATCAGGAACCTGCTAGAACCAGTTAAGGCAGACAGGCTAATTAAACACCTGCAGCCAATCAAGGCAGGCTAATCAGGGCACCTGGGTTTAAAAAGGAGCTCACTCCAGTCAGGTGAGGAGGAGCCAGAGGAGAGGAATTGTGTGTGTGAGGAGCTGGGAGCAAGAGGCACAAGGAGCAGAGTGAGAGGGTGTGCTGCTGGAGGACTAAGGAGTACCCCTGTTATCAGACACCATGAGGAAGGTCCTGTGGTGAGGAGAAACAGGTGTTTGGAGGAGGCTATGGGGAAGTAGCCCAGGGAGTTGTAGCTGTCAGGTAGCTGTTACAAGAGGTACTATAGACAGCTGCAATCCACAGGGTCCTGGGCTGGAACCTGGAGTAGAGGACAGGCCCAGGTCCCTCCCAACTCCTGATCAGACACAGGAGGAGTTGACCCAGCCTGTGGGGAAGATCACTGAGGTGAGCAAATCTGCCAATAAGCACAGGACCCACCAAGGCAGAGGAGGAACTTTGTCACAGTATCTCTGCAATGTCAAGATGGCTTAGTTGTGGGGCAGTCTAATAGCAGGACTTGGGATCAGACTCACTGCTGGTACCGCAGAATAATTAGAGCAATGGGGCTTTACTGTTACAATTGCTGTCCTAAACTGGAATTCCTTGTCTTCAGTGAAATTATTTATCCCAAAGCAAATGTAGGTACAAACAAGGGATATATCTAGTGTATTCAAAGACTGATTCCATCTCAATTTTTCCACTAAGGTACTCAAACTACAGAGGCTGAGCCTTCCCAGTCCCAAATTACCATAATTGCAATAAAGCTAGAAGCAACTTTCTTTTTTATGCCACACTAGGAAAATAATAAAAAGAGAACTATCTTCTCTGTTATTGGACTAGCTGACAGACAATAGCTTTTAAAGAGAGATGAGTTTTGACCCCGTTGACATCAGCAAATCTGAGCAGTGGCTGACATCTCAAGGACAGAGTTTTTTCAAAGGCCGCTCTACTTCTAGGTTGAATAGGGAGTAAAGGTGATTAACTGTACCCTGGCCAACATTCCCTTGCTCATCGAAATATGTTCTAGTGTCCAAGGCTGTGTGTGAACTCTAATTTTTAAATACTTGGGAGGCAATTGGATAGAGCCCAGATAAGTGCCTAAATAAACTAGTATCTAATACAGAGGTGGACAAACTATGGCCTGCAGGCCACATCTGGCCCAAGGAACCCTACTGCCTGGCCCCTGAGCTCCTGGCCCGGGAGGCTACCCCCAGCCCCTCCCCTGCTGTTCCCCCTCCCCCGCAGGCCTCAACTCCCAACACAATGCTCTGGGCGGCAGGGTTGCGAGTTTCTGGGGCTTCTGGTGCTCTGTGCTGTGCAGTGGCAATAGCATGGCTGGCTCCAGCTGGGCGGTGCAGCTGTAGCGCCGCCAGCCACTGGTGCTCCAGGCAGCGCAGTAATGGGGCAGGGAGCTGGGGAGGTTGGATAGGGGTCCAAGTGGACAGAGGGCAGGGAACAGGGGGGTTGAATGTGGGCAGTGGTTCGGGGGGGGCAATCAGGAATGAGAGGAGGCGTTGGATGGGGAGATGGGGGACAGTCAGGGGAAGGGGTTCCGGGGACAGTCAGGGGACAGGAAGAAGGGGTGGTTGGATGGGGCAAGGGTCCGGAGGGCCAGTCAGGAAGGAGGGGGGGTTGGATGGAGCGGCAGGGGGCAGTCAGGGGCAAGGGTTCCCGGGGCAGTCGGGACAGGGAGAAGGCAGGGCCGGCGCTTCCATTTAGGTGGCTTAGGCAATCGCCCAGAGCACCAGGATTATTGGTGGGCGGCATTTTGCCGGGGGGGGGCCGGCAGGGGGCTCCGGTTGACCTGCCGCAGTCGTGCCTGCGGAGGGTCCGCTGGTCCGCCGCTCCGGTGGAGCTGCCGCAGTCGTGCCTGTGGACTGTCGGATGCTCTTGCGGCTCCGGTGGACCTCCCTCAGGCACCACTGTGGCAGCTCCACTGGAGCCGCGGGACCAGGGCGCGGGGCTGTGAAATTGCCGTGCGTCTAGGGCGCTAAAACCCCTAGCGCTGGTCCTGGGAGAAAGGGTGGTTGGATGGGGCAGGGGTTCTGGGGGGGGGGCCATCAGAAATAAGAGGACGGGTTGGATAGGGCGGCAGGGGGCAGTCAGAGGCAGGAGTTTTGGGGGTAGTCAGGGGACAGGGAGCGGAGGGGTGGATGAGGCAGGGGTCCCAGAGGTCTGTCAGGGAACAGGGGGGTTGGATGGGGCAGGAGTCCTTGAGATGGGGGCCGGGCCACGATCCCCTCCCCTAACTGGCCCTCCATACAATTTCTAAAACCCAATGCGTATCTCAAGCCAAAAAGTTTGCCCTCCCCTGATCTAACACATCTTTTTAAAGCCTTTTCAGATGTCAAGAATGAGAATCAATATATAAAGCAGAGACCTGTTCTATTCATATTAAGTATTAGAGTCCTGTATTTCTGGGGTGATATTGTTTTCATATCAGAGAACACTGTTATTAGGAAAGACTTCAGAATGCTGGAAACAATGGAACTATCTGAGTGAAGGTAAGTAATGTATTTCACATGGCACAGGCCTGATTCTTCCAGGGGCTGTTCAGCTGTTGGTGTGTGGTGTACCTGCAACTCCTGTTTACTTCCTAGTGAGGGCACTTATCTCACAAGATCTGTTCCTGTGGCAATGATATCCAGCAAATACATAATTCTGATTTGTTGTCCTTTTTGTTCATAATTATTGTTCTCACACAGTGCTGCAATATGAGTCTCATATTCCTAAAAGAAAATTGTTGTTGTTTTAGTTTTCTATTTAAAAAAGAAACAGGAGGGGTTTTTGTTTTCTTTTAGTGGAAACACCAATTTCTCTCTAACTGTAACATCTCCAGCCCAAGTATGTTGATGCAGTTTCCAAAGCAACAAGAAATGTCTTGGGTCACATTAAGTCAGGTCAGCCAAATCTAGGATCAGTGAAAAAATTAGCTCTTCATCTGTTCTGGAATGAGATCTGTCTTCACATTATTGTTATTTAAAAAGATATCTTTTGTGTGGTCCAAACTAAATCTAAAGTCTCGACATATGTACTTATGTGTATGTTGTACATATCAGCAGTAAACTTCACTGCTACAGTGCAGCATATATGATTAAAGCTTTATTATCTTTGAATCCAGTTAATATAAGGAACCTTAATATCTTCACAGCACTGTACAGTCCAAAAATAATAGAATTATATGCTGCTTATAGCTAGGGCCTGATTCTCCTTTCACTTATACTGGTGCATTTCCATCAATTTCAATGGAGTTACTTCTTATTTATACCTATTTAAGTGCATATGAAAAGAAAATGAGGCCACATTTTTAGAACTTGATTTTTCTTTAATGTACAGCCCCATGACATGCTGGAGTGCAGACACACGAAGCAGTCTCTGCTACAAACTCTTGAAGGACATGGGGTTCTCCCCACAACACTATGCACTGTCAATGCCACTTAGTTGTGTGACAGGAAAATGGGCATATGACCTCACACTTCCCTCTCAGAAGACTAGTGACACTGTTCATGGCAGCCTCAAGCAGTGTTTGTGCATCCTGTGTTCAAGGACTGGGACTGTGTCTGGCCCTGGCAGGGAGTGCAAGAGTGGGTAGGGAATGCTCTCTGGGCTCTTCTCCATTTGTGAACCTTTGTGGGGACAGATGGAATGTGACTTAATGCAGGTGAGAGAGTAAAATAGGAGGAAGTAGAAGATTTTGTGGGATCTCAATGAGATATGGAGAAAACTTGTCTTAGCATTGTTATAATCTAATAAATAAATTCCTGATTTCTAAACATCTATTTTTAGATATAAATCTACATCTGCATTGCCAACAAAAATTTAGCTGTTTTTAATAGGACTTGAAAACAAAATGTTCTGTGCTGTGCTAGCTCTATTGCAGCGGTTAATTAACAAAGACTGCCTCTGACTAACTGTGTCTTAACATTGCAGTGATATCTTGATGATGATGCTGTGCAAAGATTTTTTTGTTTAGTATGCACTATATTATTGAGGCTGTTAATTTTAGATAGAGACGGGCCTGAAGCTAAGGGTTCATATATAAAATCCAATCTGAACTTCCTCTGAAGTTCAGGGTTGCTTGAATCTAGCTGTTTGATACAAATTTGGACTTAAAATTTGCAACAATGATTGGGACTAGGGAGTTAAATCTGGCATTTTAGTTCGGGTCAATTTCTAATCCCAGCTCCAATCAAAACATAGGGAACGAAAGGGTACACATGCTAAATGGGACAAAATCAAGATGGACCTTCCCTCACCACTCCCCAATTAAATTCATATTACAGCATGTACATTTGTTTCCAATATTCTGTCTGGGTCATAGGTTTATAGCGCTGCTCAATTACCTCCTCACTACTGAAATCCTCACTGTCTTTTATGTGGGAGACAGGAATTGGAGGCAATGAAGGCCGTGGCTGTTAAAGGATAACACGTAAACTACTAATGTGGGCTTATGAAGTTATTTAGGCAGCAACCCACAATGGATCTGACAGCAGCAAAGTGGTCTATCTGAAAATGTTGCCTCCCTCCCCAGCCCCCTTTGGATAGGGTCACCTCTTCAACTTTGACCACTAATCTCATATTACCATGGGCTTGCCCTTCAAGTGTTCCCAGGCATGGAGATCAGCTTTGTTTGCTTTCCCCATGTGGAAAACTAATTAACCAATGTTTGTTTCTTTTGTGTTTTCAGCCTTCAGATAAAGACACTAGGTTAATGAATAGTGAAGGTGGGGGACAGGGGGCTGAGGTGTTAAGGGGGGGCAAGTCCAGGAATCAGTTTACATCTTTAACTTGAGTTGAATGTATTAACTGGAATTAATGAGTGTAGGCCATGTAGCTATATGAAGATAAATCTTTCATATGATGATTTATTGATATAGCTACTTAGAAAATAGTCTGCTTCCATCAGAGGAAAACATTTCCTTCTGCTGCTCAAAGTGGCTCCAGATGCTAGAGTTAGTGTATGGTATAAGTAACCAAACAAGACAGAAAAACCAAGGCAATGAAGTAACATTCATATTTCAGTATTCCTAAGGGAGAGATTGTTCAGTCTGCCAGGTTACTCTGTTCCACTTATGCTGTGCCAGTGAACTCAAACTGGCCTGAGATTCCCACAGGTAGAATTCCCCCTGTGCAGAGGAAACCTCTGCTGGTATAAATCTGGCTGAAGTGGGATAGCCACCTACTACCCCAGCTGCTCTCACCTATCCCACAGTCCAAGGGGGTGAGCAGGGAGTGTCAGGACATGAGTAGGAGGGCTCTGGTGGAGTTGAGATACATTATGCCTGATCTGCCAGTGGTGCAAGCTCTATTGTCAGAAGACAGATTTATTAATTTCTTCCTAGGCTTTTCTATGGTACTTATCACTATAGTAGCCGAGTGCTTCACAAACATTAATTTACCTTCACAACATCCTTGTGAGGTGAGGGGATATTATCCCCATTTTACTGGTGTGTGTATGTGTGTGGAGGGGGCTGAGGTACAGAAACCCAAGGTAAAAAGTTTCCACTAATTTTGGGTGCCCGATTTGGGATATCTAGGACCTGATTTTTCAGAGTACTTGGCATTATCTAGCATGCTGTCTATTCAAAGCACAGCTCCCATTGATTTCAATTGCAGTTGTGATGCTCAGTAATTCTGCAAAACAGGGACTCAAGTTGGGCACCCAGAAAATGAGGAACACACAACTAGTGACCACGTGTGAAAAGTTTGGTTTGTGACTTGCAGAGCACCACACAGGAACTCTGTGACAAAGGCAGGGATAGAATCCAGTTCTCCAGGGCAGCATTCAACAGCCTTAACCATGAGATCCTCTTTTCTCTTCCTACAAACCCCTGCATCATTCACTACAAACTTCCCAGTACTGGAAGCTGGTCCTGACTGACACCACCAGACTCAGAGACTTGCTGGATTACAATCAGAAGGACTGGGTGGACCCTGCAGTGCTCAGCTAGTGCATGAGGTTGTCTACCCTGCGCATCCCCCGTCATGTGATTCAGGAAGTGAGTGCAGACTTGGCTCCCGCTGTGACAGGTTGGATCACAGAAACCCCCTTGGGACTGCCAACTGATGTGCCAAGACTACTTTTGCCCTTGCTTTCCCTGCCAATTTGGGACTCCAGAACCCTGCCTGTTTGTGCCAGATATGCTTGCCAGCTACAAACACAGACTCAGGTCTGAACCACATCCCACAAATTGCAGGCTTAACTGAAAGCAGCTTAAGAAGTGTTCTTGTCTCTAACAGCCAGATGCCCAGCTCCCAATGGGGTCCAAACCCCAAATAAATCTGTTTTACCCTGTGTAAAGCTTATGCAGGGTAAACTCATAAATTGTTCTCCCTCTGTAACACGGATAGAGAGAGATGCACAGCTATTTGCCCCCCCTCTGGTATTACTACATACTCTGGGTTAAATAATAAGTAAAAGGTGATTTGATTAAATACAGAAAGTAGGATTTAAGTGGTTCCAAGTAGTAACAGACAGAAGTAAATTACCAAACAAAATAAAATATGCAAGTCTGTGCCTAATACAGTAAGAAAACTGAATACAGATAAAACCTCACCCTCAGAGGTGTTCCAGTAAGCTTCCTTTTACAGATTAGTCTCCTTCTAGTATGGGTCCAGCAATCACTCACACCCCCTGTGGTTACTGTCCTTTGTTCCAGTTTCTTTCAGGTATCCTTTGGGATGGAGAGGCTCTCTCTTGAGCCAGCTGAAGACAAAATGGAGGGGCCTCCCAGGGGTTTAAATAGACTTGCTCTTGTGGATGGACACCCCTCCCTCCCCCTGTGTAGAATCCCAGTTACAAGATGTAGTTTTGGAGTCCCATGGGCAAGTCACATGTCCATGCATGACTCAGAACTTACAGGTAGCAACCATGGTTCACATGCTTCCTTGAACGTCCTCAAGCAGATTTCTTATGTGGATTGGAGCCTTCCAAGATCCATTGTCCGTTAAGTGTTTCTTGACTGAGCGCTTAACTTGCAAATTCCTTTCTAAAGAAGCTGACCAAATGCCTTACTAAGGCTATTTAAAATCAAACAAGTATACAGCCAATATTCATAACTTCAAATACAACGACACATGCATACAAATAGGATGAATATATGCAGTAGATCATAACCTTTATGTAGATATATTACATGGCAGATGTAGCATAAACCATATCCCAGTTATGTCATATATACATTCATAAGTATCTTCCCATAAAGCATTATGAGGTGCAACATCACACTCGCCTCTTTCACTTTCCTCAAGCGGGCGCTACTGGAGGATGCTCCCTAATTAGGCCCTCTGGAACTCATCATCAGTTCCCTGCCTCATGAGTCTTCCTGGCATCTCTGATACATAACCTTGTATCCAACACATAACCTGGAACATCATCCAGCTGCTCTGTATCCAAACCATGCCCAGAACAGAGATGGAAATTGAGTTTGGGGTTTCTTGTCATGAGGTGGAATTTACCATGCTCTGCAGTAGGATAAATTATTGTTTTTCCTCAAAGTATATTTAACACAACTGTAATTTAATAAATAGATTTTAAATTATCCTTCCTGTGGAAGTTCTCAACTGGAGGGGACTTCAGGAGGTGGGGCATTCTCCTGCTGACAGTAACTAACAGGTCTGGTTTTGCCCCCAAGCTGCAAACAGGCTTTAGTACCCATTTTAATGGATCTAGGGCCTTCCACTCAAAGAAAACAAGTATTTAGGTAAGCATGGAAAAATTTCCTATTCTTTCAGCAAGTGCACTAAATTGCAGATAATTACAATTCAATGTAGATTATTTATATATACTTAGGTTGCTTAACACTTTCCATTAAAAAATATATTTGACATTTTTGGGGAAAGCTCTAACCCCTCAAATTTTTTTAGAAGGCTTTGGGCAAGATAAGTAACTTTTCTTTGTTCCATGAGTTTCAGTTCAGATTTGGCTGAAATATAGACTGTTAAATGTCCGTCCCTAATGCAGGTTCGGTGAATTTTTTAATTGAGAGAGGAAAATTAAGACCAGACAAATGTAAACTTCAAAACACCATGTGGCCGTTTATTAACAGGGAGAAAATCACAACTTGGGCTGGGAAGGAGCACTTTTACCAACTAACAGTACTATTGGAACAAGAAACCTTTACACAACCTGAAGCAATCTATTTACATTTATTAACAAGGAACCAAATACTTCAAAATTAACTGCTCTTTAAAAATTAAGCAAACGAATACACCAAATTAAATAAACTGTGTGCACACTAACCAAATACTACTATCAAATACACCAATTAACTTCAATAGCAGTTATTACAACAACTCAGTTCTTACATACCATATATGCACAACTTTATATCAGATAACAATATATGCAATTCTGTACCAAACAAGAGAGGGGAAAAGAGAAAAGGTTAAGCAAGGCACAGAAAGGAAGATTAGAAAGCAAGTACCGTATTCCAGGCGCAGCTGACCAGCAGAACAGACACCAGAAGCATACCAAATCCGTAGAAGATAACATTGAAAAAGCAATAAAACGACACGTCCTGAGCCGGCTATATCTGGAGAAGACCCCTGGCCGAAGGGTTGATCAAGTCCTTCAGTCAGTACGTGGATACTCCTGCAGATCCTGGCACGAGGCATGGTTTTATTCAAAGGCCCTTTTACACTTGCCAAAATCTGATTAGTCCCTAGCTCCTACGCCCTCCAGGTGCCGAGCTGTTGCCCCCTATGTAGATAGAATTTGCACATGGCACACTAGAAGCTGCTAGAAGCTGCACGCAGCACACTAACATGGTTTTGCACACAACCCTAATCTGACCGTTTGAACTGAACTACGATTGGTCAGATTGGATCCCTTTGCCCACAGCACGCTGGTGTTATGCACACAGCACTAACCTGACCCCTGGGTTACCAGGCAGAAGAGCAGGAGACTGCACACGGCACTAGCCTGGCCCCTAGGTGACCAGGAAAAAAGAGAGGGGAAAATGCACACGGCACTCTAATGTTGCACACCACATCACGGTGTTGCACACAGTACCAGTGTGACCTTTAGATGACTGACAATTGGCCATACAGACTCCATGTTGGAAAAAAGACCTTAGGGCTGCGACATTAAAAATCACCATTTCCCTTCTCTCGCTGGTGTTCCTCAGGAAAGTTTTGGCAGCATGCTAAAATTATAAGTGAACATGAACATTTTTAAGAGCTAGGCTTTTGCTGCACTGGGAACTCCTGATTGTTGCTGGAGCAGCTTTAGTGGGGAAACACGGGGAGCCAGAACTGGACCATGTGCCCCCAATCACTCCACAGACCCAGCACCTGGACCCAATGATGAACATACGCTACTTAGAAATCTGTCTAAAATTTCTTCTGTGTGAGATTATGAACTCTTTGTAGGTATCTTTATGAAATTACAAACTATTTTGAATGTGGGAGCTAGTTGCCTTTCCTATTGTACTTTTACCTCCCTGTTGGACTAAAATTTCAAGGCACAGTTATAGAGCTGACAATATAAGGTTGTTAACTTGGAACGGTTGTGACGTTATTGATATAAACTGGGACCATATAGAACATGGGTTGCAACCAAGGTCCTGTAGTGGCACCAAATCCTAGGTAAAGAGGGTCATATAAGGTGTCTAAGACCAGGTTACGGATTACTGGTTATGATTATGCTGTCTGTATGTCTGTATCATTTTGGTGGTTGAAGTTATGAAGATTGGCTGTATGCTATCTGTATTTCAAACTTGTGTTGTGTTACTGGGAAAGATTCCAGACAAGTTGGTGTCAGCTCTGTTTAGCCTGCTTGATGGCCCATTAAGGACCATCACCTACACAATTGTCCCATCGAGAGAAGGCAGTTACGCCCTGTGACTCAGCAGGGTGTGCAGAAACTGGCCCATGTGACTGCAAACTCCATTTTGCTGTAACTTTCCACAGCAGGAACAAAGAAGTGTTCTTACACCTGGAAAAGCCTATATAAGGCGGAGGCCTCATCTCCATTTTGTCTTCAATCCTGCTTCTTACCTCTGGAGGGATTTTGATACAAGCTGAAGCTCTACACAAGGGACTGAGGACCCATCCCAGTGGGGGAAGTTCTCCAGAGACTTGATTTGCACCTGCAGTTTACTCCATCACTGCTACAAGCCTGAACTAAGAACTTTGCCATTACTGTATGTAATTGATTCCATTTAACCAATTCTAGCTCTCATCTCTATCTTTTTCCCTTTATGAATAAACCTTTAGATTTTAGATTCTAAAGGATTGGCAACAGCGTGATTTGTGGGTAAGATCTAATGTGTATATTGACCTGGGTCTGGGGCTTGGTCCTTTGGGATCGAGAGAACCTTTTTCTTTTACTGGGGTGTTGGTTTTCATAACCATTCATCCCAGGACAGGTGGCACTGGTGGTGATACTGGGAGACTGGTGTGTCTAAGGAAATTGCTTGTGTGACTTGTGGTTAGCCAGTGGGGTAAACCGAAGTCCTTTTTGTCTGGCTGGTTTGGTTTGCCTTAGAGGTGGAAAAACCCCAGCCTAGGGCTGTGACTGCCCTGTTTGAGCAATTGGTCTTGAACTGGCACTCTCAGTTGGGTCCCGCCAGAACCGCAACATCACAACGGTCCTCAATTAGACTACAAATAACTTAGATAATAGACTGGCTCCAAAAAAGGAAAACTGGTTTATCAACATGAGGGGTCTCCCAGAAGAGATCTGGGATCACCTGAGGAGGCTGATGCAGTAGGCACCTTTCAGAGGGACTGGAAGGTTATAAAAGGACTCACAAGGGGAAGACATAAGGCACACACAGGAAGTTTGGGTAACAGCTGACCTACTGGCCATTTTTCACCAGCTTCAACGTGAGGGAAGCTAGGAGCCTGATGAGGCAGAGGGAATCCTGCCTACCTGGAGGCAGATGGTCCCCAACAGATCCCTGAAGGAGAGGTGGGCCAGAGTGAGGGGCATTGCATTCAGGATATTTATTTTTTCCTAAACGATCTGTACTTCCTTATTTATCAAGGTTAAGTCAAGAGCAGTAGTGTGTTATAACCCTATCCTGTGTGTGAGAAAGAGAAGTATTTATACCTACCATACACCTCTTGAAGAGATAAACCAGAAATCTCACACCTTCTGGTGGAGGTACATATGCATTGTGGTATAGCCTTTAGGTACATGATCACATACTATTTCCTCTCAGACCCTAGCCTCATTCACTTCACAGGCTGGACATACTAATGGGCAGAATTAAGACTGCATAGCAACCTTAAATCTGGCATTTTCTAACTTTTAAGTGTTTGACTTTGCAAACCTTAAAAAATAGGAATTTTTTTATGTAATAATGTTTGACTATATGCATATATATAACTGTTAATGTATTGGTAAATACAAAGTAAAAGATAAGAGTATCTGTGGATTTTTTTAATTCCTTCAGAGCTGTATGATCTCTGCTTGCTTGCCTGTTTTTCTTCGTATGTAAGCAGCTGTTTGCCTGTTTTTGTTCGTATATAAACTTCACAGTCAACCAGAGTTCAAGCTCTGGATGAAGACCATATAATGAAAACAACAGTGACTAGTGCATATAATGTGAACTAGTGTCAAAGGTTATAGAGGCGGCCCACCTCTTTATACTGACTATTCTCAGGATGTGTGGTGACCCCTCAAAGCCTTGGGCAAAACATAGTTCATGCCTTATTTGATCTGAATGTTTGATATAGAAATTAAGTTCTGCGTGTCCCTGCCCGCAGGTATATGGGATCTTGGGGAGCAATTACCACACAGGTGGGATGCCAATTAATTTCTTTATTAAAGGAAAAAGGAAGTGGTGGGAATTTAACAATGAAATACGATGGGATGGGGTGTATAGGGCGTTTACAATAGACAATGATGGCGGGGGGGGTTCTTATTGAACAGTGTAGGGAGTTCTAACAGTGAGGGTGCAGTAAGTGGGGTTCAGCACAATGGGATACAGTACAGTCAATAAGCAACTCAACTTTATATAGGAACAACTCTAGATACAGTGTGGAATGCAAAATGTACCAAAAAGAAATGCAAAGTAAAGTGGTAGCTTCTATATGAAATGGTCAACAATCTCAGATAGAATGTATTAAGTGGTTAATAGCTATATATATACAATGTAACACAGTGGCATCAATGCAAATACAAAGTATATCAGAAAAGTGGAGGCGACCAATGGGGTGTTATAACCACAAGTAAAATGTGAATCACAGTGCAATGATACAATATGGGTGATAAGTGAAATTATGCAATGTAACAGCATAGAAGAAAATTAATGACTTAATTTGTGAGGTTGTAATAGCAGATAATCTGCAAGAGTGTACCTAAAGGCTGAGTCAAGAAACAGGAGTGGGGAGGGGAGTGAATGATCAGTGGCAACTGATGAGAGGAGAGTGCAGCTGCAAGCAGCGAGAGTCTCTGAAGCCCTGCGGGGTGAAGCCCAGAGCAGTCTTCAGGAGCCTGCGGGCTGGACGTACGGGAGACAAGAGCAGCTGCAGCGCACTTAAGGGGAGTCTGGGAGCAGCAAGAGGGGAGGGTGCTGAACGTGTAAGCGATGGGAAGGCACGTGGAGAATGGGGGAGACGGCTGAGGGAAGAAACAGGTTGCAGCAGCGGAGAGCACTTCAGGGAAGTTGCGGAGCAGCGGGGTGAAGACAAACGGAGCAGTGTGATGGCGATCTTCAGTAGGGGAGGGGCAGCGGAGAAGCGGGAGCATGAACACAGGGGGTACAGGGAGAGGCAGCAGAGAGGTGTAAGGAAGGGCTGGAGGGACACCCCCAAAAAAAGGAGAGAAGCAGCAAAGGGTTTGGGAAGTTACACGGTGGGAGAAGCAGCAAGGGGTTACAACAGGGAGACACGGGGAAGTACACAAAGGGGGAGATTTGGAGCGGGGGAAAAACAGACACGGGAAAATTCAGGGAGAGATAGGGACAGCGGGAAGACGAATTCAAACAGCAAAAACCTTATCTATTGTCTAACAATCAAATTTATATAAAATGACAAGCAGCTTATACAAAGTAACAAAACAGGTACAGAATACAACCAGGCAATGGCTTTTTTTAAATCCATCTTAACCAACGACTAGGCAAAACAACAAATATCACAATTCTAAGCAAACTATAACAAGCAACTATACGGGGCAACAAAACAGCAACTATAGCAAGGCAGGTGAAACTTACAAGCGCTACAATCTTAGCAAACTATGACTTATTAAACTAAAAAGCAAAACCTATGGTGCACCTTATGCTATGGGGAAGTCATAGAGGGCAGAGTAGTATGTGCCCAGGATACAGCTCCCAAGGCAGCCCCCAAGGAAGCCAAGGGATGGTGGCTGCAGCAGTGGATATGGCTGAAAGCAGTGAGCCCCGAAGCAAAGCCCACAGGAGCAGAGCTCAGCGGCGGCACAAACTTATTTTTAGCGGCAAAGCGCCCTGGAGTTTGAGAGAGGTTTTAAGACACAGACCAAGGTTTAACTTGAGTCTGTGTGCTGGGGAAACAGACCCAGCAGCTAAAATAATAAATAAAAGTATAGAAAGTTTCACAGAGGGATTCTTACTAGTCCCCAAGGTAGCAGCAAAGGCAGAAGCAGCAACAACATCAGAAGAAGCAAGGAGGGCTCGGTACGGTCTCGATAATCAGGAGATCTCTCAGGCAGCAATTCGTTCTTCGTGGGAGGGGTTTGTTTTTTTTTAAAAAACGGGGGTATGCTCAAAAATAAAAGGAGAGCGGAGAAAGGACCCCCCAGAACCCCTGGCTGATCAGACCAGGCAGCAATGCAGGAACCTTTCTGATGTTTGTTTTTAAAATGCCTGTTTTTAAAGGCAAACTCAGGCAGTTTCCCGCCAGTAATCCTGATAGGCTCCCTCTGTCACAGGGGAGGAGACACAGGAAAAAACTGCAGGTGAGCACAGAGACGTGCCTGGGCAGAGTCCTGAACAATAGGTGTGAGTTCACACCTCAGGACTCAAAAGCACATGAGACCTATGACTCATGTCCAGGATCTTAAAAAACACATTAGGTCTTGCAGCTCTGGACATTGCCTACCCTACACAAAGCCCAGGTTTAACAAGGTGATAACAGGACCAACCCTTTGAACAGCGCAGTGGTCCCACTTAGCACGCAGCACAAGTGGCCATCCCTTTGAGAAGGGCAATGGCTCTTGGTAAACAACTTAAGGGGCCCTCCCTTTGAGAAGGGTAGTGGCCCTGGTAAACAACTTAACAGCCAGGGAAGTGCAGCCACAGGAGGAGAACAAAAACAAAATGGAGTATGGGGACAGCTGTAAGAAACAAAATGGAATAGGGGGATAGCTGTAACAGACACTGCGCACTTGTCAATAAATGTCTTGACGAAGAATGAAGGTACAACACAATGGTGGAAATAGATAAATAGATTACTGTTAGTGTGCTGGGGAAATGCTTTTTAGTGTTTTGTCTTATGTTGAGCTTAAAGAGGTTTTGTCCACTTTTGTTGTGTTGTGTTTTCTGGCTGTGCGATGTCAAAGAAAAAGAAAACGCTGGAAATGGCAGCATCCGTAACAGACTAATAGTGAGCATTTTATTTAATCACATGTTGTCATTGTACCAGATGTGCATACAGTTCTTGATTCCCCCTCCTGCCAACCTTTTGAGGAACATCTGCCTCCGTCCTGTGCATCTGTTTTTGTGGGATCAGAATACAGTGCTTCCCCAACAGAAGGACCATCATGGGGATGGGGTTGTAACAGTAAAAAGTGCAAGAGAGCCCACAAGCAGCCAGTATAGCCATAAAACCTGGGCCGCTGGGAGTCACTGGCTGATTCAGTACATTTTCACTGCAGCCTGTGCCGGTGCGGCTCCTACAGAGGCCCAGGTAGAGATTATGAGGAAGATTCCAAGATTCCTCTTGTTTACACCAATATATTTCCAAAGTCCATTGACTGTAGTGTGGTGGAGTGGCCTCTCTCATAGCCTGTAGGGGAGAGACCCCCTTTGCCCACTGGTGGGTGGAGCCGGGTTGGGCCCACCCTTTGCACCTAGGGTTGCCAACCCTCTTGGGTTGCCTGGAAGTCTCCTGGAATCAGGCTCAATCTCCTCGATGCTACTGAAGCCAGTCCAGGAGATTTTAGGCTGCTAAAAGTCTGGTGGTACAGCGGAGCTAAGGCAGGTTTCCTTCCTGCCCTGGCTCTGCACCGTTCTCAGAAGTGGCCAGCATGTCTGGCAGTGGCTCCTAGGTGGAGGTGTGGCCAGGGACTCTCTGCATGCTGCTCCTGCCCTAAGCACTGACTCTGCAGCTCCTATTGGTGGGACTAGCGCACACAGCCTCCTGGCCACCCATGAGCCTAGGAGCTGCTGCCGGACATGCCGCCACTTCTGGGAGCCACCCAAGATAAGTGCCACCTGGCTGGAGCCTGTACCCTGAATCCACTTCTGCACCTCAACCCCCTGTTCCATCCCTGAGCCCTCTCTTGTACCCAAAATCCCTTCCAGAGTCCGCACCCCTCACCCCCTCCTGCACCCCAACTCCCTGCCTCATCCCTGAGCCTCCTTCTGCATCCCAATGCCCTGTCTCAGCCTGGAGGCCCCTCCCACCCCCAAACTCCCTCCTGGAGCCCACATCCTGAACCCCCTCCTACACCCCAACCAGGTGCTCTATTTTGCGTGGTGGCGGTGGTGGCGGCAGCATGGCCCAGCTCCAGCTGGGCAGCATGGCTGTAGCACTGCCAGCCACTGGTGCTAAAGGGGGGTTGGATAAAGGGCAGGGGTGTTTGGGGTGGTGGTCAGGGTTGTGGATAGGGGTCAGGGTGGTTGGAACCAGGGGGTTGAATGCGGGTAAGGGTCCTGGAGGGGCAGTCAGGAAGGAGTGGGGGTTGCATGGGGCAGAGAACAGCTACCAAGTCCCACCACTGCCACCATGTCAAGGTGGCCCGCAAGGATTTTAAAAATTAATACTTGCCACTCCAGGCTTCTGTTAAACTCCCAAGGTTACAGCTTTTTTCTGACCTTGGCTTGGTAAACTCTGCCACCAACCAAATGCAAAAAAAACCCTTGGACCCAGGAAGGAGCACTTGGGAATTCCTCCATGTGGGGTACCCTCAAGCCCTTTCACACACACCCCTCCGGGGAAGAGCTGAGAAAGAAAACAAAGGAAATTAGCTGCTGCTACCAGCTAATCAAACAACATGCACAAAACTCTTAGGACACCAAAAATTCAATCCTGTTCTTAAAAAAGGAAAAATGTATTAAAAACAAAAAGAAAAGAAATACATTTGGAACTTAGGCTTTTTGCTAGATCTTAAAAGAAACAAATTACAAAAATGAAGATAGCTCTCTTGAGGTTCAGCTTAAAGGTTACAAGCAAAACAAAAGCGGAGGAGATCCACAAGCCAAAATAAAAAAATAAACCTAATCGTGTCTATTTAAACATGCCCTGTCGAATGATTTCTTCTAGGTATGGAAGATGAATTTTTATACCTGGTTCAAGCCTTACACAGCATTCCTGCTTAATACATTTCTGCTCCGTCTCTCCTTCTCCAGAGAACAACAGACAAAGGGAAAGTTTCTTTCTCAATTTTAAAAAGTTCTACCTTCTCATTGGTGCTTTTGGTCAGGTGCCCACTTCCTTTTCTTTATCTTGGGGACTTTTAACCCTTTACAGGTAAAGCAAGCAGAGAACAGCTACCAAGAACGATTTTATAGCTAACTGGCTAGCTGGGTGTCCATCAAAGGGAGCAAACAGGCCCCCCCCCACCGCCACACACACACTCTCTCTCTCTCTCTCTCTCTCTCTCACTTTATTTATCACAGAGGTCTCAACAAAGTTATAAATTCCTCCAGCATAGTCTATGGGCTTACACCAATTATGACTTCTGGAGGCGAGGCATAGTGCTTTTATGAGTTCTGTCTTTCTGGGAGGGCTCACTGTTTTAAAATAATTGTGTGTCATGTGGTATAGAACCCAGAGATCCCAGCAGCAACAACAGAAGATAGCCCTTTTTTGACCTTTGCTATGTCAAATGTATTCAGAATTTTAGGGAGATGCTGAAACTAGGGAAGCAAATATGACATGCCCACCCCAGGATGCCCATGGAGAATACTTTAATTACAAAATAATTTAAATTATTTTCCTCAGATATATTATCTTATATTTATGTCTCCCCAATCCTCAATCTGAATTTAAAAGAATAATTCTCAGCCTACATAATTCATCTAGAAGTCAGTCTGTGCATTTAAGGCATAGGCTTGTATGGAGAGCAGTGCAGAACTGCATTGCCCCAGTTGATACTAGCAAGCTGTTGTTTCTCCAGAACTCCCTGAAGGGTAAGATGCAGCATGTAGTTTGATATGAGGGGACTATTATGCCTCTTTCCAGCTCTCTTTGGGGTGGAAAACACTTCAGGGGGGTGAAAGGAGGGAATGTAGTTGTTCCCTGCACATACCATGGGGTATTGGGATGGTGTTAAGGGGAGGATGATTCTTTCAGCCTTCCCTTCACCTTGTGCTTTCATACAACAACCAGGCAAAGTCTTAGTCCTTCAGGGTGCTTGCAACATCTCTTAAATTAAGTTAATCTGCAAATAGCAAATTTAATAAACCTGATGTTTACCACCTCTTCAGGAATGTTAATGAATGTTCTAATGTGACCAGAAGCAAAAAGATCCCCTGCAATTTCCTATTCAATATGTTGCCATTTACCAAAGGACAGCCATTTTAGATTTGATTCTGACTAAAAGGGAGGAATTGGTTGCAAATCTGAAGGTGGAAGGCAATTTGGGCAAAAATTATTATGAAATGATAGGCTTCATGATCCTAAGAAGAAAAGGAGTGACAGCAGTAAAATAAGGACAATGGACTCCAAAAATGTAGACTTTAACAGATTAGGAGAAATGGTAGGTAAGGTCCCATGGAAAGAAAATCTAAGGGAAAAGGGAATTCAGGAGGTTTACATTTGTATTAATTCTTTTACATCTACTTATATAGCATGTTTTAGAACACACTTTTCCTGAAAAGAGAAGAGAAGCTAAATACTGAACAAAATCATTCTAGATTTGCACTACATATCTTATTCCCAGCAAATAAGGTCACTGTGCAAAAAGATTTGGAATTAGGTGCCTTGAAACAGACTAAGGAAGTGGGCTGGTAAGGGTGGAAAATTTGCTGAATTTAGTTTTGATCCTAGTAATTTCATGAGTGTAAATTGTAGGGTTTCAAATAGATGGGGTTCCAGAAGATTTTTCTCATACCTTAGTGACAACGAATGGCAAACCGGGGAGTACCTGCGACTAGTGGTACATCTCACTCACAAATAACATGGGCAGACTTTCCAGCAAACTTCAGCACAGCAGGTCACAATAGTCACTGATTGGAAAATGTTCAGGTATGCATGTTGAGATACTTTAGACCCAGCGTCCAGAGAAATAACATTTACAATACATGAATGTTGGGGCATTCATATGACAACAGCTGAAAATTTAGCAATATCATTTTTACCACAGTAGAGGTTTAAGTGTTTGCTGAGCACCTTAACTTTTTGGTTAAGTTACCTAAAGTATAAGTTGTTAAAAAAAATCAAGATACTGCAGCAGGAGGTAGTGAATATACTTGCTACAGACAGACACAAAGATAAAACACACAGATTACTTCCACTCCCTCACAGGGAAAACACAATAAGTGTACTGGTCCTTCAGCTTCAAAAACACAGCTAAAAGAGTGCTCCCTTAGCTGGTCTCAAAGTAGTATGTTTCTTGCCACTAGAGGGAAACATTGATCACACAAAACTACTATTTTTCCAAGTTGGTTTTGTGAACGTTTGGTCTCCATGGATCCTGTCTCTCTCTAAAGCAGTGGTTCTCAACTGATTACACATTGTGGTTGGCATATGCGTCCAACAATATGTTACCTGGGCCACAGGGGCTAGGTGGCAGGGCATCGGCAGCTCGGACTCTGACCCTGAACCCCCACTGTGCAGGGCTGGCCAGACCCCTGCCGTGTGGCTGTCCTGGACCCAGTGGGGTGAGGTGGCAGCCCTGGACCCTGTGGGTCAGCTGCCCCAGGAGCTCACAGGGCAGGTCAGCAGCCTCGGACTCCCCCATGCAGGGTGGGTCAACTGCCCGGACTCCGCCACGTGGTTGCCTTGGACCAGGCCGAGCAGCTGCCCCGGCCCCTGGAGCTTGTGGGGCCAGCTGAGAGCCTTGGACTGCGGACCCCCGACTCCTGCTGCGCGACTGCCCTGGAACCCGGAGCTTGTGGGGACAGGTGGCTTCCCTGGACCCCATCACACAGGGTGGGCTCACTGCCCCGCACATGGTCCCCACAGATCATGGGGCTGGCCAAAAGCCCCAGACCCGGTGGAGTGGGGCAGCTGCCTGCCCCAGATCCCTGCCGCACGGCTGCCCTGGACCCTGCCACGCAGGGTGAGCCCGGAGCCCTGGAGCCCCGCCACATGGTTTCCCTGGACCCTGGAGTTTTCAGGGCCAGGCAGCTGCCCTGAACCCCAGGCCCCCGACCCTGCAGGGCCGGCCAGCTGGGAACCTGGTAAACCCTGGCGCCCGCCTTTAGCGCACAGCTAAGCTGGGCCACAACTGTGTACTAACTGGGCCGCATGCAGCCCGCAGGCCGTGGGTTGAGAACCGCTGCTCTAAAGGTTTTTACTATTCTGTGATTATTTACAGGTTAACTCCCTCAAGAGCATTGGTTAACAATTTCTGGAGTGATCATAAACTTTACAATTAACTGGGAAGAAAGAATGATGAAAGAAGCATTCTGATCAGAACAAGCCTTTATAACAAGACTGGAGGGGAGACAATCCTCTGAAACTAGAAATGGTATTGTATATATATATATATATATATAGTATAAAAGAGGGAGTGATGCTGACAAAGTGTAAGAGGAAGAAATAGGCCATTACTCTCCAACCCTGAAACTATATATACACATTGACTTCAGTGGGTGTCCATGGAGGCACAAGATTCCACATAAGGAAGCTTATTACAGATTCAGGGTCTAAAAGCAGACAAATGAGAATATGATGCATGCTCAGAAGGGGAAGGATGAGGAAAGACATGGATTAGGGCTACAGTACAGGATCAAAGGAGAGGAAAAGTTCCAGAGGCATAGGGCCCTTGTGGAGAATGCCCTGTTGGCAGCTCCCTCTTTTATAACAAGGGAAATCCAATTTGCACATCTCTGCAGAATGCAACTGGAGCAGTATGTCATAGAGCTGAAGATAACTCTCAGGTAGTCAGGGATTTCTTGAGTTATGATTAATACCTTAAGCTCTACCTGGAGACCAACAGGCAGCCAGTGCAGACCTCTTCTTAGCACATATGTCACATGTGTGTTGGGAGGTCCCCTGCTTAATAAATGAGCTGCTGCATTCTATACCACATTTAATCTCTGAATGGTTTTAAAGTACAGCTTGATGTAGAGTGCATGGCAATAATCTGAACTTGACGTAACAAAGGCATGCATAACAGTGGCATGGTCTATATCTAAAAGAAAAGATGACCACGTCCTGACATGCACATTTTTTAGAAACTTCACCAGGTTACTGCAGTAATATAATTATCTAACAGCAGCTGGAGGTCTAAAATCACTTCTAAGTGGAAAACTCTGGAGACCAAATGGCAAACTCCCTCAGTCAGAGACTAATAATGCTTCTGTCACTTTCTCTAGTTGTTGCCATCTTTACTTTGGTTTTATCTAGGTTGAGCTTCTTCAGCCAACTCATTCATCCATACTCCAATCTCAGTTAATCATTGGGTGAAGTGCAAAACCATGTAATCCAAATAAGAGGACATGGACGCAAACAGTATTTCGAAAACACCAGACCCTGTGTTTCCTTACTAACCTTCCTAATGAAGGTTCACAGACCCTATATAATTACCTGGTTCCTCATAGCAGGCATGCATACATCTTGATAGTTCAAATGTTTTGTTCTGGCTTTTTAAATAGACACAGACTTTTTTGTAGGTGATGTGGTAGAAGTGGATTTTTGGAATTGATTTAAAGATACATTCAGAAAACATTAACTGGTTAGAACTTCATATCTTAATACATTTTAGATATGATGTGAGAAGGAAGAAGTAATGACTAACCAAATTATGTGGTTCATGAAATAGCAGAAAAATATGTACCTAACATACTATTCAATGTATCTAAAAGGAATATTTACCTTTCATAAGATTAACTTAAACGACAACAGAATGTCCTTGTTTAACGGATATACATGCTATTTCCAAACTATTTTTTTTGTCTGAACATTTAGTATTTGTCTAATTCTAGACAGTTCCTGGAATTGCTTTACAGTGTCAATCTCATTATTGTACTCAACTGAAAATGCATAATGATGTGTGAGCCATGCTGCAAAATGTATATTGCTAATTGAGATAAAGGCCAAAGGATATCCTTCTTCTAGTCTGACCAAGTGGTGCTGGATAACACTGGATCAAATTCAGACCTGAGGAATTTGGGTGTAACTTCAATGCTGTCAATGGAATTGCACCTGCTTACTCTAGGTCTGAATTGTTCAGTAATTTTAAAGATCCCTGGCACAAACAGAAAACAAACTGAATATACATGGCTTAAAGCTATTCTCTTTACAAATACAGTTATTCTTCTAGACATGTTAAAGACATACCATTGTCTTTCTATACCAGCAATTAAAAATGTAGCTGGTTATTTAGCAAGAGCTTCCCTCACCACGCCACCTTTTGTTATCCTTCTGCTTCTCTGTGGTCAGTGGTACTAGAGCACAGGCAGGAAGCAATTTTGCAAGTATTTATATGGCTATGGGCCATACGTGAGTCAGCTAGATTGCACATTTTTTAATCCTCGCAGTTTACAGAGCAGTCTAACCCCTTTCTCATCACAATGCTAACAGTGTCACCACAAATATATTATGAAGAAAAGTGTGAGTAAGAAGTTTCACAGGATCATGGCATGCAGTGCCAGCTCTGTTTTTGCCACCCCAAGCAGCGCGCCGAATTGCCGCTGCTGACAGTGGGGGCAGTCCGTGTGCCCTTAGGCTGGCACGCGCGTTTCCATGGCGGCGGCAATTCAGCGGCAGCTTCTGTCTTCAAACTTATATTTAGTTATTTATTATTTATTTATTATTATTATTATTATTTTTATTATTATTTATTTATTATTTATTATTTATTATTTATTTTTATTATTTATTATTTATTTTCTGTCTTCAGACAGAAGACAGAAGCTGTGCCCCCACGGACAGCTGCACATAGAAGCTGCCGCCCGATTGCTGCCACTGCGGAAACGTGCGTGCCGCCCTAATGGCACACGGAATGCCCCCACCATCCGCGGTGGCAATTCTGCGCGCTGCTTGGGGGCAAAAACACATGGACTACCGCCCCTTGCAGATTGCCACCCCAAGCACCTGCTTGGAATGCTGGTGCCTGGAGCTGGCCTTGATGGCATGAGATCAGGGAAGAGGAATTTATATTAAATTCTGCCCTTAAAAACATGTCTCTTTCTCTCACTTTGTGGTTTTAGATATGAACATGGGTTTATAGACCCATATGTCTCAAACATACATTCAGCATAAAAACTGACTAGCCTATAGTATCTGGGTGCCACACTAGGCATTGTTTTCTTGCTAGTTGTCTGATTTCAATTCCACACAAAATAAGATGGATCATTTTCAAGCTAACACACCCCATATTATCATCAGATGCACAATTTTTGTTTTTTAGAAATAATGTTTGGTCATGGAACACCTTGGGTAAAATACACCAGAAACATTAACTATCCACAACAGGTTGCTCATAGGCTGTTCTGGATATGCAGGGCCAGACACTTTGCTGTGCTAAATTCCTGCTCAGTATAGCAGACAGGGGGGCTGTTAGGGGGTCAGCTATATTGGGGGCTGCTCTAAACTGCACCAGCTGTCAATAATGGCTAACAGATAGTCCACCAACTTAGGACCATCAAAGCAGAGCGCTTCAGCACTGCCTTGGCACACACTCTACTGGAAGCTGAGGGAAGAGATGGCACAGGAGCTGTCTATGCTGCCTTTATGCTCACTAGGGACTCCCTATGCCTGAGACATCCTCTGCAGAGAAAATGGGGGCCAGATTCCATTGTCATTACAACACTGGGATGGAGCTGGGTAAGAATCTAGCTGGACATTTGTGCTCAACTTTCTCAGGTCATTCTTGCTGTCAAGATATTCCTAACCAGAGAATTGCACCTATTGCAACTTGCAAAGAAGTGAAGTTCCAAAAGAAGGACTGTAAGAGTGTGGAGTTGTCCCTCCCTGTCAATCTCTAATGGAGGCCACACCTCCTCACTTGCATGTCAGGATGATCCATTAATTGCTTAACTAAACTTACATTTAGTCCCAAGGCTATTGAGTCAATCTTTTTATATATTTGATACTGATCCCTAATTTCCTCATTACCAATTTCAGGTAGCATGAATTTGAAATTGCAACTAATCATGGAGGTGATATACAAATGTTTTTGTAATAAGGGTTATGAGTTACATCAAAGAAATGATTAACTTTAAACAGTTTACACCAACTTCTAACACATACACATTTATTTCCAATATATACAATGACTGATCCTTACATGGGAAAGGGCCTAACTGATAATGATTTTCCCCTTTCCTCATTTAAACATACGTCATATGGCTGGATTGCATCACTACTGCAAATATATCCAATTCCAGGTTCTTCCATACAAGCTTCAAGCTCCACAGTTTTGCATGTAAAGGTTTGCCTTATGGCCCATAAGTTGTGTTCTATAGGTTGCATTATGCTGTTATTAATATTTAACCCTAGTGCTACAATAAGAGATATCCATTCAGTTTGGGCATTAGACATTATGACCATGAATGTGGTAATTTGATTTAATTGAGGATTGTATGTGAAATTCACCATCTTCTGTGAGGAATATTACTTTTTTTTCGGCCCTAGTGGCATGTTTCTGTACTATACTTCTTATTTCTAAAGGTAAGATTGCACTCATCCCATCTCTTATAATATCTTCTACCACATCATTAGTCCAAGTCTGTGTTTGTATGCAAGCCAATGCCATGGATAAATTGCTTTGCAATACCTCTACTGTATGTAGTATGGCTAAATGATCAGCTTTTTGTAATTTTTCCCAGCCAGGAACTAAGCTAGCTACTAGGTAATGACTAGTACTTATGTCATTTAAAGATGTTTTTAAAGGCTTGGACAAAGCTCCTAGGTGCTGTCCTATTGCACTTAACTTGTTAGCCAACAACCATACATCTATACTGTTTAGTACTCCAAGTGCTGTACCTGCTCCTCCTGGAGCTGGGGGTTCAACCTATTTAATATATTGTGGCTGTATGGATGAAATGTTCATAGAGGCTAAATTCACTATTACCTTTTAAAATTACTATTACCTATTATTAATTGGTTTTTAAACCTCCGCCTTTACTACATAAGGACCAATGTGGATTTGTTTAGGCTTGAATATCCATAGGATAGTAAAAGTATAATTGAAATTAGGACCAATAATTCACCATGTTCCACTTTCACATCTTTTTGTTATAATTACACTACCATCATCCCCAATAGACAAACAAAACTTGGCCTGTACTGTTTCCCTTACATTCACTACCTCCTATCATTTGTTCATACCAGAGTACTTTCAAGCTTAATTAATTTCTAAATATAACTTTTTGCTTGTACTTCACACTGCATGTTTATTCTGCTAATTCCTCCCTGTGGAATAATGACATTAAATGAAGCATCTTTTATCCTAGCATTGTTATGAGCCCATTTTAATAATATTAATTCTTTATCATCTTCTGTCCATTTGGGGGCATGCCATGCTCTGAAGGCACATGAAAAGCTTCTCCCTGAAACTTGTGTACAATTACTTCCTCCTGTGTTGTTCCATATACAAACCTCTTCCCCTTTGTACCATAGCATAGGTTTATCTTTTCCTGGGCCATCATTTATAATTGTCATATTTTGTTGGGGTCGATATGTTATTGACACATGTGCCCATGATTCTTCCTTGTTTACCCAATTTTTGTCCAATTAATATGACAGAAATTTAGACAAATTTCCCTTTATCCCATGGATTAGATAGGTTTACCCATCTGGTATGGCCCACTTTCATATTGAATATTTTGGTTTGATGTACTAAACTCCATTTCTTCTTATTGATGTCTGAAGACCATTCACACATCATTGTAATATTATTTTTCTCTTCTTTTGCCTGGATGCTATTTGCTGGCATTTTAATTACAGAAGGGGTGCTAGTTATTCTTTCTAGTGCTACCAAGAGACTATTGGAACGTGCGAGTATTTCTATCTTGTCTATTAGTGCACTTTGCCATTGTCCAGCTCTTACTGCCTTTCCCCATATTGCACCTTTTCCTTCTTCAGCTGCCCATTCACATTTTGTTGACTCTGGTGAGGGGTGGTCATGGGAACTTAAGGTTTCTTTATCTAGAGAGAATATAAGAAAATGTATATCCTTATAGGTCCCACTACAACTTTTACTATTCTGAGTTTAGCACTTATTTCTGGAATTGTAAAGAAACACCCCACGTTACTATTGGCAATAGCCATTTGATTAGACTTGATCCATTGAATCATCATTTTTTCTTTCTTCACATCCAAATTTGCACCACCATTAGCAGAATCCAGTAGCCACAAATATCCAGTAGAGCTAGGATGAATAGAACTGCATCTTCCACCATCTGGCTTTTCTTGTCTGTAAGATAGGAATAACAAAAGACCCTTTTTCCTTATAAAAGTATGTATTTCTTTAATTAACCATTAACTTTATGAATATATATATATAACATTATATTCTTATACTATTTTACCTATCTATAACTATACTATTCTAATTATTATTAAACTATTACTAATACATAGACTAACCAACTATTTTAATACAATAATACTATGACTACCTATTTTAACAACAATTTTTTTCCTTTTAATTGGTATCCCATAATATTTTATTCCACACATCAGACAATCCAATATTCCTATAATATCCGTGCCGATTATTCCATACGATCATGCCTCCCTGGTCCATCATTCAATTGTCAAAATCTTACATTAATTTATATTGGTCTGATTAGGGAAATTGGAGTCTGTCCTCCTAATGCTCCCAAAACAATACATATATATCATCCAAGGCATACTGCACAAGGTCAAAGTCTATCACTGTGTTTAAAATTGAAATGTTAGACCCCGTATCTAGGTAACAGAGCATTTCTGCCTCTGCTGGATTAACTCTTATTGGGTTAAGATCTTCCAGATGGGTCCAAAAACAGCTGGGCTATCACCACGGGTGGTATCTGCTCATCCTCCTCTGGCTGTTTGTTTATACCATTATCCTCTTCTTCTATGGCATATTTATTAAGTCTATCATTTCTTGTTCATCTGATTCCAGGAGATCCTCAAACCACTCTCCTGCCATGCTTCCTTTCCTTTCTTTCTCACGCTTTCCTTTCTTTTTCTGTCTTTCTCTCTTTCTCTATTAAATTTAATAATTAAATAAAAAATTACCACACACATTTTATTATTTTTATTATTTTACACATATTTCCCCTTTCGAAAAAAGCTTAGTCTTATATTACTCTATTGCCCACAGAATGTTTTTTACAAGATCTATTGAGTATCGCAACACTTTGAGAATATCTACTCCTACTATTCAAAGTCCATTTACCCCAAGTTTCATGATTCCAAAATGCACATTCTTTACTTCTTCATTTCTGATACTGACTATGCGTGGAACACACCGTAGAATTTTCTTCTTATTCCCTGAATTTCTGCTGTTTCTGGAGAAGTATATGGGAGAAAGTCTGTTGTATTATATATATTATTTAACACTGAATATGTAGATCCTGTGTCTAAGTAATACAACTGTTGAATTTTTCCTTTGACTGTATTTATATCTTCCATGCTGGTCTTTCCACAATGATGTTATAACTTGGGGTGGTTGTTCCACCACCTGACTTATCAGTGTTATTGTTTTATTGTTGGATTTGAGTTCATAGTTTCTATAACTGGTAGACTTTCAAAGAAGTCATTGAGGTCTTGTTCTGTTAATTTTGAAAATTCATACCATACTCTTTCATCCCATATTCATTTTTAATTCCTTCCTGTTGCATTCTTTTTTATTCTATTCTTTTCCTATAAGAGAGATATTATTACGATTTTGATTCTCCCTTTCACCTTTTCAATTGTGATGAATGGAACCATTTTGACACTTTTCTTTTTCCTTGTTGGATATCTAATTGATATACCATGAGACTAGTTTTATTAACTGTTCTTACTGGTCCTATCCCTATTGGACTGAGCAAATGACCTTTTCTTTAACTCATCTATACATAACCATATCACCTATTTTCCAGTCTTGTGGGTGTAAGATTGGTCACATTTTCTTATCCATTTGTTGGATGTTTGCCTTCAGTATGATTGCCACCTGCTTATGTGTTTCAGCAATGGATTTTAACAATTGTTGCATCCATTGATCAGTTAATACTCCAGGTTGCAGTTCATCTGGAGGCATTCCAATCACCCACCATTGCTCTGGCAATCTCATGTTTTGCCCAATCATGGTTTTAAATGGAGTTACTCCATGTGATGCTATAGTTCCTCTGATAGCCATTAATATTAGAGGCAGTTTTTGATCCCAATCTTTACCCTGTTGATTTACTACTTTTCTTAGGTCTGTTTTTAATGTTCTGTTCATTCTTTCTAATTGTTCTGAACTTTGTGGATGTCCAGCTATATGCAATCTTTGTTTGATGCCAAAAGCTTGACAGACTCCCTTTGTAATTTCCTCTATAAAGTGTGATCCATGATCTGAGTCTATCTCCCTGTGGCCCGCCGCTTCCCGCAGCTCCCATTGGCCAGGAAGAGCGAACCATGGCCATTGGGAGCTGCGGGGGGCCGTGCCTGTGGATGGTCAATGTAAACAAAATGTCTTGCAACCCACCAGCCAATTACCCTGATGGGTCGCATGTCGAAGGTTGCCGATCCCTGCCCTACTTTGTAATTACATGGTCCACCAAAACCTTGGCAGTGGTTAAAGCGGTATTGTTTCTTGTAAGGAGTGCCTCTATCCATTTAGTAAAAGGATCTACTATTACCAGACAATATTGATTTCCCTTTGCAGTTCTTGCAAGTGTACCAATATAATCAATTTGTAATCTGGCCCAAGGACCCTCTATCTTTTGGTGCCCTAATGGTTCTTTTACTATTTTAGTATTCCTTTATTAGCTACATAGGGTAAACAATTATGTATGTAGAGTATCAGAGGGGTAACCGTGTTAGTCTGGATCTGTAAAAAGCGACAAAGAATCCTGTGGCACCTTATAAACTAACAGACGTATTGGAGCATAAGCTTTTGTGGGTGAATACCCACTTCGTCAGACACATATAGTGGAAATTTCCAGAGGCAGATATAAATATGCAGGCAAGAATCAGTCTAGAGATAATGAGGTTAGCTCAATCAGGGAGGATAAGGCCCTCTTCTAGCAGTTGAGGTTTGAATACCACGGGAGGAGAAACTGCTTTTGTAGTTGGCTAGCCATTCACAGTCTTTGTTTAATCCTGAGCTGATGGTGTCAAATTTACAAATGAACTGAAGTTCAGCAGTTTCTCTTTGAAGTCTGGTCCTGAAGTTTTTTTTGCTGCAGGATGGCTTCCTTTAAATCTGCTATAGTGTGGCCAGGGAGGTTGAAGTGTTCTCCTACAGGTTTTTGTATATTGCCATTCCTAATATCTGACTTGCATCCATTTATCCTTTTAGATAGGGATTGTCCAGTTTGGCCAATGTACGTAGCAGAGGGGCATTGCTGGCATATGATGGCGTATATTACATTGGTGGATGCGCAGGTGAATGAACCGGTGATGTTGTGGCTGATCTGGTTTTAGGTCCTGTGATAGTTTCACTGGTGTAAATATGTGGGCAGAGATGGCATCAAGGTTTGTTGCATGGATTGGTTCCTGAGTTAGAGTTACTATGGTGTGGTGTGTGGTTGCTGGTAAGAATATGCTTAAGGTTGGCAGGCTGTCTGTGGGCGAGGACTGGCCTGCCTCCCAAGGCCTGCATTGGTGAGGTTTCAGCTGAGGACTGTAGGTGATGGCCAGTGAGTTCTGTTGGTTTCTTTCTTGGGCTTGTCTTGCAGCAGGAGGCTTCTGGGTACACGTCTGGCTCTGTTGATTTGTTTCCTTATTTCCTTGTGCAGGTATCATAGTTTTGAGAATGCTTGGTGAAGATCTTGTAGATGCTGGTCTCTGTCTGAGGGGTTGGAGCAAATGCAGTTGTACCTCAGCATATATATTATATATGTATTGTTCTATATCTGCTCTTATATTTGGCCACCATCCTGTCATTTGTAGCCTAGAAAGAGTTTTATCTATTCCCAAATGTCCATTATCATGAACTGAAGCTATCATTTCAGATCTGATTTCTGCTAGAACCAACCACATAGATATTATCTTCCGTTTTTGTAGATAACATCAATCCTGTCTCATGCTGTCAAATTTTCCATCTCTGATATGTTTCTTTCTACACTAATTTCTTTATCTCAGGATCCTTTCTCTGTAATGCTACTAAATCAATTTGTTCTATCTGTTCTTCTTCTACTTTAGTTATTGGGGCTGACTGGAACTGTGGTTGCCATACTATCCTTTCCTTGACTTCTCCCTTAGCCTATTCATCTGCCTTCCTGTTCCACTGAACTCCCTTAGCATTTTTCCTATGAGCTTTTACCTTGCCCATGAATACAGGCTGCGTTTTTTGCTGTGCTAAATCCCATAAGTAAGGTAAATTTTCAGCATGTGCAATGGGTTTGCCATCTGCTGATTTTATTCCCCTCTTTTCACATTGAGGTATCCAATCTACTATGACTTTTAATATCGGAGTCTGTGAAAATAGCCACAGTCCTATCCATTGGCATATTTTCCAGTGCTACTGCCACAGCAATAATTACACCAGCTTGTGCTGAATGTGGAAAGCATTGTCCCTTTAAAAACCTTCTCACTGGATAATCTTACTGCTGCATATCAAGTATATGGTTTTCCTTCCTCATAATAACTGGACCCATCTACGAACCAAAATACATCTACATTTTCTATTATTTCATTTAGTATTGCTCCACCTTAGAACAATATAGGTCCTTCAGGAGGAATTTCTGATAAGGGACACTTGTGCTGTTCTCCTTCAATTATGAGGCCATAGGGGACTTGAGATAAACATGGGACTTTTTCCATGCTCACATTTTTATTCAGCAAGGCTAGTGTCCATTTTGGTAATCTGGGACTAGAGACATGCCCATCATCATTTATTCCTGTTAACACATATTTTACAGGTGAATGGGATGTTTTTAGGAGCACTGGGGATAATCCTACTAAATATTCCCAATGTTGCAAAGCCCAAACTAAGGCTGACACCTCCTTTTCACAAGATGTGAACCCTTGTTCTGCTCCATTTAAGATTTTAGAAGCATATGCCCTGGCCAAAGACCTATACTATGGTCTTGACTAACAACTGCATTAATTCTAGTACTGGTGGTTGCTAGTTGAAGTACAAAAGGTTGTCCTACGTTTGGGTATGCTAAGGCTGGGGCTCATGCTAATGCCTGTTTAAGTTGAGTTAAAGCTTTCTTCTGTTCCAGTCCCCATTCCCACTTATTACCTTTATTTAATAACTTATAGAGCAGACTGGCTTTTTCTTTTTCATAATTTTCTATAAAACCCCTCAAGAAATTAATCATTCGTAGCAATGACCTTAAAGTTGATATATCTGTGGGGGCTGGTAATTTTTGGAGTAATTCCACCCTTTTCTTATCTGGTGACCGTCCTTCCTGCCCCAGTGTTACTCCTAAGTAATTTACTTGTTGCTGACATTTCTGGGCCTTTTCTGGGCTAACTTTGAACCGTGTTTCCTTTATTTTCTGTAGAACCTGATTTAATATCTCTAGATTTTCTTTCTTAGTTTTAGTACTAATAAGGATATAATATGTAGATGATATGATGTTATCCTTATTGGGCATTTTGTCCCACGTCTTAATCACATGCATGTGACAGACAGCAGGACTATTATGGAAACCCAGTGTAGTTCTGGTGGAGTTCTGGTGGTATCGTCCTTGAAACGTAAATTCAAATTTATACCAAGAATCTTGATGTAAAGGTATAGTAAAGAACATATTTGTCAAATCTTCCACTGGGAAGTGTATAGGGCACTGATGGGCAGTTGGAAGGGTGCATAATCTCTGTGTGGCGAGGGGGAGGTGTTCAGAAAGTGGAAAAACCAAGAGAAAGTTATCAGTGATTCACAGCAAACAGCTTAAGGGCAAAAGATCAGGCTAAAATAACAAATGACAAATCGTTTTGTAGTGTGAATGGCAATGATCACTACACTTTGATGCTGGTTAGCAGTTTCCATTTTCATTCACTTAGAACTTTTTGAAATATTTGCTTTTCAGGTTGAAATTTTCCAGGCTTGTCCTCTAATCAAAAATTGGATGTTATTAAAAAAGATTTTAAGCAAAAAAAAAAAAAAGTGGGTTGGCCATTTCTAAGGTCAAGGACTGTGGAAAAAATATACTTTTCCCATAATAATTTTTGGCAACATTTTTATTATATCTATAGGCAAAATGGCTGGGGAGGAAAACCAGCATTTGGCATGGAAATAGCCCTCATCAGGGTGTGGTGCCTTTGAGAGTTCCAGTGAAATTTTGTTTTGATTTGACTTGCAAATCATATGCTGAGCTTGTGCAGTATATTTTATACAGACTTTCTGAACTTTTAAGATACACAACAACCTGCATTCATGGCTGATGTTGCCAAGACTGGACTGAATTATCCGGCAACCAGGAATTTGCCAAGTAGACTGGTGTCTGTCTCAGGTCTCAAAGCTTTTCCTTCTAGGCTCAGCTTCCTTTGAGAGCAGCTGTGCTGTTTGTATGAAGAAATGTGCTCTTTGGCTACTGACAGAAATGGCTTCAGAGTTTCCATTAGTACATGCATAGACTCATAGACTGATAGACTCTAGGACTGGAAGGGACCTCGAGAGGTCATCGAGTCCAGTCTCCTGCCCTCATGGCAGGACCAAATACAGTCTAGACCATCCCTAATAGACATTTATCTAACCTACTCTTAAATATCTCCAGAGATGGAGATTCCATGACTTCCCTAGGCAATCTATTCCAGTGTTTAACTACTCTGACAGTTAGGAACTTTTTCCTAATGTCCAACCTAAATCTCCCTTGCTGCAGTTTAAGCCCATTGCTTCTTGTTCTATCATTGGAGGCTACGGTGAACAAGTTTTCTCCCTCCTCCTGATGACAACCTTTTAGATACCTGAAAACTGCTATCATGTCCCCTCTCAGTCTTCTCTTTCCCAAACTAAACAAACCCAATTCCTTCAGCCTTCCTTCATAGGTCATGTTCTCAAGACCTTTAATCATTCTTGTTGCTCTTCTCTGGACCCTCTCCAATTTCTCCACATCTTTCTTGAAATGCGGTGCCCAGAACTGGACACAATACTCCAGTTGAGGCCTAACCAGCGCAGAGTAAAGCGGAAGAATGACTTCTCGTGTCTTGTTTACAACACACCTATTAATGCATCCCAGAATCACGTTTGCTTTTTTTGCAACAGTATCACACTGTTGACTCATATTAAGCTTGTGGTCTACTATGACCCCTAGATCTCTTTCTTCCATACTCCTTCCTAGACAGTCTCTTCCCATTCTGTATGTGTGAAACTGATTGTTCCTTCCTAAGTGGAGCACTTTGCATTTATCTTTATTGAACTTCATCCTGTTTACCTCAGACCATTTCTCCAATTTGTCCAGATCATTTTGAATTTTGACCCTGTCCTCCAAAGCAGTTGCAATCCCTCCCAGTTTGGTATCGTCCGCAAACTTAATAAGCGTACTTTCTATGCCAACATCTAAATCATTGATGAAGATATTGAACAGAGCCGGTCCCAAAACAGACCCCTGCGGAACCCCACTTGTTATACCTTTCCAGCAGGATTGGCAGCCATTAATAACTAACCTCTGAGTACGGTTATCCAGCCAGTTATGCACCCACCTTATAGTAGCCCCATCTAAATTGTACTTTCCTAGTTTATCTATAAGATTATCATGCGAGACCGTATCAAATGCCTTACTAAAGTCTAGGTATATCACATCCACCGCTTCTCCCTTATCCACAAGGCTCGTTATCCTATCAAAGAATGCTATCAGATTAGTTTGACACGATTTGTTCTTTACAAATCCATGCTGGCTATTCCCTATCACCTTACCACCTTCCAAGTGTTTGCAGATGATTTCTTTAATTACTTGCTCCATTATCTTCCCTGGCACAGAAGTTAAACTAACTGGTCTGCAGTTTCGTGGGTTGTTTTTATTTCCCTTTTTATAGATGGGCATTATATTTGCCCCCTTCCAGTCTTCTGGAATCTCCCCCGTCTCCCATGATTTCCCAAAGATAATAGCTAGAGGCTCAGATACCTCCTCTATTAACTCCTTGAGTATTCTAGGATGCATTTCATCAGGCCTTGGTGACTTGCAGGCATCTAACTTTTCTAAGTGATTTTTTACTTGCTCTTTTTTTATTTTATCTTCTAAACCTACCCTCTTCCCGTAAGCATTCACTATATTAGACATTCCTTCAGACTTCTCAGTGAAGACCGAAACAAAGAAGTCATTAAGCATCTCTGCCATTTCCAAGTCTCCCGTTACTGTTTCCCCCTCCTCACTGAGTAGTGGGCCTACCCTGTCCTTGGTCTTCCTCTTGCTTCTAATGTATTGATAAAAAGTCTTCTTGTTTCCCTTTATTCCCATAGCTAGTTTGAGCTCATTTTGTGCCTTTGCCTTTCTAATCTTGCCTCTGCATTCCTGTGTTATTTGCCTATATTCGTCCTTAGTAATCTGACCTAGTTTCCATTTTTTATATGATGCCTTTTTATTTTGTAGGTCACGCAAGATCTCATGGTTAAGCCAAGGTGGTCTTTTGCCACATTTTCTATCTTTCCTAACCATCGGAATAGCTTGCTTTTGGGCCCTTAATAGCGTCCCTTTGAAAAACTGCCAACTCTCCTCAGTTGTTTTTCCCCTCAGTCTTGATTCCCATGGGACCTTACCTATTAGCTCTCTGAGCTTACCAAAATCCGCCTTCCTGAAATCCATTGTCTCTATTTTGCTGTACTCCCTTCTACCCTTCCTTAGAATTGCAAACTCTATGATTTCATGATGACTTTCACCCAAGCTTCCTTCTACTTTCAAATTCTCAATGAGTTCCTCCCTATTTGTTAAAATCAAGTCTAGAACAGCTTCCCCCCAGTAGCTTTTTCAACTTTCTGAAATAAAAAGTTGTCTGCAATGCAGTCCAGGAACTTATTGGATAGTCTGTGCCCCGCGGTGTTATTTTCCCAACATATATCTGGATAGTTGAAGTCCCCCATCACCACCAAATCTTGGGCTTTGGATGATTTTGTTAGTTGTTTGAAAAAAGCCTCATCCACCTCATTAGGTGCCCTGTAGTAGACTCCCAGCACATCACCCGTGTTTTTTACCCCTTTTAGCCTAACCCAGAGACTCTCAACACTTCCATCTCCTATGTCCATCTCCACCTCAGTCCAAGTGTGTACATTTTTAATATATAAGGCAACACCTCCTCCTTTTTTCCCCTGTCTATCCTTCCTGAGCAAACTATACCCATCCACACCAACATTCCAGTCGTGTGTATTATCCCACCAAGTTTCAGTAATGCCAACAATGTCATAGTTGTATTTATTTATTAGCACTTCCAGTTCTTCCTGCTTATTACCCATACTTCTTGCATTTGTATATAGGCATCTAAGATACTGGTTTGATCTTACCTCCCAGCTTTGCCCTGATCCTCCTTTCTCTCTGCCATTATAGCCCGTGCTCCCTCCTGTTTCCAACCCATCTCCCAGGTCTTGTTCCCCACTTACCTGTGGGGTTTGCTCACCTGTCCCCATCGAACCTAGTTTAAAGCCCTCCTTACTAGGTTAGCCTGCAGCCTGATCTAACCCCTGCCCTGCTTGCAATGGCTTCTCTCGAGGGTTGGGACCCCACCACCAACCCAGGCTGCTAAAATTGTTCCTCTGAGAAGCTGATCTCTCTCTCTGTCTATCCAGGTAAATATAGTGGCTCCTTTGTGTGGCTTCTGGTACTCCTTTGCCCACCTCCCCTGCCTCAAAGTCAGGCTGCTGGAGTAATTCCTTTCTGAGGTTCCAGACCCCCTTTCATCCCTCCAGAGCTGGACCATTCAAGTGATTATGTTTCAGGGCTCAGACTAGGGTGACCACCCATCCCTATTTGTACATTTTGAGTCCCAATCCTGGACTGAATGACTCTGGAACACACAGGCGACAGCTTCCAAGCTCAACCCCCACTCAGTCCCAAGCTCCAACCCTACTCCACCCCTTCCCCAAGTTCCTACCCCTTCCTATCCCCGGTCAGCCCCAGGTCCCACCCCCACTCCACTTCTTTCCCCAAGGCCCCACCCTTGCCCCACCTCTTCCCACCCAGTTCCATCCCCTCCCTTGAGCATGCCCCATCCCTGCTCCTCCCCCTCTCTCCCAGCATCTCCTGCACACTGCAGAACAGCTGATCTGTGGTGGGTGGGAGGCCCTGGAAGAGAGAGGGAGGAGTTAATCAGAAAGGCTGCTGGCAGGCAAGAATCAGGGTGGGGGAGAAGAGGAGCTTGGCTGCCAGTGGGTGCTAAGCAACTGCTAATTTTATCCATGGGTGCTCCTGGAGTACCCCTGGAGTCAGCATCTATGCCGGGACAGCATTTGTCCCTAATTCTCTGTGGTTCTGCTCTGTGCCTGCCTGAGGCTCAGGGATGGTGCCAACCTCTTCCTGGTGGGGGGGAGGCAGATGTGGGGGACCAGAAGCTAGAACTGGACAGTAGTAAGAGCCACTCAGGCTGCTAGGACAGCCCCAGACCTTCCACATGCCCTGGGAAGAGTGCTCCAAGCGGGAGGGGACATGGGATGGGGGCTGCTCTTAGGCACCCCAGCACCCCTCTCCGCAATCCAGGGCATGTGTACTTAGCTATATGGTTGGGAGATTCGATGCATGTGTTGGTGAGTATGTGTGTGGCTGAGTGACTATAGGTACTTGAATATAGATGTCTTATTAGATGTGGTTAACTGAGTGATAATGAATGAGTGGCTATGTGAAAGAGAGGGAAGGAAAAATGCATGAGTTCAGAGAATTAATACATCTGTGTGTGAAGGTCGAAAAAAATGCAGAGCAAGCAAAGGTCTAATAAGAAAAAGAAAAGGAAATGTCAATAACAGAAATCAAAGGAGAAAAAGGACAGATAAAATAGCAGAAAATAAGGCAGGATTTGGGTGGGGGGGAATGTAAATTAAAGTTAAAGGCAGTGTGCCTTCAGAAACAAGGGAGAAAATTCAGTCCATGCTTTCTGATTTTATTTAATAGCTGCGGAGTCAGAGGAAAAGCCATGGAAGCTTAAGATTTCTTTGAAGTATGGGATGTAATGCAAGAAATCGAAATGAAAGCATATAACACATTAATATTTCGTGTGGTTTTACAGAAACTTGACCCCAAGAAATAATATAACATATGAATAATATTGATATTCATCTATGTCCAGCAATAAAGTGAGACTATATATCACTATATAACTGACCTTTAAAGTAATCATGTAACTTTGGAGAACACATTCTCGGATAAAGGACAGTGTTGTTTGTAAGAATGATTGTTACAAGATTCAGTTAACATTAACTAAAGCAGTAGATATCTGCTAAACTACTGAAAGTTATAAATGTAAAATACGATATGACAAGAGATAAATACTTCTGTTTTTTTGGATGCATCCAGTAAACTCTGGCAAATGTTCTAGCATTAAGGAAGTTCCAGATATCTATCTCATTAGTCTTACCAATTGGAATATAAAATATTCCTGTATCTTGTTTTTCTGTAACTTTTAGTATCTCTACAATTTCAAAATTGTTTTACAAAAAGATAGACCAGATGATGCCAGCACTTGTGATATTCTGATTTTATATCAGACTAAGTAAAGTTCTAATTGGAGAGAAAATAGGCTTTGAAATTCCCAGCAGTGTGAGATCAGAGTGGCAATCTTAGTAAAATGTTGGTGGTTCTTACTTATTCAGGTACTGGTCCAATGTCCATTTAAGTCAAGGGAAACACTTCACTCAAGCCCTTATTCAATCTGAGTTCCAAAACACCATATGGGAACAGAAAGTATGTGCACACTTACATACTGCACCAGCAAGAGAGATTGTGTCACTAATCCATATACTTCAGGAATAGTTAACATTTAAAATAAGCTCTGATTCTGTCACTTATTTTTCTACAGGATCCAGGGTGCTGTCATGTTGTAACAGCCTTTATTTTGGTAATGCAGATAAGAAGAGTGCAGCTCTACTTAAATATCTGATGCATTGGATGTGTATGAGTTCATGTACCTAGAACCTTCTATCTTTATTAAACATTTTTTTTTAAAAAAAGCAAAATGTATATGTGCAAAACAGCATTTTCAGATGTTAACTTTATTTGTAAATAAAATGTCTTCAAATATATGAAAGCTACTAGTCCTCAATGGATAAATCCATGCCAAGGGTTTTTTTTTAAACCTTAAACTTTAATAATTAAATCTTCTTTATGGCTTATTTACTATTTAGGTCAGTGCTGTTCTAGTCTTCTTTTACCACCCTTAACATTATAGTAGCTGCAGGCCTTCCAGCTGTACATTAAGTGATGTGACTAACATCTTTTACGTGTAAGCCTGTTTTCTTTCTCATCCTTTCCCTGGAGGGAGAATTGTATGAATAGTGGAGTGTTTTGGTAAGCTGTGTGTTCTTTTTGTTTGTTTGTTTGTTTTAAATGCACATGCTGCTATATGTTTGTTAGAGAAGGCAAGTTTGAAGAAGTGCATCTTGGACTTGGAGCAGAAGGTTGGGAGGTTCTATTGGTCCTTAGTTACTGTGGGAATTCATTCTGCAATCTTGGACCAGCTTCTAATAAAGCTTTGTCTTCTGATACAGACAAGCTTTATCCTTATGGCAGAAAGTTCAAGTGGGATTGAGGAGTGGATTGGTCAGCCATGGTCTTCAATCCAGAGCTTTTGGCAGTCTCTTGATATAGATATGATGGATATGGGATGGATCACTTGATGATTTCCTGTTCAGTTCATTCCCTCTGAAACACCTGGCATTGGCTGCTATCAGAAGACAGGATACTGGGCTAGATGGACCATTGGTCTAACCCAGTATGTCCATTCTTATGTTCTTATGCTGGCTGGTCCAGGCTATGGAGTGCCTTGAAGGTAAGGACAAAGATCTGGAACTTAATTCAGTATTCTGTGGGAACCCAGGGTGGAAAGCGAAAAACAGAGAACTGGTTTCATGTGAATTTATTACTTCTGATTTCATGATAACTAAACAGGGAGTTGAAGCTGAAGGTAGACTACACATTAGTGACTTGGTCTAATATGTGGCCTGATTTGTCCTCAAATAACTACACTGAAGTCAGTAATTACATTATTAACTTAGTCTTAGAAAATGTAGACCCCAATCTCTTCTCTTTCTTTGAAGGGCCAGCCTCCAAAAAATCTAGTAGGCCAGTTAAAGACAAGGTCTTTGACTTAATCCTTACTGGCCTTTCATGAGATGGTGGCCACAGTAGAACCCAAGTCAGGGAGGGCCCAGGCAGTATTTGCCAATTTAGTCTTTAATCTACCTCAGCTTTGTTTCTTTTTTGCTAACTCTTCCCTGAAATTTCATTTATCTAAAACTGTGTTATTGTTTTTGTTAGTCTGATTATTGTACAGTATACAGGAGCATCATCTGTATGACCAGCACTATATACAAGTAATTTATCACAGGGTACTTTATCATCTTTGTAGGGGAAGCCAAGGGAATGTTTTTATATTTCACTGATTTTCTTTTTTATATCAGTCAAGGAAAACTACATGCAGTGGAAAATGCATGCTCAGTCTTACAATTAGCACTCATTTTAACTTTTATACTTTGTACCACATTAAAACCACAACACCTAAAACATACTACAGAAAATATAGGCATGACTAAATGAATGTAAAAGCAGTGATTTCTGCTTTCTTAAGAATATTAACTTCTTTGACTAAGAGGCATGGCTATTTGGTTACATACAAGATGTCTTTTTATTAGTAGAGAATATGTGCTTTCAGGCACAGGAAGGTTTATCTCTCATGTTGGCTTGCTTCATCTCTTCAGTGTTATCAGGGCATATGCATGTTGAGTAACTTCCATTTCACTCAACAAAAGTTAGCTAAATTCTAAAGTAAGTGAAGCAACAAATGCAGGATCAGGAAATGACCAGTTTTCAGCTTACATCAGACTAGGTAAAAACAATTATATTCAATTTTATTAAACTGACTCTACTTTATGGGATTTTGTCACAGGGTGGACTGGGCCCTTTAAGAGAGAACTACTCCAGCCCAACTGTAGCTCATTAACAAGTCCCTATGAAGCCTGTTAGAGGACCAGGCATCCCCTCTAAAGAACTAGAGGGTAACAGGAAAAGAAAGGTGGGCTGGTGTGGCTAGGGTGGGCGAGTGGAAGATGGAGGATTTTTCTGACCTCAAAGTCACTTTGAAACTGAAGAGTTTATTAAAGAGGGAGAATGAATACAAAGAGGGTGGGGGTGGGGAAGAAAATAGAAGAGTATGGTATGGTAATCTTTTAGTTGAATGTAAAACAAAGAGCAAGCTAATAAACTGTTAAAAACTAAAATACTAGGCAAAGTTAAAATAAATTGCCAGCTACCAAAGATGACTGAAATAAAGGGTTAATATATGGAGTGCCATTAAAACTGACCAATGATGAGATAATCAAAAGCATAAAAGAAGATCAAGTGTTAGTAAATAAGTGATTAATTAGTGAAAGAGAGGAAAGCAAGCCATCACATTTGAGGGAGAAACCCTACCTGAGCAATTAACACTAGGGTTACAGACTAACACAGCTACCACTCTGAAACCTGTCACTAGGGTTTCAGATATTAAGAACCAAGTCATATATCCCCCTCCTTTAACCTGTTATAAGCATCAACAGGTATGGGCATATAGTAGCTGTTTGTAAAGGCAAAAGAAGATGCAGTCAATGCGTGGAAGAAAGACTATGAAAATAGTACAGAAGGGACAGAGGTCAAATGTAGTAACTCCAGTGGTACCCAGATTCTGGCATATAGAGGTGTCTTAAGACAAGCTAAAGAGTTACAAAAGACAAAAATTGTTAATAACATACCTTATACAGAAACTGTAAGAAGACTCTCAATGCATCAGGTGGAGAAGGAAGAAACAACCAGCACAAGAAAAGTGGAATTGCAGAAACAGCCGGATTCTATAAGGAATATGATAGATACTGTGGAATGAATAGACTACTATTAATAAAAAAAGAAAGATTTATTGCATTAATGATAGAAGTGATATACTGTACATCACAGACTGTGGAAAAAATCAGAAATTATAGCAAGGGCAGTGGAAAAATACTTGTACATTAGCAGCTTGTCAATGGACTGAATTCATGCAATTTTGAATAAAGTTAAGGGGAAAATATAATTAGTATGGGGATCTCAGTCTTTTGTTGGAGTGAGCACAGTTTGATAGCACATGGTCAAGAACTAAAAGAAAATATCCTGGAAATGAAAACTAAACCAGATGTCATATGTATCCAGAAAACATTTAAAATTGCTTTTAAAATTCCAGGGTACATTGCCTTTGGGCAAGACCAAAAACTAAGAATAGGAGGAAGCATTTGTACTTTCATAAGGGAAAGGTTAAACTACATAGCAGTAAAGAATGAAGAGCTCTAAAATATGCTGTTGAGATCCCAATGCAGAAGAGTAATACTACTTTAAGGATTTATAATATCTATAACCATGTGGGAAATTAGAAGGTTTGGAGCTACAAGAAATAGTAAAGAATGCTAAAAGAGGATATATTGTATACAGTGACCTAAATAGTCATAATAAATTGTGGGGAAGTAAGACAACTAATGAAAATGATGCATGCTTAGAAAAATATTTTCATCAATGAAATCTACTGGCTTTAAATGATGGCATCACATCTTGATTTAATACCCTAGATCATGGGTGGGCAAACTACGGCCCTCCAGACATTTTAATCCAGCCCTTGAGTTCCCGCCAGAGGAGCAGGGTCCAGGGCTCGCCCCGCTCTGGTGCTCCAGCCAAGGAGTGGAGCCAGGGGCTTGGCCCACTCCACGCAGCTTCCAGAAGCAGCAGTATGTCCCTGCTCTGGCTCCTACACATAGGGGCAGCCAGGAAGCTCTGCACACTGCCCCTGCCCCAAGCGCTGCCCCCACAGCTCCCATTGGCCAGGAACTGTGTCCAGTGGGCGCAGCGGGGCGGCGCCTGTGGACAGGGCACCGCACAGAGCCGCCTGGCTGCAGCTCCGTGTAGGAGCTGGAATGGAGGCATGCCACTGCTTCTGGGAGCTGCTTGAGGTAAGTGTCGCCTGGAGTCTGGACCCCTGACTCCCTCCCACGCCCCAATCCCCTGCCCCAGCCCTGATCCCCCTCTCACCTTCTGAACCCCTCAGTCGCAGCCTGGAGCACCCTCCAGCATCCCCAGCACAACCCCAGAGCCTGCACCCCCAGCTGGAGCCCGCACCCCCTGCCTACACCACAACCACCTGCCCCAGTCAGGAGCCCCCTCCTGTACCCATAACTCCTCATTTCTGGCCCCACCCAAGAGCCTGCACCCTCAGCCAGAGCCCTCACCCCCTCCCACAACCCCCAATTTTGTGAGCATTCATGGCCCCCCATACAATTTCCATACCCAGATGTGGCCCTCGGGCCAAAAAGTTTGCCCACCCCTGCCCTAGATGCTAGCTTTTCCTGCTTAGACCTGAGAATTATAACAGCAGTATTGAAAGTAAATGTAACTGGGAAATAAATAAGAAACAAGGAATGGGAAGTGATCAATTCTTTATACTTTTCAAGGGCAAGGTCAGTTGAAGGTAAGGGAAAATTTCTCACCTGGAATTTTAAGAAAGCAATTATACAAGTAAATGTACTGAATTTGTGAATAATCCTTGTGTGAATGATGTTATAGAGAATTTCAATTATAATATATCAAAGGGATTAATAGCAGCAGCTACTGTAGCCATAATTAGGATACTGAAGTACCTCAAAACTGAAAACTCACTTTCATGGTGGAATGAGTAGTGCAAAAGAGCAGTTAAAAAAAGGAACCACGTCTACAAAAAATGCAATGAATAGTGAAGATCTAATGAAGTATAAAACAAGTAAGGCTACAACACAAAAAATATTTTTAAAAATCAGTTGGACAAAGTTCTGTAGGCAGAAAAACAAAGATATTACAACATCAGAAATATACAGGCAAATTGGAAAATGAATGGAATTCCGAACTGAGTAGCCACATCCCAGGTCTTGTTGGGACTCATAACGTAGTTACAAATTCTGATTATTAGAGAGCAGAAGTTTTAGCAGAAACTTTGAGGGGTATGTAATGTTGAAAACCAAAGTGAAGTTTTTCTCCAAATTAAAAGTCAATTCACTGAAGAGAATCATGATCTATTATGCAGTTGGGGTAAGCATGAAGATACTGTACTGAATGAATGGTTTTGTATGCAAGAACCTGGAAAAGCTATTGATATCAGCAAGAACACAGCCCCAGGTAAAGATAATATATGTAACATAAGGTTTAAATATCTCTTCAAAAGCAGTTTGAGAGTTATTGCAATTATTTAATACTATATGGGGAAAAAGGAGTGATACTGGGGTAGGATGGAAACATGCAGTAGTAATCATAGGTGCCAACTCTGTGGGTGCTCTGGAGCTAGAGTACCCGTCGAAAAAAATGGTGGGTGCTGAGCACCCACCAGCCACAGTGGTTTGGCGGCACCCCCAATTAGCTGTTTGGTGGCTGACGGAGGGGTTTGGGGAGGGCAGAGAGCAGCAAGCGGGTGGGTACCTCAGGAAGGGGGCAGAGCAGGTGTCATAAACAGATAGTTAAGGGTTAATGTCTCTTTTACCTGTAAAGGGTTAAGAAGCTCAGTCAACCTGGCTGACACCTGACCAGAGGACCAATAGGGGGACAAGATACTTTCAAATCTTGGTGGAGGGAAGTCTTTGTTTGTGCTTTTTGTTTTATTCGTTGTTCGCTCTTGGGACTAAGAGGGACCAGACATACATCCAGGCTCTCCAAATCTTTCTGAATCCGTCTCTCATGTTTCAAACTTGTAAGTAATTAGCCAGGCAAGGCGTGTTAGTCTTATGTTTGTTTTCTCAACTTGTAAATGTTTCTTTTTGCTGAAGGATTTTACCTCTGTTTGCTGTAACTTTGAACCTAAGGCTGGGGGGCGGGTCCCTCTGGTCTATAGGAATCCGATTACCCTGTAAAGCATTTACCATCCTGATTTTACAGAGATAATTTTTACCTTTTCTTTCTTTAATTAAAAGCTTTCTTTTTAAGAACCTAATTGATTTTTCCTTGTTTTAAGATCCAAGGGGATTGGATCTGAACTCACCAGGGATTGGTGGAGGGGAAAAGAGGGGGGATAGCTAATTTCTCCTTGTTTTAAGATCCAAGGGGATTGGATCTGGACTCACCAGGGACTGGTGGGGGGGGGGAAGGAGGGGGATGGTTAATTTCTCCTTGTTTTAAGATCCAAGGGGTTTGGATCTGTGTTCACCAGGGAATTGGTAAAGTCCCTCAAGGCAACCCAGGGGGAAACACAGAGTGCCCTAGACACTGAAATTCTGGGTGATGGCAGGGTTACCAGATCTAAGCTAGTAATTAAGCTTAGAAGTGTCCATGCAGGTCCCCCACATCTGTACCCTAAAGTTCAGAGTGGGGAAAGAAACCTTGACAGCAGGAGTGACAATAAGCAGAAGAGAGGGTGGGGTTTTAGGGAGGGGGACGAAGCAAGGGTGGGAGAAGGCAGAGTGAGAACAGGGCTTTGGGGGAGGAGTAGAGTGGGGGCGAGGCCCCTGGGCAGAGTGAGGGGTGGAGCACCCCAAGGGAGAAAAGAAAAACTCAGCACCTATGGTAGTAAATCCAATACAAAAATGAGGCAAACTATCCACAGAAGTGGATGCCCATAGACTAATTGCCCTTAGGTCTAATCTGGGCAAAATTAGAGAGAGAATGGTGAATGAAAGATTGGTTGTCTATTTGGAAAATAATGGTATTACAGATATGGTGCAGAGTGATTTTAGGAGAGGAAGATGCATCATTGATCACATTACGAAGTTATAAACTGAAATACAAAAAAGTCTGAGGCACAAGGGTTTCATGATTGCTGTCTTTCTAGATACTGACAAGGCATATGACATGCTATGGAGGGAAGGCTTGCTGTACAAAGTAGTCAAGTATCAGAGGGGTACGCGTGTTAGTCTGGATCTGTAAAAGCAGCAGAGAGTCCTGTGGCACCTTATAGACTAACAGACGTATTGGAGCATGAGCTTTCGTGGGTGAATACATGCATCCAACAAAGTGAGTATTCACCCATGAAAGCTCATGCTCCAATACGTCTGTTAGTCTATAAGGCGCCACAGGACTCTTTGCTGCTTGTACAAAGTAGGTACACTAGAGATAAAGGAAAAATGTATGGGTGACCGTGGATGTAATGGGGCCTACAAACACCACACTGTGCAGAGGCAGAAGGGAGAGGGGATCCTCTCCTGCCTACAGGCAAGCAGCCTGACCACACCCGCATGCAGCTGCCACAATTGTCAATCATGGAGGCAAGCACCTTCAGCTGCAACCAATAAGGGAAACAAGGCCTGCTATAAAAGGAGAGCTCAGCGAAAGTGACGAGGCAGGAAGGTCTGGGACAGTGAAGGGGTAATAGCTTAGCACTAGGCTGTTTCCAAGTTCCAAAAACATAGCTCAAAGAGACCACAGCAGACCACTAAGCCTAAATAGAGGCCAGGAGCCAACCAAAGAAAACCAGACAGGGAGCAGTAGAGATGGCCGAAAAACAGCGGGGAATTGTTGCCGTCTGTAGCTTCCAGGGGAGCCCAGGACAGACAACATGGAAAATGTGGCGGAAACTGTGCAGCTCTGTTCATAGTAGCCAAAAAAGGCGAGAAATGGTTAGATGAAAGAGTAGATAGGAAGACGAGAGGACATGCGAGGTGGATTCATAGTACCAGGAGACAGGCGGTGCACCGTGCTGCGTCGTCTGTTGGTAGTATGGCGTCTGCCGTAGCTTTCATGGAAGGAGGAATGAGTGACGGCACACACCCAGAAATACCCGCGACAATGTTTTTGCCCCATCATGCACTGGGAACGTAACTCACAATTCCAATGGGCAGCAGAGACTGCAGAAACTGTGGGATAGCTTCCCACAGTGCACCACTCCAACATTCGATGCTAGCCTTGGTACCGTGGACACACTCTACCGAATTCACGTGCTTTAGCGGGGACACACAACACCGAATGTATTAAATCGCTTCCGAAAATTCAAATAAAATAAGTTCGAATTAATTTCGTACTGTAGACGTACCCTCAGTCAAGTCTACTTCAGCATAGAAAAGAAAGATGTGGCAAAAGAGTCCTTGCCTGGGAGAAGAGTTTGGGCCTAGCAGTCAGAGCAGAAGTTTGAACCCCAGCTAGGAAAAGCTGGAAGTGACAGCTTCATGAAGAGCAGACTGGGACAGAAGACGAGCTCTGGCTGTGGTTGGAGATGCCAGAGCTGAGTATGAACTTTTGTGTTGCAATGTTGGAGTTTATTTTGGGACCCTGGGGATAATTTTGAACTGTTTCTATTATTAAACCAGCCCCAGGCAAGGGTGATATTAGCCATAAGAAAGAGTGTGAAGTTTGTAAGGGGCCCTGAAGACAGAAAACAAGAGGCAGGATGCTGTAGTGCCACCCGGGGTGCTCAGGAGATGGCTGACCCTGTTACAGACTTGACATAATAGCTAAGGTTCCAATGCTGCAAACATGCATGCACTTAATTCTATACATGCAAGGAGCTCCAATGAAATTACACATGTATGCATGAGTGTCTCTTTGCAGGGTGGGACCTAATACACTATTTAGGTTACTAATGAGTCTCCTGTGTGTAGACCTGATGCTCTATGCCAGTGTTTTTCAAAGTTTGGGTCCTGACCCAGTACTGGGTCGTGGCATGTAAGGTATTGGGTCGCCTTGCTCAGCACCCAGGGACCCTTGCGGCTCTAGTCAGCACCGCCGACCGGGACGTTAAAATGCTATCAGTGATACTGCCCAGCTAAGGCAGGCTAGTGCCTCTCTGTTCTGACACCACGCTGTGCCCCGGAAGCAGCCAGCAGCAGGTCCAGTTTCTAGGCAGGGAGGCCACCGGGCTCCATGCCCTACCCCCACCCCGAGCACAGGGGGGGAGGGGTGTCGGTGCCTGCAGGTGAGAGCCGCGCGGAGCTGCTTGTGTACCTTCGCCTAGGAGCTGCACTTACTGCTGGCTGGTTCCGGGGTGCAGCGCAGTCCATGGTGCCAGGACAGGCCTGCCTCTGCACCTCAGCTGCACTTCTGACCAGGAGATGCTGGAGGTAAGTCCGTGCCCCAATCCCCTGTGTCATCCCTGAGCCCGCCCAAACCTGGAACCCCAAACCCCTCTTCCCGGCTCTACCCCAGAGCCTGCACCCCTGAGCTGCTTCCACACCCTTGCCCCAGTCCTGAGCCCCCCCCAAACCCAGAGCTCCTCCTCCACCACCCCTCATCCCTGGCCCCACCCCAAAGCTGCACCCCCAGCCCAGAGCCCTGACCTCCTGCACCACAACCCCCTGCCCTACCCCAGAGCTCCCTCCCACTCTGAACTCCTCATTCCCGGCCCCACCCCGCAGCCCTCACCCCCACACCCAAACCCTCTGCTCCAGCCTTGAGCCCCTCGCATACCCCAAACCCCTCATCCCTAGCTCTGATGGGTTGTGGGCATCAACAATTTTCTTCAACTAGGTTCCCTGAAAAAAAATTAGAAAACCACTGCTCTATGCCATCAGTATCTGCTCTTCAAATTACAATTTGTCTTCTTTCTGAGTTCTTTGTAGCTGAATCTGTCCCTTTCAGATTTAAAAAAAAATGTAGACTTTAACAGCCATTTTCTTTAACTATTATGGCTATAAAGATAATTTTAGCTGTATTTGTGACAGATTACTTGCTGCATCATATACAAAACCCTTGCACAAATATGCACATACAATACACCCTCTTGTACATCGTCATGGTATGTTCTTTCTGGACTGCAGTTGTTCAAACAGAATACTGCTATTTCAAAGAGCAACCAACCCTGCACTCAAGGTTTTGTGGTAGCAGCCAGCAGGAAATGAGTTAAATCAAATATCCGTACAAGTATTCTGCAGTCAATGTACTTCAACAAAAACTTTATATAATTAATTTATATCACTGGAGGTACACAGTTACGGCTAAGAAAAAAACAAATATAATGCATTGGTTCTACATTTGATAGAGAATATCATATCGTTAAACTTTTCCTTATTTAATGACTAGTAGTCTTCATAAAACAAGTTTTATATAAAACAGTTTTTATAACTGCAACAGGAGTCAAGGAGTCAACTGAATTTGCACAGAGACCTCTCCAGGAAGATATGCAATGAGTAGGGCCCTACCAAATTCATGGTCCATTTTGGCCAATTTCACGGTCATAGGATTTTTTAAATGGTAAATTTCATGATTTCAGCTATTTAAATCTGAAATTTCAAGGTGTTGTTTAATTGTAGGGTCCTGACCAATGTTCCCTCCAATTTTTCCCATCCATGTGTGGAATGAATGTTATTATGTGCAGCAATATGGAGGTGATGCATGGCCAGGGTGGGGCCAAGGGGTTCGGAGTGTGGGAGCAAGCTCAAGGCTGGGGCAGAGGGTTCGGGTGTGGGGAGTGAGGGGTTTGGGATGCAGGCTGCCTGGGGCTGCGGTGGTGAGAGAGGACTCACCCCAGCCCCTCTCCCTGCCACAGTCCTGGGGCTGAGGGAGAGGTGTCCGGCCCTGCCAGGGCTGTAGGTGTGGGGGATAGGCATCTGGCCCCGCTACAGTCCTAGGGCTGTGTCTGTGGGAGAGGCATCTGGCCCTGAGGCTGGACAGGGGCTAGAGGAGAGGCATCTGGCCCCGCCACAGCCCCTGGAGCTCTGGTTGCTGGGGGAAGAGGCATATGGCCCTGCCGCAGCCCCGGGGCTGGAGGGGGAGAGAGGCATCTCTTCTTGCCGCTCCACAGCCCCAGGGCTGGGGGAGTTGCCGCACATCCCAAGCTTCCCTGTCACCACACCCTACCTCAGCATATGCCCGAGTGCAGCAGTGTGCATGCCTTTGCGGCCCTTGGTGGCCTCCTGCATGGCTGTGGATGTGTGCATCTTAGAGGGAATGTAGGTCCTGCCCAAAAAGGAGCTGTGAGGTAGTCGCAAGGGTATTCTAGAAGAGGCTGTGGTACTGCTACTCTTACTTCTGCGCTGCTGCTGGCGGCGGTGCTGCCTTCAGAGCTGAGCAGCTGGAGAGTGGAGGCTGCTGGCCGGGTGGAGCCCAGCTCTGAAAACTGAGCTGCTGCCAGCACCACAGAAGTAAGGGTGGCAATACCATGACCCCCTAAAATAACCTTGTGACACCCCCCAACTTCCTTTTGGTCTTCCCAGTTTGAGAAACACTGGTCTCCCCCCATGAAATCTGTATAGTACAGGGTAAAAGCACACACAAGACCAGATTTACTGGTGGGGAGACCACATTTCATGGTCCATGACATCTTTTTGATGGCTGTGAATTTGGTAGCCAGTAATGAAGCTATACTACTTGATTAATTAATAAGGAACATCCCTTTTAATTATGTTCCAAATTAATATTTGTTCATAGATACTCCACTTTGTCAAAATGAAGTAGCAATGCAAGAAATACTGTACAGGTGAGGTGATCAATAACATGTCTTTCTAAACTTCCTGATGTATTAATTTTACTTTCTCAGTCTGTTCTACATGTGAGTCTTGGCTGATTGTAAACTGCAGACTACTATGGACTGTGTTCAGGGAAGCAGACTTTGCGCTAGGGACACTCCTTCCCGGCCAAATGTCCACTCCCAGTCTACGTGCCCTGGACATTTTATGCAACTGCTAATTCTGCTTGCACGCTAAATTTGAAATCGGGGAGATGGGAGTAGAAAGTCAGCATTAGTAGACTCCGGACGGTGTAAAGATAAATCAAGAAACGTACCTCTCTAATAATAAATGGGAGACGCGCTTGAAATGCATAGTGGGTGAGAGCACACTGGCAAAACAGCAACATCCTTTTTAAGGCGACATGAGCAGTTTTTAAAGGGAACAACCCTGCAGCAGTCCACACTCTTGAAAATGCAGCCTGCGTCAGCTGCAGTTTCCCATTAAACTAGTGCCGCGACTCCTTTTTTGTAACGGCACCTAACTGCCTTGTGCAATAGACAACCCCCCGCAGAAGGGCCCTGTCCTGAAGCCCTCGCTCACCCCGGGCTCTAACTTCCACAGCAGTTTGGAGGGGTGGGCCGGGAAGGGGCCAAGACGTGTCACAAGTCTCCGATTCTGCAGCATCTCCCCCTCCTGCCACCTCAACGTTCCGCAAGCGGTGATTGGCCCACAAGAGATCGCTCGCGTACCTTCCAGCGGCGAAAGAAAACGGAGGCGCGTGGGCATCCGGATAGCGGGCGCGCTGCCATCCGTCAGTTCCTGCTCGCGCGTGCTCGGCAGCCGTTGAGTGGTGGGCTTGAGGAAAGCGAGCTTCCTCCCCTCCCCCGCCCCTCTCGCGCGCGCTCGCTCTTCCGTAGCGCATGCGCGTTTGATTCCGGCCCTTTCGGGCTGTTTAAACAGGAAGGCGGACATATTTGTGCGAGTCTTCGCCTCATTCCCGGAGGTAGCGGCGGCCGGACCTTGCTTCGCTTCCTTTTTGCCTTTTCCTTTCCGTAGCCTCGCTTGGTCCCTTTCCCGGGAGAAGCGGCGTCCCCTGACTGGTCTGTGAGGGAGGGAGATGGGTGAGGGGCCAGGGCTGGAAGTTGCGGCGAGTTGAAGCGCAGCTCCCGGCCGGGGGCTGAAGTAGGGCGGCGAATCCCTGCGGGGCCGGTCAGGAGGGGCGCGGGGGAGCCGAGGAGGAGCCGCCGGGAGCAGGCAGCGAGGAAGGAAGATGCTGCCGTCGCTCCGCTGAAGCCGCCCGTGCCCGAGGAGTGTCGCCGCGCTCGAGGGGGGGCCACTTCTCCGGAAGTGGGGACCAGGGCGGCCTGCGCAGCTGGCACCCCGCTGCCCGGAGCAGCTTGGGCGGGGGCAGCGCCTGTCCCCGCACCCCGCCCCGGGGCTCCATGGAGGGAGTAGCCCCGAGGCGCTGAGGAGTTTCCTGTTTTCATGGTGGTTTTTGCTTCAAAAGAAATTGTTCTTCGGGAGCTGGCGCCGAGCAGCAGCAAGAGGAGGAACCGCTCCGCTGGTTCCGAGGGCGGCCGCCTGGCTGGGGGAATGCGGCTGGCGAGACCGAGGTGGAGCGAGGGAACCCGCGGCGTTGCGATCGCAGCCTAGAAACTCGTGTGTGCGGATCGAGGGGACGGCTCTTCCTGCCCCACTCTCGGCTCTGAATCTTTTGGGGGAGCGCGTGAGACTTTCCTCCTCCCCTCCCCCTACTTCGCTCTCAGGAAGCATCGTAGCCTGGTAGTTTACCCTGCTTTGCTGTGGAATAAGGAAAACTCTTATTCTCGGAAACATGTCGACAGGAGAAAACTTTGAGGCTCGGTTTGAAAAAATCGATGTGATGTTGAGGGACCCCAAATCTGAAGTGAACTGTGACTGCTTACTGGTAAGTAAGGTGTGCGTGGAGATCGGTCTGCGCCCTGTTTCTGTGAATCTGCTGCCCTGTAGGACCAAATTCTATACGTCTCGTCAGTTAACTCCTACTTACGTTTGTTTACCAGGGATGAGTGCTGTAGTGTGTGCGTCAATCTGTGAACTGGGACACTTCAATGGCACAGAAGAATCTGCCTATTCTTCACGCCTCCACCTTAGGTTTCCTATACACGTCTGGTGCTAGTTCTTTGCTTTCACTACTTTTATAGGGGGCAATGTTAACTTTGTTGTTCAAAGAGATGACAAGTTATTGCCATTTTCTAAACCCAGAGACTATCCTGCAGATAGTCATGTGCCATGGTGTATAAATTTTCTCTTTTAAAATGAGTGTATTCTTGAGAACTGTGAGGCTTATATGCAACTTATTACCACTTTCATTAGAGAATCTCAATGCTATTAATACTTGAGGTTGTGCAACTGCTAACTAATTTTCACAATCTTTTTACCACCTTTACTACAACAATCTGTCTGGGGATTGGTCCTGCTTTGAGCAGGGGGTTGGACTAGATGACCTCCTGAGGTCCCTTCCAACCCTGATATTCTATGAACAATCTTACAGACGGGGAAAATAGACATGGGATTGAATGACTTGCTCAAAACTTCCTAGTAAGCCTATTGAAGTGATGGGAGGAGAACTGGGGACACTGTTTTCTGTTCCTCTACTTGATCCTGTAGCCCATGCTGCTACTTCAATTATTTAGTGTCTTGACACATTTCAGAGTCTTAATGAGTAGCATGTGCTAAAATGAAAGATAATATCTAGCTCTCAGGGGTCAGCAACCTTTCAGAAGTGGTGTGCCGAGTCTTCATTTATTCACTCTAATTTAAGGTTGCGTGTGCCAGTAATACATTTTAACACTTTTAGAAGCTCTCTTTCTAGAAGTCGTAATATATAACTAAACTCTTTTTGTATGTAAAGGAAATAAAATTTTTAAAAATGTTTAAGAAATCTCATTTAAAATTAAAGTTAACCAGTCCAGGGGGATCTGCATTTTATCTAGATATTATATATTACAAACTCAAGGGACCTTAAACTTTTTCCAAAAAAGAAATGTAGGTATGGTTTAGCCAGCTTCAAATGCTATTTTAAAAAGTAGTAAAATATGTTTTTCTGCAGAATACATTCTTAACTTCTTTAATGCTTTTTTTTTTTTTTTAAGCCGCAGAAAAAGTTGTGCCACACAGAGTAAACCATTCAGGCCAGAAATCATGTATTTTGTTTCTGTGAAATAGTATATTAAGTTGTGGTGCTAGATGGACAAGAACCAACACATACCCAACTTCTTACGACATCTTAATTTAGTGTAGAGATTTTAAATGCTCTGGCAGCAAGCTTTTACTAAAAGTGTCTAAAAAGCAGGGACATAAATGTCAGCATCCAGTCAGTACTGATTTTATATATAAGACACCAAGGACTTACAACATTAGTCCACCAGGTTATATTGACACTATTAGAAAAAAGCATTTCCTGTCAGTCAGCAAAAAAAAGTTTTGGACTGTATTTTTTTGTTCTCTTCAAAGGAGTGGCCACTAAGGAAAGATAAGAAACAACTGAAAGTAATCTCATTCTGAAATTTGTATCAAAAGAAAGTACTTTTAAAACCAAACGTAAAAGTACATTTAAAACCATGACCTATGAATCTGCAAGAGTTCAGTCCAATTCATCATCTGTCTGGTAAGATAATACCTTCCCCCCCCCCCCCCCAGTATACCCCAATATTAAAGAGAGTTAAGCCCCGGGATGGAGCTATGTATAGGCCCTATCGACACCACAATTAGGTCAGGAAACCTGGTTCCAACACAACTGTCCCCACTTGTGGCTCCAGACTGTAGAGCAGATGAACCAAAAGAAGGTTACAAAATATGGATAAGGTCCAGTCTACACTATAAGCTAGAGCAATATTTCTTACAAAGTTCCATGACACGCTTGCTTTTAGACACATTGGGGTAAGCTCTTCCAATACACCTCAATTCTGCTAGTTGCAATATCCTTGCAATTCCTGTGTCACAGCTTCCATGTTGTGGCTGTAGTCAGATTTAAGAGGTGGACAAGCAGATGTGCTAGTAATTTGCTCTCAAAGCTACCATAAAAACTGATAATGTTGTATACATAAGGTGGGGAAAGCATTTGACTTTCAGTGGTGAAAATAGGGTATCGATCACAGGTACAGCTACCCCAGGACTTAGCTTACAGTGTACATCATTGTCAGTTCCCTATATTAGCTATGAGTATAAAATTTGTTAAAAATAAGAAATTTCTGAATAGCAAGAGTAGTAGTTTCCATACATGCAGAATACTATTACTCATTAGGACTTCAAATATGTTAGAATGTACAGCCATCACCCAAATATTCAAATTTCCCCAACTTGCAAGCAATAGATTGACCCTGGCATCTTTTAGAGCATGAATTTCTCAGCAATTACATGAAACAGTATCAGCTCACATATCCTACTCCCCGCTGTTCAGTACAAGATATTTATCTGATAGGCTAAAATACAAGATGCTAGAACTTCAGAATTCCATAACTAAGTAGTAGTTTCTGTGTAGCTTACAAATTATTAATGCACTGTATTCCACCACCCACATTCTATGTACAGGGTGTACAGGTGCACATTCTGTTCAGAACCACATAGCCCAAGTTTAAAAAGGGGGCATTTTTGTCTTCGTTTGAAGCTGAATCTTTCCACTACAAGAAAAGATAAGCCAATAGTTTATTATGAAAACAAGAACAATTGTGTGTATGCATAACACAGCTTTTCAAAATTTTACTCAAATTAAAGCTTTTTTTTTTTTTTTTAAATTAAAAGCATTGTGATGAGTAGCAGAAACAGCTCACAAAAGTTGACCAATGTAAATGAGACAGGGAGCATGTAAAGCAGACATTGTTTGTGCTAGCTCTGTGAACTAGCTTTTGATAAGCAGAAGTCTAATCCTTAAACTTTCTCAAGGGACTTAAACTTTATATTACAACATCTATTGTATGAAGATCTTAAATCCCCAAACTCATTTGTCTATGTGTGTAGGTTTAAATGCATCAAACATTTTTTTTTTTTTTTTTTAGCTGCAGGACACAATTATTTTTTTTAGATGTCTGGTATACTTAGTTTCCCCCTCCTCTTCCCCATTATTCCTTTTCTTTAACTTCTCTTACCCCTCCCAACTTGGTTAATTCATATCTGTGTTTTCTTGTTATGTAGTTGTGTGCATTCAGACTTGTGCACATCATGGACTAATTTCTCTGTAATCCTCCTGGCTGTGCATACATTGAAATTGAAATCTTGTGAGAGCATAAGATAAGGAGAACAAATGCAAAGAGAATGGGAAGTGCCAAAGAAATGAAGGGGTAGTATAAACTAACGTAGGTTTAGGTGAGGGACATATAACAGAGCCGAGGAAACGTACCAAGGGAAAGGAAAAACATATCCTGGGAAAGAAAAGGTGCACTGACCAGTAAGAAGAACAAAGTGAACTTGGGGAGAAAAATATAAAGGCAGAAAATAGACACAGAATGATACAAAGAGGAAGAACAAAAGAAATTCTCACAGCTTTTTATTAACTACTTAATTTATAACTGTCTTCAATTAATTTTATTATGTGTTAGTGGGGTAGTTCTACAGCTTTAGTTTCTTTCTTTTAAAAAGTGAATGTCACAGCATCAGGTAACTTCTCAAAATATCAAGCCCTAGGAGTCTAATATGTAATGTTGAAAAGATCAAATAAAACAGCAGAGGGTGTGTTAAACAAGTAGTCAGGCACTGTAGGGTGTGCACTAATGAGATATTGGTGCACACCTAGTGTATTAAACAGGGCCAGAGGCAAAACAAGAAATTAGCTATTAATGCAAGCTGTCTGTTTCACTGATAACATTAAACAGTTAAAACTTTTGTTCACTGAATTTACTTTAATAACACAAAAATGGATAATCAGAAAATGGGCCAAATCTTTGTGTTTTAGTAATTTAAAACTTTATGAAGGAAAACCTTTTTGGTCTGAAATGTCTCATGCTTGTTTCTTATTCAAAAGTAACTTTAAATGGTAGTTTGGTAAAATTCCACTTGGCTATTTTTGAATTCTGAGTACAAAAAGTTATAATTTTTTTCATGCCTTAAATATTGTTCAGACATTTGACTAACTCAAACAGCTTAATTTTAAAACTTCAAACTCACTGTAGTCTTAATCCTCAGAAGACAAGTGCCTCTTGACTTGTTCAGAAAGTTGGGTTAAAAATAATTGTTTGATAGTAGTGTGTACTGCATTATCCCTGCTAATTTTATCTAACCTCAGAAGAGGTACCAGATTCTGTTGTTTGAAAATAAATTACAGCTTTTGGATTATGCAATAATTTTCCTAGCAGTATGGTGGTGGTATGGTTTAGACATTATGGTCAGTCTTTGGTATAATGAGATTACTGACTCTCCGTGTTAATGGGACATCCAAAGTCATGCTTGCCTTAGCGATTGGCTGAACAAAAAGTAGGACTGAGTGGACTTGGCTCTAAAGTTTTACATTGTTTTGTTTTTGGGTGCAGTTATGTAACAAAAAATATACATTTGTAAGTTGCACTTTCATGATAGAGATTGCTCTACAGTGCTTGTATGAGGTGAATTGAAAAATACTATCTTTTATCATTTTTACAGTGCAAATATTTGTAATATAAAATGAGCACTGTATACTTTGTTTTCTTTGATGTAAATAAAATTGATATGTTGGACATTCAGAAAAAATCCAAAAACTTTTATAAATTTCAATTGGTATTTTCTTGTTTTAACAGTGCAATTAATCACAATTTTTTTTGAGTTAGTTGGGTGAGTTAACTGTGATTAATTGACAGCCCTAGTAGTTACTTGTAATATCGGGCTAATAATGCTTACCCAAGTGTTTTGAAAATCTACGGATGGAGAAGGCAATGAAGTACAAAACGTTATTTTAATCACAACTTTAGATGATGTAAATTTAACCAAACGATTCAGTAACTTGGCTTGGAGGCACTCTTCCTTAGTGAGCAGAGGCACTGACTGTGGAACTTGGCTAAGTGGGTTCTACTTTTAGGTTTGACCTTTGTGAAGTGCTAAAAACTCTTAGCAAGTAGAAGTTTGAGGTGAATGTAGGCTGTATGGTTGGCTAATTAGTGGTCTAGTCAAAATTGCAAGCCTTTTCAAATGTACAGCATATGTTGTAAAGCAGTGCAAGAGCAGTTATTAGGTTGTTTGGTGCTGATTACACCCTTCAATTTAATAATCTGGTGATGTAGCTCATACTGTTTGTTCTAAAAGTTTAAACTTTAGTTGAAAAGTTTTGTTTAGCAACAAAACCCTGGGAAGTTTTTAAAAAAACAAGTTTTTTTAAAAGTTGAGGATTCTGAGTTATATATTTAATTCACCATTAATAAAACGGAATCACTTTGAAGCAAGCAAATAGTTAAGGACATTATCAATTATCAAATGCATATTTCATTAGAACACTAACAATGTCTTCTCAGTAATCTCAAAATATAAACACAACTTCATGTTTGGTTTTTTTCCCCTCAAAACAGTGACGTGTGTTAACTGTAATGAGGTATATGCTGAAAATTAAACTGCTGACTTGTCTCTCTGGATTCAATTGGTACAGAGCAGTAATTCTTTAAAAAAACAAAAACAAAAAAACCCTGAGGATTACTTGGGGTACATTCCAATCCCATATTAAAAGTGGAACAGGTTTTTTGCATATCCGTGTCTTGCTGCAGGATATTGTAAGAAGCTAGGAGAGAGCAGTGTATAGAACCTTACTTTTCATTCCCATGATATTTGGGGGAAATATTCTAAAGAGAGTGTATTTAATAAAAATTCGGACTTTTCTTATTTAAGTTCTCTGCTAGACACTTAACACCATTGATCATCAGGTTCTCTTGTCCTGTATCCCAGAATCTCCAGGTGTGAATAGAAACATACTGAGATTGATCAGTTCCTTTTTTCAGACCCAGACGGTTGTTATAGGCAACTGTTCTTCCTTTTTTTACCTGCAGAGTCACACAAGCTCAGTCGTCTCCATTATGATAAGCATTTTACATAAAGCAATAGAGCTGGGGAGACAGTCTGGGCAGAAATGACAGCAGAATGCAGCCAACGCTCATCTAATCAAATGCAAATATCATTGACCTCCCATGCTCTCAATGCTTTTCAGAAATCAGCACCTTGATAAAGAGCAGTTGAACTAAAGCTGAAACGTGACCTTACTGAAGCTGAAGGAAGTACTTTGAAGAACGTGCGTTCTCTGTAGCAGTCCCTGTTGTGCACTTGTGCTTTCATTGTTTAATCTGTAATCTTGGGGTCCATTTGGGCATCTATAAACCATAAAGAGCCCAAAGAGCCTTGGCATCGAAAAGCACCCATTTCTATTTGCAGTTGGCCAAAAGATGCTATCCTCTGAGGCACACAGACCTGACACATTGATATATGCATTTTGGACCTCTGGGCTTGATTACTGCAGTTCATATTTAAGAATGAAAACACTTGTCTGGAGTGATTCCAACTGATACAAAATGCACCAGCCTGCCTGCTGTGAACATCATCCTGCACTTTGTGCTTGTTCCTAACTGAATACAGAGTACAGTTTAAAGTCTGCCCTGATATTAAAAATCCTTCATGGGATTGGCTCTACCTACTTGAGAGAGTGCTCCTACCTCTACAGTCATGACCTCCCATGACTGATATAGGCTACAGCAGTGGTCCCCAACCTGTTTCGTCTGGCGCGTGCCAGACGACAAGCCACGGAGGACCAGGGCCGCGGACGAGCATCTGCCGAAATGCTGCCGACAAGCGGCAACGTCAGTAGACGTTGCCACCAGCAGCATTTATGCGGTGACGTCTCTGGATGACACTGCTTGTCAGCGGCATTTCGGCAGATGCTCGTCCTCTGGCCAGTACGCAGGTTCACTTAGATGCTCCAGCGGGCACCATGGTGCCCATGGGCACTGTGTTGGGGACCCCTGGGCTACAGGAATTAGGAAACTGTTAATCAGTAAGAGGAGACTCTAAGTACACACAACTTTCAAAGGAGCTGGACCTAAACTATGGAACTCACTCCACAAGACATGAATTACTATGGATATCACTCAAAACTCACTTCTTCAGTTCAGATTTCCCTCTAAAATTTTTGTGTGTTCATAAAAAAATAGAAACTAATCAGTCTGTTTCTTCGGTCTGGAAATAAAGGGATGTTTGTCAAATTATTTCTGAATAGTCGGGTGGTACTATGATAATTCCAAGATAATAACCATATAAATATCTCAATAGAAAATGCAATCAGAAGATTATGGTTTTATGGACTATGGATTAGGACTAATTTAATTATAAGAATTGCATGAGGTCTTCTGTCTTGTGTGTGGGGAACATTTGTCATGGATTAAGGTTGCTGTATCCTATTATTTGTGCCATGAAAGTGGCTTTTGCCCCTGAAGTGGAGGCACGGGGCCAACAACAAAGTTCTTGTAGGATTTGTATCGTCATTATGCTATGGTCCACAGATTCATTACAATGGGTATTTATGCCTGCTTGCAGCTTGGGGACAGAGCCAGACCTCTCAGTTACTGTTAGTGGAGGAGCATCTTGTCCCTGAGGTTCCCCCCACTTTTTTTTTTTTTTTTTTTTTTTTAAATTGAGAGCTTTCTTGAGCAAGACCCAGTACTGTAACTATAATTCAGGAAGGCAGTCCTCATTAGTATCGTAGCATTCATTCTCTTAAGTACATTGAAGAAATAGTCGTCTTTTGGTCAAATGTCGAAGTCCAGTCCTTAGAAATACCAGCAGTCTCTCTCATGGCAAAGTAGTCTTATCTTCTGTTCTGAGAGCTGTTTGGCAGCTTCATGGCCATGAACATAAAAGTTAACCAAATTCAGCATATTAGTTATCCTGTGACTATTTTCTGGTAGAAGTCTTTATACCTCTTATTGCCTGGGGAAGGCTGGAGGATATACATAATAAACCTTGTCTTGGATATTCTCATTTCAAGGATGAGCCTGTTTCCCACCTAGGAGGCACACTGCAGTGAAAATCCTGTTGTAATGGCTTTATGGACCTTAGCACGAGGAGAAATAGAAAAAGGAGTATCAGTGCTTATCTGAGAATTCTTCTCCTCCCCGCCCCCCAATAAGATAGATAAATCCAGACCAGCATGGAGACAAGCAGATCATCTGTGATAGAGATGGAAATTGACAGCCGAAGACTTGGATTTGTTGTTGTAAAGGGGAACTTGGGTTTGATTAAAGGGGATGGGGACAGGAGAGAGATCTTTTCTTGCAGAAGATGTGAAATTGTTGTTTGTTCCTCAAAGTATAGTTAACACAATCTGTAACTGAGGCTTGGTCTACACTACAGAGGTATGTCAAAGGAAGCTGCCTTAAGTCGACTTGTTAATGTGTGTGTCTGCACTATCAGGTCCTTTTGCCTCTAATGTTGACTTCTGTAATCTATCTATGCGAGAGGAACAGCGCTTAATTTGATTTTCATGGGTAGACTGTGAAGTAGTGCAGATGCAGCGTTGTGTAATTTGACTTAATTGGCCTCCAGATGGTGTCTCACAATGCTCATCTGTGACCGTTCTGGAGATCATTCTCAACTCTGCTGCACTGCAGCCAGGTACACAGGAAACAGCCCCTCCTCTGCTGAAGCCACAGAAATTTTTGATTTCCCATTTCCTGTTTGTTTAGCATTGGGAGCATGCCAGCTTAAGTACAGCTGATCATGGAGACTACGCAACCCAGATGCTCTCCAGCCTGGTCTGCACAGAAGGTGCTGTATCTCATCACTTTGTGGGGAGAAGAGTCTGTACAGGGAGAGCTCCAATGTAGCAAAAGAAATGTTGACATCTATGCAAAGGTTGCTCGTGGAATGGGGAAGAGAGGCTACACCAGGGACACATAGCATGCCATGTGAAAAGAAAAACTTTGCCAAACGTACCAGAAGGCAAGGGAGGCAAACAGTCATTCTAGTGCTGAACCCCACACATGCTAGTTCTACAACGAGCTGCATATGATTCTCGGGAGTGACCCTGCCAGTACCCCCACAAGGGACGTGGGCACCTTAGAGGTATGAGAGTCTAGAGACAACAAGGACGACAATATGGAGAATGGTGGATCCATTCTTTCTGAGAGTCAGGAAATATTTTTAAGCCCTATGGCCAACTGTGATGCTGGGGAAAGCACCTCTGGTGGGTATACCATTACAATGAAAGTCCAGTTAAACTTCAGTGGGCACACACATTTGGTGGTATTGCATGTTTACTGTGAAGAAAAAGTGAGGTGCTGTGGCGCTCTGCTTACAAGAGGGCACTCCAGCTATGCAGACGGCCCCCGGAAAAGACTGTTTATATGGACCTGGATAGCACAGGATCCTCCATGGATATCTCTAGGAAACTTTCATGGAGGTACTATTCAGTCCTTTGCAGAAGGTTTCTGGCAGGGCAGTCCTCTTTCTTCCACCATGGTAGGACACTTTCCCATGGAACTCTTGAATTAATTCTGCTGGCATCATTGCGGTACACAGCATAAGTACTGGATCTATACCCAGATGTTTGAAGCATCTCCTTCCTTTCCACCTCTGTTACCCTGAGGAGACTGATATCACATAGGGTTGCCTAGGGGAAACGGGGAAAGTTCTCAGTAAAAGTGCTCTTACAAGGGGGAGAAACAAAACAAAACATGTAGTCTCCTCCACCCCACATTCCGGATTGCCAAACCACACAGCCGCTAATGTACCCTTACTGTGCTCGGCATGGGTTGGCAAGTAGTTTAAGTGGCTGATGGGGGACTGGGGCCCCACATGTGAGATTCTATTTGGGAGTGAAATTCCTATCCCTCCTCCCCCCGGTTTGTAAACAACTTCCTGTGGTGCTATGGGGAAGGGCCATTGTTTGACTAGCTACCTGTGCTCCTGACATGAGCCTGTCATAAACTTCATTAAAAGTGTGGTCAACCATGACTCAGAGTGGAGAGTCTACTCACTATGGCTGGAACAGCAAAACAGTGCAGTGAACAATTACGGATTCTGATTATTGTGGCTTGCACCTAGTGTAATGAGGGTTTTTTAAATGAAAACGGTCTTGCTATGGAAATATTTTATGCATGTGCGATAGCGCCTTTCTTTTTTCCTCCTGACTGATAGCTGGAAATGTGTCCTTCAGCATGTCATCAACACCTAAAAGCAGGCTTTTGTTGGTGAGAAGGAGGAGCAAGAGAACGCGGGAGGACATGTTCACCAAGATAATGAATGCCTTGGGGACAGCTGACACAGAGCTGAGAGCATGGAAGATTTCACTATCTGGGAAGTTAGACATGGAGAGCAGGAAAGCTTCCCATGAGCATGAGTGTGTGGCATAGGATGAGATGCTTCGGACTCTGAGGGACCAATCAGACATGTTAAGGTGTCTGAACTGCAGGAACGGAAGCAGGAGGGTAGAGTCCCTCTGCAGACCCTGGTGGACAGCCAGCCACCATTGCCTGGTGCAGAATCACCCTCCCCCAAATGTTCCATGAGGCAAAAGAGAAAAGTCCATTATCCCTTTCATTTAAATCAGGGGGAGGGTACAAGGAACAGAAGGTGCCCATTCACAGACTTTTGGTGGTCTAGAATGCGGTATCATATTATACAGCTAAAAATGTTTCTTCCATTCCAACTTTACAACCGTTTTTCCCCCAAGGCTAACTTTTTACCCCTTGTTCTCCCTCTTATGTTTGTTAAATAAAGTAAATGGATTTTAGAAATAAATGTTCTTTAATGAGTAGAAACAGTGGGCTTGGGTGGGGAGTTGGCTTGACAAGGGGCAGTGATTGAAGCCCCGTGAAGGTTTGGGAAAGCACAGTGCAGATGAGCAGCTCACATTACTGTGACTCCATTTTAAAATGGCTTTTCAAAGCCTTGCGGATACGCTGTCATGTAGTGAGGGGAAGTCAGGGCCCTGCACCCCTCCTCCTGCAGTTCACCATGACTCTCAGCCAGCTAGGAAAACAGAAAGTTTATTAGATGACAGGAACACCGTCCCAAGCAGAGTGTGTAGGTACAAGCAGGACCCCTCAGTCAAGTCCTTCTGGGTGGGTTAGGGAGCTTAGACCCCAGCTTTGGGGTTCCCTGCATTTCACCACCCAGACCAAAACTGAAAGCAAAACCCTCTCTAGCCATCTCTCTTCCCCTTCTCCAGCTCCTCCTCTCGGTTTGTCCAGTTTCCTGGGCAAAGGTGTCCCCTGGCACCACCCCTCTCCTGACTCAGGTTACAAGCTCAGGTAACTCTCAAGTAAACTCATCCCCAGCTATCCCATCCCCAATGCAGACAGTCCCAGTAAAACTACACAACATTCCCAGGTCTGTCCGCCCTGCTCCCTACTGCGTCACATATGCACCGCCCCTTGCTGTGCTCTTCTTATTGCCCTGATGGCTGGCTGATCAAAAATGGCTGCCACGTGATCTGCATCAACTGCCTACCCTTGCAGAAAATTTACCCCCTTTTGTTCACAAATATTATGGCGCACACAGCAGGCAGCTATAACCATGGGGATGTTCTCTTCATTAAGCTCCAGCCTTGTTAGTCAACTTCTCCAGCTCCCTTTTAAATGACCAAAGGCATATTCAACCACCCTTGTGCACTTGCTGAGCCGATAGCTGAACCATTCATTACTGCTGTCCAGATGGCCGGTGTATGGCTTCATGAGCCATGGAAGCGAGGGATAGGCTGGGTCCTCCAGGATAACTGTAGGCATCTCAGCATGGTCAATGTTCATTTTGTGGTCTGGAAAGAATGTCTCGGATTGCAGCTTTTGAACAGTCCTGAGTTCCTAAAGATGCATGTGTCATGAACCTTTCCTGACCATCGTATGTTGATGTCGGTGAAATGTCCCCTGTGATCCACCAGTGCTTCCAACACCACTGAAAAGTATCCCTTTTGTTTATGTGTTCTTTGGCAAGGTGGTCTGGTGCCATGATGGGGATATGCATGCCATCTCTCGCCCCACCAGAATTAGGGAACCTCACTGTGGCAAAATCATCTGCTATGTCCTGCACATTTCCCGGACTCACTGCCCTTCATAGCAGAAGTTGATTAATGGCCTTGCACACTTGGAGCACAGCAGCTCCCACGGTTGATTTACTTACTTCAAATTCATTCCCCACTGACTGGTAACTGTCTGGCATGGCAACCTTCCAAATAGCGATCACCACTCGCTTCACCACTGTTTGAGCAGCTCTTATTTTTGTGTTGCTGATCTGCAGGGCAGAGGAAAGCTCTGCATAAAGTTCCTGGAAGGTGGTCTTCTGCATTCAGAAGTTCTGCAGCCACTGCTCGTCATCCTATACCCACAAATGATGCGATCCCACCAGTCAGTGCTTTTTTCACAGGGCCAGAAACGGCACTCAACAGAGTGCAGCTGCTCTGCGACTGCCACAAGCAACTGTGAATTTTTTTTCAATGGCTTGCAGCAGGGTTGCTTGCAGGACATCGCTATGTTCCACGTGGCGGGCCCTACTTTGGCTCTGGAAATACTGCAGGAGAAGGTGCGAGGTGTTTGAGGTGCTCACAGCAAGAGTGCACAACTGAGCAGGCTGCATGCTTCTGGGGTGATGGCATACGCATGGCAGTTTTAAGGCGTGAAAGCCACTGGGTTGTTTGCCGTTGATATGAGGTAGAGAGGACAGTGCGTCATGGGATGCCGATGCAGTGTTCCCATTCTCCCCCACGACAGTGTTTTGGTCCTATGACACATTGCACAAACTTCCCAAAACACACTGTGGCAAGTTGCACTTCGGAATAGCTTCCCATCGAGACAATGAGCATGGTATGGCCACACAATTGACTTCATTTGGAGGCTCGAGGTTGAATTAGATAAAGTCGACTTAATTTTGTAGTGTAGATAAGCCCTGAGGGAAAGTAGGATTGAGTTAGCCTGGCAGTGGAACCTTTTACAACTGAAGGGAATTTCAGGGGATGGAACATTCCCCTGTGCCTGTAACTGTCACAGATGTTATATTTGTCTACTGGTCTAATTATTCCAGGTTATTAATTTGAAGTCTGTTCCTTTTTGAAAATAACTTTCAAAAGAGGTGGTTTTTTAAACCTTGAAAACATCAGATACAAGTTTGAAGGGTAATGCAGTAAAATTTATACATTAACATGAAGCTCACATGCTGCATAACAAGTGTCAAATTCTTGTGTTAATATTCCCACACATTCATCGTTCTCTTGTCCTCTAAATGTTTTAGGGTGAGACTAGAATTATTTATCATCCTTCAAGAGAACATGATTCAACAGGGTTAAACAGAAAGTAGCAATAGTCTCTGTATTTATGAAAACTATAATGCATAGCTGAGTTTGAGTTTTCTATGCCTTTAATACCTGACAAAAGCCAAGCCAGCAGTCTATATTTTCCAACTTTCTTTACAGCAAGTTTTTTTTTTAAAAGGAGTGCTTTTGTACAAAAGCACTGAACATTGTTTATTGAACAAAGTATGGAGATGGTGGCAGAGGCCTACAGTTAGTTTAAATACCGATAATGTGATGCCATATGTTTAATATATCCAAACTGAAATATTAAAATTGAATTTGAAGCTGGGGCTGCTGGCAAATATAACACATTTGCTACCCAGAGTACTAAAGGTATGAGCCAAAGATTGCTACAATAGATATGGGACTCTACTACTAAAATTGAATAATTTTGTGGTGTGAAGCGCAACACACTTCAGGCACCAGGAAGGGGCTTGTATGATGATATTCCATAGTGCTGGCCCCTAGCCCCTGCTTAAGTGCTTAATCTTTTATATTAGTCTATTATTGTTGTTAAGTCTAAATTGAAGCCCCTTCTGCAGGCTTCCTGTCCCAGGGAATTTACCCTTTAATAGGAAGAGCAAAGGGTAAATTGTTTCTTCCTCAATCAGTTGCATACATACAAAATGGGAAATGACCTCCTGGGAAGAAGTACTGCGGAAAGGGATCTGGGGGTTATAATGGATCACGAGCTAAGTATGAGTCAACAGTGTAACACTTGCATAAAAAGCAAACTTCCTTCTGGGATGAATTAGCAAGAGTGTTGCAAACAAGACAGGAGAAGTAAATCTGCTTTGCTCTGCACTGAGAAGGCCTCAACTGGAGTATTGTGTCCAATTCTGGATATCAGGTGTTAGGAAAGATGTGGACAAAGTGCAGAAAGTCCAGAGGAGAGCAACAAAAATGATTAAAGGTCTAGAAAACATGACCTATGAGGGCAGATTGAAAAAACTGGGTTTGCATAGAAGAGAAGACTGGGATGGGGACAAGTACAAAAGGTTCTTACAAGAAAGAGGCAGAAAAATTGTGTTGGTTAACTTCTGAGTATAGGACAAGAAGCAGTGGGATTAAACTAAAGCAAGGGAGGGCTTAGGTTGGCCATTAGGAAAAACTTCCTGTCAGGGTAGATAAACTCTGGAACAAATTGCCTAGGGAGGTTGTGGAATCTCCGTCACTGGAGATTTTCAAGAAAAGATTAGACAAACACTTGTCAGGAATGGCTTGGTTATTACATAGTCATGCCTTGAGTGCAGGGGACTGGACTAGATGAAGAATCCTCAAGAGGTCAAGTCCCACTCTTCTGATTCTAGTATTTTGTTCTTGCAAAAGTGTCCCTCAGCATGGAAGAGGAATGCCTTCTCTTTCCCATTAACTTGTGTATTTGGTTATGCCTTTCTCCTGTTTCTTCACATCACCAAAATGGTTCAGAAAAAAGAACTAGACAGGTATTTATAATCCTGTGATAATATCACATCTGGTACTTTAGACCATAGTTCCATACGCTCGTACAGATGGCAACCTGCAAACTTTGGATGCCATCTAGATTTTAAAAGGTTTGCTTCACGAGGACCCCCTCATTCATCCTGACATTTCACAGGTTTGATTTTAGTCTGGAACCTGAGTGTGCCGTTGTGGATACTTCAGAGAAGAGGTGGATTTTCTGTTAATCCTAGAACCTTCCATAACCACAGCATATGAGAATATGGGCCTCTTCTACCTGAAAATAGACATCAGTCTAAATCAGTTTTTAGCATCTTTTGGCAGCTACAGAACTTTGTGTTCTTGGCCTCCATAAGGGATTAAGCCTCTTACTACAAGGTTCTATCCTCCGACTTTTGGATTTATTAATCCAAATTTTCTGCTGACCTTTCTTGTTTCTGCATTTCTGTTGCACAGGAGAATCACTGTGGAATTGTAACACTTCAGCCTGGTTCTTCAGATCCTTTCAATGCCTTCTTTGTAAAATAATCATCCTTGTATTTGTCTATTTTCTTTCTTGTAGCAGTTGTGTTTTCTAGTTGTTGAAGTGGGTTGGGAATTTTGACAGTTAAATAACCCCATTATTAATTTTTCCTGGAAAATAGGGTGCTAGGTCTGTTGTAATAATTTGACCTACAAATTTAGCCTGTGTGCTCAACTGTAAAACATTGAATGTTCATAAAAGTCACAATAACTTATAATGTTGATGGAGGGGAATAGTGCAAAAGGAAGATAAAGTAAAAACAAAAAGGCTCCCTAATATAATTTAGGGCAGTGGTAAGCAGCCTGTGGGCCTCATGCGGCCCGTCAGGGTAATCCACTGGTGGGCTGTGAGACAGTGTTTACGTAGATTATCCACAATCACAGCTGCCTGCAGCTCCCAGTGGCTGCGGTTTGCTGTGCCCGGCCAATGGGAGCTGTGGGAAGCGGCAGCCAGCACGTCCCTGCGGCCCAAGCCAGTTCCCGCGGCCACTGGGAGCTGCGGGCGCCTGTGCCTGTGGATGTAGACCTTCTCTATATATCAAAATATTCCTGACCAAATTAAGCTTGGAGGTGTTAATGACAGGAAATCATAATCACTATAAAACATAAGATTAACGTGTCCGAGTTTATATGCTGGTTTGGAAGTCTACTCTTAGGTTCAGAGTGCAATGCTGAAGCAGAAGAGTCAGAAATTGGGAAGGAAAGGGCAACGGAATCCAGGCTGCCTCCACTGTGGTAGAAAGAGTATTGTCTAGACAAGTAGAAGCCGTTCGTAATGAGAAATAAAAATTATAGATAGGGAAAATAGTCTTTATGCCTGTGATCTTGCTCTCATGAAGTAGGTATACTCATTTTCTTAAAGATTGTTAGCCAAAATGGTACAGCACCAAATTCTAGTGACCTCATAATATGTGCTAAATGGCCTCATAGTCTGACTATTGAGCATTCAACAGATAGTGGTAATGAACAGCACAGTATCTAGCTGATACATTTGCTATATTCAGAGAATGACTTTGTCAGGAAGGGAAGCACTTTTCCTTAGGGTGTTGCCCCCTGAGCATCACTGATGGCTAGTTCCTGCTTGCTTCCTGCTATGCTTGTCTCTGCCTAATTTTTTAAGCCCTGAATTATGATGATGTTTAACAAGGAGGACTTTAGCTATCGTCTTATAAAGTAACACCTCTTCTTAAATCAAATGTTGACATCTTATAGTAGATCACTAGCCAGATAGCTTAGAGCTCTTGCAAAAAAGATTAAATTAAGTGATGCAAGAGTTGGAACGGCAGTTTGGGCGAATTGTTTTGAGGGATAAATCTAATTAAATGCCTCTTAATGGTATATAGGGGTTCAAGCAAATATGAAATACTATACTAATAAGAATATTTTCATGATTAATTGAATTGGAACTGTGGCCAATGACAGATGAACAACTTTTGAAATAAAATTGAGATGAAGTCTAGTAAGCATTGTGAAATAAAATTATAGAAAAAATGAATTCTAAAACTTTCAGATTTTTTTGTGCTGCTTAACATTGACACAATGGCATACATGTTTTATAATGGTCTGTTTAGTTTTAATATACTAAAAGAAAATGCACATAACTTAAAACTAAGTTTTCCTTCACGAATCAAATTCATAGCCCTCAAATCAGTCTTAATTATTTGAAGGTGCAAGGCTGTTCTTGCTTAAATACTACAAAAGATTAAAATACTATTTTTCCTCATGGCTACTAAGATTTATAATTTTTATCTCATTAGATAAATATCTAATTGTTAGCAGCAACACTTATTTGTGAAAGAATTGCTCATTTCTAAAACTGCTGGATAGTCATCAGAAAAGCATTTGATATGATCTTCCATAGATGTGTTCCATGTTCCAAAAGGCAGTGGAGCAAATTAAGTCACATAGAAACTGTGGTACCATTCTGTGTCTGGGGTACTGGGTGGCGGGGAGAGGGAGGAAGTGTTTTTGCTCCTTACTTGTACTTCAGGATTTTATTTGTTGTATTGTGGTAGTGCCCTAACTGAGATTGGGGCTCTATTTTGTTAGATGCTATATAGATACCACATTTGAAGTCTAAATAGGTATGATAGACAAAAGGTGGGAGGCAGTATTTATTATCTGAATAAACTGAACGTTGCGATGAGATGTGAGCCTTGCTTAAGCACACAGGCATCAAATGTGTGTACAGTTCCAGGCAGATCTCTGGAGCATCTCTTAAAGTCCATGGTGTGCGTGGTATTGGTCAGTACTGCCTCAGGACCGTGCTGAGGCAAAAACAATTTCCATTTTTTTAATAAAGGAAATAGACTAAAGTAAAATTCAGGGAACTACGGTGCCCTGCAAATCAGTCTTAGTATGGCAGTGTTCCTCATACTCTTTGCTACACAGTAGATGGAACCAAGATGGATGGGAGGCTCTGACACTTAATGTCAACATCAGTAGGGGTGCTTGTGCAGCCCCAATAGATGTGGCTTTGGTAAAGGTTCTGTCACGTTTACTCCAGGCGATGTCAGACCTATAAGCTTGAGTGCATAGAGGTGACTCTTAAAAGAACAAGCTATCCTAACCTTTCTTTAGCCGCACTTTTATGGATGGGGAAACTGAGATCCTGAGAGAGTGAGTGACTTGGCCAAGGGGGCATAGGAAGTCTGGATAGCTGGGAGATCTGGATTCAGTTCCCAAGTCCCAGTCCAGTGCCTTGACCACAAGATAACCACCCTTAGAAATGATTATTCAGCCTGTGATAGAGTGAAGTATAATTTTGTACCTTTTAGAGTCTGTGTGTCTGTGTCTGTGTAATAAGGGTTTTTTTCCTTAAAAAACCAACAAACAACAAATCAAGTGATCCGGAGGCCATCACTTCTGTCTATTTGCACTTGGACTTGGTTACTGCCAATCCATTTTACATGGGAGATGATACTGCAGTGATGGGCAGTAGTAAAATGTCCATAGTGAACTTGGGGTTTCTAGCTCATCTCATGTATTAGTGTGATGGGGTAGTCTTCCCCTTAAGAGTGGTACTTCCTATTGGTCAGTCCACCCTGCTAGCTTCCAGGCTCTTAAAATTGAAAGGTTTGTTAGTGCCATACTAACTCAGCAGGGGGATCCCACATAGCAGCTATGCCCTATGACAAGCAGAGTATAGAAGGTTCTGCTTGGAGAGAGTTGTATGTGAGGGAGGAATTTGTGTGGGAAATGGATTAGAGAGAGGAGTTGTTAATGCCATTCTGGTTCTGAGGGAAAAGCTTATTAGCAAGGGAGGTTTTGCACTTTTCCTAAAGGCTATTAGACTTCAGATTAATCTAGTCTTTTTCTAATTTTGTTTTGGGGTGTGTTTTTTTCTTTTTTGCGCATAACTGAATCCTCTCAATTGAGCATGTTTTGTCCCCAGCTCTCATTTCTCAGATGGTACTCTCATTCAGGGATGTTTCTGCTCCTTCTCATTCAACAATCCAGTGGGTATCTTTCTGCTCTTCAGATAAGACATGTAGAATGACTAGCCAGTCACTGTTTCCAATAATATTTTTCCACCCCAATTCATCTTCCCTTTTCTTTCTGGCTGGCTCCTGCACTTTCCTCAGTTTGACTTTCTTTGTTCCAGGCAGCTGCCTTCAGTTTCTCACAGAGCAGTTAATCAGCTGGAAGGACTGAAAATACTTTAGATGTGGCTGTGACCAGATTTGTTTAGTGTCTGGTTCATGGTTCCATTGTTGTGCTGCTAACTCTCAGTACCCTTAGGGGTATGTGTACATTGCAAGTAAGGCCTGTGCCAGCTGACTCAGGCCCAAAGGGCTCGGGTTGTGGGACTGTTTAATTGCAGTGTAGACAGTGTAGACTTCTGGGTTCATGCTCCAGCCTGAGCTCTGGGACCTCCCACCCCATAAGGTTCTATAATATGAGCTACAGTTAGAGCCTGGAAATCTACATTGAAGTGAAACAGTCCTGCACCTTGATCCCCATGAGCCCAAGTCAGCTACCATGGGCCAGCTGCTGGTGACTTAATTACATAATTACATAATCTTAGGGTATGGCTACACTTACAGCTGTACAGTGCTGGGAGTTACAGCTGTCTTCGTACAGCTGTGTAGGGAAAGCACTGCAGTGTGGCCACACTGACAGCTACCAGCGCTGCAGTGTGGCTACATTTGCAGCATTTGCAGCGCTGTTGGGAGTGGTGCATTGTGGGCAGCTATCCCAGCATTCAAGTGGCTGCAATATGCTTTTCAAAAGAGGGGGGTGGGGTGGAGTGTGACAGGGAGTGTGGGGGAGACAGAGTGGATTTTTGGAGCTGACACTGTTGTCAGCTCCCTGCCTTGCAAGTTCTAAGGACTGGAAGATACACAGCACCTACCTTCAATCATTTTAAAAGTTTCGACCCCTTCCCCCATCCCTCTCTTATTCAGTAAATGCAAATTATGCACTCCTAAATAGCCTTCAGACCACATAAGCAGCTGCTCAACATGGACTCCCCCCTCTCCCTCCGCCATGTGGCTTCTCTCCTCAAGCAAACAGCTGTGAACATTCCAAAGCAATTCCCCTGCCTGCCTGCCTGCCTCTGCTCGCTGGAACAAACAGGAGCTGTTTGTTTTTTAAATAAGCAGCTCCGAGGTGCCCGGAGTTCAGCCACTCTTCTGGTTTGTTGTGAACAGGCATTACCTCCTAATACCCTGGAGGCCAATTACAGCGCTTTTGGTGGCCACACTTGATGAGCAGCGCTGCATCACCAGCGCTGCAATCGTTATACCCCAAGCAGACCAGGTGTACAGCCAGCACTGCAGCCAGGGAGTTGCAGCGCTGGATGTGCCTTGCCGGTGTTGACAGTTACTAAGTTGCAGCGTTGTAAACCCACCACCAGTGCTGCAACTCTCCAGTGTAGCCATGGCCTTAGAGACTGACCTTGAGCAGCCTCAGTCTGGTTTGGTTCTAAGCACAGGTGGTAGAATATTTCAGCAAAACCCTTGACAATTGCAGCAGGCCAGGAAGTTTTAAGGTCTGACCATTTTTCTTGGGCTTAAAATGTGCCCTCGCCCTTCCTCCCTCCCCTTTTATTCTTTTTTTTAGAAAAATCCAAAAAGAGAATCATATCTTGAAAGGAAGGTTATATACTTTAATGTACATGTTGATATTAAAAGCTGCCTGGTAGTTTCTGAAGCCCCGGGTGTTCTGAAAGGAGGATAGTAAGAGTTAAGGGGTGTGGTTTTTGTTTTGTTTTTATATTGGTGTAGGTAACCCAAAATGTGGTTGACTGTAATTATTTCATGGCTTTTCAGTGTTTGAGGAAAATTTGTTCTCATCTTTCTTTAATCTTAATTGACTTTAAACAAAGTTGTTCATTTTTTTCCCCTCTCTCTGATATTATGATTGATATTATATACACGTACCCAGTGGCCAAACTGGGTTGCGAGCCACATGCAACTCTTTTATTGTTAAAGTGCAGCTTGCAGAGTTGTCGTCATCTCTTCTCCCCCCCGCCCCCCATTCTTCATGTACTAGACTGGGATTGGCGTGGGGATGGGAGAGCTCAGGATCTCTGCATTGGAGCAAGTTGGTGGGGTTGCATCTTCAGCCCAGTGGGGGTGGGGGGAGACTTGGGGCTTCTGCCTAGTGGAGATGGGGATCTCGGGGATTGCAAACCTACTGGGGCTCAGGGATTCAGCAGGAGCAGGGCTGAAGCCCCAAGTCCAGATAGGCTCGCCCTGGCTATTGAACTTCTGAAGATTGTCATATGTGGCTTGGAGGGTCAGTAAGTTTGGCCACCCCTGCTTTATACTATCATGTATCTTACATATGCTGCATATGTTTGAACAGCTGCTTTAGGAATGTCTTAGTCCCAACTCTCTCTCTTCATATCTCTCTGCCTGTAAGGCTGAAGGACTCTAGTTTCCTTCAGTCAGCTGTACAGGACTGATAAGGAGCCATAAAAATATTTAAAATGATCTCAGATAGCTTTTACTGTACCTAAAAAGTGTGATCTACAAGTAGCGACACACCAAAGCTCTTCGAAGATTAGAAGAGAGTGCTGGATCCCAGTGGTAAACTGGTAGTATTTCCTTCTAGCCTTATAAATATTGGACTTTAAACTTATTGCATTTAAGAATAGGAAAGCTGTTCTGGCCCAGGACTGAATCTTGCTTGTTCTGGACCTCAAACTGGTATAATTTTAGTGGAATAATGCCATATGAAGGAAAATTTCCCTTTACTTTTTGATAATGATTAAAAAACCCAGCTATTTGGAAGCTGCCTTGCAGTTTAGAATGGTCAGTCCTGGGTAAATGGGTTATTGGACAATTGGGGCTGTGAGGGAAGGTGACTTTGTACACCTCTACCCTGTTATAATGCCACCCAATATAACATAAATTCGGATATAATGTGATAAAGCAGCGCTCTGGGGGGGGTGGAGGGGGGCTGCGCGCTCCTGCGGATCAAATCAAGTTCGATATAATGCGGTTTTGCCTATAACGCGGTAAGATTTTTTGGCTCCTGAGGACGTTATATCGAGGTAGAGGTGTATGTATGATTGAGGGAGTGGAGGATGGCTATAGCTGCTAGTCTTCCTCCCCTGCAAAGCATTAGATGGCCGGCAAGGTCAGCATCTGCCCACTCCTGGAGCTATGGGAGAAGTGGTGGGAAGTAGTGTGAGAGCCAAGGCCGCTTACAGGTAGTTAGTTGTGAGAGTGAATAGTAGCATGAGGTAACTTCAGGCGGAGCTGAGAATAGAACCCAGGTCTCAGTCATGTAGCCACGCTGCCTTTCAGAATGAATGTGCAAGATCTCTATGCTGTCTGTAATTACTAGACCACACTTCTGTCCAGAGACAGGAATGGAATATAGGACTTCCAGCTTTCCCCTTTTGTCTAACAAATAGTTGTGACACTGTCTGCCAGAAGCGTACACATCTTTTGCGGCTGTTCCACAGAGAGTAATAACTTACTACTATGCGTTACCCCTTTAGCACAGTGGTTCGCTATGGGGCAGGCACAGGAATGTGTCAGGGAAGATGCATGCTGTGTTTTTTTTGTTGGTCTGTTTTTTTGTTTTTTTTTTAAAGTTCTGGCTGTCAGCCCTGGGTGGCTGGGACTCGTGCAGAAGGGCTATGCACATCTGAGAGGCAAGGAGAAAGGGGACAGCCGGAGGAGCCCTGCTGCCTCTGTGCTGACAGACGGAGCCCTGCCATTTGGGCTTGGGCTCTTCTCCCCTCCCCCCAATACTTCACTGGGAGGCAGCCCAGGCTCTGGCTGTCAGCCCTGGGGTGGCTGCTGCAGTGCAGAACTAAGGGTGGCAATAGGGTGCTAAGTCAGCTGAGAAAAGTAATATTGATGACATTTTTTTTACAATGCTAACCTTTCTTCTGTGCTGCTGCTGTGCACTGCCTTCAGAGCTTGGCTCCAAGCTAGCAGTCTGGCTCCAAGCTAGCAGTTGCTGCTCTTTGCTCTGCTGCCAGAACAAGGTGGTGGTATGTGTACTTTTGAGAGTGTGGGGGCATAAAAAACTACGGATGCAAAGAAGAGGGGCCAGATCGGATAAGTTTGAGAACCACTGCTTTAGCATAATTGGTGGAGATCTGTGCTGCAGACCTGGATTTAAAGCCTACCAATGACCCATTGGAGACAAGGTTCCACATAATAGAATTTGTTTTATTTTAGTTTAAACAAGCTAGTAAATTACATACAACTATGTTCAAAGAACACTTAAAGTTGCAAAGTCCCAACCTCTTAGGAAATACCAGAATTGAAGTTGCATATTCAACTTTAATTTGTCCTCCTTGTCTGTATGCCTTGTGGTAGTTTTAATTATACTGTATTATATTGATCTAAAGAACCCCTGCTTCGTATGGCACAGTGACTAAGACAAAGTTTCAGGAAGAGAATATGTGCTTATTAGGGCTGTCAAGCAATTAAAAAAATTAATCGTGATTAATCGTGCAGTTAAACCATAATAGAATACCATTTATATAAATATAATTTTCATTTATTTATTTAAATATTTTGGGATGTTTTCTACATTTTCAAAGTGTACAGTGCTCACTTTATTTTTTATTACAAATATTTGAACTGTAAAAGACAAAAGCAATAGTAGTTTTCAATTAACCTAATACAAGTACTGTACTGCAATATCTGTATCATGAAAGTTGAACTTACAAGTGTAGAATTATGTTAAAAAAAATTGCATTCCAAAACAAATTAATGTAAAACTTTAGAGCCTACAAGTCCACTCAGCCCTACTTCTTGCTCAGCCAATCATGCAGACAAACAAGTTTGTTTACATTTGCAGGAGATAATGCACTGTAAAATAACAAAAGAAATACAATTGAAAACCACTGTATTAGATTTTGAAACTCCTTTTGCAGTAAGTGCATAATGCTGCTAAAAGTTGTGTGTACAGCTTGAAAATATACTTTGAAAATCTACAAGTATGCATATTGGTTCTTTTGGTGTTGGTGGTGATGAAATTCCATAAATGTGTGGAAGTATTTCTATCCTTTGGGAGTACTTCATATGGAATGTTTTTAATGTGATATCAGCATGTTGATTTAAGGTTTCTAAACTTGATTTTGAAAATTAGGTATTTTGAGACTATACTTTTGATAAAGAAGAAATAATGAAGTGTAAGAAAACAAAATGATTTTAGCTATTGAGGAAACAGTTTCTATTCACCAAAAGGCACAATTCAGCCTTTTTATAAGCACATGCAAAACAAGCCCATACGCTTTGCTGGTGTCTGCTGTATAGAACTACATAATGTATTGATTTTTACAGTTTAACGGTGCTAAGTTCTTGTTCAGTTACGTAGTTTAAATATCTGCTTGACGTGTGATTGCTTGCAATGGAATACTGCAAAAATGTAGCTAGAGTCACAACAGGAAGTTGTGCAATCATGAGCATGTCAAGTTGAGTACTCTTTGACTCTGCAAAAATTCAGTCTCTTCCTGTTGTACATCTTATACGTTTGGGCTACACGTGACAAACAAACAAAGAAAATTTTATCCAAACTTGAAAGAAATATAAATAGTAGTTCATAGATACTTTGTGATGTAATTGTTCTTAATTCATTATGATCTTAATTTGTATGTCATCATGATTATTTTTGATCTCCTTATTGAAAGTGGATTTTGTAGGGGCAGGCTGGGAATTTGCTACCTTTGGATCTGGAGCCAACTACAATTCTTTAATTCCTATTAGAAATGTTTGTTCAGTAAAAGTTTGAAACTGATTGAACGCTTGTAAATTTTGAGTCGTGTACTGCACATTTGTGGGGAACGCTCAATTTTAATGGTGACTTAATGGCAAGAGAAAAATTGGGGCTGTGCTTTTTTAGCTACTTTGTGATATGTAAAGAAGGCCTGAAAGGTTAGTAATGCAGTGGTGAGAGACTTCCAAAAAAATTAGATTCAGAGATTAAGGTCAGCATGGACTCTGAGCATCTAGTCATACCACCTGTGTAAAATGCCATAGAATTTTGCCAAATGATTCCTGTTTGACCCATAACTTCTGTCTGAGCTAGAGCATATCTTTTAGAAAGACATCCAGTCATGTTTAAAAGACTTTGTGGTGGAGGTTCCACCGTGTTCCTTATTCCTAAATTATTGCCTTATTCCCTAAATTATTCCATTAGTTAATTAGTAGGCTTGCAAATTTGATATTTTTTAAAAATAATTTTGATGGATAATATAGATCTTTTAGCATTTTTTCGTTTTTTATCAATTGTTAGATTTTTCACAGTTACACAGAATTGAGGAAGGTTCGACAATTATTTAATGGTAGCAGACATTGAGATTCAAAAAGTTAAAAGCTTTATAACTGTTATAATTCAAATAGTCAACATCACATGTCAAAATACACCAAAGTAAATATCCTTAGAGTTTAGTTTAATTTTTCAAGCAGCATTTTTTTACTTTGCTGATCTGAAAAAAATTGTTTGTTTGTTGATGGAAATATTTTTTTCAACTGTGTGTACGTATACGGTGACATAGTTTACCAATAAAAATCCAGTCCAATCTTATTAATTACCCTCATGATTAAAAATCTGCACCTTTACTTCTACTCTGAATCTGTCTAGCTTATGCATCCATCCATTGGCTCTAGTTATCCTTGTCTGCTAGATTACAGAATTCTATACAATCAAAATCTTTTCCTCGTATAGTTTTTTTATAGTTAGTTACAGGTTGGTTGATCACTTTCTGTATTAAACTAAGTGGATCATCTTTTAGTTTCTTAATTTTAAGGCAGAGTTTTCAGACGTTGAATCATTCTTGTAACTCTATTTTGAACTCTTTTCAGTTTTCAGCATTCCTTTTGAAGTGTGAACACCAGAACAGGACACAGTATTCTACTAATGGTCTCACTAATGCCATGTACAGTGATAACACCTCCCTAATTGTATTTGATATTCTCATGATCCATTCAAGGATTGCATTTGCTCTTTTAGCCGGTGTATGGTTGTGTTGGGCTGGCTATCCACCATGATCTTGAGTCCTCTTCTGAGTTACTGCTTCCAGGATACAGTCCCCCGTCTAAGAGTGACCTGCAATCTTGACTCTTAGACCTATAATCTTAAATTTTGTTATATTAAACATATGTCCAATTAATCGCAACTTGCCATGTGATCCAGATAACTCTGTAGAACTGACCTGCCCTTGTTGTTTAGCTGTCAATCAACTTTTGTGTCACTTGGAGAGTTTACCAGCAATGATTCAGTTTTCTTCCAAATAACTGATAATGAATAACATTTGGCCAAGGACAGATTCTTGTGGGACCCCACTAGAATGCTCCCACTGGATGATGATTCTCTATTAACATCCAAACCATCCTCATCCAATATAGACAGTCATTCTCACTTGAGAGCAAGGGTTGGATGTTTTCTGTACAGATCAGGGCAGTTCTGCCTCATGCTCATCTCTCCAGCCACTTTCTGCTCAGAGATCCCAGGGTAATGGGATAGGAAGTCTTGAAACTTCAGATCCCTTTTCATTGCTTTTTCTTGAAGTGACTTGGGAGGATGGGGAAGGTTAATCTGAACCTGTAGAGTGACAGCCTTGATTGTCTCCTTTTTTGCTCTTCAATTAGAAGCCAGTGGCTAGGATAGGAGAGAATTGAGAGCCAGCTTCTGTCTTGTCACTGTTTTAATGTCTCAAAAGGAAAACTATGTAGAGGAGTCACATAGACACTCCACCTGGTAGAGAAGGGAAGTTGTGTAGTTCAGAGTTCTCAGTGGAGAGAGAATTTCTGTAAGGCATTTGACTTGGTACTGCATGACATTTTGATTAAGAAACTTGAACAGCACAAAATCAGCATGGCACATTAAAAACTGGCTAACTGATGTCTGAAAATGTAATTGTATACAGGGAATCTTAATGAGTATGTTTTCCACTGGAGTCTTGCAGGGACTGGAGGTTGGCCCTATGCTATTTAACACTTTTTTTTATCAATGACCTAGAAGAAAAAATAAAATTATTACTAATAAAGTATGCAGATGACCCAGACTGGAGGAGTGGTAGTAATGAAGAAGACAAGCCGTTGGTACAGAGTGATCTGGATTTCTAGGTAAACTGGGCACAAGCAGTCTGTGACTCAACGTAGCCAAATGTAACATCATATATCTAGGAACAAAGCATGCAGTCCCTACTTAAAATAAGGAAGACTGTATCCTGGGAAGCATGAAAAGACCTGAGGTTCATAGTGGATAATCAGCTAAATATCAGCTCCGTGTCCAGAGTGACACTGTGGCCAAAAGGGCTACTGCGATTGTTGGATGTGTAAACAGAAGAATATGGAGTAGGGAGTTTATATTACCTTTGTATTTAGTACTAGTATGACTGCTGTTGGAATACTGTGTCCAGTTCTGGTGTCAGTAGTTCAGAAAAGTTGTTGATAAATTGGAGAGGGTTCAGAAAAGAGCCATGAGAATTATAAAAGGATTAGAAAACTTTGCCTTCTGATGAGAAACTCAAGAAGCTCAATCTATTTAGCTTATCAAAGAGAAGGTTAAGACCTTGATCACAGTCTATCAAATTTGATATTAAGAGGTTTGATAATTTGATACGGGATTATTCTGTCTAGCAGATAGAGGTTTAACAAGACCCAGTGCCTGGAAGTTGAAACTAGACAAACTTAAACTAGAAATAGGGCACAGATTTTTAATAGTGACAGTAATTAACCAATGGAACAACTTAAGGGTTGTGGTGGATTTTCCAGCATTTGAAAACTTTAAAATAAAGATTGATTTCCCCCCCCCAAGGTAGATGGTTGATTAATAAAATCCTAGGGCCTGTGTTATGCAGGAAGTCAGACTAGATAAGAGGTTCTCAAACTGGGGGTTGGGACTCCTCAGGGGGTTGTGATGTTGTTATATGCAGTGGTGGGGGGAGGTGTCACAAGGTGTCAGCCTCCACCCCGAACCCCACTTTGCCCCTAGCATTTATAATGGTGTTAAACATATTAAAAAGTGTGTTTAATGCATAATGGAGATTGTACTCAGAGGCTTGCTATGTGAAAACAGTCACCAGTACAAAAGTTTGAGAACTACTGGACTAGATAATCACAATGGACCCTTAATCTATTAATCTGATTTGCAAAAGAGATGCATACAGCAAACCATCCCAATGTGTAGAAGAGCAAAATGAAGAGATAAGAGAACAGAATTGTTCAGTGCTAATGTAGATTTGTTTCCTACAGCTACCAATATGTTAATTTTATCAAGATATTCATGCCTTCTGTGATGCACTTTGGTGTAGCTTCTCTAGATTTCCTCCACCCCAACAGACAAAATAAAGCCTGTTCATATTAACCTCATTAGGATTGTAGTAACTATTAGAAATCCAGGCTGTTTGTATATTTTAAACCATTTGTGTGCTGCAGCTTTTTTATGCTTTTATTTGAAATGCTCTTATTGAGCTAGTCTGTCAGGCCATTTATCCTTTGCTCATTCAAATTCCTTCTGAAGTCTCTCTCTCATTGTGACATCAACAAATAATGATTGGTTGTAATGTAGTTTGGAATTAGCTATACATTATTTTTTTAAAAAGTCACTAAAATCTCATTAATAGGAACTTAACCTATTGATACTTTCACTTGGCCAACTTTTTCCTTTCTTTTTATGTTTTTGTTTCCTTTCCTTTGCTCTCTGTATCTGTTTCATTTTTTTAAAAGAAAAGCTTTGTAAATTCGTCAGGAGAAGCACTGTACTAGTGGTGTTTATATGTTGAGCTCTGCCAGAAACAATAAATAATATAGTGTAGCTTTCAACAATTATATCCTGTTTTGTTGCATCACAGGAAAAATTCAGTGTTTAATTGTGTGGTTTTTTTTTTTTTTTTTTTTTTTTTGGGGTAGCCTCTGGAGACGGTATGATTCCTTTTTCTGATTTTCTACAAGGTAAATGGTATCTTGTGGGAGCCTAGTATATTAGGTGATCTTCTCTCTACAGATTGAGTTTACTGCCTACTTCACAAGAAAGCTGTAACAAAGGTGTCTGTTCTGTTGCTAGTTTATGGTTCAAGTCTGATATCTTGTATGGCATGTTGGACCTAAATTAATATAGTTAATGATGTTCTCACTGATAACATTCTTGAGAAGAGGTTGGAGTTCAAGGTAATTAAGTCAGGAGGTGGCAAGATTCACAGTGTGCACCTCATTTTAGTCAGCATTTAGGTTTCAGACATCACTGTTTGCAGGTACTCTTTGCTCTGAGATTCTGACCTTCTGATTGAGAGTCTAATAGAAGTGATAGACCTGCTGTTTGAGGAGCAGATTTTTTTTTCAGACCCTTGAAACTTTTTGGAGAAATTGAAGACTACCAGATTCATAACTATGACTCAGCCTCTGAGACAGTCATCTTTCTTTTTAGAGTGGCTTCTGTAAATTCCTACTTGTGGCACTAGCACTGAGCTACAGATCTTCTAGAAAGCAATGTCCATTAGGGCCACTCATCCCTTGCAGTGGGTACCAAAGGTATAAAGCGAGGGGGTGGCCCCAAACTTTCCTCAGTTCTTTAACTACCAAAGGTGAGGCAACTTCGGATTGCATGCAGTGTCCTCAATGCATCCCTCATTGTTCTGTTTGTTTTTTTAATATTACGTTTTACGGCTATTTTTGTTTTAGTTGCAGTTAGTACAGATATCCTTTTGGAATACTACTTGTATGACCCTAGGATGTCACATGGATCGCAGCAGTGTGCTGATTGGGCTGCAAGTGGTCCGTGGGTTGCGAACTGCTGCTCAGTGATTCCACTTCCTTTAGAAATCCAGGTGGCCCACTCTGAAAAGCCTTTCAAGGGTCAGCAGAGGGTGAAGTAGTTTTTCTTTTGGTCTTTGGAAGCGTCTCAGGTTCCAGATGGGCAAAAATCACTGAGTACCAAGCGTTAATTTTCAGGCTGCCAGCAGCTTCAAGAATGTGTATCAAGTACATGAAAGTGGTGGCTGCCCATTTTCACCAGTGAGCCTTGGTAAAATTGGGCTCCATCTAGTGGTCTCAATAATGATACAATCACATCAAGACATGATTCATGCTCTTGTGCAAATATGTTCCCTACTCAACTCATTGCAGTTATGAGTAAATGTATGGGAGTCAGCCTAGGTGTCCTTCTGATTTCTGTAAGCACTTTCAGTGGATTGAAGAACATTATCTTGTCATCAGAAGAAATTTAATGATGTCAGGAAAATGACTTTAACAGCAAAGTTTCAAACCAGTAGACCACAACCTGTTTTACCTTGGCTTGAGGCTGCAGATATGTAATCTGCAAGGTTAAAAAGTCTTGTTTTCAGCTTGACTGTGGGCTCCTAAAATTAATCTGCTCTTCTGAGGGAGATAAAGAATACCTTAAATATAAATGGCAGAGGATAAGATCGGCATGAATAGTCCCTGAAGAATTTTTTGGAGAGTTTGATCTTTTGCTGTATTAGTCTCATCTGGAAGAGGACCACTACCTTCTGGATTTGGTTGAAAGGGCTAGAGGCCAAACTAATTCTATCATCTTGGATAGAGTGCTGAACTGGGATTTAGTAGATGTGGTTTGAATGCCCTGGCTCTGCCACTGGCTTGCTGGGACACCTTGGGTAAATAACTTCTGTCCTCTGCCTCAGTTTCTCCATCTGTAAAATAGGATAATGATATTGACCTATTTAAAGTGTTTTGACATCTGTTGATAAAAGATGCAATATAAGAAGCTAGATATTATTACAAAAATGATTTGGAGCTTAACATAGTTGGTAACAGTTTCTGTAATGTCTGTTCTCCAAGTAGCTGTAGTTTAGACTTCTAAACTGCTACTGGGAACCCAGTTTTTATACATATAAAGTATAATTCCATGGATCATGTGGCATGCAACTCCGATTGCAGGGGTAACGTTACTCTTGCTCTCGTTTCTCAACATTGTATCCTACTAATCCGCAGCCCTGACTTCCCTCACTCCTGTCTATCCCGTCATTAATTTTTTAAACACTCCAACTGTTTGACATCCTACATCAGGGGTCTCAAACTCCAAGTGACCACGAGGGCCACATGAGGCCTAATACATTGGCTTGAGGGACGCATTATTGACACCACCACGCCTGCTGCCCTCGGCCCTGCCCCCACTCCACCCCTTCCATGAGGCCCTGCCCCAGACCCACCTCTTCCACCTCCTTCCCCCAAATCCCCACCCTAACTCTGCCCTTCCTGCCCCCAGGGGGTGCAGGAGGGGTGTGGGGTGTGGCAGGGGCTCAGGGCAGGGAGTTGGAGTGTGGGGTGCAGGAGGGGTGTGGCAGGGGCTCAGGGCAGTGGGTTGGAATGCAGGAGAGGTGTGGCAGGGGGTTGGGGTGCAGGGTGCAGCAAGGGGCTCTGTCTGCCTGCCTGCTCTGCCCTGCCCTGTCCCCGCTCCGGGAAGCAGCTGGAACGTGGGAGAGCAAGGGCACGGGGTGTGTTGCTGTTGCTTCATGCACCACTCCCAGCATCTCCCATTGGCGGGAGCGGGGAACTGCAGCCAGTTGGAGATGCTGGGAGGGGTGCCTGAAGCAAGAGCAACATGCACCCTACGCCTCTCTTCCCCCACGTTCTTTCCACTTCCCAGAGCGGTGTAGGGGCAGGGCAGGCAGGTAAGGAGCCTGCCCTTTCCCCCAGTGCATGGCGGGCCAGAGCTGCTCTAGGTAAAGGCTGGGAGAGGGTGTGTGTGTGTGTGTGTGGGGGGGGGGCGCTGCAAGGAGCTCGCGGGCCTCAGAAAATAACCTCGCGGACCGCGTGTTTAAGACCTCTGTCCTACATGTTCTGTTGCCAGCTTAAACTCAGTATTGCAAAAACCTGAATTACTCACATCTTTTCTCCAACATGATCAGTAATTCCTCTGTCTTCATTTCTGCCCTCCTCAGTGTTCAGTTATATTTAAGTCACTTCTTCCAAATCCTCTTCTATCTCTACAGCATTTCTAACCTGTAGCTAAAACGGTTGTGCATACCATAATTAACTCTTTCACTTTACCTGCTGTATCCTTTCTCCCACCTCAGTCCCCTTCAGTCTCTCTGAAACTTTTGAGTAAGCATGCGCTGCTGTTCCTCCTGGTCTAACTCTCTGAGGAAGGTCACGCCTCCTTGCTGTTGTGCCCTTAGCAGTGCAATCAATTAAGGGGGGAATTAGCAATCTTCAAAGTTCGGGTCACTTGATCCAGGCTGACCAATAGCGAGTCTCTGAACCCTGACCCTCAGTCAGGGCGGGGCAGCAAACAGTCAGGGGTTTCTGGCCTACAGTCAGGGCAGAGCAATAAAACAGTCTAGGGGCTCAGGCAGGGGTGAGCACCAAACAGTCTAGTGTCCTAGCTTGATGGACGGTACACTGCCGCAGGTCTCCTGGCCTAAGATGAGGAGGCTACTATCCCAGGAGTAGGGTGGCAGGAGGACCTTGGCCCACCTGACTCCATTGAGTCCCAGCCCAGGGCCCTAACAGTGGTGGAGTAGTCCACACTGGGTCAGCTGGGATCTGCCCACAACACACTGACCTAGTGTCAGGCCAATACTCAGTTTAGTTTCCCTGGGCTACTTCCTGCGTCCCCTTGGTTTAGTACTTTTGTTACTGGGGTGTCCTCTGTCTCTCTTGGGTAGGTGGCCAGCAGTGGCTGCAGCAGCTTCTCGGTATCTCAGTTGGCTGGTGGAACTGGGAGCTCTGGCCAGTCCTCAGGAGGCAGCCCCAGCAGCTCCTTGGTGCCTTGGTCTGGTGGCGGCCCTGGGTGCTCAGGCCAGTCCTCAGGCAGCAGCCCCAGCAGCTTCTCCTTGGCATCCCGCTCCAGCAGCAGGGGAGGAGCGTCTGTCTCCCTCAGCAGCTCCAGCCCAACTGATCTGTAGGGCCCGCCTTTTGTACTTTCACTTCCTGGCCTGCTCAATAGCTTCTAGTGGGGCAGGCACAGCTTTCCTAGCTCTGCAGCCCACTAGCTGGGTTGTGGTCCCTCCTGGTCTAACTCTGAGGAAGGCCATGCCTCCTCGCTACATTTGGCAAGTCTTGTTTTGTTCTTTGAACTTTGGGATGCCTCCCTTTTTGTTGCTTTTCATTGATTTCCATGTACATTTCAAGTTTCTTGTCCTTCCCATCAACACTCTGGCCAGTTCTTCTCTTGCATATATCTTTGCCCTCACTGCTTCCTCTTTACTTTACATAAATCTTTTCTGTTTAATCTTGAATTCTATTTATAGTCTGCAAGCTCCTCTTTCTTTTGATGTGTGAAATATCTATCTTTTCATTCTAACCCCTTCTTTGTGATTTCTAATTTTGCTTTCAGAAAGCCTATTAACCTTTTTCCATATTGTTTGTTTTTAATATAACAGTCCATGGCTCTGAGATCATTTCATCTTGTGCACGTCTATATCTAAAATTTTGTATCTTTTTTTCTAATTGTATTGGTGTGTCTTGTTTCTGATATTGTTATCTAAGTGTGCATAGAGAAGAGAATAACTTCCTAAAACGTTGCCAACTCCTAGCAGTGTTTACTAGGGATGTATCATGAAGTGGAAGTGTCAAACGTGGACTCCTGATGGTAGACTATAATAATGAAGGATAAAACTTTATCCTCTCCAGCAGCTCCCTTGGTATTCTGAGATGGAACTTAGCACTCTTTTATGAGAAGAATTTCATTAATAAAATTAATTGAAAGGAGGCCTAATAACATAGATCAGAGAGCAGGTTTTGGTACATATGAAGATGTATTGTGGCACTGGAATACTATTTAAACTACCCTCAACTATGTAGTAATGATGTACTCTAATAAAAGCCAGCTGGCTCTGTGAACACAATTAAAAAATTTTTGTTGATACAGTTTATATTCATATATTCAAATAAATATACGTTTAAGTTTTTAACAAGATCAGAGTTTGCCATCACATAATGTGTGTTTAAAAAAACAAACCAAAACAAACTGGGAGAGCAGTGGAAGCTAATGTTAGCTTCAGTTTCAAGATCTCTTATCTATCTTTTAGAAACATCTAGGACAGGGGTTCTCAGACTGGGGGTTGGAACCCCTTGAGGGGTCATGAGGTTATTACATGGGGGAGGGTCGCAAGCTGTCAGCCTTCACCCCAAGCCCCACTTTGCATCTAGCATTTATAATGATATTAAATATATATAAAAAGTTTTTAATTTATAAGGGTGCTCGCACTCAGAGGTTTGCTGTGTGAAAGAGGTCACCGATACAAAAGTTTAAGAACTACTGATCTAGGAAAAGCTTTCTGTTGATGAAATAATACTATTGATCTCTGTAAAGTGATTTAACTTCGTTCTCAAGTATCAATATAGCAATAAACAAAGAAGTAAGTGAAATACAAATGACTTTTGTGCCATAAGAAGCACAAGGAGAAACTCTCATTGGAAAAGGACAAATTAGCTCTGTGTGTGTGCATGTAACATAGCGCAGTTTCACTGTATTGAAACATTAATAAGAGAGATTATGCAGAGTATATAGTGAATGGACAAGCTGAGTGCCATTATGTGCTCTGATGCTTCTGAACAGTGACATAGAATAACACTAGAGATAAGGCATCTAGCTTTCCAGTATTGTTGCGCAAACTGCAGAATTCAGGGCAGGCCAGAGCATTGAAGCTGATGATAATGCTCAGTTGCATCTCTTCCCACTTCTGCACTTTTTGGGCTCGGTGTATGAGTATAACTGTTTGTTTGTTTGTTTGTTTTGTTTTTTCTTCTCAGAGTGCTATTAATATCTTGCCTCCTTTGTCTGTTATGGTTCTTCCACTTGCAGCCAGAGGAAAAAATTCCTCCCCGAGATGCATTGCTAACGGTGTGGTCTGTAGAGGTGCTAATGCTAAATCGGGGATTGCTGGCAGGACTCTTGATTACTTTCCTGCTTAGGCAAATCTGAGCAATTTAAAGTAATTTCAATGGTACACCTCAGGGGCCACTTGCTTTTTTTTTTTTTTTTTTGGTTTGGAGAGTGAGAGCTGGCCTTTGAAGAGTTGGAGAATGAGGAAGTACTAACTAATATGTTGGGGAGTCATCATTTTTGTTTAGAGCTGCTGCTCATTCACTGTGTGAAGGGACTGAAATTTGTATTTGACTTGGTGATTTTGAATAATTGGTGTGCTTTGCTCTTGTGTATGGATACTTTAATTATAAATTTAAAAAACCCTCCTTTCTAGCATTATTCATATTTTCATAAATGAGCATCAGTTCAAAACAAGGTTCACAATGAAAGATCCATTTTAAGCAGTAGAAAAATGCTGCTTACAATGATGCAACTACTTATGCTAGGTGCAGGGATGCTGCTCTTCCGGGATTGAAAGGGGGTAGTATTGATATCTCTGAATTTGTGTGTCTGTGGGAGGGAAAGCATTAAGTTCCAGTGGCTTACCCTAATCAGATTTTGCTTTTTCCAAGAGGGTAAGTAGTGGTCTACCTGGTGTAGTCAGCTCCACTGGCTTTAGAAGATGCATTAGCCGATCAGGAGCATCTGTTATAATATTGTCACTGAACCTTTGTATATAACATCTTATGCTTATCTCATTCTTTGTAGGCATCATATACAATTTGCTATATCCTTTTACTCCTGGGGGAGTTCTGTGCCATTGCACATGTTCAGAATTTGTCCCCCACAGATTTTTTTGTTTCCATGCAGAAAAATGTATCAGGTGCTCAAGGCAGCTGGCAGAGAAGTAAATCACTGTGGGCGGGGGGCTGGATGGGGAGAGACCCAGCTGGTGGCTCCTACCCTTTGCCGGGCTCAGCTGCTTGTCCCAGCTGTGCTGGGATGGACAGGACTTCCTATTCCACTTCTTGGCATCTGGAACCAGGTCACACCCACCCCTGGATTTCTCTGCAAACTGCCCTCTGAGCTTCCTGCACCCATCACACTTCAGCTGCAGGGGGAGGGATCACTGTACCCAACCCCCATCCATCCAGACCCCCTCATACCTAGACCCTCCTGTCAAGCCTTCCCTCCTCCCCCACACCCAGAACTCCCCCGACAAGCCCCAGTCCCCCTGAACCTGGATCACCCCAACGAGCCACCCACACTTGGATCCCTACCCTACTGAGCCCCAGCTAGCTGCACCTGGATCCCCACCCCACTGAGCCCCACTCCCCCTCTGGATGAGCCCCACTGGACCCTTCACAGAGCTCCCCACACGCAGACCCCCTGCCACATTCTACCCTCTTATACCCAGGCCTCCCCACCCCCCACTGAGCCCCAACCACCTTCACCTGGACCCTCCTGCAGAGTCCCATTACCATTGCACCAAGAGCTCCTCCAACAAATCCCTATGCATCCAGATTTACCCCTGCACTCAGATGCCTGCACCCAGATTGCCTCACACAGACCCCTCTCAAGTCACACCTGGATCTTCCACCTACACTAAGATCACACTTACACTAAGCCCCTCTACACTTGGATCCTGCCTTGCTGAGCTTGCCTACCCACATGTCCTCTGTTCATAGAGTAGTAGAAGTGATTAAAGTAAGCATTGTTTCCCTGTGAGCTATCAGTTGGCCAGTAGTGACTATAAGGACTCTTTAAAACGTATTTATGGTAGTTTTTGTTGTCTGTCACTGTAATAGAGAAGTAAGGAAAACTATGTACCGAAGGGCTTGTCTACACTTACTAGAGGATTGACGGTGTGGTGATCAATGCATCAGTGGTCGATTTAGAGGGTCTAGTGACGACCTAGTAAGTTGACTGCTGATCGCTGTCTTGTCGACTCCTGTACTCCACCTGACCAAGAAGAGTAAGGGGAGTCGACAGGAGAGCGTCTCCCATTGACGTCACATAGTGTGGACCCTGTGGTAAGTAGATCTAAGCTATGTTGATTTGAGTGACACTATTCACGCAACTCAAATTGTGTAGCTTAGCTTGACATTTCCTTTTAGTGTAGACAAGGCTTCAGACTTCACAGATCCTTAAAGAAGTAATAACGGACTCAAAATTTGTTCAAAGAGGGGTGATTACAACTTTAAAAATAGTATGATACAAGTTTTTACCCTCATGAAACCTTACAAGAAAATTAGAATTTTTTTAAACTTTTAACCATCTGAAATATTTAGTATAAACAAGACTTTACCGACCTCTGTAATTTACCCTTTTTTTGTAGAAATTCTTGAAAAGGTAATGCTAGCTCAGTTACTTTATTTAATAAGGGATGATACATACAATAAATTCTAGCATGGATTTGCTCCCTAACTGGGACTTCAATACTTTTTTCTGCCTTTTCATTGTGGAAATGTGATACATATCTTACATCAAGAATACAAAAAAATCTAATTTTTCATTCTGAGAAACCAGTATTCACAATGCTTTTGTTTATTTATTTATTAATTATCTATATCTATATAACTATATATACAGAGAGAGAGACCTTGACAAGTTTTCAGGACAATTTTACTTAAATGAAAAAGTTCCTGAAAATTCACACAACACTCTTTCTGAGTCATTCAAGCCTAGGAATTGCTTTTCTATCTGTCTTATTTAGTCACATCAAAATATGCCTCTTAACTTGTTTTATATTGTTTTATCTCATTTCTCTGTAATCACTTGTTGATCTTATCTAACTTCTTATAATTAAAAATGTGCTGTGGAAACATCAGATTTGTTCACTCTGTGTCCATCCATACTCCATCTCCTCTCCTCCAACTCACTCCAAAAAAACTTGTAGCTTTCCATTTATTGTCCGTGTCAGAGAATATGCTGTTCACCCTTCCAAAATGAGAATTATCCGTTCTAAAAAGTCAATTAGTTTAGAGCAAAATAACTCCCACCTTTTGTCAGAATTTTAGTTGTCAACATCCATACTGATATTTATTCAGTGTATAAAATGCCTGATTTAAAAAAAACCAAAAAATAAAATTGTAGTTCAATTGCTATCTCTGGGTAGCAGGGAAGGGTAAGGAGATGGATTAATTTCCATGTAATCTACAGGTATATTAGCCTTCATAAATTGGAAGGAAATCGGTGTCCTACAGATCGTTTTAATAAATATTATGTTAGATATTAATGGAAAGTTTCTGAATGTGTTAGTAAATTAGGTCCCCTGTTGGGCAAGGACTAATATGCTGTAACTGAGCCTTTTCTATGTTCATTTTTTATTTTTTAAGAGGGAGTGTTTTGGAGAATAGCGAACTGAAGAAGACTCAGCTCCTCCCATGCACCCGCAGATTTGCTCTGTTCCAAATATATCCTGATTCTGAATGGCTTGTGGCATGAATCTGAAACTTAGAAGAACTAAAATCTTGGAGACATTCTGACTTAAGGGCTCACTTCTGAAGTTTGGTTAATATCTGAATATTTCTACATGCACTTGTCAAAATATAATTTAAAATATTAGACATACAGAGCACTTGTAGGCCTACCAAAATGAAGAAAGGAATAATTCAAAAACTGTGCTTTTAGATTCCATAAAGCAGACTTATACGTCATTTCTTTATTGCCTTGATAATTTTATTGGTATTTTAGAAGGCAATAAAAAGCAGTTTGATCTTTTGTCTCCTCACTCTAACATGCTTTCTTCCTAAATAATACTCTGGGATTCTATTCTCTCTGCCACTGCTTGTCTTAATTGTGCACTCAATCAATTTTTATTTAATTATGCAATATCTTGCATACTGTGGCCACTGAGGAGTATGAGAGTACCTGTTTGTGGTTAGGTCTCCATTGTCAGGAAGAGTACAATAGAAATACATACTACTGCTTTTGATTAGCAGATTGTGTGCAAATCATAATTTTGATAAGGGAAAAAGTGTTTAATCAGTTATGTTTTTACCTGTTTCTCTAAGTCTTATGTGCCAGCACCAAAGTGAGAAGAGATCAGTACTTGAAAGGGAGCATTTAGAAGTATTTATGTAGGTAAACAACTTAATTGCTGGATATCTTCCTTAATTATATATAAACATTGCCTATTATGTTGACCCATACTGCTTCATTGTTGCCTTATACTCCCTTATTTGTTGGTAAATATCTGTCTTTTGTCTTGTACTTAAATTTTAAGTGTTTTGGGACATGGACCATCTTAATGTTCTGTGTGTACAGAGTCTCTGGCACAGTCAGGGATGGGAATGTCCATGATTAGGTCACATTTGTGCTATGGTAGTACTAATAAAAATGTAGTCAGTACTTACAGAATCAAATAAGTACAGCAGCTTCTCCAGAAAAGGTGGAGAACTGTGTCCACAAATCCAGCCTTGAGCACCTGGTAAAAGAGGTGGATCTCACAGAATTGTGAGAAATATATCTGACTTCACTTCTTTTCAACTGTCTGGGAGTGAATTCCAGAGTTCAGGGACACTTCTGAAGAGCACATGGCCACTGTCTCCTTTTATTTTAAAATAATGCAGTTTGATAATATCCGCTAATCACAACTTCAGCAGTATCCCAGGGATAGAGAGATGATGCCTCAAGTACGTTAGTCCTAAGCCATATAATACTTTGTGGGTCAGATGACCACCTTATATTCTTCAGTGAGCAGCCAGGACATACCATAGACCACTAATGTTATGTAGTCCTGAGCAAACTCCACTCACGTTCACCAGTAACTTGAATTTCCAAATGGATGTAAAGTACTGAAAATTTCGTAGTGTGTGCATCTACTAACTCTCATAATAGCCCAATGTGCACATTGGGCTAAATGGGGAGGAGAGCAAGGAGTGCAGTTGTCCAAAATTAGCCTTTAGGTCTGCTCTGGGTTGAGGTACAAAGATACTGATCTAATTCTTCCTTGCTGACTTTAACCATCTGGAAGGTCATGAGTCTAAAGCTCAATCTGTGACAAAAAGTATTTCTAACCTCTCTGGTGCCTTAAGTGAATTGCTGACCTAAATTCAACCATTAGTTTCTGAGGGTGGACTGTCAAACAGAATCTGCACATTAGAGAGACACCTCAAACTCAGTTTATAGGCGGTAGTGACTGGTCAATCACAGACTGAGTAACAAATTCCTCATTCAAACATTAAATCATGGGTGTAGCCAGATGTTTTGAGTTCAGTAAGCAACTGCCTGAGAGAGTCTCTCGGTTGTCATGATAGCTCAGAATTTGATGGTTATCTCAGAAGAGTCAGTATCATGCGGATGGTGGTCACTGAATCCTGTTAACCTTTTGGCCTTTGATGCTGTCCAAGTAACTGACTTTAACAGTTCATTAAGGGATTTAGTAGTGCAGTGAGGTGATTTGTACACTAACTTCAGTCGAGTCTTAACTCCAGCCCAAGACACTCATATATAGTGGATCCACTGTTGGGGTAGAAAACCACTTATAATACAGATTTGGGGCAAACAGCGCAGCCACACAGATGTAAATTCCCTGGAGGTTTATACTCTATTGAATACCTTGCTGGAGCCAACTGTGACAAGTATCCAAAAAGAGATTGGGAGGGGGGCTTAAAGATGCTCTGATCATGGATTCTCGACACTTTAATTGCTCCTCTTGGATAAATTAGCATGAACTGAAATCCATGAATTTTGTCCACTGACATTACAACCTTCTGAAAGGTAATTGAAGGTGAAGCCAATAAAATAAATACTTATTGTATGGATTATTACTTATTCCTTATGTCCATTTTATTTCCTCCTTGTCTTCTCTTTCCTACAATCACTCAAGTGCTCCAAAGCAAATGCCACATGCCTTCTGCCAGGCCAGCGTAGACTTAGTGTATAGCAGCATTATTTCATTATCTTGGCTTCCCTAAAGTGGCCATTGATGGGATGGAGCTGCCATAACTGATTGACTATGCCTGATCATTACAGTCCATCTCACCAGTATAGGCATCTTCCCAACGCACAATCTCTTCCTGCCTGACTGCAGCCATGCCCTTCCCCCCGCCCCCCAATGCATGCTCTCCATTCACTTGCTGTTGTAGATCTTCCAGCTCAACAATGTACTCACTTTTTCATTATTTCTTCTCCTTCCCATCTGCAGATTGCTGGGTTTCTCATCTTCCTACAAGAGAAAACTAGACATATTGACCTAGGGTCAATGTTGAGTGTTAGTTTCACAAGTCATTAATTTTTGGGGGACTGGGTAGACACTTCACTTAAACATGCACTGGCAATAGGCTCCAGACAGATTTCTCTCTCCTCTTCTCTACTACTGAGTAAATAGGCTGTTTTAATGATAGTTCAAACTTAAAGGTTAGTGTGTGTACAATTGTGCATTAGAGTAATGAGATTAAATTGAACAATTAACACTCCAACAAATCCATCACCAGGCTGATTTTTTTTTTTGATAATATGATTTGAAAGGCAAAACTTTAGAAAACAGAAAAATAGCTACAGTTGAGGGGATTATAACTTGGAAAGTTACAGTTGTAGATTTCAAGACTTACTGTGCCCTCTGTCCAAAAAAGGAAAAGCTGAAAGGACATTTAAACTTGGGATACAGCCAGTCAGCCTAAGGAATGCAACAGTTCTATGCCGCTATTTCCCATTAACTTTTTTTCTTATTTCTTTGAATGATAGGTTAAAAATAGTAAAATAAACAAAACAGTCAACAGAAACGTTTCATGTTGTTGCTTGGACAGTGTAGAGGCCACTGAACGCATTATGCGCCTCCATGATGGTTTGTTCTGAGCCGTATCTGGTGCATTATGATGTAGGATGCCTGTGCAGGACAGGTGTCTATTGGCCCCATTGTGTTTTAGGTCTTCTGGGGGAGCTTTTCTATCCTGTTTTCATTGAGTCATAGTTGAAAATGATTCATGCACAGAAGCTGGTAGGCATTCGGAGAAGATGACCGTACAACCTTAAAGAGCAGGATCTGGGCGAGAGCAGGATCTGCTTAGTTAGAAAAGGAATGTCTTTGTTTAACCTTAATTTGTACCATATTATCTTTTGATCATTCAGAGATGCTTCATCTGGCCCATCAGACTTGTTTGCAGTTTTGACAATGAAGGGTTATGTTTCAGCCTGATAGGTCAGAATACTATCCACTGAAGTGTTTTATATATACTCAGCATCACCTCCCTAGTTATCAGGGTGTTTGGTTTGCAAGAGACATTGATGAGGCACCCTATTCCTGTAGCTGCTTTTTCAGCACAGGGGCTTCAAATCCTTTCTTGATTCTGCCAATGTTATCGACAACAAAGAGGCGGTAGTGAAATCAATGACAATCTTGATTGGGTGGTTGCCTGCTAAGATGCTAGAGGCCTCAATGTGTTCACAATCATCGACTAGAAGAATTTTGGTTTTACTGCAATCAGTTTTCAGGCTGATTTTGCCACTGAACTTTCCAGGTCTCCAAGTGCTGCAACTAGCTTGTCCATTGATTTGATGACTAACACTATGTTTGTTGGCAAAAACAACTTCTGTGAGGTTCTTTTAATCAAGGTATATCCCTTAAACACATTTACTTAAACTACATGTTCAACTAGACATTATGACTGCACTGAAGAATTCTGGCATGTCCACACATCCTTGTTGAACGCCTAACCTAATACAGAAGGCAGTTCTTTTCCCATTTACAAGACTGCAGCTTGAGGAGTCGTCATAAAGAAGATGGAATCTTCCGTAGCAGTGGTTCTCAGACTTATTTCATTGTGCCTCCCTTCATTGTGTCTGTAGTCCTTTACATGTCACTCCCCTCCCCCAAGTACGTATACTGCAGTCAGCGCTGAAGGCAGCACTGCACTAGGAGAAGTGAGGGTGGCAATGTGAAAAGTGATATTTGTCAATATCCTTTTTCACACAGACTTAATGCCTATTGCCACCCTTATTTCTGCACTGCTGCTGCTGCTGCCTCAGGGCTGACAGCCAGAGCTCCGCCACTGCGCCACCATCTCTTGGTGAGGGATTGAGGTGCAGTGGGGAGGAGAGCTTGAGCCACTTCCTGGTGAGGGATTGAGATTGAGCTCTGTGTAAGGGGTGGAGGGAGACAGAGAGCTTGACCCCGGGCTGCCTGCTGGTGACAGATTGGGGGTTGGGAAGAGGAGAGCCTCAGCTCAGGCTGTCAGCCCCAGGCGGGGGTGTGTGTGTGTGTGTGTGTGTGTGTGGCAGTAAGACTTGGGTGGGGAGGGGTTTTCCAGCTGTCCCCTTTATCCCCTCCCTCCTGGGTGTGCACAGCCCTTCAGCATGAGCCTCAGCCACCAGGGTTTGACAGCCGGAGCTCAAAACACAAACAACCCCTCCCCCCTCAAAAAACCCCATATAGCTCACGCCTCCCATGACACAGTCCCGTGCCGTCCTTGTGAGGCCCACCCCATAGTTTGAGAACCGCTGTTCTATAGAGCTTGTTGGGGAGGCCTGTGAGTTTCAAGACAATAAAGCAATGTTGTGTATTAGAATGAAGTTCATGCAAGTAATATGTTCAAATTGTAAAGTTCCTATATCTGTACCCTGGCTCCTTAATACATTGTTTGCATGTTGTGTTGTATGTCTCTTAAGCTTATCCTCTAATAATTGTGGTTTAGCTAAATCAGAGTCGTTGCGGGACTATATCTTTAAATATCCCAACGTGTATGCATTTAAACTCAACCATAATGTGTTAAAGTGTACATTGGAATAAATACAACATTACCTTTGAAACTTACAAAGTCAAGTACCTTAATAGGAGCGAAGTCCCAGGGCTCCATAGAATCAGTGATGTTATTTAATACATTTATTAGTGAACTGGAAACGGGGGAGAGCCAAGAGATAGTAGCATTTCTGTATGACACAAAATTGCTGAAGTTAGACTAGAAAAGACTTAAGATTTTCAAAGGTACCTTGCAAAGTTAAGTAAATAGCCTGATGGCGCATGAAATTAATGGCTGACAATTTCAGTATAATGCACATTGAAAAGAACAATCTGAAATACTCATACACAGTCTAAATTAATTGTAATCACTAAGCAGGGAAAAAAACTGAGTGCTGGAGACATATCAATGAAACATCTTCTGAATGTGGCACAGTAGTCAAAAAAAAAAAAGCAAACCAAATATTAGGAGGAATAGGATGGAAAATACTGGACATATTGTAATACCTTTAGTTAAATCCATAGTATATCATCCACTGGAATACTGTATTCGATTCTTCTCTTGTCATCCTATCTCAAAAATAGACAAGGGACACAAATAATTAGAAATGCAGACACACGCTTCCATATGCAGAGAGATTTAAAACACTGGGACTATTTAGTTTAGAGAGGGGAATAGTAGGAGGATCTTATACAGATACGCAAAATAAATAATGATATAGAAAAGGTAAATTAGATATTCCTGTTTACTCTGTTTTCATAGTATAAGAACAAGGGGACATGAACTGAATGCTTTTCAGTTTCATTTAAATACTGGGTAAAGGTAATACATTTCAATTATGCAACACATAATTAGACTATGGAATTGATTGCTACTAGATGTTGTTGAAACCAAGGGTACTTTTACACAGTAAATACAAACAAACAAAAAAAGAAACACAATATTACGGTAGTGAGTCTCAGAGCCTGGGTCAGCTGACAAGGGTGCATTCTGAAAGGCTAAAATTAGCAGTATAGATTTAGGGCTAGGGGTGGGGCTGGAGCCCAGGCTGTGCAACCTAATGAGGTGGGAGGGTCCTGGAACCTGGTGTCCAGCACAGGATCAAACAGAGGGGAGGGATAGCTCAGTGGTTTGAGCATTGGCCTACTAAACCCAGGGTTGTGAGTTCAGTCCTTGAGGGGGCCACCTAGGGATCTGGGGTAAAAATCAGTACTTGGTCCTGCTAGTGAAGGCAGGGGGCTGGACTCGATGACCTTTCGAGGTCCCTTCGAGTTCTAAGAGATAGGTATATCTCCTATTATTATTTTATTATTTTTATTATTAATCTACATTGCTATTTTCAGTCCTGTAGCATGTGCCCAAGTTGGTTGACCTGGGTTCTGAAACTCACTGACACATGTGTTCTTTGCTCTGTAGATGTTCCCTAATCTAGTGAAATAAACTTGATGATGTCTTCAAAGACTATGAATTTGCGGTTTAGTAGGCTCTCAAAAGTGCTCCTTCCAGTGTTGTTTAATAGCTGCATTGTACTTGAGGAGGGTAGAGCCATCCTGAGAATGTACTGGGGTTGGGCCTTTGGAGCTTGGCCCATATATAGCTTTTGTTGCATGAAAGACATTTCTCATGTCATCCTGGTCTATGAAACCCTGGATATCAGAGGCCTTCTCTTGCCACCACTTGTTTTTGATGTCACATAGCCTCCTTTGGACTTCGGCTTTAAGCAAGTGATAGCCTCATGTTTTCATTTGTTAGAGGAATCATTTTTGCCAGTTACAAAATGCATTTCTTTTTTGTTGAATTAATGCTTGGATTTCCTCATTGTTCTCATCAAATCAGTCTTGGTGCCAATGAATAGAATATCGTATGGTTTCAGCACATGCATTGTGAATGGTGTTTTTTTAGTTGATCGCAGTGCTCTTGAATGTCAATGTTAGCCAGGTTAGAGAGTTTCTCAGACAGATGGTGCTGGAATGTCTTGCAACTGGCTTGGTCTTGAAGTGCTTTGACGTTGTACCACTTTCGTTTAGTCTTTGGGTGTTTGGTGTGGTGGAGCGAGCTGCAGGTACGTGACTGATCTTACTAATCGATGGTCTGTCCAACAGTGATCGGTAGCTCTCATAGCTCGTGTTATGTGGACATTGGTATAGTCTCAAGGTCTGACTCTCTCAGGAGGATGAGTTTGTCTGCTTTAGGTGTGGCTGTGAGGACTGCATCAAGAGTTCTATAAAACTGCTCCTTATTATCTTCCTTATCTTGGAGTGCTGGGGTGTATGCGCTGATGACCGTGGCACATTGGTTGTTTCTAAGCTTGAGCCGAAGAATCATGAGATGCTTTTTGATCCCCACAGGAAGCTCCAGAAGCCGACTGGTGATGTTGTTGTTTTCGATGGCAAAGCCAGTCCTAAGAATCTCTCTCTTCAGGTGGCTTTTCTTTCGAAAAGGTGTAGCCACCTCCATCCTCTTTTAATTGGCCCTCATTGGCCCGCTGGATCTCACTAAGAGCTGCAATTTCAATGTAGTCTTGCCAGTTCTCTGGCAATTATAGCAGTTCTTTCTGGGCATTCACTATGCTGAGAGTCCATAAGGATCTGGACGTTCCAGGTGGTGAAATTCATTGTCTTTTTGTTTTAGTCACGGAGTTCAGTGATCACACTGGATATGGCTATTCCACAATGCTCAGTGATGGAACATCTTGCTGATCCCCCATCTTTTGAGGAAGTCCGGGATGCCATCACTCAGAATAAAAAATTGCAAGGCACCAGACCCAGATGGCATCCTAGCTAAGGTTTTCAAAGCTGGTGGAACAATGTTCCAGCACAGACTTTGCCAGCTCCTCAACAAAATATGGACCTGTGAATTCCACTTGACTTTTAGAATGCCAATATTGTCCCCTTTCTTGATTATTGTAACTAATTTTTGTGTGGGAACTACAGATGTATTGTTCTCCTCTCCATCACAGGGAAGATTCTTGCCCAGATCCTACTAAACTGCCTCTTCCCCCTTTCCGAGGAACTCGTTCCCGAATCACAGTGTGGCTTCAGGCCATCTCAAGGCACAACCAACATGATTTTGTTGGCATGACGGATTCAGGAAAAGTGCAGAGAGCAACACCAGGAACTGTTCTTGGCATTCTTCAACCTAACCAAGGCCTTTGACTCTATCAATTGTGATGCCCAATGGAAGGTGCTGTGTAGATTTGGCTGTCCACAGAAATTCATTTCCCTCATCAGACTACTCCATGATGGGATGACTGCCACCATTTGGTACGATGGCTCAGACAGAATCATTCATCATTCGCACCTGTGTTAAGCAGGACTGTGTCATTGCGCCAACACTCTTCTCCATTTACTTTGCCGTGATCCTGATGGAATCGGGATTGAGTGTCGTATGGATGGCCGCCACCTCAATCTTTGACATCTCCAAACAAAATCCAAGATCATGAGAACTGGCAAACTCGCCTTCAGTATGCAGATTACTGTCATTCTTGCACACGCAGAACACCCTAAATCTTTTTGCAGATGCTTCTCTCAACATAGGGAAAACCAAGGTACTCTACCAGCCCTCACCTGCACAAACTACTCTTCGTATACCACAAATCAGCATCAGCAGAGAACTCCTGAAAATTGTGGATCATTTTCTGTACTTTGGCAGCCACTTCTTCCAAACAACCAGCATTGACACCAAAATTGAATACAGGATCTGCTGTGCCAGCACATCTTTTGGAAGACCACTCAAACGAGTCTTCAATGATAGGATCTGCAAAAAGGTACCAAGATCTTAGTTTACAAGGCAGTTGTCATCCCCACCCTTTTCTATGGGTGTGAGACCTGGGTTAATCTACAGATGGCATCAAAAGCGGCTGGAGTAGTTGTAACAGTGCTACCTCAGGAGGATTTTCAGGATCAGCTGGGAAGACGAACGTATATCATCAGGGTTCTCTCTGCAGCCAACATCAGCTGTATAGAAGTGCAAGTCATGAAATACCACTGGCCACTGTGTAGATGTGCCAGACGCTCGCCTCCCGAAGCAAATTCTCTTTTTTTCAGTTAAGTCAGGGAAGCAGGACTTGGAAGGCAGCAGAAGCATTTCAAAGACATACTGAAAGTACATCTTTAAAAAGGAAGGCATCAACCCAACAAACTGGAAGGACTTGGCACAGAGCAGAACACAGTGGGCCATACCGTACACCACGCTACAGTTCGCTTTCAGGAGAACAGATCTTCTCATGAGATAAAGAAGTGACAAAGGAGGAAAGAGGACACCATATTCCAGCCAACAACTATGTCTCCTCAAAGATTATATTTGTCACTTCTGTGGGAAAATCTGCAGGGCAAGATTTAAAACTTAAAAACTCACCAAAGACGACATTTTCGCATTGAGGGATAGCCGAAGAGAGACCCCAATCTAGTGGGAATCAGGAAAAGGATTAGGCATTTTATGTAACGAAAATATCCACTTCTACATTAGATGAGATTAAAACAAATAGAATTTTCATGCTCCGTGGCATAAATCAAATTCGGAGTCAAGAATGTGTGAATGTAAAATAATGGGGGAGGGAAGAGGTGGTGGTTCTTGGTCTTTAGACAGTTTTTAAAGAAATTTTTTTTCCCGCAGTTGAAAAAATGGAGAGAGCTCTTCACTACAATGAACTTAACTTATACATTTTGAATGTTACTTTTTTCCAAGTTGAAAATTTTTGCAAAATTTAAAGCAGTAATACCAGTGATGAGTATACTTTCACATCTGAAGATCTATCTGCCTGACTCAAAACCGTAAGGGGAAAGTAGTCTGTTAAATCAAGACTAATTCTTAGCAGACTTTCAAATGCTGCTGAATAACTTTGGTAGTTAGCTTAGTAGAAAATTCTTTTATGTAAGCATAATTGTTTGCCATATCAAAAATATGTAAAAATCATTATCATACCAAAATAATGCAAAAGATACAATTGTAGCTGAAAATCCCCCAAGGCCACGATACATATTTTTCAAAAATTAAGTGTTTATATAAAGAAAAGGAATATGCTGTAAAGTACTATAATAAGAGTTGAGAAGACAGTGCTTTATCAGTTAACCTTCCAAATTTGTACCACATGTATTTTTGCAGTCCTAGGTCTAGAAATCTTTTTTTCTAGAATATTTAGTCCAATGACAGAAGAATCTGTAGAATTAGGGTGACCAGATATCCCAATTTTATCGGAACTGTCCCAATATTTGTGTTTGTCCCGTGTCCTGACTGATATTTGGTCGGGACATGAATTGTCCTGATATTTTGGCCTCCAGTACATAGGCGGAGGGGGCTTGTGCCTCCGCACCCCAACTCTGCCCCTCCTCCTCCCCGTTCCTGTGCAGAACCATGGCCAGGCAGCTCTGAATGCTGCTCTGTCTGCCGGCACCATGGCCAGGCAGCTCCCATTGGCCATGGTTCCCAGCCAATGGAAGCTGTGGGGGGTGAAGCTTGGGGCGGGGGCAGTGTGTGAAGCCCCCTGATTGTCCCTATGTGTAGGAGCTGGATGGGGACTATGCCGGCTGCTTCCCGGGAGCCACTCAGATTGGGGCAAACCCTCAACCCTGCTCCCCGACGGGAGCTCAAGGGCCGGATTAAAAGGTCTGACAGGCTGGATGCTGCCCGTGGGCCATAGTTCTCCCACCCCTGATTTAGAATGATTATACTGTGGCACAGGAACCTAAGCTAGATTTACAAAAAGGACCAAACAGTGGGAGAAAAGGATTTTGAGACTGGACAAACCATGATTGCATTACATCAGGGATGGATCAGAGCATAAAGTTAGCAGCTGAGCCCACGTCCAGACTAACCCGCGGCATCGGCGGGTTAAAATCAATTGCTCGGGGATCGATATATCGCGTCTAGTCTGGACGCGATGTATCGATCCCCGAGCGCGCTTACATCGATTCCGGAACTCCATCAACCTGAACGGAGTTCCGGAATCGATACGGAGAGCCGCGGACATCGATGCCGTGCCGTCCAGACGGGTGAGTACCTCGATTTTAGAAATTCGACTTCAGCTACGTTATTCACGTAGCTGAAGTTGCGTATCTAAAATCGATTTTAATACCCTAGTCTAGACGTGGCCTGAGTGAATTGCCTGTGATATCCTCAGGCCAGTCAACATAGTGGTTGTATGGAGACATCACAGTGACTCCAAAATTGAGGCTGTATTTAGCTTCATCCACCACTACACATACCACTCTTGGGGAAGCACTTTTTGACCCCTCCAAAGATTCAAAAATGTAAATGAAATGCATGGTTTCCATTAGACCTGTTACAAACTGTCTTCCCTACTAGTCATGCAAAGCTAGATTAATGTTGAAAGGTGAGCTAGAGGCAGTGCAACTACTGATAATGGTGCATCACTGCTTTCTTTTGTGGAAGAGTACATGAGCACTGGATGCCTTTAGAAAAAGGGGTATTTACTTGTTTAACTTAGAGGGAAGCTAGATAGCCAAAATGACTGGAAAGATTGGAAAGAAAGAGGGAAACTAGAATGCAGAGAGGTGTGTGTATCTCTGCAGTCAATCCTGGCCCTGGCTAGGAATAAAGAATAGCAGCGCTCATGCACCACTTCCTACTTCCCATTCACTTTCTTGCAGTTATAACTACTAATATACCATAGCTGCTCCACTCTCCCCAATCTCCATATTCGTTGTTTCTATTGATTCACTAAAGGTCATTTTTCACTTCTGGTGCTCATATACTTCTTCCCTGTTCACTTCCTTGTTGGTGTAACTGTGTAATTGCCAGAGTTCGAGTATCATCTCATTCCATTCACGCACAGCCTCTGGAGTTTGCAAGCTCTGCCGTCTGAGCTAATAGGTTTTAAACAAGCTTTTTGAAAATAGAAAAAACCAAACACACACATCTGCCTCGTTTTCACATACCAGTAACCTCATATATTAAATACTTAGAATAATAGGGTTAGAAGAGACTGCAAGGGTCATCTAGTCTAGCCCTCCGTCAAGATGCAGAATTTGTCGTCTAAACTATCCAAGATCGATGACTATCCAGCCTCCTTTTGAAAACTTCTCGTGAAGGTGCTTCCACAACCTCCCTAGGTAGTCTTTTTCATTCTCCTACTGTTCTTGCGGTTAGGAAGTTTTTCCTCAGATTTTATCTATATCTGCCATGCTGTAGTTTGAACCCATTGCCTCTTGTGCTGCCTTCTGTGGCAAGAGAGAATAACTTTTCTCCATTTTTTTTTTATGGCAGCCTTTCAATTATTTGAAGACTGCTGTCATGTCCCCCCTTAATCTCCTCTTTTCCAAACTAAACATACCCAGTTCCTTCAGCCTTTGGTTATATGGCTTGCATTCTGTCCCATTGATTCTTTGTTGCTGGCATCTGGATTCTTTCCAGTTTCTCTACATCCTTTCTATACATTGGTGGCCAAAATTGGATTCAGAGTACCACTCTACTCAGCTGGAATTATCGCCTGCTGTGATTTGCATGCCATGCCTATGTCAATGCAACCTAAAACTGCATTTGTTTTTTTTTTACAACCACATTGCATTGTTGACACCTGTTGAGGTTCTGATTCACCACAACTCCCAAATCCTTCTTCTTAGGCCTTGGCTACACTGACGCTCTACAGCGCTGCAACTTTCTCTCTCAGGGGTGTGAAAAAACACCCTCTCGAGCGCAGCAAGTCACAGCGCTGTAAAGAACCAGTGTAAACAGTGCCCCAGTGCTGTAAGCTAATTCCCTCAGGTAGGTGGAGTACTTGCAGCGCTTTGGAGTTTCGAGTGTAGCCAAGCCCTCAGTGTTGATGCAAAGCTAGTTATACCCTAATTCAGTGTCTCTCAAACTTTTGTACTGGCGACCCCTTTCATGTAACAAGCCTCTGAGTGTAAGCCCCCCCTTATAAATTAAAAACACTTTTTAACATCGTTATAAATGCTGGAGGCAATGCAGGGCTTGGAGTGGAGGCTGACAGCTCACAACCCCCCATATAATAACCTCACAAACCCCTGAGGGGTCCCGACCCCCAGTTTGAGAACTCTTGCCCTAGTCTGTATTTGTGCATTTGGATTGTCTTCCCTCAGTGTAGCACCTTTCATTTGTCTTTGTTGAATTTCATTTTGTTTATAGCTCAGTTCTCCAGTTTATCAAGATCTTTGAATTTTAGCTCTGTCCTCAAAAGTGGACCCAGAACCCCACTTGAGACTTCCCACCAGTCTGACGACATTCCATTAATAGTTGCTATTTGTGTTTTTTTTTAACCATTATCCTCTAATGGTAGTTCTGCTGAGCCCATATTTCTCCATCTTACTTATCAGGATGTCATGTGGGATAGTGTCTCAAGCCTTGCTAAAGTCCATGTATATTATATCCACCACATTCCCCCCATCCACCAAATAAGTTACCCTGTCAAAGAAGGAAATCAAGCTGGTTTGGTGTGATTTCTAATTAGTAGATCCATGCTGGCTGCGTCCTCCAGGTATTCACAATTTAAATGTTTTATATGTTGCTCTAGTAGTTTTCCAGGTATCAAGGGCAGTCTGATTGGTTTATAGTTCTCTGGCTGCTCCTTTTTCCCCTTTTAAAAGATTTATTAGACTTTTAAATATTTATTTTAATTAATCAGGAAGTAATAAGAGGGTTTCACACAGGAGTAATTAAAAAAAATTAGTTAATACCTATTTCTTCTGAATACCCCAACCCTTAGCGTAGGTAGAGGGAGAAATCAGCAGAAAAATTCAGACTTAACTGAGTTTTTTCTTTTCTCTACAGTTCACATTTAAAACAACATTTAAAAAAGAATAAAGAATTGTAAAGTTTGAAATCCTATTTTCTCTTTTCTTTTGAATGAGCTGGGGCAGAGTAGATTCTACTCTCAGGACTTCAGCAATGGGTGGCTGGATATTGAAGAACTGCTTCCACTGTTTCTCCAGGAAAGCGTGTTTAAATAGGCATCTCTTGGCCTGATGACAGCTTTGTTAAACACTCTTTTGCCTGATTTTCAAATTTGTTTTTAAACTGAACTTCAGATTGTTGAATAGCTTGACATGGTTCAGTATCAATTTAGCCGTCCTTTATAGTTGATCTTTGATAGAGAGGGGTGCCTCCAAGTAAAACAATGATGATCTGAGAAGTATTTGCTGCCTACTATGAACCCAGTTGTGTTTTTGGATTAATTCTGTATATGACTCTGTTCACATGTACTGTGTATGACTGATCTGTATTTTAAAATCCATTCTCACCTGCCATAGTTGTGGACTTCTTACGGATTTGTGTCACCCTTATTTTTGAAACAAACCTTAAATATATGTACATCTTTAGATTATTGTACTAGACTACCTGTACATCTTAATATTTGAAAAGAAAAGTGAGGAAAATTTACAATCCTGCAAATATTCTAATTTGGCACAGATTATCATATGCAATATTTTAGGATTATATTTTTCAAAGAAAGGGCTAAATTGAGGCTTTTCTGCAAGCCCTGAGCTAGAGGTAGCAAGCAGGTAGTTGCATTATCGCAGGAGCAGATAAGGAATCTGATTCTAAATCAGTCATAATCTGGTTCTTATTCCTGCCCCCCCGCCCCCCCCCCCCCCCCCCCCCCAAAAAAAAAAACAAAAAAAAAGACAAAAACGCTTTTGGGAGAAGTATTTTTGCTGGTATGCCTAAAGCAAATTACCTCACCCAGTGTATTTGGAGGTGGAGGGCAAAGTGGCACGAAGGGTCTGCACTCTCCTCCTTCCTGACCACCTGTTCCCTGAACAACTGAAGGGGTGAGGGGATAGTAGTAGCCGAGCAGAGGCTGCTCTCCTTCACCTTCTGTTCCCCATAATGTGTTGGTAACTAGTCCATTGGAGTAATAGTGTACATTATGCTCCCTTGCTTAGGCACATTAGCTAGATCACAGTAGGGCCTGGGATTATCCTCTTCTTTTGTTAACACCATCAGGTTTAAAGGATTGGTTTCCTTTTATTAGATTTTCCAGGTGAAGTCTGGAAAATGTAACTTTCATTAGTTTAGTAAACAATTTTTGTTGTTTTTTTCATGTTGTATATCTTCATTACCTTTTCTCTTTGGGGTGTAAATTGTTTAAGACTTCTTGTCTTTTCCTCCAAACTATTGATCCATAAAAAATAGTTAGTATACTGTGTTATGCAGTTATTGATCGTTTATCTTTCTGATCACTCTCCAAGACCAAAAGGAGTACGGGTCCTGAAAGCCTCTCCCTCTTTACTGTAAAAGAGAATCACAGCAGAAGTATAAATATTAACTTTTCTTTAAGTTTTGTGAAAATATTGAGTATCAGGGAGTAGCCGTGTTAATCTGTATCCACAAAAACATTAAATTCGTCTGCAAATTTAACACTGTTAATTTGGACTTGAATAGGGACTGGGAGTGGCTGGCTAATTACAAAAGCAGCTTTGCCTCTCCTGGAATTGGCACCTCCTCATCTATTATTGGGAGTGGACTACATCCACCGTGATCGAATTGGCCCAGTCAACACTGGTTCTCCACTTGTGAGGCAACTCCCTTCTCTTGATGTGTCATTGTATAATGCCTGCATCTGTAATTTTCACTCCTTGCATCTGAAGAAGTGGTTTTTTACCCATGAAAGCTTATGCCCAAATAAATCTGTTAGTCTTTAAGGTGCCACTGAACTCCTTGTTGTTTGTGAAAATATTGAGACATTCTACTTAGTTGTTCATTATTTATATTACAGTAGTGACTAGGAGCTCCAAACAGTACTGAGACTCCATTGTATTAAGTATTGTACAAATGATTAACATTCAGCAGCAATTTAACAGGTTTGATAACATCCATGCTTTAAAGTCCGGTTATTCTGATTACCTTCTTATCTTTATTCCCATTACCATCACTAAATTTAATTCTGATATAATTTTTGACACTCATCACTCAGACCTTTGAGTTAAAGATTCATACTTTGTCATTCGAAAGTATGGATGCTTCTTGATAACTTTCATTCAGATGGCATTGATTCTAGCTCTGACTTTTTGAGATGGAGGACAGTAAAATCAGGTTGAAATTGAAAGTGCAGGGGAAGTTTTTTGTTCTTGTCTTTTTGTTTTTTTAATCGGAAAGATTTGATTTTGTTTGTGCTGTGTAATGGAATGCTTTTTGAAAAACTAGACTTTCAAATGGTGTATGCCATAGCATTTATTTTCCAGCCATGCAAGTTTGTGAGATATTGGTCCCTTGAATCAGTAGTGTGGGTTTACTTTAAGGTATTAGTCAAAGACTTAGGGTATGGCTACACTTGCAGCCGTACAGCGCTGCCATGGGAGCGCTCCCATGGCAGCGCTTTGAAGTGCAAGTGTGGTTGCAGCGCTAGTGCTGGGAGAGAGCTCTCCCAGCACTGCAGGTACTCCACCTCCCTGTGGGGATTAGCTCCCAGCGCTGGGGCACTGTTTACACTGGTGCTTTGCAGCACTGTAACTTGCTGCGCTCAAGGGTGTGTTTTTTCACACCCCTGAGTGAGAAAGTTGCAGCGCTGTAAAGCGCCAGTGTAGCCAAGGCCTCTATCTAGAAAGTCTTGGAGCTTGCACTAGCACAATTCACTCTCTTATTTTTATAATTACCATTTAAACATCTGACTGCAAAAGAAGGTTTTCCAACACAGTTTTAACTGAGTTTTCTGAGGTTTAGTCATCCAGGACACTTGATGGGCCTTTATTAGCTGAGGTGCCATTTGTTGTTGGGAGGTAGAGTTTGTTTTATTATCAGAGATGTAGGGCATAACCGTGTGAGGTTCTGTATGCTTCCTGTGAAGTTAAGAGCACACTCAGCTCCTATTGGAAAAGGCACTTCGTAGGACCTGCAGAGTGTCTTGTATGCATTTATGCTTGTTCTTGAGTATCTTAAGGTTTGTCTAGATGAACAGTTAGTGAGCAGCAAGTTAGGGTGTAAATATATAGTGTAAATATACAGTGCACTAGCATGCAGAGCATTAACATTTCATGTGGCCCCTATTACTGTACACTGCAAGTTCCCTAATGTACTTTGATCTATTCCACTTGGAAATAGTTTACTATGCCCTACGGAACTTTTAGTGTGCAATAACAGGGCCCATATGGAAAGTTAGTGTGTGGCTTGTGTGCTGTACATTCACACCTCACCTTGTCACTCACTGTTTATCAAGACAAGCCCTAATAGTTTGCAGTTTTGTAGTAGCTAGAGAACCCATGGCTGTCTGTTTCTGATCCTGTGCTAGGCTTTGTTGCAGAAAAACACTTGTACGTAAAGTAACTCACATGCTTATGAATAGTCCCATTGAGTTCCATGAGTGTATACATGTGCATGAAGTGACATACGTGTTTGCGGGATGAAGTCCCTGCTGTGTAAATTTGAAAAATAAGCTTAATTAAAATAAAAAGAATCTAATGCTGGAACTCAACTTGGTTGAAGCTTGGCCTTAAATTAACATCATGCTCTTCTCTCTCACAATTACCCTCTGACTCTTACAGGGCCTGTAATTCTTGCTATCTGATGTACTTTTTACTCTGTCAGCAGTGCACATTAGTCCACGTCAAAATTATGTTTTCTTCATTTTCTAGAGTGAAACACAGTAATAAAGTACAAGAGGAGTACTTAAGAAATGGCATGTTTTTTTCTTTTAAAACATATGAGTTAATTATGTTTTTCCATCTTTTTTTTTTTTCCTTTATGGGATGCATGGAGACTGTGTTGTACACAGGCTTTCTGGTGAAAAGTGGAATAAAAGCTAAATCACAGTATATTTGCCTTTAAATATATTTAAATTTGCTAATTGCATAATCTTCATTAATGTGGAAATTTGGCAAGGGCAATTGTTTGTCTTGTCTCTATGATTAACATAATTAATTATAGTTCAAAAGGAGATATAATTTTGTTTGTTCTTTTCTTTGTTCAGGATGGATTAGATGCTTTGGTGTATGATTTGGATTTTCCTGCCTTAAGAAAAAATAAAAATATAGACAACTTTTTAAACAGATGTAAGTATTTTTAATTTTTTTATAATATTAAATAACAAGTTATAACTAAATATAAATAGTGATTAATAACTAGGATCTAGATTTTCAAAAGTAACAAGTGATTTTTAGTGCTTCAGTTTTGGGAGGCCAATCTTGAAATTTTAAAGGAGCCTGACTTTCAGAAATGACTGAACACCCAACCCTGAAAATCAGGCCCCTTCAAGGTGTTTCAAGTTGGGTACTCCGGACTCATTAGTGACATTCAAAAGTGTAGACCTACATTTTATTTTTTTTTTATATTCTTCTCAGTCCTGAAGATTCACTTTCCCTATCAAAACCTGTGCCAGGACAATCCTTCTGGCAGAAGTGGGGAGCCATCCTTGCCACTGTGGAGCTTGCAGGGGTACTACTAACTATTTAAACAATCCTTTTGCTCCTCCCTTCTTCCCACACCCAGCATACTAGATTCCCAGAAGTGAGGGACTGTACTCTGGTCTAGCACTTAAAATTTTAAGTCATGATAACATTAACTGTTTACATAAGAGTTATACAGTGCTCTGAAGCTGTGCTGAGTTAAGAAAAGATGACTTGTGTGATAAATAAAACTCTTTATTCAAAATCAAATTTACAGTCATCACATTCTTAATATTTTGTATCTTTCCTAAAATAGTAAATCATAAACAGTTATCACAGCACAACATTACTAAAGCCATCACAGACAATATGATTTCAGTAAGCCACAAAGAGTGTAGATTAGCAGGCTATTGGTATGTGATATATTTAGCTGGTTATTGTTGTATAAGGTTTCTTGCCTTAAACTACATGAGAAGCCTAAACCCTGTAGTTGATGTATTTCTTCTTTTTTTGGTATGCTTAGTGCTAGCTGTGCAGAATTCTGCTCTTTTTTGCTGATTTAAATTATTTTTGGTGCACAGGAAAGCTAAAATTCATTTGTTTCTTTGTGGTGTAAGATTCATTAAAAACCCCAGTGCTTGTCTAGTGCAGAAGAACCAAATGAACAAGGAAATATTTTTTTAGTCCTTTAAGGGAGCAGTGAAAAAATCATCTACATAAAATTATGTATTATCTTTTGCAGCTCAAGGGCACCACTGTGTATTACTGCATCATCATTATGGTTAATATTGGCATTTGCTACATTTTGAAAAGAACTTCAGAATTGTAAACTCTTAACTCATCTTGACCCTTTAAATATAATGGCTTTTAAAGTTACCATAAGATTTTTCATAATTATGAAGGCAGCTGTTTTTTCACAGGAGTCATGGTTCAAGTGCTTGCTCGTGTCTGTTCCATTCTAGGTTTGTGCATGCCCATGTGCACAGTTGTTGGAGACTTTTACCTTAGTGGTATCCCTAGGGTCGGCTGTGGCACCCCCCTTGAGTGCCGCGCTCATGTGTCGGTATATTAGGTGCCACCGACCCTATGTCCTCTCAGTTCCTTCTTACTGCCCGTGATGGTTGATTGGAGTGCCTTGTCTTGTCTTTAGCAAGAGTGTTAGCGGTTATTCATAGTCCTTTTGTTCTACCTATTCTATACATAGTTAGTAGTTAGTTAGTTAGGGTATGTAGAGTCCTGGCTGGGACTTTGCCCCCGAGCAGGGCATCCCACACTCATCCAGCTTCAAGCCATGTGCATCATGCAGCAGGCCGATGCCTATCAGTGACCCCCACGACAGCTGCCTGAAGTGTTTGGGGAAGACCAAAGAAAGGACAAGTGTTGGATTTGTAAGAACTTTTTTGTCTCCGTATACAAAAGAAGTGGGATATCCGCTTAAGGGCCCTCTTCCTGGAGGCTGTGCTCTGCCCCATGTCGGAGCCCTCCATTGCAGAACCTACACTCAGTACTTTGGCTTCGGTGCAGAGTGCTTTGGCACTGGCAAGGGAGAACAGTACCAGGTGAAGAAGCACCAGAAGAAGAGGAGCATCTTGGCACTGAAGGACAAGGGGTCTGTGAGCAAATGACCTTTGTTAGGCCATACGCCCACCGTGAGACTTCATGGGGATAGCACTGAGGTTGGACCCCGAGCCTGGCTAAGGATCCACCCCCGACCCCAGGAAGGAGCGAAGGTCCCCAGCCTCTCCCAGGGCCGTCAGGACCCGAAGCAGTACTGGTGGCCAAAGAGGAAAGCCGACTGGCTCTGCAGGCGCCACACCAGGTGACTGTCCCAGCTATGACCCCAGCACCGAACGGGAAGCCTATGGGAGTGCAGCCTCATTGGAGAGCAGAGCACCTCCGATCACTGTACTGCAGGTGCACATCCCCGTCTCTGTGACCTTGGACCCTGGCGCTGTATCCTAGCTCTCCAACTAGACAACCTAGGTCCCCGATGCTCTCCCCACCTACTAGGTGCGGGACGCCGGAGCCGCAACACCGTTCCCCGTACTGCAAGTATTGGCGAATTTCTGGCCACAGGTCGCGTAGGCCCTGGTCACTCTCCCCCAGGTGGTCTAGTCATCAGTCACTGTCCTAGAGGGGCTGCTCGGAAGCATGGCACCAGTCCTTGTCTCCCCGGTACCACTCCTCTGGCAGACGTCGCGACTTGCATTTGCCTCAGCAGGCAAACCCTGGTTGCCACTGTGGTTGCTGAAGGGGCAGTGATCTGGATCAGAACAAAAATTTGGCCCGGCACCCCAGCAAGGGAATTCTCCTCCTACGCAAGAGATAGTCACAGCACCAACCACAGTGTCGTCGCAGTAGGGGCAGTGGCTTACCCAGTGGCAGTACTGGAACCCATGAGAGGGTGCTAGTGATGCCAGTCACACATTCTCAGCCCTCCCAGGCTGCCTTGGATAAGCCAATAATGGTACCTCTGGCACCTCAGCCAGAGCACGGTACTGAGCCAGACGTGGCACCAGCGCATCGGACACCAGCACCAAAGGAGCCTTCCCCAGACAGGAGGAATGCACACCTCTGCAAGTGGCACAGTCCTCGTCATGCCCTGACAAGGCCAGTCCCCTGGACAACTTTAAGGAGCACCACACCCTCCTTCAATGGGTGGCTGAGAACTTACACCTCCAGGCTGAGGAGGCCGACGAACTCTTCAGGGTGATTTCGGCCACCACCCTGGCTCGGGTCTCATTGCCTGTACAGCCAGGCGTCCTTAATTGCCAAGTCATTGTGGCAAACCCCGTCCTCTATTCTGCCGACATCCAGGAAGGTGGAAGAGAAATACTACATCCCTGTGAAGGGATTTGAATATCTCTATATGCATCCCCCTGCAGCACCACTGGTTGTGTCCTCCGTGAATGAAAAGGGACAGTGGGTCAAGTTAGCAGCATGCCGAAGAATGAAGAGGCCAAAAGACTTGATTTGTTTGGCAGAAAAGTTTATTCGACAGCTAGCCTACGATTCAGGGTCTCTAATCACCAGGTCTACTGGGACGCTATACTTTCAGTCTCTGGGACTCCCTGAATAAATTCAGAGAGGCCCTCCCATAAGACCATGCCCAGAAGTTTGCCACGCTGGTGGATGAAGGCACGTTGGTTGCCAGGGGTCTGACTTGGTGGCCTGGGTGGTCGAATCTGTGGTGGCCATGAGACACAGCTCTTGGCTGCAGTCCTCTGGGTTGTCCCAAGAGAGACAGGCCACGATCCAGGACTTCCCTTTTGATGGCACTGGGCTCTTCTCTGAGCTTACGGACTCATGGCTACACTGCCTTAAAGATTCCTGAGCCACCCTCTGCTCCCTTGGCCTTCATCCCCTGCAACAGTCTAGGAAGCCTTTCTGTCCTTTACCTCCTCCCCCGCAGCAGTCTAGGTCCTGGGGAACTCCCAGAGTGGGCTTCCACAGGAGGAAGGATAACGACAAGGGGGCATAAGCAGTGATACCTGTCCTGGCTGTATAACCTGACCCTCCCTGAATCCAGGGAGGTCAAGTAGTTGTTTTGAGGGTGCTCCCAAGGATGGAGCCTGAGCCAATCTGATGGATCCATCCCTCCCCTTCCTCAACCACCTCCGCCCTTTTCTGGTCAGTCTGATCCCATATCACCTTGGACCGTTGGGTGCTTGATACAGTTTTGTCGGTCTGTACCCTACAGTTTACTGCCAACCACTCCTCTCACCCCCCTTCCCCGTCCCTCTTTAGGGACCCATCTCATGAGCAGCTCCTCGTTCAGGAGTCGTCAACCTCCTTCACCTCGGCTGTGTAATAGTTTGAGGGATTAGGAATCAATAAATGAGGGTTAATGGTGTTACATGGCAAAGTAGATAAAAATCAATGATTTTTAAAAAATCAGATTTTAAAAATGTAAATTTTTCTTTTTAAAAATTAATCCTTTTGAAATTATGACAACCTGTATTAATGCCTAAAATTTACCATAATCTATTAAAAATAATTTAAATAAATAAGCAGTATGTTTGCTGCCAAAGTTTTAAAGCAAATCACACTATTAGCCACTGACTTCCAACAGTCTAAGCACCTAGAACCAGAGTTTGCTGTAGTACTAAACTAACTTGGCATCAGTAGCTTTTTGCAGGAACACAGAGAATATTTTTTTCTTTTCAGTTTATTCAGCTTGGTTCAGTTCAATGACTAGTTCATTCAAAGTTAAGAAACGGATATGGAGTTGAAAACAAGCATTCCTGCATTTTTCTCTTTCAATCTGCAAATAAAAACTAGATATGAGAGGATGAGATCTATTAGTTCTAAAATGTTGAAGGACATGTTGACTAGAAAAACTGTTTAAATCGCTAGCTTTAAATAGTACTACTTTTATTGAATAAATCAGTTTTAAATGCAAAACTTGTTTTAATAAACTTTGTCTTACGTCCAGCTCATTTAAGGTTAACATTAAAAAAATCAAGAAAACATTTAAATGTTTTTGTGCATTTTAATGTAATTCCAATTTCTAGCCAAATAGATCTTGACACAAGTTATGAATAAAAATTAATCATCCTCTAGTGAATAAGAAATGTTTCATTTACCATTTTCTATCATAAAAAAAGTAAAAATGATGACTGCAAAGGTATGTTAAGCTATATAATTGCTTAAATCAATGTGTGTAGATATAGTGTGTCCTGGTTAGCAAAAAGTTTCTAATTCAGTTGCAAATTCAACATGTTGTAATGGTTGCCAACCATTGAGAATCAGCCTTTAGCAAAATAACTAAAGTACAAATGCAAAACAAGATTAAAATGGATTATTTAAATCATGGTTTCCTGCTTGCTTGATTTTAAATCATGATTAAAATTACTGATTTTAATTGCTGTGATTTTAAATCGGTCCACCATGTCACTTGATGACAGAGAGGTTGCAGATACTGGTCTGGGTGTTACTGTGGACTGAATTGACAGGCATTATGATAGTGTTTTGTAATGTATTAAATGTTAAATAATGTTGTTAAATAGTTTTAAATTGTGTTTATTGCATAATAGGGGATAATTTGATTAAAATAATGCAATTTATGACTTAATATTTTTACTTTAAATTTGAGTTTGTGCCTTTTTTCCATGATCACACAATGACTTTTCAAATAATCTTACTGTTACAAATTACTAGCCCTAAAATAGTGTATAATGAAAGCTAAAATGAGTAGAGCCTACTTTAGTTAAGGCCTTTTTTGCTGTGGACTGATTGCTCAGATGCTTAAGAACAAGTTTTTTGTTTAACTTCCCACAGTTGAAGTTACACCTGAGCTAGCATAACGTTGTTATCGTGAACATATTGTGTACTCAGTTGTTTTCAAAGAAGGTGTGGTGAAACTTCATTGGAGAAAGGAGAAGCTGGAACTAGGCAAATAGAATACTCAATACAGCAATTACAATTAATGTAATTTTGATTATTAAAAAACCTATTAGGCTCAGAAAAACTCCCAATTTTGCATTAGTGGTAAGAAAATGAAACTCACACAGTTGCATCTTCATTAAAACCTATTTCTCTAAGTAAAAATTACATATCGCATATAAGCATAAAAATATAGCCTGAAATAGTATCAAGGTGGAGATGTATACAACAAAAAGCAAAGAATATAAGGTTTTATAATAGGTAAGATGACAGTGTTCTGTGTGCATAAATACTTTACCAAAACACAGTTGGGTGAGTCTGGGTGAGTGGTTGCCATAAAGAAATACAGTCAAGTCTTATTTGGTCCATATTGGTTGGGTTTTTTGTTTTTTAAAGCTTTTATATAACCTAAGACACATTGAAACAAATCTGATTATTATTTTTTAGTTCCAGTGGAAAGCAGTTTAAAAATAAAACAAGAAATACTCCCTTGCAGTGTTTGCAATCTAAAGGTTGTAGCATTGTTCTAAAACGCGAAAGTGAAGTTGAATATGAACAGAACTGAACTTGCCACTTTGCTTTCACAGTCCAAGTTGAAAGAAGTGCAAAAAAAAAATAATTAAAAATTGTCAATTATAATAACTTAGTGTATTTTAACTACATTTTCTTGCTTTTGTTACTTTTTAAATTTCAACTCCAATTCTTCTGCATTTTGAACAAACAGAATAATTATACCGTAAGATAAAATGAGAAAAGATCACAGCAATGTATTTACCCAAGCAGATTCAAATTAACGATCTGGTGAGGGCACTCCAACCCATAGATTGGGCATTCCACTCCTTACTCTGTTTGGTATGCTCCAGGCAAACTGGGAAGTGGAACCAGTGAATAAAGTACTTCTTGTGCCTGATACACATATATCTAACAGATCCTGGAGCACCCAGACACTGAAGAACAAGCCCCAGAAAAGTGAGAGAGGTGATGTGTATTCCTTTCTTTGCCATGATTGGGGAAGGGGAGAGAAGGGGACATACCATTGGAGGAGGAGAAAAGTGGTGTTAATTCCTCTTCACAGTGATACTTCCTCTCAGTTTCTATCAGGTCTATGTGATTATCCAAGTTTACTGCACACCTAGAAGGCAAAGCTGATATTAAAAAATGTAGCTCCAAACAGCGCTTAGAATAGTACCTGTCCAGCATACACTTCCAGTGGTTATGGTGACACGAGCAAACTGTCCTGGGATTCCTCTAGTGTTCCTCTTCTTTATTGTTGACCTTGGCTAGTAGGTGGGTGATAAATTTTTCAGCTACGCTTGCATCTATTTTTGTTTTTAATTTGGGTCTCTTCATATTGTTTTGTTGTTAAGGCTAGGATGCATTAAGATATTTCCATTTTTTCCACATACAAGATCCACAGATACATTAATCAACGGGCTTTCAGCCTATGTACACCTACGTAGTCAGACCCAGACCTGTCAGACACTGATAGCAGAGGGCATAATCAGCTACTGAAAAGCCTACCAGTTTTTCATTGTGTTTCCATAGTGTCAAGCTTTACAAGACTTCTTGCAGCAGAGCAAAAACATTCATATTAAAAAACCAAAAAAAAAACCCTCCCCAAAAAAACAACAAAACTTGCTGCTGTATCTGTGTTCTTGGTACTACCCCCTACAGGGGGATTTAAAAGTCCTGTTCCTCTCTACTGCGGAAACACCCTGCCTATCTCCCATTCTTATTCTCACCCTGATTGCAGCATGGAGAATGCCTAGAATAAGGGGGAAACATGGACATGTGCCATCTGCCCCACACAGGAAAAGAAAAATACCCCTAAAAAGGCTGTAGTGCTCAGGAAAGCTAAATCCAGTTACCAGCACAGGAATCTTTCGTCTATATCGAAGAGAAGGAAGCACAAATCCAGACGATGCAGGTGTAGGAGCTCCTCATTTCCTCCTTGGGGGGAGGGACGACTTTTAGAGTCACAACAGGAACCACAGGAGGAGAAAAGCAGGAAAAACTTTAAGGCAGAAATCAAGTACATACTTATTAGGGCAGTTTACATCCAACTTTTGAGGAAATGTCAAAGACAAAGAGGAGCCAGTTCAGAAGAGCAGTAATACTACAGACAGGTAGTATCATTCAGGATTCAGAATTGAACCATATGTTTTTCTCAACCCAGCCTACATAGACGTGATCAGAAAAGAATGGGAGTTCCTAGGAAAACCTGAGACTAAGCAAGATGACTAAGAAATGTGTGCAAGTTTAAATAAGATTTCATTTCCCTTCTTAATGTTGATGTGGCACTGGCATCCCTAGTTAAGTGTAATGCAATACTTACAGATGGAGAGTTAAGTCTTAAGAACCCCATAGACGGGAGGATGGATACAGCGCTCAGAAGAAGTTCCGAGTTCTCGCATAACTGAAAACTTTCATTGCATCCAAATACTTTGCCTGAACAGTATTGGCATGGATAGAAGATCTGTCTGAATCTATCATCTCATATAAAGAAAGTGCCGCAGTTTGTCTCTCTCTCCTGGAAAGATCTCCCTGGCATAAGGCTGTATTTATGAAAACTCTCTGAATGCCCACCAGTATTCAGCAAGAGTGATGGGCTACAATGTGGTTATCCATTGACATGTGTGATTGCGCAGTTGGAAGACATGTCTAAGCTTATGTGACTTTATCCGTCAGTTCTACAAATAATTTTCCTTTTAATATTCTGATAATGCTAAAGTCGTGACAGATTCCTCAGTCAAAGAAAAGTCGACTCTGTCTCCTGACAGGCCCCACAGGAGGGAATATAAATCCTATTCCAAACCCAAGCAATCCTTTTCAGGCTTCCAGACCAGCAGGTTTGGCAGACAAAATAATTTCTGTTACTCCTGGGGAAAGTGGTTAGATCCAGAGATGGCAAGTCCAGGTTTGACCCATCCACCTTCTAGTGGTGATTCAAGTCTTCCTGAACAACTCCTGTCTCACTGCCACATCAAAATGGAATAGACCATTGCAATGGTGATCGTCTCCTTCAGTTTATAGATTGTTGGCCTTGAATTGCTTCCAGCAAGTGGTTTCTGAAGATTGTCCAGAGAGGATTTACAAATCTGTGTTTAGTTCCTTCAAAATGGTTCACAAACTTAGTCTGCAGTAGGAATTTAGAGTTTATCGTTCAGTGTATTATAAGCTCATTATCAAATTTCAGACAACAAGGGAGATATCCATTCGTATGGAAGCTGTCTCAACTGACAGGCTTTTAGGTGTAGCTGGCCATGCTCTCTCCTATCAGCGATAGACTGGTCTGCTTCAGCCTTTGTAGCTGCATACAGGCTAAGAGCCCATTGATTAATTGGTCTGTAGACCTTGTAAATCAAAAAGAGGACATTTTGCATAAGATAAGTTTTCCTATTACAAGCAGCAGATTCTGTATGACTTATGTTACTGTAACATGATATTGTCTAAGGGAGTTGTTTAAGAATTTAATGCACATATAGTGGCTATCTTTCAGACATTTAAGTTGCACTTTGCAAATGCCCACAAAGCCCAACTAGCCATTTTATAATATTTGGACCTAAATTGCTGTAAACAATGCATTTTCATTTACTCTGTTAAGATACCAAGTGGTACTTCAATACACTACAGAATAAATTATTTCAAAATTTTTGCCTTTCAAAATGAGTCGGTGGTCTTTAGTTTTTTTAAAAAAAAAGTCAACAGTCACAAACCACCCTAAATTTTATTTTGATTTACATCTTCTTTAAAAACAAAATAAGTATCTATTATAGTAACTTAAAGAAAAAATTGCATCTGGTGTTATTCAAATGCCAGTTTTAGCCTTATGTTATTTAAAGTGGCTGAAATATGAATCCTGTGAAAAACAATAGCTGAGTGTATAGTATTAACCATCTGTTTGATGACAGAATAAAAGTTTCACATTTTTTTTAATCTTTCTGTCCTTTGATCCTTCAGAAACGAGTGACATTAACCTGGTCATAGGCTAAGTTTGTCTGAAACCATTTGAGGCAAACTTTCACATCATGTCTTGCTTTTATTTGCATTAGTGTGAAGACTTTTCCTGCAATGTTGACAGTCTTCTTGCAATGGGATTGTTAGGCAACCAATTTTTGACAAACAGAAAAGGATTGCCATGGTGATTTTGTTATATTTCAACCCCATCCAATCCTACTGATCCTCTAGCCTTAGACCAAGTCAACCTTGCTTGAATGGTCAAACAACTTAAATTAGATCTTATGCCGTTGACTAAAGATTCTAACCATTTTACAGAATCTGAATCACACTTGTAACTCTTTATTTCTGTAGCATAGTTTATTAAAATCTGTGCATGGTATATACTGCTCTGTAAACCAGGGGTTTACATTAGAAAGCAAGGGAAAAGAATATTCAAACCACGGTATGCAGTTTTATGAAAACTCCTTGTTACTGGAATTCAGCTGCATTCCTGCTGCTTTATTTTAAATTGGCCCTTTTTAATATGAAAATTAATTTCTGCATGCATCTTTTGTTTTTAAACGTGCTCTGTATATAGGACAACCAAGTAATTTTTAGTAGCATGCCAAATAATTATTTAAAAATAATCTTGATTACCGCAATATGAATTCCTCCCCTCACAATTCTTTCAAAACTTTTCTTTTTGGTCTAAAATTCTATTTTGGAAATAAAACAGGATTATTGCTGTGAATGTTAGAAAATGGAGCTGTTTAAAAGCTGTTCTGTGCTTGTACCAAAATGTGAAGCTTTTCCATGTAGTCTCATGCCAGTGCTGACCCATATGGATTAAAATAGCCTGTTTTTAATCTATGACCAAATTTGGAATTAGAATATCTGCCCACTGGGAGTTTGTAAATTTTTGTAGTTTAAAGAATGACAGGTTTATATAAATAATTACAATGATTCTCACTGCATGTTTTAAATTAAAATCCACTTTTTCAACTACAGAAAAGTAATAAAAGTACCAGCAGTTTGTTGTCTAAGGAGCTTGTTTAAGTGTGTTTTATACTTGTGATATGGTGGTTTCTCAAATCTTTTCTCAAATCTTTTACATACATGCCCTTTTAATGATGGTCTTTTTATATTGTTCTGTAGGTCACCTTAGATGCAGAATTTCCCCATTCCAGTAGCTTTTTCAGATATTTGTTTTGAATGTGAGCTTTCGCCATTTAAACTGTTTCCTTTTTAGCTTGGTTGTGCAACGAAGTTGTTGTACTGTGACATTTTTCTGTTACCATGGTAATGAAAGTGAGGTAATGGATTCAGAATACAGATTTCCATAAGATGAGCAAGACTTTGTCTTAAACGTATTTTTTAATAAGCATCAGATGTTGTAAGAACAGTTATCAGTAAATGAAATGTAAATTAATTTTTCTGTTAAATCCAGTACACTTGAAAGATTTTCTTAATATGAAAGTTCCTTTCTAATGTTTTTAATGTTACTCCTGGGTGAGTTCTGTGCACAGTCTTTTTAAATTCTGTAAAATTCTGCATGTTTTGTCAAAATAACACAATATAATCATGCCAGTTTCAATTATTTTGGTAATTTTATTTCAGAATATTTGTCAGTAACAATACAGACAACAGAAAAGATTGAGGAAATATATTTTAAAAAATAGATTCCTTACTAGGAATATTAATATACAACTTTATGTAATAATTCATTTTAACTACAGTACAGAAACGGTGACCTCTCTTGCGGCTTCCCTTTTCCTCCCCCTCAGAATCAATTATTCTGCAGGAGTTGAGAGGGAAATAATCTGCAGGGGACATTAATTCCCCTAGGTGTATAATGTGTATTCCTCTGCAGTATTCCCCTAGGTGTATAATGTGTAGCACTATAATAAGCTGTATAGAAAGACAGTGAAGGCTTTATTAATGAATTACTGTACTGTTTTAATGCTTTATTTTTTCTCTTTATACAGATAAAGACACAATTAATAAAATCAGAGATTTGCGCATGAAAGCTGAAGATTATGAAGTTGTGAAGGTGATTGGCAGAGGTGCATTTGGGGAAGTTCAGTTGGTAGGTTATATTTCTGTGTGTAAATAGAGTTGGATTTTGCTTTATGATACTCAGTGCTACTTACCTTTTTATTTTTAATAAGATTTTTAAAAATTAAGTTAATCTTTTAATATATAAGACCATATTTATATAGGGACCATAAACCTAGTGAGAATTTTATTCTTGGAAAGAACATTTTCTAGGAGCGTAACTTTTAATACTAACATGCAGAACATCTGAGCTGAATGTGCATTTTCCCTGCCTAGAGGCTGAGTACCCTCTCTATATACTAGTCCTGGCCACTGCAACTCTAGGAATTTGTGAGACAGCTCTTCAGCTGGTGTAAATGTCATAGGCCCATTGATGTCAGTAGTCTCTGACAAATTACATCAGCCGAGGAGCTGCCTTCAAAACCTGAACGCAGATTTTCCACATATAGCATTTTTTGTGGTGAGTTAACAACCAGGCCTGCTCATATTGAATTACTGAGTTGGGTTGCTGCTGGAAGAAATGTAAAATAAGGCAAATGTGCTCTTCAAAATATTTATTTTTCTTTTTATGTTAGTTAACAAAAATATTTACACTTTTATTAAAAACAAATAAATGCAAATTACAGAGCAATTACTGTGTACATGGACGTTAGTTTTTAATATTCCTAGCAAATGTTCTGTTCTGGTAGTTGTGTTGTAGTTAGAAAATGCAATTTTATACCATGTAGATCAGTAGAATAATTATTTTTACCAAAGAACTGTGAAGAATTAGATAAAATTGGTGAACTAAGGTAAAATGCTCAAAGCAGAAAAAATACTGAATTAAATATTTTAATAGATTGTCCATATGGATAGTTAATCTATTTTTCTATATCTTAATTTTATCTTCAAAGGTAAGGCATAAATCTTCAAGGAAGGTGTACGCTATGAAACTACTGAGCAAGTTTGAGATGATAAAAAGATCAGATTCTGCATTCTTTTGGGAAGAAAGGGACATTATGGCTTTTGCTAATAGCCCCTGGGTTGTTCAGGTATAGTGATACCACTGTTCATATTTTTGATTTATAGTAGGGTGCTTTTGTTACATCACTGGATAAATCACATTGTAACTGAAGAATTATTTAAATTTTCATTTCTAGCTTTGTTTCCTAAGCAATTTACAAAACTGTCTTTTTCAGATAAGTTGAAATGTTTTGTTAGGAAAAGCCAGTGAAAATTTGAAAGTTGCAAAAAACCAAAATTATAGTTGTTATAATTCTTTTTAAAATTATATTAAATTAAGTCGTTATGTTCTGAATTGATAAATAGTAAAATAATTTTGTTAAAATTGTTGTCTGCTTGACAAGAATTCTTTGTTTCACCCCAGTGTATGTGACAATTATTCACGTAAAACATATATCTTTTTAAAAAACAAGTAGATGGACAAATATATATCTATATTTTCTCTATCTTTGGTAAATGAGGCTAAATGCAAATTTTGAAATGAGATGAGAGAAATCATAATTGGGCAATGTGGTATTGTAGATTTGTGGTGATAAATGTAGTTTACCCATATAATTTACAGTATGAACTTTTTTCCCCAAGCCTCACTTTCTATTTTGAAATAGAAGGACTGGATCTTGCAAAGACTTACACATATGCTAACTTGCTCAGTGGTACTACTCGTAATTTTAAGAATGGAGTCTACATCTTTGTTGGGTTATGGTTTAAATGACCTAACTTTCAGGATCAAACTCATGTAAGCCTTATTTACTTGGGAAAAAATCATGCTAGTATTTTTCTAGACAATGATTATCTGGAAAGATGTTTGCATTGTTTCCAAACAATATGTAAATTCAAGAGCCATTAATTCACTGGTACTGTTTATTTTGAGCAGATCTATACCAAAAGGTGAATTTTTACTTTTTTTTAAAAAAAATTGTAACTCACTTTTCAGACTGTATGATTTGATAGAAGAATGATAAATTTGCAATAGTAAATCAAATTCAGTAACTAGGGCTATAAGAACACTGCAGAAAATTGAGAAAAATTGAACAGTTTTCATTCATAACTCGTACATTTTTATAGACAAATACACTGTCCTGGATTACTTGATGCATTTGTTAGACGATGACCAGTTTGCAGTTCTGTCCAATACTTTATTTTAATATCCTAAATAAAACAGCTATCTAAAGAAAATATACAGGCACTTCAGAAAAAATGCAGGCAGATATCTTTGATCAAGTATTACCTTTTTTATGTACACCTCTACCTCGATATAACGCTGTCCTCGGGAGCCAAAAAATCTTAACGCGTTATAAGTGAAACCTCATTATATCAAACTTTCTTTGATCCACAAGAGTGCGGAACCTCACCCTCCGAGCACTGCTTTACCGCGTTCTATCCGAATTTGTGTTATATTGGGTCGCGTTATACAGGTAGGAATGTATTTGTAAACTAATCAGCTGTCTCATTTAATTGGTGGAAGCTTGTTGCCCAGTTACATAGGTGTGTATAGTCTGAGAGTGATCTTAGTATTCATTGAGCCAGAGTCTTTCTCACTCCTTTAAACTACTCTTTGGCAGCATAAAGAGGCAGAAGACAACAGAAATGGTGCCCCCTCTTCATCAGGGGAATTCTGGTTGAAAAAAGCTGCTAGAATGGCTCTAGTAATTCTACAAATCTTTAAGTGTTAAAACATTTGCAATGAAATCCATTGGATTAATACAATATGGAAAATTTTCAAGCTTTTATTTTAAGATATACTGACTATTTAGTTACTTATTTTTGTTTGTTTTATAGTTATTTTATGCATTCCAAGATGACCGTTACCTTTACATGGTGATGGAATATATGCCTGGTGGGGACCTTGTGAATTTAATGAGCAACTATGATGTTCCAGAGAAATGGGCAAGATTTTATACTGCAGAAGTTGTTCTTGCGTTGGATGCAATTCACTCAATGGGTTTTATTCACAGGTGCATATATAATTACTATAGTTAAACTAGAACTATATTAATCTTTACTTTGTCAGAATGTCTTTATAAGAATTACTTAATCTGTTTTTAAATTGTTGCTGGTATTATTACTACATGGTTATTTCTCTAGACACCTTCAAAATTTCTTAGTGTGAGAAAATGCAAAGCTGAGATGCTAATTTTCAATATAAGATATTTTCAGCAAATTGACAGTACTCGAGTATTCTGTTCTCTGCCTAAGTTTGGGATTTCTGGGGTTTGCCCACTCTACAGGTGATAGAAACAAAATCAAGATGGATCTAATAATCTATCCCAAGCCTTGGTACTAAAATTTTTAGTTTGATTTCTTTCCTGAGTAGTGAAAGCATATGGTTTAGTAACTGGATAATAGTATTTGGTAGTGTCCATTACTAGGTACTATTATTTATTAGATTTGTTGTAGTAGTGCCTAGAGAGCAGGGCTAAACACTGTACAAGCACCTAGTAAGGGATAGTCCCTGTGACAATTTGTTTACAATTTAAAGGAACAAGAAGACAAAGGGGTAAGAGGGGAAACAGAGTCCTAGACAGGTAGCGTGATTTACTAAAGGTTGCACAGCAGGTCTCTGACAGGAATAGAATTTAGATTGGGACTCAGGAGACTCAATGCCGTAATCCACTGGACCATGCCACAATATTTGCATTAGAATATATCTCTAATGACCTCTAATCAGGCTTGCATCTAATCAATTATCACATCATAATCAGGGCTTTGGAGCTGTGCTCCGGCTCCGCTCCAGCTCCAGCTCCAGGCAAAAACCTGCAGCTCCACTGCTCTGGAGCTGCTTCACGCTTCAGCTCCGGGCTCTGCTCCAAAGCCCTGGTTATGATGGGATTGAATGAATCTGAGGATACCGTGCAATCTTTCTATATTTGTTCTACTTCATGAGTGATCCACTCCAATAGATTTAATTTAGTTTTGTCTCCAAAGAGAGATGTGAGAAGAGGATACAAATATGAGAACAATACAGAGAGAATATAGATTGGTAAATGAAGTAGCTCTTTCAGACTCTTACTAACAAGGTAACATGGAAAGAGAAAGTCATGGAAAGGAAGAATACTATCTGCAACTATTGCAATTATTTTTCAACTCCCTAGACATGTATTTCAGCCTACGTTTGTTAGTTGTGCCACGGGAACAAAAAACTAATATATACCACACTTCCATTCACAGTCCTCATCTCTGATTTTTATCCATTCCTTCTTATTTGGAATAACAGAGTGGCTAGATGTAATACACCAATTTTAATTATCCTTTTTTTTCCCCCCTAAAGAGAACTCAATCGTCATTAGTTGATACAGAAATAAAAATAGCTGCATAATCAGTGAGAGGCTTGTCTTAGTAAATAACATATCTCTAAAGCCCTGCAAATCTGCAGATATCTGCTTTATATCTGTGGATGTGGATACAAATTTTGTATCCATGCAGGGCTCTACATATATCTCTGTATTTCTCATTTTTGTTATGATTAAGAACAGCAGAATAACAATATAATATTAATTTTAATATTAATATATTAATATATTAATAATAAATTACTGGACTCTTAATCAAAATACAGAGTTGAAATAAAACCTCAAAACCACTAAACAAAGGAACATTAGCATATTATGTTTCTTTTCAACTAAAGCAATCTTAAATACAAATTTTCTGCTGTATAACAGCATAAGTTTAAACAGATTATTTTTAATTAAATATGTATAGTGAATTTCATCGTGAAGGATCCCAAAATACTTTGCATAGTGTATACATTTAAGAATCACTTATCCACATCTGAAATACAATCACATCTAGGGTAGATTATAATAGCTATTCTGTGGTTAGCATTTGTGTAAAGTTTTTGGATTTTTATTTAGTTAATTGGGAACTGAAGAATAATTGCTCCAACTGAAATAAGGGTAATTTTAGGTTGAGGCAATGTAAATAGCCAAATTGCAATTTGGCCAGCAGGTCAGGTTTAATGCATATATTTTTGCAAAAAAGACTACTGCAAGAGTTAGATGTTGGTAGGATTAATATTATACATAATTAATAATTAGCCATATCAAACAGTCAAAATCAATTCCCATTATATAAAAGTGCATGTGTGTTGCTAAAGTTAGAAAGTTAAACCGCAGAGGAAACTGCTCACAGTATTAATAGGTAGGTTGTTGAAGTTACAGATTTGTTTTTGATTAGAGTAGACTCTTTTTCTTTTGGATTAGTTTATTTAAATTTAAGACGTGAAGAGAGCAAGTGAGGAAAATAACTTTTCCATTCCAAACAATGAACAAAAAACAGACAGCAGCTGAAGTTTCTCTGTTCTAGAAAACCTAGTGTGTGTTATGAATTTCAAAGTTCTTCAAATGCTTGTCGATATATATTCCACTAGTGGTGTGCATCTTCCCCAGGCACTTAAGTTGAAAATCTTTTGGCCAACAGTGCATGTTGGAGGCCACACCTGTGTCTCATGAAAAAGTGTCTCATGCCTCCAACTGAAGATGCAAAGGCTGGGGCATCCCCAGCTCTCTCTTGGTTCCTTCTCACCACCTGTGACTGAAAGTTGGAATTGCAGCGTCCAAGCTTCTTCACGCACAGAATGGCATATTCTTTGTTATGTAAATAATTATACTGAGATTAATCCAGTGCAGAAGGACATTTTCATTAGGAAGGGATTTGAGGAACTTGAGTTTGAAGAGTAATACCCAGGTTTTTGAACTGAACCTATGTTGTCTGACTCTCAGTTCAGTGCCTTAATGAGAAGACCATACTTACTGATATTGGAAATTGTGGGGGTAATTTGACTGAGAGTTTGAATAATTGGAGTGGGGCAAAAGAAACACTTGTGTTTTTTTTAAGTGTCTTCTTGCCAGCTTAAGTGTCTTAGTGTCTTCTTGTTATGTCACATCAGAAAAATAGTTCTTTCTTGTTTTGGTAAGTGAAACTAATGTGTCAAATTATGTACAATGTAATATTTTTCAGAGATGTGAAGCCTGATAATATGCTGCTGGATAAAGCTGGTCATTTAAAACTAGCAGATTTTGGTACTTGTATGAAGATGAATAAGGTTGGTATATTTAAACCTTGAATCTAGCACTGGTATTTGAGGAGAGCATCCAGTGGATATTGTTCTTTGGGATTCCATCTGCTATTGATTGATTGACTTTCTCTGGTGCGTAGCACTATTGTGTTTGAGCACCTCACATCTGTTAACAAATTTAGCCTCACAGCATCCCTTTTGAATTAGGGAGATGTCATTGTATCAGTTTTACAAATGGGATGTTTAAGCATTAAGAGATTAAATGCCTTTCAGTCACATAGGAATTCTGTAGCAGAGACATAAAAAGAACCCTAAGTGTCTTGGTACTTGCCTTAGTCATAAGAAAATCCTTCCATATCCCAGTGTATACTAGTTTTCACAGTGTGTACCATGGAAAATTAATTGTTGAATTGTGTACTATGGTTTCAGTACCAAGAGAGCAAATAACATTTGTATCCTCTGTTTTTACTGTTGGTTAAAAGGAGACTGTTAAAAGTACTGACACCTCTTAGGGTATATCTACGCCACAGGATTATTCCGATTTTACAGAAATTGATTTTTGGAAATGTTGTATAAAGTCGAGTGCACGCGGCCACACTAAGCACATTAATTCGGTGGTGTGCGTCCGTGTACCAAGACTAGCGTCAACTTCCGGAGCTTTGCGCTGTGGGTAGCTATCGCACAGTTCCTGCAGTCTCCACCGCCCATTGGAATTCTGAGTTGAGATCCAATGCCTGCTGGGGCCAAAATATTGTCGCGGATGGTTATGGGTAAATGTCGTCAGTCAATCCTCCGTCCGTGAAAGCAACGGCAGACAATCATTTCACACCCTTTCCCCAGGATTGCCCGGGCCGATGCCATGGCATGGCAACCATGGAGCCCGTTCAGCCTTTTTTCACTGTCACCATAGGTCTACTGGATGCTGCTGACAGACGCGGTACTGCAGTGCTACACAGCAGCATCCCCTTGCCGTTGCAAGTTGACAAAGACGGTTACCAGTCATACTGTACTGTCTGCTGCTGTCATGGGTGCTCCTGGCCGGCCTTGGTGACGTCGGTCGGGGACGCCGGGGCAAAAATGGGAATGACTCCAGGTCATTCTCTTCTTTAAGTTTTGTTTAATGGAGAGTCAGTCCTGCCTAGAATATCAGCAAACCTGCTAAAGAACCAGAGAGGCAAACGGGCTCTCCAGATCAGAGCCCCAGACATCCCACAGAAATGATGAGCTGCATGCCATTCTAGGGAGAGCCCCTGCAACAACTCCACCTTTTGCTTCCCTCCTGGGCTACCGTGGCAGTTATCCCCCCCATTTGTGTGATGAAGTAATAAAGAATGCATGAATTTGAAACAACAATGACTTTATTGCCTCTGCAAGCAGAGATCAAAGTGGGGAGGGGAGGGCGGCTGGCTTACAGTGAAGTAGAGTGAACCGCCATTCTGCACTTGCTCAGCCTATAGCTGAAAATGGGAAGCTGTGATAAGCGCTAGGATAGAAGCACAGGCAGGACTGAATCTCCATTTGTGTGTGGGCCTTTGGTTGACACTGATAAAAGACAAAATGTCCCAGGATATGTGTGTTAGGGGACAGTTCTAAACGGCAGCTTAATTTTTTTATTTAGAGCAGAATGTAGAGGTCTACGTATCTGATAGTGAGCCCTGGTAGCAATGGTTGGCTAGGGTAGGCACGACCACGTGGTGTTGCTGACTGGGAGAGCAGCCTGAGGCAGAAGCCTCCAGCTCGCATGATATTCCAGGCAGGACTGAATCTCCATTAGACAAACCTTAAAGAAGGGAATGACCTGGAGTCATTCCCATTTTTGCTCAGGGGCCCCCGACTGACCTCACCGAGGCCAGCCAGGAGCACCCACGGGACGATGATGGATACCAATCATACTGTACAGTCTGCCATCCGCAAGGCAAGAGAATGCTGCTGTGTAGTGCTACAGCACCGCGTCTGCCAGCAGTATCCAGTAGATATACGGTGACATTGAAAAAAGGCGAGAAATGATTTTTCACCTTTGCTTTCATGCGGGGGGGAGCTGTCGACACATATCCTGAACCACCCGCGACAATGTTTTTGACCCTTCAGGCATTGGGAGCTCAGCCCAGAATTCAAATGGTTTTCAGAGAGTGCAGGAACTGTGGGATAGCTACAGTCATCAGTCGCCCCTCCCTCCGTGAACGTCCATTTGATTCTTTGGCTTTCTGGTACACGCAGCGCTGTGTTGAGTCCCTGTTGTGGCCTCTGTCCATCATGGCCTTGGAGATTTTTTCAAATGTTTTGGCATTTCGTCTTTTGGAACTGAGTTCTGATAGAACAGATTCATCTCCCCATACAGAGATCAGATTCAGTATCTCCCATGCAGTCCATGCTGGAGCTCTTTTTTGATTCTGGGACTGCCTGGTCACTTGTGCTGATCAGCGCACCACGCTGGGCGAACAGGAAATAAAATTCAAAAGTTCACAGGGCTTTTCCTGTCTACCTGGCCAGTGCATCCGAGTTCAGATTGCTGTCTAGAGCTGTCACAATGGTGCACTGTGGGATAGCTCCCGGAGGCTAATAGCGTCGTATTGCGGCCATACTAACCCTAATTCGAAATGGCAATGTCGATTTTCAGCGCTACTCCCCTCGTCGGGGAGGAGTACAGAAATCGATTTTAAGAGCCCTTTATGTCGACAAAAATGGCTTCATTGTGTGAACGGGTGCAGGATTACTTTGATTTAAGGCCGCTAGATTTGACATAAACTTGTAGTGTAGACCAGGCCCTAGTCTGAGGCTGCAGTCCATGCCACTGTTATCAACACGGAGAGTACATTAAAAAAAAAAACAAAAAAACAAGAACTTGGAAAAAAGAGGACTTGACTCTCTCTCAAAAAGTACTGTTTTATCAAATATGAGAGAGTCTGAAATTCCTTTGTTGTACCTTCTTGTTTTTTCTTTTGCTCCTACTTCTGCTCATCTCATTGACCTAGACTGCAGAGCGAGCTTCTTGTTTTATATGCTTGAGGGACTTAAGCTATTTAGCAGTGGTAAAGAGCGGGAAACTAAAAGCAAGAATTAAAGAGAATGGAGACTCAACCCTAATCCCCACTCTGTCAAGGAAACAATACTCTTAAATATTTTTGCTTCTCCTGTAAGGATGGGGAGGGGGGAATCCCTATCCTCCTAAGTTTCTGAACTTTTTTCTCTCTTCCCCATTTCTGAATGACTTATTTCTCCTTAAGGTATACAGCCTCGGACTACCTTATTTGCGCTAGGGAAGCTACTCTTATAAATGAGCCTGATAGATCCTAATATGAGAGTTACTGTACACATAGTGCATAATGTCAAGGCAGACAAAAGCATATAATAAATTGGGAAATATTTTTGCCAGACTTCGATTTCTGTAGAACATGACTTGTTTAGTGACACATTTCATTTTACACTATGGAGCTGATTCAGTGTCCACAGGCGCCTTTACGTGGACTTTAATGGAATATGGATCAGGCCCAGAGTGGCAGTATTCCTATTGATAATTTAAAAAAAGTTACTTATGTTTGCCATCTAGCAGCCTGATCACAAATTGAGAAGAAAAGGTTGATTCTGCTGCAACCTTTTCAGTGTAAAGAATCAGGTTATTGAGGGACTTGTTGGCAGAAAAGCCCCAATGCAATGAGAAACTTAAAAATCTTTTTAATTTGATGGACACATTTATATCTGCTAATGTGCTACTCAAAGCTCTGAAGAATCAAATCCATATTGTTCCTTAGAAAAATCTGAGGTCATGGCAGTATCTCAGTGGTTGCATAAAAACCATCTCCTTCATGTCTTTGGTTATTGTGTTACTGACGGGTGTGTGTGTATTTAAAAAAAAAAAAAAAAAAAAAAAAAAAAAAAAGCTGAAGCAATTTGTCTCATTTGTCTGGGATGAAGCAATCAGTATCCAAAGTTGCTGTGCCCTTTATGTGCTTATTTACCATAAATTCATTCAGCAGGAATGTTTGACGACCAACCAGGTGAAAGACACCTCTGAATTATTCTATTGGAATATGTCCTTATGATGCCATAAAATAATAAATGATTTCCAAAGCAAGTTTGCAAGCACTATAACAAAAAAAAATTACTGTTCCCTACACAGTGTTGTGATTGGTTTCTGTCAAACAGTACTGCATACATGAACATATACTGGGGAAGAACATTGAAATAGGTGATCATGGATAGATAACATGTAAACGATAAAGCACATCTGTTAAATCTTTTCAGGAATGCTTGAATGAAGAACTTTGTCTAACTGCTTTATAATAAATAAATAAAAGGCACTAAGAGCTCCTTCAAATAAAGCCACGCTTGGGCAGTATGTGCGGGCAGTTCCTCATTACTGCCTCAAATGGCTTTAGAGGAGTATCCTAGGCATGAATTTGGCCCTATATGTTAAGCTTCATTATGTTTAGACCTGGAACAGTTAGGTAATGATGAATTTTGATGAAGAAAGGTGTTATCCTTGTTTTTATTTCAGAGTTGCAAAGTACCAAAAAAAAAAAAAGACATCCATCCCCAATAAATAGACTTTAGCATATACTGGTGTTGCAGAGGCAATTCAGTGTCTGGAATACACTTAATTTCACTCAAAAAATACTGGTTTTAAATTGGATATGTTAAGCAAAAATTAGTTATAAGCAACAGTTTTCCATTATGAAATTGCCCCTGCAAATCCCCTCTCTATGAATAACATGCCCTGTCCTATGGAGCCTAGAATCATTTCAAAACTGTATGAACAATAGAGAGGAACAAGGGATGCAGACCATGAATCCAGTATTCTAAATCACAGCCAAGAGACTGCCCCTAATTTGTCAGTTCTTTCTCCACTGGCACAAGCAGCCTTGGGACATTCCTTCTAGCCCTTATCCCTTATGCAGTTTGTCTATGTAGGATTTCAAGTTTTAATATCATTTAGTTTTTTGTGTTACTGTGGACTTTTTTCAGAGCCGTTTAATGGTTATGAAATAGCATTAAAATATATCTTTGGCAGATCTGGAGTTATGTGCTGCATTTAAAAGATACTTTTAGAATGATGAAATGTCCACCTCAGACCAACATTTTCAGAATCTCTGTTGTTTAGGAAAGGAGTGTTCATCTAGATGATAAATACTCCCTTAAAATATTGTGCAATTCCCATTCTAAATATTTGAGCCTTACTGTTTTGTTTTCTTTGTAGGAAGGTATGGTACGATGTGATACAGCTGTTGGAACACCGGATTATATTTCTCCTGAAGTATTAAAATCCCAGGGTGGTGATGGTTACTATGGACAAGAATGTGATTGGTGGTCAGTTGGGGTCTTTTTGTATGAAATGCTTGTTGGTGAGTAACAAGATCATCAATGTTTTATGAGTAAAATTAACTCTACTTACTACTCTATGTTAAAATCACATTATGATGTTTCTCATGTACTTTAATTCAGAATTATCCTGCTTTACTGGTTACCAGTAATTGTAGTATTTACAGAAAATGTGCTGTACAGAGGCATCAGCAATATTATGTCAGTAGGCTTTTGTGGGTTAGTGTTGTTAATTTTGTTTTTAAGTTAAAGGAACTTGCTTGTGATGTAGTTTTATTCTCCTCCCTAGATACTGCTAAAATTTCCCTGCCAGATATAATTGATGAAAAGATATATATATTTTTTTTGCTTGTGAAATGTACCAAAGTGCATCATGTGTCAGATATTTTCAAAGGTGTTTTGCAAGGAAGCCTAGTTCAGATGATCCTATAAGATCTCAAGTCACCTGGCCTCCCATTTCAGATGAAACAAGTTGAATTGTTTGCTGTATTAATACACCTGTGTATCATTCAGAAACAGAATATAACAATTCCACTACATGGCACTTAATATAACTTGGCCCAGTGTTGCTGACTCCATCCTTGGTTATGGTTATGAGAGACCATTTTTTAAAATGGGCAAACAAATTAATACATTCACTTTCTCTTTGCAAGCATATATTCCTGTATGTGCTGTTCATCACAGGTTAAGGAAAAAAATGGAGAGCCCCCCTTGTTAATATATTGTCAGCACTTCAGTGGTGGACACTGTAGAAACATTTAAGGCTTCTCTCCTGAAGTCTTGTTGAACATGAAGCATCCTAACAATCCTATTCGATTTGAATAAAATGTATCGGCACAAAATGTCCTTTTCACTAAATGGGATGCCTATATTAATAAGACTTACATTATTGTGGTTAATGATGCACCCAACTCCACAACATCGGAGCATATATATGTAATTATAATTATATATGAGTCATTTTGCCTGTAATAGATTGTAGCCACCCACCAAAACTTCTGCTTACACCCAAATCAAGCAAATAATTGAGCAAAGAAATTAACCTTAAGTCATCGTCAGGTCAACTAATTCAATCACTGGTGAGTGAGAAGGAATTCAATAGTCGAGGCTCCAACAGCAAGAGTTGACCATACTTGAACATTCTTTAGAGTAGTTCATAAACTGTGGTATGAGAGCTTGTTGACAGTGGTACCTGAACAGCAACAAAATTTTGTTTCAATGCACAGTTGCCACAGGCACTGCAGTGTGTCAGAAAAAATCTTAGAAACAAAATGTACTCTCCTGTCTGTTTTCAGCCATGAAGGTGAATAACATTCACTTGCCATGCAAGCATGGTAGTTTTATTTAGTGGTGTGTTGTGTGCTGTGGGTGTGCAGGTAGGTGTTGTCCTCTAATCTGGTGCACAGTTGGCTGGCTTTGTATTAAGACTAACCTCCTGCTTGCATTGGGCCTCACAGGTTGAGTTACTAAGGTAAATTTGTGAAGTTCCATGTCAGTCCAACTAGAGCCAAAAGATGGTTGCGGTCATGGGAGGTTCAGAGTGGCTGCAAAACCTGCAGCCACAGGGAGCCCTGAGACCAAAAGGCTGTCATTCAGGAATTTGCTGTAGAGGAGGAGCTCCCACTGTACTCCCTGCCCTTCAGACACTGCAGCCTAGCCCCTGCAAAACTGTGAGGTAGGAGGCACATGGAAAATTCCCTTGTCTCTCTGCAGGGAAGTTGTGAGGTGAGGGTCGTTAGTTGGGTCTGGTGGATAAAAGCTTGGCTATATAGAACTAAGGTATGTTGCCTGGTTCTTCAGAAGCAGAACAGGTGGCTGTCTGCAAATTTGAGTCTCTTCCCACCAGAGGTAACTACTGTGTAATTTGTTCAGCATTGTGGGTGTCCAGGGGCACTGCTGGTAGGGCGGGGAGGCGGGGGGAATGCTGCTGAGGAGAAGAGACTGCCTGGAGCTGAAGCTGCATGGTGCTCAAATAAAGCTCCCATTCTTTGAGTACTTGCTCATGTCTGTTCCATCCTAGATGTGCAAGTGCCACATGCACAGTTGCTGGAGATGTTTTTTTTCCCTTAGTGGTATCTGTAGGACCAGCACTAGTGTCCCCTGTAGCCACATACACATGTGCCAGTATAAGGGGTGCTGCTGGATCCGTACCTTCTCAGTTCCTTCTTAGCACCCATGACGGTTGCTTGGAATGACCACCTTGCTCTTGCAAGGCTTTCCCAGTGGTTTGGACTTTGTAGTCTGTTCTCTATAGTTTTTGTAGTTAGAAGTTAATATTGGTGTATATAGTGTAAATAGCAGTCCCAGTCATCAAGGGATGTTGGCCCAGGGACTGGGCAAGCCCCGGTTCTCAGGCTTCAAGCTGTGTGCCTCGTGTGATGAGTCCATGCCAATGAGTGATCTGCATTCGAGTTGTCTAAAGTGCCTTGGGGAAGCTCACATTAAGGAGATCTGCAGGGGCTTCAGACTGCGTTCACAAAGATAGGGATGTTTGGTCTGAAGGCTTTGCTCATGGAGGCAGCCCTCAGACTGTCCTTGGAGTTATGCCACTCCAGATCAGTGCCAAGCACTTAAGCCTCCAGGCGAAGTGCTCCACTGGCACTGTGCTCTTCCTGGGACCGTTCTCCATTGCTGGTGCTGAGGAAGAAGCATAAGAAACAGTGCATTGAGAGAGGGCACTCTCTTGTGCCAAAGAGGGACAAGCAGGGAGCAGCTGATGCAGTGAAACCCATGATGGGCCACTCGTCTTCCCTAGAGACACACTCGGCTCTGGCGACTTCGCCTAGGGCACCGAGCCCAGTCTGGGACCCATCTCTGGCTCCTGGGATTGGTTGTGGCACTGCATGCCCTGCGGGTCCCCTCAATTCTGGAGGCCTTCCAGACTGCAAAGGATTTGATCCCCTCCTGATACCGCCCACCCCACAAAACCCCTTGCAAGCCAGGGCTACCAGGGATAGAGAGTTCAAGGGGTGGTGAGTTCCATCGCGACAACAACCACTGTGGCACCTCCTAGAAGAAAGCCCTCCAAGACCCTGCCGAGTGGTCCCCAACCTGGTGCCTGTCACCAATTTCCCGGCACTACCTGGAAGCAGAAGTGGGTATGGCTCTCCAAGGGAAGAGTCCTCTTCAGAATCCTAGGGGGAATCCTTCATCCTGCTGAAAAAGTACTGGAACCTGATTTATGCACTGGACTTTGGTACAGGCACTGCAGCTGGTACTCGGCCCGTGGGCCACTGGCCAATGCACTGGCAATATTGGAACCTGTGGTCACACTTGGTGGTGTCCAAGATATATTAGCCACTGTTTCATCCCAGCTGGCACCGGACCCCCACTCCGGTACCGACCCCAGTACCTAGGTCACTGAAGTAGCCCAAATGGAGGTGGTGCAGGTGGAGGATGAAGGACTAGCCCCTCCTATGGTGCTAGCATCTTCCTTGTCATCTCCAGATGAGGCCGTCGCAGGTCCTAGTAACCAGTTTCTGACAGATGACTACAGGGCCTATCAAGAGCTCCTGAAACAGGACATCACAAACTTGGGGCTGGAAGCTGAGTAGCTAATGGAGTCCATGCACAACCTGATTGATACTCTGGCTGAAGGGGATCCCTCCAGAATGGCCCTGCCAGTCAATGAGGTAGTGTTGGGGCTGGTAAGGGCGCTATGGCGGACCCCTTGGTCTCTGCCTCCTACCTCAAAAAGGGCAGAGATGAAGTACTATGTACTGGCCAGTGGGTTTGAATATGTGTACTCACATTCCTCCTCCCCCAAAGTCACTGGTGGTGTCAGCCTCAAATGAGTGGAACCCCAAAGAGCCCCACACCCGAAGAATAAAGAGTCTAAGAAGCTGGATCTGTTCAGGCAAAAGGTTTATTCCTTGGGTAGCCTCAAGCTTTATATCTCTAACCAGCAGGCATTGTTGAGGAGGTATAAGTTTAACCTGTGGGACTCAATGGTCAAGTCTAGGGACTCCGTGCTCCTGGAGTCAAGGCAGGAGTTCATGGTCATTCTAGAGGAAGACAAGATGGTGGCTGGGGTCTCCCTCTAGGCAGCTCTAGATGCAGCTGACTCAGCGGCCAGAACTCTGGTGTCAGTGGTGGTCATGAGGCACTGTTTATGGCTCCAGTCATTGGGCCTCTCGCATGTGGTGCAGCAGTCTGCCTAGGGTACCTCCCTCTTTGAGGTACCTCCCTGTTCTCCAAACAGATGGACTCCAAGCTTCGTGGCCTCAAAGACCCAAGGGCCATGCTTTGCTCCTGAGGCCTCCAGGAAGCATTTCAGGCCTCAACAGCCTCCCAGGTTTTCAGGACCATCCAGGTGGGAACCCTATAAAAGAAAAGGAAAGGTTTATAAACATAGTCAGCCGTTGCCTTCTACCTCAGCTTCCCAGTCAGGTACAAGTAGGTACCTCGGTGGGACCAGGGCAGGCCTTCTGAAGGCATGCCTGAGGATGACATACCACACTTGATTCAGGATCCATCCCCCATTTTGTTTTTGGACTGCCCTGTGTGGTCCTACATAACATTGGACCATTAGGTGCCCAGTATTGCAACAGTTGGTTACATACTGCAGTTTTCATCCACCTCTCCATCCCACCCCTCTTCAGGGACCCTTCTTACGAGAAGCATCTCATCCAGGAGGTACAAGCCCTCCTGTGTCTAGAGGCTGTAGAGGAAGTTCCTCAAGACTTGAGCAGGAAGGACTTTTACGACCCGTCCTGGACCTGCATTGCCTCAACAAATCTCTCAAGAAATTTGAAGTTTGGCATGGTCTCTCTGAATTCCCTCCATTCCCATTTCCTCCCTGAATCCAGGTGACTGGTATGTCACCCTCAGTTTAAAGGACATTTACTTCCACATCTCCATGTTCCAGGCAAGCTTGTTCAGGTCTTGACAGACAACATGGCCTTGATGTTTTACATAAACAAGCAAGGGGGATCTTGATCCTCAGCTCTGTGTCAGGAGGCCATCCAACTGTGGGACTTCTGCATCAAGCACACTATTCATCTTGAGGCATCGCCTCTCCTGGGAGACTGGAATGCGTTGACAGATCACCTCAGCAGGTCCTTTTCCTCTCTCCACGCGTAGTCTCTTCACCCAGAGGTCACTAGTGTTATCTTCCAGAAGTGGAGGACTCTCCAGGTGGACCTGTTTGTCACCAGACAGAAAAGGAAATGCCACTGATTCTGTTCTAGGCACAGGCTCTGGAAGGGCTCCCTTTCCGATGCCTTCCTGCTCTCATGGGCAGATGGCCTGCTGTACACCTTCCCACCAATCCCCTGGATTCACAAGGTCCTCCTAAAGATCAAGAGGGACAAGGCAAAGGTTATCATATCATCTCCGGGAGCATTGGTTCGGGGTCCTTCTGGACCTCTCAGTGGCAGCTCCACTAGCGCTCCCACCCTGTCCGGACTTGATTTTGGAAGACCACAGCTGGCTGTTTCACCCAAACCTCACTTGCCTATACCTGATGGCATGGCTGGTGTGTTGCTGCACCCTGAGGAGTAAGACTGCTCGAATCAGGTTCTGCAAGTCTTGCTAGGTAGCAGAAAGCCAAGTAGGTAGTCCTGGTGGAAGGTTAAGTGGAAATGTTTCACTTGTTGGACCTCCAAATGGAATCGTTCTCCATCTTGGTCTTCCCTGCAGTCCATCTTGGAGTATCTGCTCCACCTGAAACATCAAGGTCTGGCTCTATCATCTATTAATGTTCACATGGCAGCCATCTCAGCCTTCTAACCTTCAGTACGGGGAAGATCAGTCATCTCGCACAAGATGATAGTCAGGTTCCTCAAGGGCTTGGAAGGCTCTGCACTCAGGCTCGCAACTCGATTTTCCCATGGGACTTAAACCTGGTCCTATTAAAGCTCACGGGGTCCCCCTTCAAACTGTTGGCATCTTGTTCCTTACTGCTCCTGTCTTGGAAGGTTGCCTTCATAGTGTTGATCACTTCGACCAGAAGGGTCTCCAAGATCAAATCCCTGATATCAGAATCCCCTTATATGATATTCTTCAAGGACAAGATCCAAGTGCACCCCTGCCCGGCTTTCCTACCAAAGGTGTTGTCACAGTTCCATAAGAACTAGGACATTTTTCTGCCAGTTTTCTTTTCAAAGTCCTACAGTGCTGATGAGGAACATCTGCTGTATATGTTATATTGAGAGAAAGGACTACCGGTGTCATTCCAAAGAATCTCGTCCTGGATAACTGCCTGCATCCGAGCTTGCTATGAGCAGGTGAAGGTTCCGCCTCTGACCATCGTGATCACTCATTCCATGAGAGCCCAGGCTTTGTCAGTAGTGTTCCTCATGCAGATACCAATCCAGGACATCTGCAGAGCTGCAACATGGTTGTCTGTCTGTTCATACCTTTACATCCCACTATGCCTTCACCCAACAGGCCCGTGATGATGCCAGTTTTGGGACAGCAATGTTGCAATCAGCATGTCCATGAACTCTGAGCCCGGGGGTATTGCTTGTGAGTGTGGAATGGACATGAAGTACTCAAAAGAAGAAAAAATGGTTGTTAACCTTTCATAACGGTTGTTCTTCAAGATGTTTCTCATGTCCATTCCATGACCTGCTCTCCTAGCCCTCTATTGGAATTACCAGCAAGGCAGGGCTTCAGGGGGCCCTAGGGCTGGTCCTATGGATACTACTAAGGGAATAAAATGTCTGGCAACTGTGCATGTGGGATGCACACACCTAGCATGGAATGGACATGAGCAACACATCTAAAAGAACAGCCAAAATTCCTCCCACTTGTCTACCTTCCCTTTTAGGTCCCCCTCCCCACACTTTTACATACACCTCTCTTTAATGGCACTTTTAAAATTTTCTCCCAGAGCTATTAAAAATGTTGGGTTTTTTTTTCTTGATTTCTGTTTTGTAAAAATGGAAGCAAGGCGAACTCTGGCTCGTGTTCAACAATAATCCAGATAACAGCAGGAATGTCAAAGTTGAATTAGAAAAATTAAAAAGTCAAGCCATTCAATTAAGTTCAGCTGCGTACCAACATATATCAAGACATCTTGTGACAAAGTTGTTTCTAGTAATTTGAGTAATACAAAAGACTGATGATAATGGCATCTTCATTGTGTTGCCTTTTGAGGCATTGTCTGAAAACCTTACATGTTTTAGAAAGACGTTATGATCAAACGTTTTAGGCTTTCTTAGGCATTTGTTTTGCTATAGAGCTTAGAAATACTTATTTTATACCTATTAAGGTATAAAATGAATGTGCATAAAAAGTAGAAACTTGCACGTTGTATGTCATGCATCAAGTTTTTAAGAAAGTGGCGTACTATAGAACTCAAAATATGGGAACTATTAGATATTTTTATTGAAGTTTTAAAAAGAAGACTGTATGCACTGAGAGTCTTCAAAGGCACAGTGTATAATAAAGAAATAGATGTTCTAAATTAAAACTTCCGGTACTTTTGATATTTACATATTATATTAGGATATTTAATTTTTGTACTGCTGTTTCTTCAGGTGATACACCTTTTTATGCGGATTCGTTGGTTGGAACATATAGTAAGATTATGAACCATAAGAACTCTCTTACCTTCCCTGATGATAATGATATCTCTAAAGATGCAAAAAACCTTATATGTGCCTTCCTAACTGACAGGTAAAATAACCCAAAGTTTTATTCAGAATTTTAAATAAATTCATTTTTGTTAATGATATTTTCTCCTCTTGTGACCAAAACAAACAAACAAGCATTTTGTGTGTGCATGATTTTCTAGTGGTATTTTAAACAGTTGAACAGTATCAGAAACACCCATTGTTCTGACCTCTTATGTAATATATTTCTGCTACCATATAGACACTGTCACAGTTGTAAGGTCAGCTGTCCTTTTTCTTGTCTCTGAGTGCACCTCCATCGGGTTTACTTATTTCCATTTTTTCTTCCCTTCTCCCGTTCCCTGCTCCTCTTTACCTTTCTTGGGCTGGAATCTCACATTTTCTCCCCTAATTTGACCAGGACACCTGTACACTACTGTGTATTCCAGCTGCATATCCTCCTATAGGTCTGACTAGGTTTCAGGCATCTGCATTTCCTCTGTTTGGGAACCAGTGATGGTCATATTGACCAAAGCCTTAAAACAAACTTTTTTTTATTTATTACTTGGAACCAAACATTACAGGAAAAAAAAATTTAAAACAGACAGCCTGCATATTTAGTCTCATCTAATCTTATGCTTCACTGCAAGCTTAGATAAACTTTTCCTTTAAGTTACAAGAACACAACTCATGTTCTCTTAAAAAGTAAAGATCCTCTGTGTGTCTCATTCTGATTCCCCAGGTAATAAGGGCAGTGGAGCCAGAGAACTTTGTTGGTTCAGTTGCTAGCATCTCAAATGATAATCCACTCTCATCAGTAGGGCCTGCAAATAAGAATAGACTTGAAATATCAATTTGGCATTCATATCTTAACTTCGCATTTAATTCACAGTTTGTACCCATGAGAAGTGTTTTTCATCATGAGAACTTTTGAATTGCTAATTTGATATAGCACTTGCTACATTGCTAAATGGAAGTTGCTTGATTTTAGAATAAATTAATAACCCTTAAAAACAGAATTCATGCTTACCTGGGAACTACCAGGTAATTGAAAATGTTGATGGAAAATCAATCTTTTAAATTCCGTAAAAAGACAATATAGGAAAGTTAATTCTGGACATTTCAAAATCAGTTTTTCTCGTGGGATTTTGAGACCATGGGGTTAAATGTTACCCAGGCTCCAACAATGTAAGCAGATATCTAGGTGAGTATGTGGCAAGAGAAGAGAGAATCCTAATTTTTAAATACAGTTTTCTCTTCAGAACTTTTTAGATTATTATAAGGGTAACATTTTATTTTATGGTAGTCTGCTGGACTACCAAAAAGCTAGTTGTAATAATTTATTTCAGTTTTAGAGTGAACATTTTAGTTTTTATCCTGGCCTTTATCTCTGCCCTAATATTGTTGTCTCTTTCTCCTATCTCATCTTTCTCAGTCTGTTGTTTTTTTCTTGTCTTGCCTTTTTTTTCCCTATCCCCTCTTTTTATTGCTTAATTTTTTACTTTTTTTTTCATTTTCTTTTGCATTGTAGCCAAGTAGCAGTGGTCTGCATGTGGAAATGCTGCATAGGAAAGTTGACTGAGTCATATGGAGTGGTATTATTGATTGCTGCTCTTTCTGAAAGTGTGTGAATGCTGTCAATGAATACTGTTTATATTGTAAAGAACTTAGACAAGAGATAATGGGCCTGATTTTCCTCTTACATACAGCAAATGAAACTGACTTCTATGGAGTTACTGATTTACAGCAGTGGAAGTGAGAGGATAATTGGGCCCAGCTCTTAAATTAGAGGGGCACTGCTTTACCTGCAAATTTGATAGTGTAAGGCCTTGTGTACACTTAAGTTTATTTTGTATGCCCAAAGGTGTGAATTTAAATGAATATAATTATATCAGTAGACATCATCATCTCCTTTTAGATACTCTAATTGTAGAATAAGAGTGGAGTTGGTTGGTTAGTTGATTTTTGTTTAGCTTATATCACTTATAACTGTGGCACTTTTGGTTTAAGCTTAACCAAAAATGCCACAATTATACCTGAATGAGAGTCCATATATATCGGGGCGGGGAGAGGGAGCAGTGTTATACACATAAAAATATATCGGTATAACTGGTAAAACTTCCCTTTGGTAGACAAGACCTAAGACCAGATTGTATTATGAGATGAAGGGAAGAAACCTCATGGTATAGGGCATTTTATGTCACAACTTTAGGGAAACTAAAGCTTTTATACTGCCCTTAGTTGGCAGATGTAAACTCTCACCTCTGAACTCTAAGATATTTGAACCACTCTGGTTAACAGAAAGGAAAAAATCTTACATGGTATTTTTTTAAAATGTTTATAGGGAGGTGAGGTTAGGACGAAATGGTGTAGAAGAAATCAAGCGACACCTCTTCTTCAAAAATGATCAGTGGGCTTGGGAAACTCTTAGAGACAGTAAGTAGTTCTTTATACTGAAGCAGTAATATTCTCTTATTTACATGGTGTATCAGCAAAAGTGATGTCACCTCTCTGTTCTAATGGAAAGCTTTTCTCTCTCTAAATATTGCATTAATGTAATTAGCAAAGTATAGAACAAAATGTTGAGGCAAGTCTGTTTAGATTTCCCACACAGTTCAGGATTTTCTTCAGTCTATTTTTTTTCTTTTAGCAAATGCTGAGACCAGATCCGTTTCTTAGCAATATTGTCTTCTGTATTTATTATGCCTTAATTCATAATGATATCATAAGTTTCTGGAAGGTAAGTGACAGTAGAAGGTTTCGATATGGAATTAAAATGTCTTAGAAGTTTGTGGTACAGAATGTATCTGCCTACTTGCTTATTGGTTTGAGCCATAGAAAGCATATTATCACTGTGCTCTGGGAACCATATTTTTCTAAGTACAATGTTTGTTTGAGTTATCTGTAAAATTCTCCTCTGGGTGATCACACAGCGTAGATCAACTGGTAACTTCTTGCTAGCCATGTCTCAATTTGAAAGTCTGTGAGTTGGAGGCAAAGTTTTCAGTATAGAGTCACTCAACTCTGGCATTCTTTCTCCCACTGGTCTGATAAAACCATGTCAGTTTAACTTTTAGAACACCACATAAAGCCTGTTTATTCAGGTTTATTCCTGGGAGGGATAATGCTGTGGCTTACTCATTTTTATAGCTTGATTCTGGGTTGAATCTCTCTTCTTTATTTTTAATAAAGATTATTTAAATTTTTTTCATAAACCGAACTCACGAGGATAAAGGTTTTTGTATAAGGTAAGAACTGTGCTGTCACGCTTTTTCAGAGTGGCTGGTATGAGGTCATGCTCATCAAGCCTAAGGAGGCAGATTTTTACGGAAGAGGGTAATGGCTGGTAATGGTGTAGTTCAGTGTTCTTTGAGTATATGTCACATGAGGCAGCCCTTATGGCTTCGGGCATACTTCATGAAGTACAGGCTACTATGGAGAATGTGCCCTACAAGGGAAGTTAGCTCATCATCCCGAGAACAGATGAAGCACTCTATTTCTTCAAGGGCTGTGATGTGATTCCTGGGGATCTATGTACTGGCTTCATATAGAAAGCCATACTAGTACCAGCCCCAACAAAGGCAGAAGGCCCCAACCTGTTCTTGCAGTTGATAACCAAATTACTAACAAGGAAAGAAGGCCAGATTTGACAAGAGCATCGCGAGTCACATTGGAGCCAATCTGGGACTTATCCCCAACGTTGGAAACTGCCTTGCCCCTTTCTACCATGCTAGGGCGGCCATCACAGCTGATAAATGGACATTAGACATTGCCTAAGGTTAGCCTATACATTTCCAGTGCATGCCTTCTATCCATCCCCTTTCCCTGTGCCTCTTCAGGGACTCTTCTCATGAGAGCTTGTTAAAGTGTTGTGTCTAGGAGCTGTAGGAGACATACTGCAAGAGTATGGGGGAAGAGGCTTCTGCTCCTGATATGTTCTTATCCTGAAGGCAGGAGTTTTTTGTTCTGTACTAGACCTGAGGAGACTGAACAAATACAAATGCTGCCTCAGATTCAGGATGGTAACATTTTTTGATTCCATCACTTCATGCTCAAGAACGGTGTGCAACTCTTGACTTGCAAGATGCATATTTCCATGTAGCCTCCATCTAGTCCACACGTAGTAGTTATGGTTCACAGTGGGGTCCCAGTCATAACCAACACAGGGTACTACCATTTGAACTCTCCGCAATCTGAAAGTCTTCACAAAGTGCCTGTCTGTAATAGCGACATGTCTCAGAAGAGAAGGCATTTGCTCTTTCCCTTACCTGGACAATTGGCTGATCAAGGGAACATCTCAGTAGGAGATGGCATAACTCCAGGCCTGCTGCCATCTCCCTGTTACTTCAATTGAGCTTCCTGGTGAACTACAAAAAATCATTTCTCTTGCCACTTTAGATGATCAAGTTCACAGGGGCCTTTGTTGACTCCAGGTTGATGAAGGCATACCTTCCTGAAGATAGCATACTTTCCTCTCAGTGCAATTGCTAGGGTTCAAGAAAGAATCAAACCTGACCACATTTATCTGGAACTGCTAGGCCATATGTTGGTGTGCACATATGTGATGCCACTTGCCAGATTTCACCTGTGACTGCTCTGACTTTGCCTCATATTGGTCTGTTTCACTGGGGAGCACCAAATGAGCAAGAAGGTCATGGTTCCACCTCACATGGTTGCTGAACTGGGATGGTGGAAGGAACCCACAAACGTGTGGAAGTGTACTGTTCTGCCATCTGTCTGACAAGGACCTTAATCACGGATGCCTCAGGGACAGGTTGAGGAGTCAACTTACAAATGCAAAGGACCTAGTCTCCAGAGAACATGGAGCTCCACATCAATGTTCTGGAGCTCAGAGCCATCAGAGTAGCATCCATGACAGTCTTATCTGTTCTTCAGAATTCCACATTGCACGTCTCGGCAGATGACACCTCTGCCATGCGCTGGATAAACAAGCCAGGAAGCATAAGCTTCTCTCTCCTCTATCTGGAGGATCTGAAACCCAAGCAATGGTGCCACCCACACAAGTTAGCCCCCATGGCTTTTCATTTCCCAGGAGTTAACTTGGCAGACTTTCTGACTAGGCCATCTGTAATTTCTCTTGAGTGAACACTGCAGATGTCCATCAGAGATCTGATATTCCTTTTTTACAGTATCTGTTTCCCACCAATGATTAGAACTATTCCATACCATGCCTGAGTCTGGGCTTGATACCAGATGCCTTCCTTCTTTAGTAGTCCCAAGCCTCCTATATGCCTTTCCACTGATTTTTCTAATCTTCAGGGTGAGTTCCAAAATGAGAGGAAAAAGTCACTATATTGTTCTCATAGATGGCCTGGTGGGGTAAGAACGTGGATTCTGCTGCCAGTCCTAGAGGCCATGGGTTCAAATCCCCATCTGGCTGTGGTAAGCGAGTGAAAATTGCTGTACCTAGAATCTATTAATGTAAGCTCCACACTGGCAGAGGCAGTTTTGGATGACAGATCTGTTGCAGATATACATTTAGTTTCTAGACTGCCTGCACCTGATCTTCCAACACTATGAACAGCTACTGTAATGACCCACTGTCTCAAACTTGGGTCTGCAGGATTCCTAGGAGTGGCCACGCTCCAAACCTCCACTTGGTAGCCTACTGACAACTGCTTACCTAGGATCCACGAATCCCAGCCTGAATTTGAGGCTCCTCCCCTGAGGTCCTATTGGCGGAGTCCCAGAGCTGCTGGCTGTACTTAATCCAACAGTAGGAACAGGAAGCTGTTTAAACAACTGGGCTCCACCCTGTCCCAGACTGTTTGCCTTGCGCTTCCTGCTCCTGCTCCCTTGGCTTGATTAATTTTTATTTTATTTTATTTTTATTTTATTTTATTTTAGCATCCTGACCCGGCTTGACTCCTGGCATCTGACTTGTGGTTCCTGATATCCAATTTTTTCTCCAGCCTCGAACCTCCTAGTATCCTGAGCTGGCTTGACTTTGGTTCCTGACTCCTGGTTCTGTTCTCAAATTTGTCTCTTGCTTCTGATCCCCGTATCCTCACTTTTGACAACTATCTCACAAATGTGGACTCTGTCTCTGACCATTAGGTTGTGCTGCCCACGACCTGGTTGTGACAGCTACTCTACCCAGACCCAAAGTCACTGCACCTGATTGTGTGGGTTATTGGCTGGTTGAATACCCCAGACAAGGGCTGCTCTGTACAGGTCCAGAAAATCCTGATACAAAACAGGAAAATGTCAACAAGAAAGACTTACTCTTCGAAGTGGAAGACATTTTCAATATGAGAACATCAATGTGGTCTTGGTTCAATTCAGGTCCTGATACTGAAGATCCTTGCCTATCTGTTGTTCTGAAGGAGGCTGGCCTTTCATTCAGTTCTCTTAAGATCACTTTGCAACAATTTTACTTTTCATTCACTGATACAGTTCTCTTTTCTCATCTGACCATATCAGAGTTCCTCCATGGGCTAATAAATATTTACTAACTGGTTGAAGAACGTATTCCTGCCTGGGAGCTTAGCCACATTTTCCACATCCTAATGGAACCTCTCAGAATGCTCCTGACAACAGAATAAGCTTAAGTTAATCTTCTTCGTGGCTATTACTTTGGCCGGAAGAGTGTGAGAGCTTCTGGCACTTAGGTTGAGCTTCCCTATACAACACTCCACAGAGACAAGATGGTACAAGACCTCATCTGACATTCATTCCCAAGGTGGTCTCAGATTTTCATCTAAACCAATCAACCTACTTTTCTTCCTGAAACCATACTAGGTACTGGGAGAAAAGCAATTGCCTATACAGAGGAACATCAGAGTTACAAACACCTCGGGAATGGATGTTGTTCGTAACTCTAAAATGTTCATAACTTTGAACAAGATATTATGTTTTTTGAAAAGTTTACAGCTGAACATTGACTTAATATAGCTTTGAAACTTGACTATGCACATGAAAAATGCTGCTTTCCTTTTTATTTTGGTAGTTTAGGTTAGTTGTGTTCAGGATTTTGCTTTATTATGTTAACAAGACCAAACTGTTCAGTCTGTCACCCAGTCTATTTCTCATTATAGCTAGGCATTCTAAAAATCAGGCCATCTCATCAAGATGACTTTCAAAATGGATACACAAAAAATTTCATGTTTGCCAGTTGGCTGGTGTAGCTCTTCCTTCGTATATCAGACTCACTCCACCAAAGGTCAGGCTGCATCATTGCCTGCACCAGATATGTACCAGTATCAGAAATCTGCAAAGCAATGATATAGAGTAATCCACTGACTTCTGTCAGACAATTTTTGCTTGGACTTAGCTGGTAGAGCAGTAGTAAAATCATTATTCAAGTGATTTAGCTGGAACTCCTTATTACCACCTTCCCAGGGGGATACTCCTTCCCAGTTGCTTACCTAGAATCCACGCTGACATGTACTCAAAAAAGAAAGCAAGGTTATTTACCCTCCAGTAACTGTGATTCTTTGAGATGTTGTTGGCAGTGTGGATCCAATGACCTGCAGGAGCTCCCCTCCCATTTCTGCTTTTTGGAGCTTTCAGTTATCACAGGATTTGAGTTGTGGGGGAACCGAAGGAGGGTGTTGGCTGGCCCACTCTTTTTGGCCTCATATGGGAGTATGACGGTGTATAAGTACAGTTCCTCCCACACAGACACACACTTCACTATTCAGAAGAATCTGATTGCACACATATGTGCACCTACAGTGGGATCTGCAATGAGGACTTACAACTTCTTGAAGAATCAGTGTTAAGGATAAGTAACCATTCTTTTCTTTGCTGCTGGTGCAAATAGTTGCCCACAGAGGGGCTTGTGGCAAGACCAAAGGACGCATGATTATAAGGCATGAGAGTAACTATATCTCCTTGTTATATAAATAGTTTTAAAAATAATTTAAAAAACCCTATAACTTTGATTTGAACCCAAAATAAACTTTTTTCTTGAAAGAACAAGAACAGTGTAAGTGCATGTGATAAATGGATAGATTTGAATGCAAAAATTGCCTGATGAAAGCCAGCCTTTGTAAAGCCAACACAGTTCTTCAGAGTTATTAAAAATATGGGGCTTTTGTTTGTACCTTAACCTCTTGGAGAATTGAGGACCAGATTCTCTGCTGCCCCAGAATTTAGATCCAGTCTGTGGGGAATGCTCTAAATTTCCCTTGCTCGTAGTCTCCAAGCAGTCTTTGTCAGTTGGGGGTTGGAGAGTACATGCTCTGATCAAGCCCCTTTCTGTCTCTGTATGTCCCTGACATGCCCTCTCAACCATGGCTGAGTAGCGAAGGACGGGTAGTGCAGGAACCAAGTATGCTTGCTCTGCTCCAACTGAAAACTCATCAACACCAACAGAATTCTCAGCTGGTCAAATCAGGCTTCTTTCTGCCTCTCTCTCACTGCCAGATTGGCACAAAGGAGCCAGAAAACCCAAGAGAATCACTAAAGAACTTAGTGATTCTTCACTGGTCTTCACTTCAATTTTTGTTTCTGAACTCCTCTATTGACTTTTTATGATGTCCATGGTTAACTTGACAGGATCAGGGCCTTAACTTAGATCTATGTATTACATAGCACAAAAGTGAACTGGTGTACCTGCACAGTGCCCTACTGAATCTGCATTCTCCCATACGCTATAGGATCGAGACCTAATTTGTTCAGATGATCGCAGTCACATCTGTCTACCTACTGAGAGAGACACACACACACACACACACACACACAGACACACACACACACACCCCTAAATGTCAAGTCATGACTATTTAAAATAACACAAATTATTGACCATAAGACTATAACAGAAGGGGCAATTCTAATATTGATCATAACATTTACGTTTATTTGTCAATTAGGTCATTGTCATTTGAGTTGAATGATGATCATTTTATTTTATTCTAGCTGTAGCACCAGTTGTTCCTGATTTAAGTAGTGATATTGACACTAGTAACTTTGATGATTTGGAAGAAGACAAGGGAGAGGAAGAAACATTCCCTATACCAAAAGCATTTGTTGGCAATCAGCTACCTTTTGTAGGATTTACATACTACAGCAGCCATCGGTAAGTATGGAGGAAACAAACTGTTATGTGCTATCACCAAGTTTTGTATATTTGATTCTTATTTACATATTTTTGTGTGTGTACACATGCTTGCATGCTCTCTCTTTCTCTTTTACACACACATACTCACACTCTCTCTCACTGTATATTTAGCTATGTAATAGTGAAAAATTCTAGTGTGTCATGATTTGCGGTATTTACATGAAAATGGTACCACTGCTAGATGTTGGTGTTTTAAAATGTTACAGGAGTTTTGTAGTCGGGTCAGTGTTACTGATTCTGAATTAGCCATACGTATAATAACACTACAGTAATTTGGCTTAGAAAGTGTACTAGGCACCTACTAGATGGAATCACATACAAAGGGTTAGAGTAGTTCGAGTGAGTCTGTGTGATGCCAGAAGGATGAGGGCAAAACCAGTGATCCCAGGGCAATGAAAAGCCAAATGCAGCCGAAACTCACTTTATCCCCAGGATGATGTTCCTTAACTTTGCTTGGGGACTTTCTTTTAGATCAGTTTCTAGCTAATAGATATCTGGTAAATTTAAAGTCTCCTCATGGCTGCTAGAAAGGATAAGGAAGTTTCTCGTTCTTACTTGGCTGTTGTGAAGATAGTGGCTCCACTACTCCACTCTGCCTCTTAGTCTCTTTTTTTCTTTTCTCTTAAAGTTCTCCCAAGCAGCAGCATGAAATTGACATGATTTTTATAATTTGCACTACTGCCCATGAGGTTTTAAATAACATCAGTTCAAACTGCATGTATTGCTATTTATATGGTCAATACTATTCAGTAGCATAGATTTTGTTGGTAGCAACAATGGTTAAAGGTTGCTCAACACCTTCTAAGATCCTCTTTTCAGTTGCTTATAACTAGGCCTCCATGTCTGTAATGGAGATAGTGGAAGTCACGGATTCCGTGACTTCCTGTGATCTCTGAGACTTCTGTAGCGCCCAGTGTGACTGACCCCAGAGCTACCCAAGCAGCTGTCCCTGGGACCAGCTGCTGAGGCAGCCCTGGGGACAGCCACACCAGCCGGTGCTGGAGCAGCCCCGGCCCCGGTGCCATCTGCATTGGATGCTGCTCTGGTAGTTGTTCTGGGGTGGCTGGCACTGGGGCTCCCCCCTCCGGCAGCGGCTGGAGCAGCTGCTGGCATCCCGGGGCTCCCTTCCCAAGAGCCTTTTCCCTCCCAGATTAAATCAGGAGTATTATGGTATAAGTAATGAACAGGTCACGGGCTGTGAATTATTGTTTTTTGGACATGACCTGTCCATGACTTTTACTAAAAATACTCATGATTAAATTGTAACCTCACTTATAACTTTGCTGACCTTAGCTGTTGAGACTGATATTTTTCCATGCTGGGTGTCTGCCTCAGGCAAGTTTTTTGTTGTTTTTTCTTGGACAGGTTCAGTTAAAAAATCAGGTTAGCTGTTTGAGAATGAGGCTAGGGAAAAATAAATTGTTTTGTCCTTGTTAAAGTATATTACGGAGAAGCTATAATGCCTCTGTGCTTGGGAGCTGGGACTTGAAATTTGGCAGGTGACTCGCCTGTGTGTCAGATATGTGCTTTTAGCCATCCCGGTACAAAACTGCCCAAATTTTGGATAAGTTTATAAGCCTCTGAAAATAACAATTTAGACTTGCTCACTAGTGGTTTGTTAGAGGCTGGCAGCTAAATTCTGTAAAAATTCCAGCTGTGCTGAGCATGCTCTGTCCCCACAAAGCACTTGTGGGTATGTACCAACCAAGCTATACATATGTCATCTGCAGAGTGACTGAGCATGCTTACTCCTGGGGCTGCAGGAGCTGAAAATAACTTTCCCTGCAGTTCTTCCTGGCAGACAAGGATGACTGTAGTGTGAGGCACAAGAATTAAAAATAGGGAGGCTGTCCCTCCTGTCCTCCCAGTGCCCCTCTGCTGGTGCCCAAGCATTCTGGAGGAAACTGTCTGACTTGAATTTAAAGGCGTGAGGAGTAAAATGGGGACACGAGTAGGCTGGGGTTGATACGATAATACTGAGACAAGAGCTGGGGGTGATAGAAGATGGGAACAGGTATTGGAGTCGAGATGGGGAGGAATAGGGAGCAGAGGAGGGGATGGGGCAGAGTGGATAGCAACCGAAGGGAACAGAAGATGGAAACCCAAGTTGGAGGAATACAGGATGGACAGGATCAGAATAATCTGTAAACACTAAAGCACATAGTTGTTGAGAACCTGGAATAGAACCCAGGATTCCTGAGTTGCAGCATCTCCTTAATGTGGTTTTCAGACATTCTTGTTTAACATCTCAGAAAAGCTGAGTGCTAAACAATGTTAACTGAAGTTAAAAAGCACAAATTCAAAACTGAAGAAAGGAAATGCTTTATGTGGTGCATAATTAACTTGTATAACTCAGTGCAACAAGATAGTATTGAGGCCAAGAGCTTTGGCCTGATGAAGTGCCCTTTGAAGTCAGTGGAAATCTTTTCATTGTCTGTAGTGGGCTTTGGATCAGATCCTTAGTGTAGGAGTCAGGAAAAATAGGATTCAGAAAAAGCTGGGACATTCTTATTATAATGCTATCCCTAGATATACTAGATAGAATAAAAATGTATCGGGTGTATAAACCCACTTGCTTCAGAGCATAAGCCAACCATTGACTGACTGACTGAGGGGCACTTCCCACTGCCACAAATAAGTTACTTCATTATAGATATTTTACAACTTCCTTTGACACATCTGTTTCTGGCCATTGTTTGGGTAGGATACACGACTAAATGGACCATTGGTCTGATCCAGTAAGTTTTAAAGGATAGTACCCTACAATCTACTTTATACTCCCTTTTTAAAAATAATCTTGTAGCTATTCCTTCAGGTTCTAAATGTTCTGTTTTTAATTCAACCACTCTCTTCCTGTGGAATAAAAAACACATGCACAAGAACCACTGCTTTGCTATTGTAATATTGGCATCCAGTTGTCCAAGGAAACACAAACCATATATACCCTGTGCATTGTTGTGCATTGTTGATAGAAGCACCATTGATATTGTTGTAAAATAAGAACTTCTTACTTTTGTTTTCGAATACAGTATTACAAACAAAAGGACAAATTTTGGCTGTCTCAGCACACATTTTTATAAGGGGGAAAAGGTGCTTGAGAGCCTGTCATCACACCCGTGAAAGGCGCAGCCTCAGTGTTGCAGGCCGCACTCTAAATGCAAGGAGATTGAGATGGCTAGCGCTGACCATCCCAAGGGGAGTGTGATCAGGCAGGGTCATAGCCCCAGATCTTATGTACTTGATAGTACTCCAGATGCTGGCATTGGGGAAAGCACATACTATACCTCTTAAGTATGTAACACGTGCCACTTCTGAACATGCTTCCCCATTAAGTTTCTGGAATCATTCTGCCTTTTACAGGTATAGTACTTATAGACACCACTGCTTAGCTGCTACTTTCTCTGTACTCCCCTTCCCATCATGGCTTTGGCTGTAGTTATCGCACTAGAATCCAGTGTACCCAAAAAGCCACATTAACTCCTGTTCCTTTGAAGTTGCAGGAAAAATCATTTTGTCAAATGGAAAAAGTAGGGCAATAAATATATTTTTAATCTTCAAGGATGAGATTTTGGGTTGCGTTTCACAGACCTCAAAGTCCAGTGGAAGGAAGGGCTAAGATTACTTTAAGCCATCTTTGCACCTTCCTGATTCTGGATTACCTTAAGGAGCCAAAGTGGCCCCAGGTGTAAGTTAGGCAGTCTAACTTACGGGAGCTGTCTGACTTATGGCAGCCTGTCATTTTCTGCCTAAGAGGAGTAATGTTCCCCAGAATCTTCTCAGTACTCTGTGCTGCAGCCTTCCTTCCAGCACATCCATCCCACCCCTAGTCCTGCTCCAGACACTCCCCTTACATCAGGATGTGGGAGGTAGTCCTCCGAAGAGAGTCTGTGCCTGTCTTTTGCATGCTAAGCTGCTTCTTCCTAAAATGGATCCAGGGCTTGTGGAGCCCCTTTATGCCATTCTGTCTCCTTTACTCAAGCATAAAAATGCAGGAGTTGGGAGCAGAATCTCATCCCAGGCTTTTAAGGTAATCAGGAAATTATTTGCATTTATTTATCTGACTTTCATAATCCATGACAAATATACATACACAGTCATGGCAAATAAAAATATATATCTACTCGGTATGCCGAATAGATACCATTACGTAAAAAAGGAATACTGTTAGACGGACTTGCAGCATAGGGTTCTTTATGGAACTCCTGTTAACTTCACTGGGGGTTCCATGCTCATAACCTCTGCAGAATTGACTTCTATGGTACTACTCCTGTGAGAAAAATTAAGCACGTGAGTAAATGTGTGCTTGATCAGGGCCCAAGAGAGTGTTGAACCTGGAAAGCAAAATTTTTAAGTTATTAAAAAAGGAAGTACTTTTTTTCCTAGAAGAAGAATGGTAAAAACTGCAGATTTCTACTTAACATAAGACAAATTATAGAATGAACTGTATGCTTTTTTAATTAAATGTGTTTACATCTTATAATAAACGGAAGCACTAAAAATCTGTCCTTACAGCCCCCTTGGCTAGCTCTTTGGAGATCCTTTTAAACTAGCTTACTCTGTTTTTTCTATCTCATAATCTTGCTTTTAAACATTTTTAATTAAATATTTTGTTATAGGTGTTTATCTGCCTCTGCAGAAAATTCAATTGACAACAGAACAAGTTCCAGTATAGATAAAAGCCTGGTATGTACTTTGATATTAGTTTTGTGTAAACTGACAGTGGGTACACTGCACATTGAAATACTGATGTAATTTTAAATGACATGAAACTGCTTTAGTGCTTTGAAATATGGAAAATCAGTACATTTATTTTAACTGGGACATAGCTTTAAGAGCTAGCAGGGAAACAGAATTTCAGTTCTGAAAAATAAATCGATATTTTAGAAGAAAACTATCCTGAATCGGAATGAAAAATGCCGAAATCTCAGAATTTTCACTGAATTGAAATTCCACAATATTTAGTTTTAAGAAACACCAAAACATTTCCGTAATAGAAAAGTTTTGGTTTTCCAAAACAAAATATGCTCCCTGGAAGCCAGATCTGCAGTAGCATGTCAGGCAGGCCGCAGAGCTAGGAAGCCAGGCATCCTGTTACTAGGCCAGCCAGGGAGCAGGAGGCTGCTTAGCTCCCCAGAGAACCAGCTAGTGCGGGATCTAGGGATCTCTGGGAGCCCAGCAGCCTGCTGAGGAGCTGAGAGCCTAGAAACCCTGAAACTTCTGGAGCACTCGAAGAATCAGGGAGCCTGGATGCTCTAGACACCATTGGGAGCCCCAGCTCCAGGACAGCTTGCCTAGTGAGCTGCCAAGTAATCCTGAGAGCCACAGTTCTCAAGCTCCCCATGAGACAGGATGCTGAGGAACAAGGATCCTCACATCCCAAGCTCCCTGCCAGGTGACCTGTTGAGGAGCCTCGGAAGCCCTAGGTTCCAGAGAGGCGGCTTGGTCGGGGAAGGAAATCAGGCAGGCTCTCATTGAGGTTTTTTGGCAAAACCAGTACATTGCTGCTGAACATTTTAAAATTGGCGTTTTCTGATGGAAAAATGTTCTATCAGAAAATTTTCTGGCTGGCTCTAATAGCTATCATGCTAGGTTTGGATGCAACTAGCAGTATCCATGACTTGTTTCTATTGTCCATTTCATTAAGCAGATATCAATGACTGTCTGTTACTATTCATTGTTAATTAGTTTATAATATAAGATGTTTTCCAAATAGAGGAAGAAGAGGAAGGCTGTACAGTTGAATGAAAGAGAGAAAAAGTTCAACTGCAGAACTTGCTCTGTTTTATGCCTATTTTTGATGACTCTGTATAGTTTGTTCTTAAATACTGTATTACCTACAGAAATATTTTTAAAGGGCAGAGGAACCAAGTGTTTATCTTGCATTGGCTTAACATAATTCAGTAAGTGTTTGATTTGAAGGATGCTGATTCTTTGTGCCCATTTTGACTGGTGTCTTTTCTTGTATGTTACTTCACCTGCCTTTAGTTGATGTGAGAAAATAAGAACTTAAGGCCAGATTTTCAGGTATTTAGATGCTGAAAGGTGCAGACAGGCACCTAGTGAAATGTCCAAAAGTGCCTGAGCAGGTCACCTGAGTTGCTTAGTTATTGTGAAAATTCCCTAGAAGAGCTCTTTGTCGCTTGAAAGCTTGTCTCTTTCACCAACTGAAGTTCATCCAATAAAAGATCTTACCTCACCCACCTTGTCTCTCTAATATCCTGGGAGGAACATGGCTACAACAACACTGCAAACAAAGTTAAGTAAATGTAACACAAGATACTGCCTACATGTACAGTTCTACAAGATGTTGAGTGCCTCGTGGGAGGAATTGAGTGCCTGCAATTTCCAGGGAACACACTGGGTTTTGAGGATCTTCAGGACCTCATAGGATTGGGCCCTAAGATTCTAGAGAGAGAAGGAATCCATAGTCCTTTAATTAAAATTCTGAATCTATTTGGAAATATGAATTAACTTTACTCGTTTATTTTTATTTAACTCTTGAAATTCAGTGCCCATCAGAGACTAAAAATTAAGTTCAGAAAGATTCACAAATTGTTTTGCAGTGGGTCTTCAGCCTTCCCACAACTCAGGAGGTATTACCAGACATGTTAAGTCATTATCAGGGAGGGTGTGGCAAGCCCCTAAAGATCCCAGAGAGTTTTTTGTTCTTGCCGTCTCTACTGGAGTCAGACTTCTCCAGACTCTCCCTACCTAGGGTTACCATACGTACAGATTATCCTGGACATGTCCGGATTTTGGGGTTTTAAATAGCCATCTGGGAGGACTTTGTAAAAATTTTTAAAAGTCCGGGATTTCCCTCCCAATGCAGAGCACAGTGCGGCTGACTGACAGCAGCTGGGCTGGATTGAGCCGCTTTCATTGGGGCCTCCAGCAGCCAGAGCCACTTTCCTGCTCCCCCTTCCCCTTCAGACTCAGCATGCCGTGCTGGCAGCACGCTGGGGGGGCAGGGCTGTGCACGCTGCAGGGGAGCGTGGCAGCGTGTCTGGTTCCTCTTGGAGCCAAACATGCTGGTCTGAGCAGCATGGTAAGGGGGCTGAGGGGTTGGAGAAAGGGCAGGGCGTTCCGGGGGACGGGCAGGGGGCAGTTGGATGAGTCAGGGGTTCGGGGGTGTGTGTCAGAGGGTGGGGGTGTGGAATGGGGTCAGGGGACAGGGAGCAGTGGAGTTGGATGAGTCGGGAGTTCCTGGGGTGTGGGGGTGCGGAGAGGGGTTGGGGGACAGGGATCGAGGGGGTTTGGATGAGTCGGAGGTTCCGGGAGGTGGGGCGCTGTCAGGGTGCGGGGGTGTGGAAAGGGGTCGGGGAGTCAGGGGACAGGTGGGGGGTGTGGTCCTAGGGGGGCATTTAGGGTGGGGTGGTCTCAGGAGCGGGTAGTCAGGGACAAGGAGAAGGGAGGCTTAGATACGGAGTGGGGTCCTGGAGGGGGCGATCAGGGGACAAGGAGCGGGGGGGAGGTTGGTTGGGTTGTGGTTCTGTGGGGGGCAGTCAGGGTGGGAAGTGGGAGGGAGTGGATGGGGACGGGGCTACATCCCCCCCCCCATGGAGTGTCCTCTTTTTTGAAAGTTAAAATATGGTAACCCTTTCCCTACCCCAGAATGCAGAACAGAAACTGAAAAGAAACAGAAACAATCAAAAATGTTTTTATTCTAACTGCTCCGTTTGTTGAATTCCAGACTTTTGCTGGGGTGCTATTTAGCCTCAGGCTTAGCAGAAACCTCTCTGAAGCACCTCTTTTGATAACTAAGGTAACTGGCTGCAGCAACTGTTAGTACAGCATGTCTGGCAGGCCTCTTAGGGAACTGCACCACAGAGACAGTCAAAGGCACAAGCCTGCAACATTGAGTACAGAAATTCCTGGGCTGTCATCCCAAACTGCCAGTGTGGACAACTATTCCTCTCCCCTCCACAAAAACAAACAAAAAAAACCCCACCCTGGAGTAGTCAGCATGGAAAGACAAAAAAGGAGATCAACCCAGACGGTAGACAGTAAAGAGCCCTTCATTTACTTCTGTCCAGCTCCCATGCCCTTGCTTATCAAAGTGTGGGTGAGTCCTTATGTAACCCAGCCTTATTTTCTGTGTGACTCATTCAGGCAAAATAGCTGTTCTATGTACAGGCTTCCCCTGGTTCCCCCTTGTCCCTACAAATTATGGGGTTAGACACCATCCATCCATAAAATCAAAGGGGGTACTACTTAGGAATCGTCTCTTTAAGGGTTACACACTGTCTATGGCACAGCAGTAGGTGGGACTCTCCCTTTAGATTTCATTGTCAGGGCCACTCTAAGATCTCATGATGGAGGCCACTTCCTCTGGAACAGATTGGGGAACTGTTATAACATTTCTTCCCAGATCTGGACCTTAGCGTCCAAAATATGGGTGTTAGCATGAAAACCTCCAAGCTTAGTTACCAGCTTGGACCTGGTATCGCTGCCACCAGCTAGGAATTATACAGTGCCTAGCTCACTGTGGTCTCCCCAAAACCTTCCCTGGGGGACCCCCAGACTCAGATGCCTTGAGTCTTACAACAAAGGGAAATAACCCCCTCCCCTTGTTTCCTCGTTACTTCCTCCCAGGCTCCCCTCCCTGGCCGACCCTAGGGGATTCCCTGCTTCCAGTCCTGGAAACACAAGTACTGAGAGATCTAATCTCTCTTTCCCCTCACCCAGAGGGTATGCAAAATCAGGCTTAGTAAATCCAACACAAAGAGATTTTCCCCCTGACTACTTCCTCCCACCAATTCCTTGGTGAGCTGCAGACTCAATTCCCTGGAGTCCTCACTAAAGAAAAACTCCAACAGGTCTTAAAAAGAAAGCTTTATATAAAAAAGAAAGAAAAAGTCATTAAAAATAGTCTCTGTATTAAGGTGACAATATACAGGGTCAATTGCTTAAAGGAAAAAAAATAAACAGCCTTATCCAAAAAGAATACAATTTAAAGCATTCCAGCAACTACACACATGTAAATACAGAAGAAAACAATATAAACCTATTGTCTTACTATCCTTATACTTACAACTTGGAAACAGAAGATTAGAAAGCCAGGAGATAGAAAGATCACTCTCAGAGACGAGAAAAGGAACAGACTAAGAACAAAGGACACACACCCAAAACTTCCCTCCACCCAGATTTGAAAAGGTCTTGTTTCCTGATTGGTCTTCTGGTCAGGTGTTTCAGGTTACTGTTGTTACTCCTTTACAGGTAAAAGAACATTAAGCCGTAGCTATCTGTTTATGACAGGAACACCCTCATATCTCAAAGTTTTGTGGCGGAGTCTAATAAACTGATAAAGCATACTGTCTTATCTAGATGGAGGACAGTTACAGAGCCTCTCCACTCTACCTCTGGATACCTCAGAGCAGCCCAGTGGTGTGGAAGAAAGCAAAATAATAAAACCAGCAGGGTCAGTCACTTGCCAAACTCCTCAGCCTCTTAAGGAGCATGGATTCTCTGTCTTCCTTTTTCCATTGGAGTAGCGAGAAAAGTCTCTAAAAAAAAATAGAAAAAGGAAGTGAGGAAACATCCTGCTCAGAAGCAGGAAAAAAAATCTCCCACCTCTCCCATTTAAGATGGGTAAAGAGCATTAGAGTTTCTCCCCAAATATCAGATACCAGCAGAGCAATAGAACAGTTCCTGTAGAAAGTATTCAGAAGGAGCAAGGACAGATATCACGTGAAACCTCCTTTTCCATCATCCTACTATGGAGCCTTAGAACCTGATTTCTCAAAGCACAGATTCGGTAGGAGGGGAAGTGGTTGAGGTGAACCTCAGAGACTTAGGAAGAGCAGTCCTTTGACTCCTCTTCTGGAAATGACTGACAGTTGTCTGACTCCTCAGAATAAGGAGGAGACTCAAAACAAAGCTCTTCTTGCCCCAGAGTATTTAGATACTGTTTTGTAGAAGAGTAGCAAGACATCTGCACTGTCCTCTGGACAACACACCTTAGGAAGAGTTACTTGAGGAAGATGACAGGATAGATAGCAAGACCACTTGGCTACATTTCCTTTCAGGTTATAAATTGAAACTGTAGATTCCTTTCCATGCAGCTCTTAAAATATTATGAGTGAAGACTGGGGGAACCAACTAAGGCCTAGCTCCTGAGGAGACTGAAAATATTAAACATCTGGGATGTATCTTGGTGGTCCTCTTTTTATGGTAAAAAGAGATCCTGTGTAGTAACTTTATTGTTGTAAGAGGATATGAAGTTCTTGTTAGTGGTTTCAAAGGTTTATAAAGTGGTCATACAATAGAAGCTGTGGAAATTCTCTCAGATTGGCTAGGTCTTCAGGGACTGAGCCATTTCCTCCCTATCAGAGGCTCCAAGGTCTGATCCAGAGCTGTTGACAGGCAGAAGATTAACTGATCTGTGGATCTTCCTACTAGAGAGGAAAAAAAAGGAAATTTTAATGTAAATACAAATGTTTCCTGTATCCCTTGCAATAATAACTTTGGCTTGATCCTGTAAACACTTAAGCATATGAGTAATTTACTCATGTGTTTTCAGCAGTACTATTCAGGTACATAAAGCTTTACTCTTGTGCCTAGATGTTTGAAGGATCAGGCCTTACTCAATTTTACATATTCTGTATAATGAAATCTATAAGCTGAGATAGCACTGCAGGAATAAGTTGAACTTTGAGAAATACTTTGCTTGATTTCTCAACTGCTACATTGCATTGCTGTTTTGTAATTAATCTATTTTAAAAGCCTCAAGAAGGGAATATCACACTTTAATAACCAACAAAACATAGTCCTTACATTTTTCTTCTCATGCCAGTGTTGGTGCACAGAGTGGAAACTAGTCTCTTCCATTCCTCTCTGTCATTAAATGCTTGATATAAAATAAATAGATAATGACACATTTTAGCTAGTCCAGGCAAGTGCTGAAATTTTTTTTACAAGTTTCATATAATGTAATGTCTGTATTTTTAATATGTGTGTCTATATACTTTAAGCTGGAAAACATGCAGAAAACTATCTATCAGTTGGAAGAGCAGCTTCAAAATGAAATGCAATTGAAAGATGAAATGGAGCAAAAGTGCAGGTGAGACTGTGAACTTAAATACATTTTCAGAATTAAATTATATAAAACATCAGCTCTGTAAAAATACATTAAGGATTGCAAGCATGATATCAATATATACTACTATGCAATACAATAGTCTAAAAGATTCTAGGACACAAATTAAATCACTTTAAAATGGTATCTCAGAATGTTTTTCTTGTGTGTTTAAAGAGGAAGATGAATTGTTTCTGTTTGCATCAGTGAAAGACACATATATTTTACCCCTGAATATTTGAACTCCATGTTGTTTTTCCTTCCACTATCCGGATAGATTTCAAAACACCTGCAGGATACAGTGCACACATTGAGATCGATTGATCTATCTATCTATCTATCTAAAATGAACGTAAAATACTATGGGCACTACATGTATTAGAATGTTGGAGTTTAAGATTCTCCATCTTGGTAGCTTAAATGCTGCAGTACTATTGAAAGGTCCAGCTTGTGACTTTTGTTGAGATTAAGACCAATATGAGGAGCAGTTTTCTATCTGAGTACTAAATTGTTATGTTCTTGAAAAAGTAAATATCTGACAAATTACTGTCTATTCTTGCACCTTCATCAACATGGGCATATAGCTCAAAATCTGATAATCATGGTGCTTAATGTGCACACATAGCTGTTAATCATCTTAGAAGAATTCCTACCAAAAATAGTCTTATGGGAATTCAGACCACATAATTGTATTTAGTACATAGTGTGCTCTTTACACATATCCAGAATTTCACTGTCCACATATTGACTACCTATCACATGGTAACAATATATTCAACAATTTTATCCCTACAATCACACTGACAATATGTATTCAGTAACATCGGCATGTCTTCTGATGTCTCACAGGGTTAATAGATTTGATTTCGAGCCATCACGTGTTTAAAAAAAATTAATCTTGATTAATTGTGCTGTTAAATAACAATACCATTATTTAAATATTTTTGGATGTTTTCTACATTTTCAAATATATTGCTTTCAGTTACAACACAGAATACAAAGTGTACAGTGCTCACTTTATATTTTTTATTACAAATATTTGCACTGTAAAAAACCAAGAGATGATATTTTTCAATTTGCTTAATACAAGTACCGTAGTGTAATCTCTGTCATGAAAGTTAAACTTACAAATGTAGAATTGGGGGAGGGGGAACTGCATTCAAAATAAAATGATGTAAAACTTTAGAGCCTAAAAGTCCACTCACTTCTACTTTTTGTTGAGCCAATCACTAAGACAAAGAAGTTTGTTTACATTTGCAGGAGATAATGCTGACTGCTTCTTGTTTACAGTGTCACCTGAAAGTGATAACAGAGGTTCACATGGCACTGTTGTAGCTGGTGTTGCAAGATATTTATGTGCCAGATATGCTGAAGATTCATATGTCCCTTCATGCTTCAACCACTATTCCAGAGGGCATGTGTCCATGCTGATGAGGGATTCTGCTTGATAATGTTCCAAAGCAGTGTGGATTCACACATGTTTATTATCATCATCTGAGTCAGATGTCACCAGCAGAAGGTTGATTTTCATTTTTGGTGGTTCAGGTTGTTTAGTTTCTGCATTGGACTGTTGCTCTTTTAGGACTTCTGAAAGCATGCTCCACACCTCATCCCTCTCAGATTTTGGAAGGCACTTCAGATTCGTAAACCTTGTGTTGAGTGCTGTAGCTATCGTTAGAAATCTCACATTGGTACCCTCTTTGCGTTTTGTCAGATCTGGAGTGCAATTATTCTTTAAACGAACATTATCATCTGAGACTGCTATAACATGAAATATGTGGCAGAATGCAGGTAAGACACAGAGCAGGAGAGCTACAATTCTTCCCCAAGGAGTTATCACAAATTTTAATTAATGCATTTTTTTTAAAACAAGCTTGCAGAGGAATGGTGGCCAAAGCATAAAGGTGCATATGAATGTTTAGCATATCTGGCATGTAAATACCTTGCAATGCTGGCTACAAAAGTGCCATGCGAATGCCTGGTCTCACTTCCTGGTGATATTGTAAATAAGAAGTGGGCAGCATTATGTTCTGTAAAAGTAAATAAACTTGTTTGTCTTAGTGATTGGCTGAACAAGAAGTAGGACTGAGTGGACTTGTAGGCTCTAAAGTTTTACATTGTTTTGTTTTTGAGTGCAGTTATATAACAAAAGAAAATTACATTTGTAAGTTGCACTTTCATGATAGACAGATTGCACTACAGTACTTATGAGGTGAACTGAAAAATACTATTTCTTTTGTTTATAATGTTTACAGTGCAAATATTTGTAATAAGAATAATATAAAGAGCAATCTACACTTTGTATTCTGTATTGGAATTTAACTCAATATATTTGAAAATGTAGGAAAACATCCAAAAATATTTAATATATTTCTATTGGTATTTTGTTTAACAGTGCAGTTAAAACTGCAATTAATCATGATTAATTTTTTGACTTAATCGTATGAGTTAACTGCGATTAATCAACAGCCCTAATTGATTACATATGTTGGTATAAACTGCTATTTATTATATGTCAGTAAACTGTCTGAATTGTTTGTGCTGTAACTTTTTTGGACGGAGGTAAAAAGCTACAAAAGGCTAATGTTTATGTGGGTTATGTTTTATAAAGGCAAAACTAGGGAGACATGCATACCAAACATATAGAACTGGTAGAGATCTTGCTGTGGATCAATGGATGTTCCATATTGCTGGCTGACCAGTTCATATTTCCTTTGCAGGGTATTACTCAGCACTTATTTCACCTTCTCTCTGCAGTAACTTGTTTTTTTTCCAGTTTTCTTCTAGAGATACTTTTTTTATGGTAATAGCATGTAGATATCTTTATATATGATCACTTTTGGAGATCCACATTCTTAGAAATGTGGGATGTGCACAACTGGAGCCGTTCTTTCTAGAGAATGGCAGAATGTGTGTTGACCAACATTTACTAGTTATAGAAGCCTCTTACTCTGCACCTTTTTGTGGATTTAGGGACAGAATTTGACCCTTACTATTTTTGATACACATTGCCTCCAGTGAACTGTCAATACATTTGATGATTGTGCTATTATAAACTACTTCATGTTTGGTGGCATTCTTCAATTTAAAATATTGGTTTTCTGTTGAAGTGTCATGCGCATAGGAAGCATTTTTTAAATAATGGTCTTAAATATTTAAATATTGAAATACCAGGCATGTAAAATAAGATTGTCATGGTATTATTCCCCACTCTGAACCTTAGCGTCCAAAAGATGGGGTACCAGCATGAATTTCTCTAAGCTCAATTACCAGCTTAGTACTTGTAGCGCTGCCACCAACCAGGAATTCCAGTGCCTGGTACACTCTGGTCCGCCCAAAACCTTGCCCAGGGACCCCCAAGACTCAGTCCCTCTGGATCTTAACACAAGGAAAGTAAATCCTTTCCCTCACCGTTGCCTCTCCCAGGCTTCCCCTCCCTGGGTTACCCTGGAAGATCACTGTGATTCAAACTCCTTGAGTCTTTAAACAGAGAGGAAAATTCACCTTCCTCCCTCCTTCCCTCTCCCCCTCCCAGACTCTCCCTGAGAGAGAAAGTAATCCTAACACAGAGAGAAATTAACCTTTCTCTCCCCCTTCCCTCCTTTTCTCCCCACCAAGTCCCTGGTGAATCCAGACCCCGTCCCGTGGGGTCTCACACCAGAATAAAAAACAATCAGGTTCTTAAACAAGAAAAGCTTTTAATTAAAGAGAGAAAACCAGTAAAAATTATCTTTGTAAATTTAAAATGGAATAGGTACAGGATCTTTCAGCTATAGACACTGGGAATACCCTCCCAGCCTAAGTATACAAGTACAAATTAAAATCTTTTCAGCAAAATACCAATTTGAACTCCTTCAGCCAAATACACATTTGAACTCCTCCCAGCCAAATACACATTTGCAAATAAAGAAAACAAACATAAGCCTAACTCGCCTTGTCACCTAGTACTTACTATTTTGAATCTATAAGAACCTGTGTCAGGGAGATTGGAGAGAAATCTGGTTGCACATCTGGTCACTCTCAGAACCCAGAGGAGAACCACCAAATCTAACAGCACACACAAAAACTTCCCTCCCTCAAGATTTGAAAGTATCCTGTCCCCTGATTGGTCCTCTGGTCAGGTGACAGCCAGGCTCAATGATCTTGTTAACCCTTTCCAGGCAAAAGAGATATGAAGTACTTCTGTTCTATTAACTCTTACTTATCTGTTTATGACAAAGATCTTACTCATTTACATATTAATATAATTCATTATTTATAGGACTTCAAACATAAAACTAGACAAGCTAATGAAGGAACTGGATGAAGAGGTAAGTTTTTGTTGTTATGAATCACATAATTTTTAACTATTGAGTTAATCAGTGTACTCATAATACTGCTAGAGGCTTATCATTTTCCTGTAAAAATTTGCACTCCAATTTAAATTTGAGAATAAATCTCCACATTCCAAAACACAAATCATTTTGGCCATGTTTGTTATGAAAGTGCAAAATGTAATTTTAGAATTTTAAAATACTTTTTTTACCTCTACAATTCAAAGCTACTTTCCTGCATTTCAAATCCTTTGCAGAACTGTTTAGCCTTGTTCTTCAAAATATTCAATATAATTTTTCAAAATTAGCTAGATTTCTAAAAATCAGTTTGCAGATAATCCTCTAGCACATCATCATTATATTGTAGTATTCATAAACCTAGTACAGTAACTCCTCACTTTGTCATCCCGGTTAATGTTGTTTCATTGTTACGTTGCTGATCAATTAGGGAACATGCTCATTTAAAGTTGTGCAGTGCTGCCTTATAACATTGTTTGGCAGCCGTCTGCTTTGTCCACTGCTTCAGGAGGATCAACCTGTTGGAGCTAGCTGGTGGGGGCTTGGAACCAGAGTGGACCAGCAGTCCCCCTGTCAGCTCCCCACTCCCACAAGTTCCCTGTGCAGCACCCACCCAGGAGCATACCAATTGCCAGCAGTTCAGTTGTCCTTCCCCACAGTGCCATGTGCTGCTCCTGCCCTCTGCCTTGGAGCTGCTCCCGGGAGCCTCCTGCTTGCTGTGCAGGGGAGCAGAGACGAGAGGGGCTAATGTCAGAGTGTCTCCCTCTCCCCTACTTCTGCCACCCCGTTTACCCTTCTCCATATAGAGCAGGACAGGGCTCAGGACGGAGAGAGCTGATGTTTTTAAAAATCCTGTTATTTTTTTTAAAGGCAATGTACTTAGAGTGGCGTCAGCATACTTAAAGGGACAATGCTCATCTCTCCCCCTCTCCCCCCTGCCACAGACAGGGAGTGTGTCTGTCTGCCATGCTGTCTCCCCTCCCTCCATTCATGCTGCCTTGTAGAGTGGGAGGCTACATTAACAATGTGTTAACCCTTGAGGGCTCAGCCGAATGCTAGTTGATCATTTAGTGAGGCATTCCCCCTCTTCGACCCTCTAACTTCACCATCTCAACCAAGCTTCACAATCGTCATTGCTGTGTACAGTGTTAAATTTTGTTCAAAACTGTGTGTGTGTGTGTGTGGGGGGGGGGGTTGTCTGGTGAAAAAAATTTCACTGAACCTAACGCGCTCCCCCCCCCCCCCTTAATTCTTATGGGGAAATTGGATTTGCTTAATGTTGTTTCGCTTAAAGTCGCATTTTTCAGGATCATAACTACAACGTTAAGCGAGGAGTTACTGTAAACAGGTAATTTTTGCTTTTGTGTTAAATATAGTTATTGCAGTGATTTGGAAGATTTAATCAGAGACAAACTTCAAAAGTGATGTTGGGAATTATTAGGCTCTATTCTGCAAACCTCCTGTTCATATCGGTAGTCTCACTGGGTGAAATCCTGACCCTACTGCAGGGGTAGGCAGCCTATGGCACGGGTGCTGAAAGTGGCACATGAGCTGATATTCAATGGCACTCACACTGCCTAGGTCCTGGCCACCAGTCCAGGGGCCTCTGCGTTTTAATTTAATTTTAAATGAATCTTCTTAAACATTTTAAAAACCTTATTTACTTTACATACAACAATAGTTTAGTTATATGTTATGGACTTATAGAAAGAGACTTTCTAAAAATGTTAAAATGTATCACTGGCACCCAAAATCTTAAATTAGAGTGAATAAATGAAGACTCGGCATACCGCTTCTGAAAGGTTTGCTGACCCCTACCCTACTGGATTCAGCTGAGCCAAGATTTCACCAATTGAAGACAATGAGAGTACTTACAGAACAACAGAATTAAAAAAAGTTTGTAGGCTTATTCTGTAAAATGGAAATGGAAAATGTCAATGTTTGTTATAATTTCAGGGAAATCAAAGAAAAAATTTAGAATCAACCGTATCTCAGACTGAGAAGGAAAAGATGCTGCTGCAACATAAAATAAATGAATACCAAAGAAAATCGGAACAGGAGAATGAAAAAAGACGGAATGTAGAAAATGAAGGTAAGCAATGTTACCCATGTGCTAGAAATGTTGGCGGGTAAACTACTATACAGTTTTATGAATAATTTACCTTTTTAGCATTTGAAGCATTCTAGAATAGATTTTTTTGTTGAAATACCGATTGACAAAAAAATTGTCATAGTTATCACAGTATAGTAGCCATTTCTGTTTTTGATATTTGAAGTACCAAATTCTGCCCTTAGATGTATGCATGTTGAGCCCCTAGTGATTTGAGTGAGCCAGGTGTATATAATTCAAGAACAAAATTTGGCCTCAAGAAATTAAAAGGAAATATCCTAATTATTTTGCTGTCTATTCATGTAGAAATATCTAGTAAGGTCACAAAGATTTTCTGTTCTGATCTGCTAGGAAAATTGAATTCCATATTCTTTTCTGTCTCTAGTGTCCACGTTAAAAGATCAGTTAGAAGACTTGAAAAAAATTAGCCAGCATTCACAAACTACAAATGAGAAGATGACACAGTTACAAAAGCAAGTGAGTGATTGCTGTTCAGTGTTTTCATTGTTTCTTCAAATTTGTCATATAGTATTGATTACATAAATGTAACAAAGCTGAATCTGTTAATTATTGCACTTTGAATGGAAATCTTGACTTTTCTTACTCTAACAGCTAGAAGAAGCCAATGACTTACTAAGGACAGAATCAGATACAGCAGCAAGACTGAGAAAGAGTCATACAGAAATGAGCAAGTCCATAAGCCAGTTGGAATCACTAAATAGAGAACTACAGGAAAGATGCAGAGTTCTAGAGAGCACAAAATTGGAAGTGGAAAAGGACTATTATCAACTGCAGGCAGCATTGGAAGCAGAACGAAGGGACAGAAGTCATGGATCTGAAATGATTGGAGATTTACAAGGTAACCATTCCATACTTGTGTAGTTTTTTAATATTGCAGTAAATATTTATTCTTACAAAAATCTATTTTCATAACTTCACTTTGCTGCTCTGTACCGTTGTCTAAATCTTGAAAAAGATGTACCAGCTATTTTCAAGGAGTTTAATTCTATTCATTTAGTGTAGCAGAGTAGTAATCAATATATGAATTGCATATCCCTAGAGGACTAATACTTGAGAAAATTTGTAAATAAAGTTTAAGATACCAAATGTCTTACCAATTCAGTATTAACTCAGGTACATAATTCCTGTGGTTGAGTTTTAGGGATGAGAGGGAAAGCAGTATTGTGGACAACAGCAATTTCCCCTGCCCCTCCTCCAACATGATTTTTCTTTATCTGTGGATATTAACCTCTTTAGAGCAATGTTCATCGATTCTGGGACACTGACACAGCAGAGGTAATACTGTACCCTATCCAGAGGCACCATTCACTTTGAAGCAGAGTGGGTATTCTACTTGATCCTTAAAGTTAAGGAGCGGGTTTTTCCTTTTGGCATGTGTTAAGGTTTTACAGCAGCAATGTTCTAGCAAGAGTGGTAACAACCACTGCAGTTAAGATGCAGAATAGTTTCCATTGTAATCCACCCTTTCTTTTCAGGTGTTTGAGAGGTGAAAATACCAGAAAGTTCCATGCAATTTAAAGAGTTGTGTGTATGAGATTCTCTAACCCAAGGTGACAGCCACCATGGCAGCCAAGTGACAACTTGCTTAGCCAATGAGACAACTTAATAGGATAAATCCATTTCGGACTAATTATTCTAGATTGCCACTGGGGTAACTGTGTGAGAGGGCAGTTTATCCAATATAAAGAAAAAGAAATATATTCAAAGAAGTCAGAGTATGAAGGGACAAGAGGGAAGGTCTCCTGTACAGTTTGTAAGGGATAGTAGAGCAAACCTAACTGATGCAGTGTTAAAGCTGCACAGCTCTTTAGGTGTGCCTGAAAGGATAATCTTTTTCAGAGTTCCTAAAGTGTATAGAACAGGATATTCTGCTGGTATCTAGACAGAGAGTTCCATATGAAATTTGCACAAGTTATTGCCAATTTATAACTAGAAAATGTTTGACAACTGAGTATAGCATTGAAGTGTTTGGAAGCGTTCTGGAAGAAGACGTGTTTTCTTTTTCACATCACTTTGTCATCTGGAAATTCTTAAGACATTTTAGTTTAAAAAAAAATTATGCTAAGCCTGCAGAGTTCTAGATAATCTGACATACTTGTGAGCTATGTTGCATACATACTGTTTATAAGGTATAACGTTTAACACCTAGAGTAATACAAGAATCCAAATTACAGTTGCAGTTGGAAACTTAACCTAATGTCTTGGTGTTTCTGTTTAAAGTATTCAGTTTAATAGTATACTAAAGTAGCTGCATAAGGTTTGGGGCAAGCTGTTCCAAACTCAAGCCTGGAGGAGAGCCTTTGCTTTTGTGGAGTGATCAGTAGGGTAAAAATTCCTCTTTCTCTGGAGGACCTCTCCAGTGCAGGTTATTTTAATTATGTTTATGTACTGCAATAACACTTAGAGGCCCCAACTGAGATTAGGGCTCCATTGTGTTATATGTTGTATCTATCCATAATAAGACTTCAGCAGAGTTAATGTCATCAGAAAATGTGGCTGTTGTACGTTGTAACAGGACTTACATTAAATGAAACGAAACATCTATACATTAGCAGTTGGACAAAATAAAATTGAAGTCCTGTTTCTGCATCTAGGCATAGTAGCTGAAATTGAACTATTTGTAATTTGTTTTTGCTAGCTCGGATTACATCTTTACAAGAAGAAGTAAAAAATCTTAAAAATAATCTTGAAAGAGTGGAAGTAGAAAGAAAACAGGCACGGGACTCACTTAATCATTGTGAAAAGGTAAGGTAACTAATAATACACGATAATTGAAAAAAATGCTAATATTAGCTCACTGGCTGTGGTCAGAATATGATCATGTACAGGGGAGTCGCATCTTACGCGGGGGTTAGGTTCTGAAGTCAGCACGTAAGGCAAAAATCGCGTATAGTCAGACCCTCATTGAGTGTAATGGCAGGCGAAATTGTCCGCACTACAGGTGCAGTATTTAAATTGTTGTTTTCCTCTGTTTTGTTTTGTTTTTTGCCAAGCAGGCATAGTTAAAATCGTGTAAGTTAAATGTGCGTATGATGCAACTCCACTGTATTGAATTATTTTGTATTGTGTAAATAAATCATAGCTTCTTCAAATGTGTCAGTGCGAATCCCAGTGTAGGCACGTATGTGCCTCCTGGGTGAGACTAGGCTTTTATCCTAGACCTGAGGAGACTCAACAAATACATACTTGGTCTCAGGATGATAATGCCTGCCTGCATTGCTCCAGGCTCTAGATTGGGTTGTAGCTCTCGGCTTCCAGCTTGCTGTACTTACATATTGCCATCTGTCTGGCCCATGGGAAGTGCCTAAGGTTAACAGTGGGGGGCCAACCATTTCCAGTTCAGGGTTTTGCCCTTCACACTCACCATGGCACTGAGAGTTTTCACCAACTTTCTAGCTGTAATGGCAGCATGTCTAAGTCCTGGTGTACAATACGAGTTTAGGTCTAATTTAGCACCGTTAGATCGATTTAATCCTGCACCCATCCACACGACGAAGCCATTTTTGTTGACTTACAGGGCTCTTAAAATTGATTTCTGTACTCCTCACCGATGAGGGGATTAGCGCTGATATTGACCCTGCTGTGTCAAATTTGGAGTAGTGTGGAAGCAATTCAACGGTATTGGCCTCCAGGAGCTATCCCAGAGTGTTCCATTGTGACCGCTCTGGGCAGCACTGTCAACTTGGATGCACTGGTCAGGTAGACAGGAAAAGCCCCACGAACTTTTGAATTTCATTTCCTGTTTGGCCAGTGTAGCGAGCTGATGAGCAAAGGTGACCATGCAGAGCTCATCAGCACAGGTGACCATGGAGTCCCAGAATCACAAAAAAGCTCCAGCATGGACCGAACAGAAGGTACTGGATCTGATCACTGTATGGGGAGATGAATCCGTGCTATCTGAACTCTGTTTCAAAAGATGAAATGCGAGAATACTTGAAAAAATCTCCAAGGACATGAAGGACAGAGGTTATAACAGGGACCCCCAGCAGTGTCTCGTGAAGCCTACCAAAGAACCAGAGAGGCAAACATCTGCTCCAGTTCAGAGCCCTGTACATGCCACTTCTATGATAGGCAGCATGCCATTCTAGGGGGTGCCCCTACAACTCCCTCACCCCTGTGTTTCCCTCCTCCCTCAGCCCTTCCGGGCTACCTTAGCAGTTATCCCCCCATTTGTGTGATGAATTAATCAAGAATGCATGAATTTGAAACAACAATGACTTTGATCTCCGCTTGCAGAGGCAATAAAGGGGGGAGGGGAGGGCGGTTGGCTTACAGGGAAGTAGAGTGAACCAAGGGAGCAGATTTTCATCAAGGAGAAACAAACAGAACTTTCACACCCTACCCCGACCAGTCATGAAACTGGTTTTCAATGCTTCTCTGATGCACAGCGCGCCCTGCTGTGCTCTTCTAACCGCCCCGGTGTCTGGCTGCGCGTAATCAGCGGCCAGGCGATTTACCTCGATGTCCCACCCCGCCATAAATATCTCTCCCCTTAGTCTCACAGATATTGTGGAGCACATCACAGGCAGTAATAACGATGGAATATTGGTTTTGCTGAGGTCTAACCAAGTCAGCGTGCTGGTGCAGTTTACTTTTAAACGTCCAAAGGCACATTCTACCACCGTTATGCACTTGCTCAGTCTATAGTTGAACTGCTCCTTACTACTGTCCAGGCTTCATGAGCCATGGGAGCAAGTGGTAGGCTGGGGTAGGTGTGACTGCGCGGTGCTGCTGACTGGGAGAGCAGCCTGAGGCAGAAGCGTCCAGCTCACATGATATTCCAGGCAGGACTGAATCTCCATTAGACGAAACTTAAAGAAGAGAGTGATCTGGAGTCATTCCCATTTTTATCCAGGCACCCCTGACTGACCTCACAGAGGCTAGCCAGGTGCACCCATATTTGCCTAGGTACCTCCGACCAACCTAACCAAGGTCGGCCAGGAGCACCCACTGGACGACAATGACGGCTAGCAGTCGTATTGTACTGTCTGTCGTCCGCAAGGCAAGGCAAGGGGATGCTGCTGTGTAGCACTGCAATACCACGTCTGCCAGCAGCACCCAGGAGTCATACAGTGACAGTGAGCTGAGCGGGCTCCATGCTTGCCATGAGATAGATAGATATAGATATAGATATAGATAGATAGATATAAAAAAATATCCAGGAAAAAAGACGAGAAACTATATTTTTTGCTATTGCTTTCATGGAAGGAGGGAGGCCTGATGACACGTACCCAGGATCACCCGTGACAATGTTTTTGCCCCATCAGGCATTGGGAAGTCAACTCAGAATTCCAATGGGCGGCGGAGACTGCAGGAACTGTCGGATAGCTACCGCACAGTGCAATGCTCTGAAAGTCGACGCTAGCCTCGGTACTGTGGACGCACACCACTGACTTAATGCACTTAGTGGAGACACACACAATCAACTGTATCAAATCGATTTCTAAAAAATTGACTTCTTTAAATCGACCTAACTTCATAGTGTAGACATACCTTAAGAAAACATGGAATTTATGCCTGTTTATGTCAAGATGACTGGCTGATCAGAAGCAGGTCCAAGCAGGAGACCAGAATGTCCCTGGATTGTGTCCTCTTCCTGTTCTCCCACTTAGGACTCCTGGTGAACTAGAAGAAGTCATCTTGTGTACCATCACGAACGATAGAGTTCATAGGAGATCTATTTGACTTCATTTTGGCAAAGTCTTTCCTGACAGAGGACAGTTTCTATTCCCATCAGTTATTGTGCATGAACTACTGTCAACATCAGCAATGACAGGACACACATGTCTGGGACTCTTTGATATGTCCACATACATGTACCTGATGCTGCTTGCCAAATTTTACCCACCACCTTTACAATAACTGAGGTCTGTGAACTTCCCATCCAAATGTCATGTGAGCAATGGGTCCTGCCTCAAGGCAAGCAACACTTTTTTTTTGGTGGCTTGTTCTGATGAACATGAGAAAAGGGGACAGTGATGTTTATCTCAGACACTATAGGAACTGGGTTGGGGTGCCCACCTGAACCATGTTCAAATGTAAGATACCTGGTCTCATGGTGATTTTAACCTACACATGAGTGCCTTGGAACTAAGAACCATCTGGCTCATCTGTGTAGCATTCCTGCTGGAAGCCATCCAATGCTGGAAATGGTGTTTATCAACATGGTGGTGACTCCACTAGCCCTACACCTTCCAGGGATCAGCAATGACCTAGCAGACTTTTAGTGCAGAAATGTGGTAACCAGCCATGAGTGATCCGTGTAAAAATCCATACTGGACCCAATATTCTGTCAGTGGGAGACTCTTACCAAACATTTGTTTGCCACAGAGGACAATACCAAGTGCTGGAATTTCTGCTTCAGGGAAGGTGCGAGTCCAGGCTAACTGACGATTGCCTTGCTGTTTCAGTCTTCTTGAGGATTCCTATATAGTATCGTACTGTATCCCTTGGTCCCCAGGATATCCAAGATCAACAGTATGGGGCCTCAGTCATTGTGCTAGTCCTATATTGGTTGAGACCAGTCTAGATGTCATAAGAACGGCCGTACCGGGTCAGACCAAAGGTCCATCTAGCCTAGTATTTGTCTGCTGACAGTGGCCAATGTCCCAGCAGCTTCCCATACATCTTCCCCCCTACCCTAATGTAATATCCCAAACCTCAGTCAGACAGTGCATTCAGACGCAATCTTTGCACCTAACAGCCTGGATGTTGACTTGCTGAACAACACTGACAGACGGTGTTCCCTACAGGTTCAGGAAGTCCTTACACAGAGCAGGAAATCATGCGTAAGATTGACTGACTTCTCCAGATGGGAAAAATTCTCCATTTGGGCAACCCAGAATAATACTGACCTAATGGAGCTGCTGATAACCAAAGATGTACTGTATCCTGCTCTTGCACATGTGGGACTGATATTTAACTCCTTTGAAGTCAATCTCACTGCAACATTGACATGTCACACTTTAGTACAGTTGCACTCTGTCTTCTCACACCCCTACTGTTTAATTTCCTCAAGGTCCTTCTGCATACTTTCTTTTCAGTAAGAGTACTGACTTCCACAGGGGAGCTCAGTGTTGTCCTTTCAAAGCTTATAAAGCCTTCTTTTGAACTGCTGTTGGAGTGCTCAGTATATTGTCTTACTATCAAGATGTTTCTTCTTGTGGCCATTACATTGGCAGAGAGTTAGCAAGCTCCAAGGTCTTAGGGCCAGACCACCTTGCATATCCTTCCACAGGAAGGTGATGAAACCATACTCCAAATTGATAACTAAGGTAGTCTTGGAATTTCAGCTGAATCAATCAATTTTCCTGACAGTCGTCTTCAGAAAGCTGCAGTTCTCACAGGGAGAAAAGATGCTCCATCCTCTGGCATCTCCAGAGTCATGTTCAATTGTCCCAAAAGGAATGAGTCCTTTAGACTCTCTCCCTGCCATATCTGGCACATTAAAGGGCCAAGCTATCTTGTCACAGGAAATCCTGAAGTGGCTCAGAATGTATCTCTGCCTGCTATCAGGTGGCTGGCGAGTCTTTCCTTCCAAAAGTCAAGGTGTGCTCCATTGGGAACAGGCAGTGTCTTCTGCTTGCCTAAGAAACATTGTGGTAATCAGCCATATTCACAGCTGAAGCCTTCCTACTCATTTGGCAAGCACATCTACAGACGGTACAGGGCGGGTGCTCGTCTTCAGAATCTGTGTTGCACATCAACCTCCTAGAATTATGTGCAGTCCACAACAAGTGTTGACACATTCTACCATTAATCAGACAAAGGCCCATAAGAGTAATGATGGACAAGGTCGCTTGCATGTTGTATATCAACAGACAAGGGGGAGCGAAGTCCCAATCCCTGTGCTTGGAAGTAGTAAAATTGTGGAACTATTGTATCTAGCATGACATCAACATCTTGGCCTCATACTACCTGGACACCGGAACACCACGGCTGACTCACTGAGCAAGAGATTCTCGCAATACCATGTGTGGGAGTTAGACACAAGAGACCTGCAGCATATATTCAGCTTCTGGGAATTCCTGAGTATAGATATCCTCACCATACCCAAAACTGCCAAATGTCCCTGAGGGATGTTTTCCTCATTACATGGGATGTACCCCTACTTTACACTTACGCACCCTTTCCCCAGTTGTTCACAGGGCTTCACAAGACACAGGTGGAACAAGCCACAGTCATTCTCATAGCCCCAACGTGGCCACAACAGATTTGGTACCCTTTCCTTGTGCGAATGGTGATCTGTCCACTAATCAGCCTACAATTCACTCCACACCTCCGCTCTCAAGACACAGGTCAAATCCTCCAACCCAATTTGGTTCCGGGATTTGAAGATGACCTGTTCAAAAGAGGTAAAGATTCTTTTAAGTAGTAGGCATGATAAAACTTATCTTACTTATCTCAATAAATTGAAAAGATTCCAGACTTGGTGCGACAGCAAACATGTCTTGGCAATGAATGTTCCTTTGTCACTCATTCTAGACTACATTCTAGAATAACTTAAAAGAGCAGGACTGGCTGCCATCACTGCATTCCACCTCAAGATAGGTCATTCCATATTTTCCTATGCACTAACAAGAAGATTCCTTACGACCCTTCAAAATGTGTACCGTCAAATACAAGACCCTACCCCACCTTGGGATCCCAGCCTAGTTTTGTGTTATCTCACCAGTCCCCCATTTGAGCCCATTGCAGCATGCTTCTACATACACCTATCCATAAAAACAGCGTTTCTTGTCACCATCACATCCACCCGACGGATAGGAGAAATAGGTGCTCTCATGGCATACCCACTGTACTCAGTCTTTCACAGAGACAATGTCATATTATGATCACATCTGAAATTCTTACCCAAGGTGCCATCCTCTTTCCATCTAAACCAACCTATCCATCTTCTCTCCTTCTTCCCAAAGCTGCATGGCAACCAGCATGAAGCCACTCTGCACTTCTTGGAAGTTAGATAAGCATTAGCCTTTTATCTTGACTGAACAAAATCTTTCAGGCATTTCAGGCTTATTTCTCTCTATTGCTGAAAGATCAGAAAGAGCAGCTTTATCCAAACTATGTCTTTCCAAATGGATCTCAGAGTACTTCCACCTTTGCTATTAACAAAACAAACTGGATCTTGAATGCATCCTACTCACTCGATGTCTCCTTTGATTGACTTTCTAAATGACGTGCTGATTACTGACATTTGCAAAGCTGCCACCTGGGCATCCACAAACACTTTTAGTCAATACTGTGCTATTACCCACAAGGTGGCATCAAGTGCCTTACTAGGATGTATTGTCCTATCATCCTTGGTACACATTACTCCGAAACCCCAGCCTTCCATCTAAGGACACTACTCTACAGTCACCTACAGTGGAGCACCCATAGGGGCACTTCTTGAAGAAGAGAAAGTTACTCAACTTGTGCAGTAACTGAGGTTCTTCTAAATGTGTCCCCCTATGGGTGCTCCGCTACCTGCCTTCCTCCTCTCTGCTTCAGAGTTTTAAATGTAGACTCTGTGGTAGAAAAGGAACTGAGGGCGGTTGGACCAAACAGTGCTATATAGACGATGCGAGATGGGGAGATGTGCATGTGCAGCCCAGTGGGCACTGCTACTGAAGATCTCCAATCTCAGGTGCAGGGGGAGCTACCGCACCTACAGTGGAGCATCCATAGGGACACACATCTCGAAGAACCTCAGTTACTGCACAGGGTGAGTAACCTTTTTTCACTTAGACAACCACTAGCAAGCAAGAGGCACAGAAATGCGAGCATAATTAAAACCTTTATTGATTGATTGCATTCTTTAGTTCACTCAAGATGAGAAATGATTGTTACCTTATGAATTCATAGATTGCTGAATAAAATGAGTGCTTTTTCTTCAAAGTTTAATTACCTCCTTCCTCTCCTTCAATCCTCATTTTTAAACACCTAAAAAAGCATAGTATAGTGTACCCTGTTAATATTGTGACTTGTGAATAAGCAGAAAAGTAACCATTCTTTTTAAAAAAAAAAAAAAAAAGAGAGAGAGGAAAGAAAAAGACATGTGGATCCATTTGATGGCTTGGTAAAATACTCCAGAATTTTTTTTACAGTTCTGCTTTAATAAAGTATACTTTTTTTTTGGTCCTGATTTGCAGGAAAAGAATAACTTAGAAATAGATTTAAACTATAAACTCAAAACATTACAACAGCGGTTGGAACAGGAGGTAAATGAGCATAAAGTGACTAAAGCTCGGTTAACTGACAAATATCAATCAATCGAAGAGGCAAAGTCAGTTGCCATGTGTGGTATGTATTTCCTTTTCGTTTCAAATAGAATATTGAGCAATATCTGTTTTCCTAATTCCATTATAATGGCAATGAATTTTTTTATGCAGTGTTCATAAAACCAGTTTTTAATCCTTGGTGTAGAGAAAATATATATGCGTATCAAAATTTGAAAACATACATAATGTAATAGATTATTTAAAGACCCTAGTCTATTTTCTTAGCTGGTATAAGTCAGCATACATCTGTTATCACTGTACTTCAAATATGAAAATCTTGTACTGTTTGTATCTTCAAGTTAAGTTAAAATTAGTTACCTAGAATTTTGCTGCTTTGAAGTTATCACACTTGTACTCATTCAGCCACTTCCCTTCATAACTTAGAGGTGCATGGTTTTTTAGTGTGTTCTAGGATTGCCAAGTATCTGGTTTTCGACTGCTGACTGGGCCACTAAAAGTCTAGTTGGTGGTGCAGCAGGGCTGAGGCAGGCTCCCTGCCTACCCTAGCTCCACACGTCTCCCTGAAGTGGCTGGCATGTCTGGCTCCCAGGCGCAGGGGGTGGGGGCATGGGAGATCCGAGTGCTAGCTCGATAGCACCTGTTGTCTGGGAACCAGAGTCAGTGGGAGCTGCAGGGGTGGCGCCTGCAAGTGCAGGCGGTGCGCAGAGGCCCCTGGGCCCTCTGCCTAGGTGCTGGACATGTTGGCTGCTTCTGGGAGTCACCTGAGGTAAGCACTGCCTGACCGGAGCCTGGACCCCAAACCCCTCGGCCCCAGCCTGGAGAGCCCCCTCCTGCACCCCAAACCCTTCATCCCTGCTGTCCCCCTCCCAAACTGGAGCTCTCACCCTGTCATGCACCCCTACCCCAGCCCAGAGCTCCCTCCTGCCCCCTGAACCCCTCTTTTCTGGCCCCACCCCCTCAGCCAGAGCCCTCGCCCCCTCCCCCTCCTATACGCCAACCCCCTACCCTACCCCAGTGAAAGTGAGTCAGGGTGGGGGGGAGAGAGCAGCAAAGGGAGGAGGGATGTAGCGAGCTGGGGACGGGGCCTCAGGGCAGGAGCATGGCAAGTGTGTTCAGTTTTGTGTGATTAGGAAGTTGGCAACCCTAGTGTGGTCACACACCTTAGGATGTTTTTTGCTATTTGTTCTATCAAAAGTTTTTTATTTAATTCCATTTTTAAATGGCTATTGTTGGCAGCTCTCTGTTTTTGAGCAACACGTGAACTGACTGGAACATTTTGAGCACTGGTATAATGGCAGTTAGTGGAGTGACAAGTAGCTGCATGTAGGAGGGTCCTAATGCTCTGGCAATCACTATCACTGTCTCTGTTGCAACAATACAGTAATGATTTTGTTCAGTAGTATGATAGATGCATACTCATCTGACTGTAAAGAATTTCAAAAACCCCAACCATGGTGTGTGGGAGAGAGAAACCCTGTGCTTAACTCTCAAAGATGGAATATTAGGTGTATTTAAGAAAGGCATGGTCAAGCATACACATTCTTAGAAGTACCATATTTGTATTTTTGAATAAATACCTTTTTATTGTGCTGTCAATTACTTTTGTTTCCTGTTTAGAAATGGAAAAAAAAGTGGAGGAGGAGAGGGCAGCAAGAGACAGGGCAGAAAATCAAATAGTTCAGATTGAAAAACAATGTTCCATGCTGGACTTTGACCTGAAGCAGTCTCAGCAGAAGCTTGAGCACCTCACTGAGCAAAAAGAGAGGCTTGAGGATGAAGTAAGCAAAACCTGCATTGTTGCCTATCATTTTTTCTATGTAAAAGACAAATTAAAGAATGAGTTGCATTAAGAAATAGAAAACTGAATCTATTTAAGTTGAGATGTTTATGTAGCATAACATTATTGAATATAACTGTACTAAGAGGTTTCACCTAAATGCTGTAAAGGTTTGTCTGAGTAGGTCGAATGCCATATCTTTTTTTAGACCCTGGGTAATATATATTCCTTTATAAGAGCTATGAATTAATAGTGAACTGATTCCAGGTATGAAGTCAGTTGGGTCCTACACAATATAGTTATGCAGGAAGTACATTTTGCAGAGATGATGGGTTTCAAAGTGGCTAGCATATTTTCTTCTGCATTATCAAAGTCATCTGTTTATTACTGAAGAATATACTGTCTATTCCAGAGGTGGGCAAACTACAGCTAATGGGCCACATCCAGCCTGTGGGACCGTCCTGCTTGGCCCCCGAGCTCCTGGCCCAGGAGGCTCGCCCCCGGCCCCATCCCCGCTGTTCCCCCTCCCCTGCAGCCTCAGCTCGCTCGCTCCGCCGCCGGCACAATGCTCTGGGCAGCGGGGCTGTGAGCTCCTGGGGCAGCACAACTGGAGAGCTCGGCCTGACCAGGTGCTCTGTGCTGCATGGTGGCGGCTTGGTGGTGGTGTGGCCTGCTCCAGCAGTAGGAGGGCAAGGGGGTGTTGCATAGAGGGCAGAGGAGTTTGGTGCGGTGGTCGGGGGTGAGGATGTGGATAGGGGTCGGAGGGAGCAGGGTTGAATGGGGGCAGGGTTCCTGGAGGGGGCAGTCAGGAAGGAGGCAGTGGTTCTGGGGGCAGTCAGGGGACAGGGAGAATGGGTAGTTGGATGGGGCAGGGGTCCCGGGGGAGGCCGTCAGGAATGAGAAAAGGGGTTGGATGAAGCAGCAGAGGTCCAATGGCAGTCAGGGGACAGGGAACGGGGTGTGTGTGGATGGGGCAGGGGTCCCAGGGGGGCCGTCAGGGAACAGGGGGGTTGGATGGGGCAGGAGTCCTGGGCGGGGGACAGATAGGAGGTGGGGGCCAGGCCACCACCCCCTCCCCTAACCAGCCCTCCATACAATTTATGAAACCCGATGCCAAAATAAATGAGAATCGGAAAGGGAGAGAGGAAACACCGAAAGGCTAAAGGGCAGAAAGTTTGCCCGCCCCTGATCTATTCTATCTTTACGATCTGTGTATTAAGGGACACTAAGCAGAATTGCAAAATGGCCAGTAAATGCAAACATTAATGTTCCCATATTAACGTTCCTTAGCCAGATCTAATATTTGACAGGCTGTATTCATCTATGCTGTTATAATTGCATTCCTTAATTTATAACATTACTAGTTAATGTTGCTGTGAGAAGCTAACTTTTTGGTGTCCTATCTTTTTTGTTTCAACTCTTTCCTGATTGGTAATTTTTGCATTTCATTTTATTTCTGTTTTTTAAAATAAAAAAGCTTGTCTGTGAGTTTGAACATGCACTCTCATTACACTTTTATAAAATAGATATTTTGCGTGTTCTGAATTTGTGTCCTTCAAAATGCAGTGTATCATTCAGGGCATGCAAAATTCAACACTAGTTGAAAGTTGTTGTAAGATATATAGGAGCTAATTGTTGTTGTTAGGTCTCATCTGTGCTGTCCTTTCAGATTAAATTGGAAGAGTCAGTCTGAAAGCCTTTCTGCTGGGCTATGGTGGCTGCAGTTGAAATTTTAAACTGCTCTGGGCAGCATAACTCTAGGATGAAAAGACACAAAGCTTTTAAGACACGAAGCTTGTAAAACACAAATTCAACAAACAAGAAGGGGGGGTCTGTCAAACCTCTTGGGCCTCTTCCACTGTCCCCCTTAAGGTAGAATAGATGAGAGTGAATTCAGGCTCCACCCCTGGAGTCTATTACAAAAAAAAAATTAATGGCTGGGAACAGGGCGGTTCTTGAGGCTGAAATATAGACTAAAATCTATAAGAAAAACTAGTTTCTGTGATATTGCACCCAAGTGATATTGGAGGCTGTTTTGAGTAAAATGTAGGAAGTGGGGATGTTTGACATAAAATAATGCATATGTGAAACATTATTACTTTTTAACAGAATACAGGAAAATATTTGGTAAAAGAATTCTAAATTAAAGTGATTTATTAAACAATTAGGTTAAGAATCTAACACTTCAGCTGGAACAAGAAACAAATAAGCGACTAATGACACAGAATGAACTGAAAACACAAGCTTTTGAGGCAGACAACTTGAAGGGTTCTGAGAAGCAGCTGAAACAGGAGATCAATACGTTGTTGGAAGCGAAGAGATTATTGGAATTTGAGTTGGCTCAACTCACTAAGTAAGTAGGGGCCTGATATAAAAGGGAAACACCCTCCGCCACCCTCCCTCCCGGTTCATGTAGTTTGTCTGTCACCTTTTTCCAGAAACCAAAAATACTTGTTGGCATTTTTTTTTCCTGAAAATGTCTGTATTTATTGTATTAGAATATTTTTATTTTGAAATATAAAAAGCTTTGCTTGGCTGATACTTGCATGCTTGTCTGGCCTTTCTGGAGCAATTGAAGTGCCTATCCAAGAACCACTATTTGAGATTTAAACTTTGGAGTATCTGTTGGAGGACCACTGAGCTTCATGACTGGGTACATTTTTTTCTCCTTAAAACACTCCTCCTCTCACTTATGATTTTTTTAGCTTGACAGGAGACAGCATTACTTTTCCAACAAGAATACCCTTCCTTTATTGGATCTGTGCCACAATAGTCTGCAGATTGAAGACAGAAACCAAGCACTTTCAGAGTACTGCGTCCCATCTAAATTATGCATTGGGGCTACCATTATGGTAGCCTAAATTATATTGTTAAATCATAATCTTAGAATGAAGTGCTTATGATTACCATGTTTACAGATAGTGTGTGAAGGAGGAGGTGGGTGCATATGAAAGAAAAATACAGAGTTTAAAGGTGCAAGCGTAATGGATGGCTTTTATATGAGGTTTTGTTTTCTCTCCTTAAGGCAGTATAGAGGAAATGAAGGTCAGATGCGGGAACTTCAGGATCAGCTTGAAGCTGAACAGTATTTTTCGGTAGGTTCTTGAGGAATTTTACAAAAATAAAGGATTGTTTTGTTTAATGACTTCATGACTATGTACCCCAATGCTCAGACATAAATGACACACAAAATACTACTAAAAATATACAGATACACAAAAATCAAGCTAACAACATGAAAACATTCATATAGTAGTTAACTGCCTCCCCAAAACTTCCTGAAAGTTCCCCAGGTGTAAACTAGTTCCAAATTAGTTTGCTCATGATCTAGCAGACTTGATTATAGAGCCAGGTGTCACTTCTCCATTGCCCTCCTAATTTGAGTAGATTTATACAAGATTTAGCTAATGCATTTGGCATTGAAATTGAAAATTGAAATTGAAAAAAAGAAAATTCATAGATTCATTCAGTTTAAGGCCCAGAAGAGCCCATTAGATCTTCTAGCCTCACTCTTCCTGTATATCACAGGCCATTAAATTTTACCCAGTTACCTGTGTGATGGTGCCCAATAACTTGGCTAAAAAGTCTCCCAGAAAGGCATCTTATCTTGATTTTAAGACATGGAGAGATGGAGAATCAACCGCTTCCCTTGCTAGTTTGTTCAGTGGTTAATCACTCTCGCTTTTCAAAATATATGCCGTATTTCTAATTTGAATTTATCTGGCTTCTGCTTCTACAAATTGGTTCTTGTTATGCCATTCTCCTCAAGGTTAAAGAGTCCTGTAGTGCCCAGTATTTTCTCCTCATAAAGGCACTTATACACTGTATTCAAGTCACCTTTCAGTCTTTTTTTTGGGTCAGGTAAACATTGAACTTCTAAGTCTCTCAGTGTAAGGCATTTTATCTGGCCTTAAATCATTTTACTGGGTTCTTTTCTGCACCGTCTCCAAGTTTTCAACATTCTTTTTAGAATGTGGACAACAGAGATATATACAGTAGTCCAATATCAGCCTCACCATCTACTAAGGCAATGTTAAATAATAATTAATATCCAATTTATCCAAGTCTGTAAGGTTTATAAACTTTTCTATTTGCAAAGCCTTAGCATTTGAGGAAATTTTGACTTAGTCTAGGCATCTGAAGGCTCAGTCCAGGCTATAACCTTGTAGGTATTACAGATGGGACAGATAGTGATCCCTGTGTTTTGGTTGTCTAATAGTTTTCTTGATAAAAAATAATTTTGTGACCTTTTTAAGCTCTAACACTTACATTCTTTGCCATAGGCCTTTTAAATTTGTCAGGGAGCAAGCCCATGGGCCAAAGGAGTGTTTTTCCTTTGTTCCATGAGATTCCATTGAGGTTTAGCTGAGAGAGAAACTGTTAAAAATCACTGTTTCGTATGCCTCACTTGCATTTTCTCAGGAAAATTTTGGCATCATGATAAAATAATAACTGAACAGGAACATTTAATAAATTCAGATGCACGGGTGGAGAGCCAGGCAGGGCTTCTCCAAAACCCAGTTATGGCCCCAGTGTCCTATACTTTCCTCTGAGATAATAGCTTGCTGTTGCCAGCAATAATGTAGTTAGTTCTATAGCTCATGATAGAAATCTGCGGAAGGTAAAGGTTCAGACACTGATGAAGATGCATAACAGGGAGTGGTTCCAGTTGTACATAATATATTTTTTTAAGTAAAAACAAAAAAATATATAGAAAAGTGCATTAAAAACTACATTAAAATGTTATTTAGGTTGCAAAATCAAGCACTCAAAAATCAGGAAGATGCCAGATTTACAGTTATTCTCTGCAATCTTATTTCTGCCTATTTGTGTATGTGCATTATGACAGTCTTTAATTACAAGCAGCAAAGAATCCTGTGGCACCTTATAGACTAACAGACGTTTTGGAGCATGAGCTTTCACCCACGAAAGCTCATGCTCCAAAACGTCTGTTAGTCTATAAGGTGCCACAGGATTCTTTGCTGCTTTTACAGATCCAGACTAACACGGCTATCCCTCTGATCTTTAATTACATGATCACATACATTTTTTTTTCCCTTTAGGACACCTGCTTCTTTCACTGTACAAGTTGGATGCATAGAGGGTTGATTAAGGTTGCATAGACAACTGTAAATGTGACATTTCTTAACTACTGAGTACTTGACTTTGCAACTTAAATAATTTTTGATATACCTTTAGTATGTAATATTATACCCAGTTTGCCCAAATTACTCTTCATGCCCACAAAACCTCATCCTTTAATATGTGGGTCTCTTGATTCACAATCGGGCCAATCTAACCAAACCATCTTTAAGTTAAATGCTTTTTATCCAAAAATTTTCAGAGTGTTGCACTCTGTGGTGTAGGTTAATACCAGTCTACCCATATGTCACAGAAACTGAATAGCCAAACAGTAAAGAACTGCACTAGAGCCCAGATTCCATCTTCCTTGTCTCTTTTTAACTATTAATCAGTAACTGTTTTTTTCATTGAGGTGCATTTATTGCGCTTGATTTACAATCCTTGGCTTTTGGCTAGAAAGAAAATAACCTTTTAACATATAATTATATTAATCATTGGGTGTGTTTTGGCACTGTCCTTCTATAGCTTTATGTTGCTGCAGCCCAAGTCTAAGCTAAGTAGAGACAGTTTTTCAAAACTGTGAATTCTTTGAGTGTTTGTCAAGGTGGATCCCACTCTAGCTGCTTGTCTCTCAAGCATGCAAGACTGGATTTTTTTGTTAAGGCATGTTTGTTAGGGCTCTGCATGTGCCCTTTACCTCCTTGTGCTCCTACATGAGGAAAGGAGTGAGGTGGATGGGGAGCCTTAATCCTTCCTCTCGTCTATCTCACTACTCATGCCAGTGAGACAGAACCTAGCTGATGTCTGACCCACTACACCTTAATTTGAACTAAACTTCTCGATGTTATTCTGAAACTCTTCTGAATAACTTCTGTTCATTTCATTTAGTTCTTTTCTTTTCATTTAGTCACCTTATACTAGAGCAGACTATGACTTGAGAAATGCCAGACTCTCAGTCTATAGGCTTCAAAGTCTATCCATCCTGCAGTGGACTAATTCTACAGAAAGACTGGCTTGACAGGTACCTATTCTACTTTAGAGAGTTCTGTAACGGAGGCAGGTTCTTGGTCCCAGTCTCCTTCTTTGTGAGGACTGGGAAGTCACGAGAAGCAAGACTGATGCTCCATCTTCTGGAGCAATCCATGAAAGTGGCATTGGATCCAGATGTACTGAGTTTGAAGACCCTTCTAGTGGTCTCCAGATCGTATCAGGTAACTGATGACTCCAAAGACCTCCTCAGAGAAAGCCGCATTGAAGCCAGATCCGATGTCAGCACTGATATCGCCATTGGTGCCGAATACACCAACAGCTCCAGTGTTTAATTTAGCATCTCAGAGATTGAAGCAAAGTGCTGAAAGGGGGTCACTCTGAACATTGGGGCAGGAGCTCAAGAAGGATCTCTGTGTCGTCTTGTAAAGAAAGGGACAGAAAGACATCGAAAGATAGTTCGGTCAAGTCCAGCATGGCTTTGAAGATCGGTGGAAAGGAACAGGCGGCGATGCAGCAGACTCTACTTGTGTGGAAGTGTCCCCATTGATGTTGACTCCAGCACCAGCAGTGCGGACTTGGAGTGCACTGGAGTCATATTTGTCACCAAGATATGTATTGGCACTGATACAGACCTTGACAGCGACGTCACCTTACCAGTCAGCACCACTTGTGGAAGAGGTGTATCCCCCTTCCGCCATTCCCAGGCACATCTTTTTGCTAGCAGCCAGCAGAGATCTGTCTCCACTAAAGTCCACAAGCTGTGCCATTAGGAGATCCAAGGACCTGTACAGACCTCAACTACTGGCCCACCAGGATTGACATTGGTCCAGCCAGCTATCTGACAGTCACCCATATGTATATGGGATGCCACTGTGGCTATTGCGGCCTACCTTCCCCAGCCTCTAGGAGCTCGTCCCTACAGCAGTAGAAGACATGGAGGTCCCTCTCTTTAGCAGCTTTCCTAATGAGATCTCAGTCACTGGAATACAGAGAGGAGCGAGATCCAGAGGGCCAGGCGTCGCCTCTTCACTTCTTAAGAAATTCTCCTCACTGTCCCTGGTGCTAGATAATTTCAAGGCCATTAAGGAGCTCTTGGTGTAGACTGCAGACACCTTGAAGATTGAAACTTTAATCATCCCTGAAAAATTCCACAAGTTATTTGACATTTTGTCAGCCACTGGCCCTGCTAGTGTTGTTCTCCCCATAAACAAGGCCATGTTTGAAAGATTCTGACCTACAAGGAGAATTAGCCTTTAACTCTTTTAAAGTCAACCTGGCAGTGATATCAGGGTGCCATGCACCAATACAGTCACATTTAGTGTTTTTACACCCTGTGGTCAGATTCCTCAAGGTTTTCTTCATATCTTCCATCAGGTTAGAGAACTACCCTCAGATTAGAAACATCCTCCTCCTACAGCTCTTAGAACCTGTATCTGAACCATTATTGCAATGCCTGGTATGCCACCTCACCAACATGGCTTTTCTCGTAGGCATCAGGTCAGCTTGGTGAGTTAGTGAACTTCAGGCCCTGATGGCTGAACTGCTGTCTATAGCCTTCCATAGGGACACGGTGATGATGAAATGGCACCCTATATGGGGTTTCAGAATTTCACCTGAACCAATCTGTTACCATATGAGTCTTTTTCCTGAAGCCATCCTCCTCGCCTGGAGAAAAGAAGCTTCATACTCTGGATGCTTTCAACGTCGTGATTTATTACCAGGATGGGATCAAGCCCTTCAGACTTTCTCTTCCTGCCTTTTTGTGTCCTTATCTGGTGCATCAGAAAGGCTAAACCTTCACATCCCAGAGAACCTCAGTGGTTCACACAATGTATTTCCAACTACTATCAGTTGGTGAGCCTCTCCCTTTGAACATCAGAGCATACTCCACTCAGGTGCTGGCAATGTCTTTGGCCTCCTTCAGAAATGTACTGTTCTCTGAGACTTGTAAGGCAACCATGTGAATCAGTTCCCTAACTCTTGTTAAATATTAGACACTTGGCATGCCAGGGCAGATGCCAAGTTTAGAAGAGCAGTAATACTGTAATCTCTGTTTCTCTGATACAGTTGACGCTCCTCACTCTCACCATCCAGGGAAGATGTTGCTTGTCGGTCTTTTTGGGTCCTAGTAGATCCAAGTCTTTCAACAAGGATTGGTGTCCACCCTGTCCCTTGGACAGAGGGTCCTGTCTGTTTACTGGATCTGAAAAAAGGTCCTGTGTTTAAACTCAGCCTTGTTATGCCAAAAGCCCTTTCTTTATCTGAAGGTCTCTGGATGGGTATATGCAAGCCTTCCCAGGGTGTGGTACCTCTCTGGAGATGTTTTCACTTTATAACCCCCATGGTTTTTGATTCCTGGAGTTGCATAGAAAGCAATACAGAAACCATCCATACAATACAATGAATACAATGTGGTCCCCAAAGATAATGCAGTATTTATCATAATACCCACTACAAAGATGTTTACTTTGTAATAATTTAACTAAACTTCACTGTAATTTTATCATACATATCATGAGTTGTGTTACATTTTACTAATGGGAAGACCAGGAGTACAGTGTTTTTTACCCTGATTCTTTCCTGTTTCATAAACTCATGTAAGAAATATTAATCAGTATGATCTGAATTTTTAGCCATATTTCTTCAGAGTAAAATGTTTATTTTAAGCTTAGAGAATGATTATTACTGTTTTTAATATTTTTATTACCCTGGTACCTAGGAGTCCCAGTTATGGACCAGGACTCCATTGTATTATGCCATGTACAAACAGAACAAAACTATAGTCTCTGCTCCCAAGAGCTTGCCATCCAAGTATAAAACAAGAAACGATAGATGGATACAGACAGACGGGGGAGTACAAAGAAACAATAAGACAATATTATTAGTCAGCATGATCAGAAGTGATATCAGTGTACTAGCTGTCTAACTGTTGTGAAATTTTTTAATGGGAATCACAGAAAAGGAGAGTTTTAAGGAAGGATTTGAATTATAATTTCTTTCTAATACTTCCCTTACAGACACTTTACAAAACTCAGGTTAAGGAGCTTAAAGAAGAAATTGAGGAGAAGAATAAAGAAACTCAAAGAAAAATACAGGAGTTGCAAAATGAAAAGTACGTCCATTTTGTATTTTCAAGCAGAAATATGTTTACCTTATACTAGAGGTAGGCAACCTATGGCATGGGTGCTGAAGTCAGCACACGAGCTGATTTTCAATGGCACTCGCACTGCCCGGGTCCTGGCCACTGATCTGGGGGGGGACTCTGCATTTTAATTTAATTTTAAATGAAGCTTCTTGAACATTTTAAAAACCTTATTTACTTTACATATAACAATAGTTTAGTTATATATTATAGACTTATAGAAAGAGACCTTCTAAAAACTTTAAAATGTATTACTGGCACACAAGACCTTAAATGAGAGAGAATAAATGAAGACTCGGCACAGCAATTCTGAAAGGTTGCTGATCCCTGCCTTTATATAGTAGTTTGGTATCAATCTTGAAGCCCTGAATCCAGGATAAAAAAAAAATTTTTTTCCTGCAGTAATGCTGAGAAATGGCTACTTATAAAAAGTATAACAGGTCTTGTAATATGGTGAATACATAGGATGTTACTTATATGATGGATGATTAAGAATGGAGTCAGGGTGTATGTTTATTTTCTTGGGCTAGGTTTGGGCTTTTGGGAGAGAGATTATTTGTCCCGAGAGTTTAGAAATGTCTGACATTTTGAAAAATTGTTTGTCTCGTTGTAATCATAATTTTATTTGAAAGACTCATGCCCCTCCTCCAAAAATGTTGTTAGCCTGGTAATTGCATGTAGTTTTTGAGCCAATAAACGGTTTCCAGACAAAGAATTTTAATGAAGATAATATTACATTTGAAAGCTCATTTTAAATGTGCAGATCTAACTACAACCAAACCAATTAAAGTTTATCCAATTTTGTGGACCGTTTCAAATAATTAAAGGATATACTGTTTACAGTCTTTCAAAACTTATGAAAGATTGTTACTTAAAACTGTTTCTCATTCAGTAATTTGTTGTTCTAGCTATCCAGAATTAGGCCTGTCTATTTTATAATCTTTATTCAAAAAGTGGTGGTTTTGTGCCTGTCTATAGTACAGAACTTGTGGTACTTGACAAGCATTGTCATTGGTCTGCATCAGTATTGCAGACAAGTCTTAAGAGTAAATGAGAGCATGTTAAAAACAACGCTCACTGTGGATTTGGGAAGAAGGAAAGGAAGGAGAGAGAAGACACCATGTTGTTAAATATGATATAAGGAGAGAATATCAGTCAATCACATCCCTGACAAGAAAATGTAGGAGAGTCTCCGTTCCCCAAGGTGAGGAAAAGGGAAGAGACGCTCTTTAGTCCTTTTGGTGTTTCCTCTCTCCCTTTCCCATTCCCCTTCTTTTTTGTCATCTTATGGGGACTTTTTATTCCCCCATCCCTTCAGCATAATATATGTCATATACATTTTTAATTAGATCTATACATGAGCTATTCCATACTGATTCTGTCTGATTGTGGCCTGTCTACACTAGGGGCTCTCTGTCCTACCTTCCCTTAACATGAGAAATCTTTGTACTGTGCCAGCTGTGGGTCAGCTCCCTAACTCCACTGGTCATTGGCAACACAAACACTGCTCTCTAGGCCCTGCAGGCCCCAGTGTCACACTATAGGTTACCGATTGGCACACTCTCCAAATGTCTCCCTGAAGTATCTAGCCCCTTGTCTGCTGAACACTCTCACAGTTTCCTCAGATTCACTGCTTCCAAAGAAATAACTTAGATAATTTTTTTTACTAGTACACCCCAGCTTACAAGTTCCATCTTGGATCACTGCTTAGCACTTATTCTTGATTTCACTGTAAATATATCTAAGTTTTTTTTTAACAAAGCCTAGAGATTCAAGTAGTAGCAATTAGAAGTATTGGAAACAAAATAGTTACATATAAAATAAATTCATAACACACATTCAGGAGCCTACACTTAAGACATTAGAGTATCTCCTTAATTTTAGAGTATTGCTCACTCAAAATCCAGGCTGGCTGTGATGCACCTTTCATGAGACAAGCACGCTGTCAATTTGCCTTCTAGATGAAGGATTCAGTGTATTCATTTGTACTCCAAGATATACTAGACAAATATTTTGTCTTTTTATTCATAAAGAGGATACCCCTCATCCTGTTCATTGCTTTCTGTAGATTTCTTCACTTGTAGATTTTGCAATCACTCCATTCACACTTGGTCCAATATGCGTATAGTAGGCATATAATAAACAAATGGCCAGACACCGAGATTGGTGTCAGTTACCTCCTACCTGAAAGGAACATCTTCATGGTGTGTCACCTTCTGGTGACCTGCCATAACTCCAAGACCTTAACAACATAATTTTTAGTATACCACATGTACATACATTTCACCGTGATTATGGCAACCAGCGGGCTTCTAGCTCTTGGGAGAGATTTTGCATTCCACTCTTCGGTGAGCTATTATGCATATATCTGATGCAGGGGATCCCTGTAAAATCAAATGCACCCACTGTGCCCTCTGCCAGTTGGCACCAAAGGGACCCTAGCTTACAGGGGCCAACTGTGTTTTAACCTCCCAGTATGGCTGCATTTGTAGTGCAGGTGGACCCTTAGACACAACACTGTTGCAAAAAAATTCACTACCCAAACAGTATAGAGCATGATATCTGAGCAGTCTTTAACTCCATTAACTGTGAATGCTAGACATGTAACAACGGTTATGCAATAACCATGGTTGAAAAAGGTTTCAAACGTTATATCAAGTGCTGGTATGGACAGGACCTATGTCTTTTGTAGTGCATTACATAGGTGTCATCTAACTTTTTAATGTAGAGCTATTTGCTTCCCTCAGTCCTTTAAAGGCAATGTTTTTAAAAAATGATGCACTGAAAAGTACAGTCTAGGCTTGTTTGTTCTCCCTGCAAATGTTAAGTATTTTCCATAGGAAACATAAGATCTTAACATTCTGTTATAGAGAAACTATTGCTGCACAGTTGGATTTGGCTGAAACCAAAGCTGAATCAGAGCAGTTGGCCCGAGGTCTCCTGGAAGAACAATATTTTGAATTGACTCAGGAGAGCAAGAAAGCAGCGTCAAGAAATAGACAAGAAATTACTGATAAGGACAACATTGTAAGCCGGGTAAGCTGTTATTTTTTAAACGTATAAAAAGTGGCTTTATTGTCAAAAATCAAACAAACAAAACTATATCTAAAAGTGTGTGTGTGTGTGTGTGTGTGTGTGTGTGTGTGTGTGTGTGTGTGTGTATGTAAAAATTTACAGTAATGTGTTAACCAAACTTTTAATTTGCAGTGTAATATTTCTATTTTGTAATATTTTTAAACTGTGTTCTTCCACTTTGGCCTCCTGCATGCAGAGGCGCTCAGATACTGCCTCACATAAGCCCGCAGTAAAACTTTGCGCATGACAACCGAAATGCATTGTTTTTCTTGCATACTGTTATGCGCTTTTCCCCACATTAAATTATTTGAAGTAACATTTATTGCAGTAATGTTACATGTGCAATAGCCCCATGAAATAACCTCTCACTTTTAAGAATGCCCCATTTTAATTTGAGACTATTTTAAATAACTTCATCAATGTGAATCTAAGTAGGGACTTCCTACCCATAAATTGTCAACTTCAGATACTGTTGTTTACATAACTTAACACACAATCATTCAGTGTATTTCTGTAGGTTTCAAACAAAACTTCCTTACTGAACACAACTGTAGTCTTTTTGTCTTTTAATATGTTTGTATAGCATCCAGCAAAATGATCTTGATTGGAAGCTAATATGGGCAAATTATATTAATTTCCCCCTACAGTTGATTTCACAAATCCTGTGTGCACCATTAGACAAAAACCAAATTTTTTCTTTTTACCTATATGTGCCTATCTCTTTTCCATGATATACAACACTACTCAAATGTAAATTCCATGGATTGAGAGTGATATTAAATAATTATGGAAAGCCTGAAATCTTGGATTTTTGTAACTAGCAACTGATTTTCTGGATTCAGTTGTAGGTAGCTACTTGTTATCGTTTACACAGAAGTTCCTTAAAATTTACTGAAAGCTGCTGTATCAAGTAACACTGAAGTTCTGCTTAATTCCTTAAATTCTGTTGGTTATTATTTATTGCACACTGAAAATGTGCTCAACGCATGGATCATAAAAGTAGCCCTAGTCCTTTTCTCAGAGATAGTTGTATACTCAGCGTCTTTGTGAAAGAGAGAGGGATCAGAAGTAAAATATCTAGAATTTTATGTACAGTTTTGAAGTACAAACAGATGAGTAAGTATGTAATCTAAGAATGGTAATTCTGTGTGGAATACTATTATTGATATTACAATAAATGCAGTTTAGAATATGAGTAGGATGTATAGCAAATGCTTTGTTTTAAAATTTGTTTGTTTTCATTTAGCTGGAAGAAACAAATAATACATTAACCAATGATGTTGAGTTTCTAACAAAAGAAAATGCAGAGCTCATTGAAAAAAATAAGAAACAGGAAGAAGGTATGGCATGTTTTGACTTTTAAATTATGATGGTGCAGAACTGATTACAGAGAAATATGTGTTTGCTGTTGCAGACTTGAAAACCAGTTTTGGCCATTTTTCCTTTAGTATTAAAGACCGTACAATCTTTTGCATGCTGTCAGCATGAAATTAATTACTTCCTCCCTCCCATGTGATGGGGAACATGCGATCCCTTTTCTGCTCCTAGGGATTTCAGGTGGACACAGCTGTTGAGGGAGCCTGTACTGCCATGAGCTAGTGAAAAGTTTTCAGACTTGCTTGAATCTGCTGGTTTTGTGGGCCAAAGCCCATTTCATTTGTACACAGAGAGATTGCAAATCCCACTCTCTCCTGTAAAGAACACTTTATGATTGCAAAGTATACATACTAATAAGCTTAGTGCATTTTGCTTAATATTATATCAGAATATGTTGTTAAACATGATATGAGGAAATAATATCAATCAATCAATCACAGACCAGAAATAAACAAACATTCTTCTTCATATTCCATGTCTACTAATCTTCATGATGGCACTTAAATTTCCATGGAGTTTTGAAAAGTATAGTATGAATTTTTTTTTGTTTTGTTTTGCCAGAGCTGGTCATGACACCATAGTTAAGGCTGCATTTGAGTTTTTGTTTCGACAAGACTTTTAAATCTTTGTTTTGTAAAAATATCATAAAAATGGCAAAAATCAAAACCTAAAATGTAAGCTTCTTTGAGTGTTTGAATTTTTCATCGTGGTTGGATGAAAAATCAATTTATTACAGAGAGAATAACGAGCATTCCAAAATCATTACTTTTGGCAGATTTGCAAATTCCCTGAGCTGGAAAGTATACCTTGACTTTAAATCACACCTTTAGTACGTTGTTTATATTTCCATGCTCTTTGCTACCCTTCTTGTTGGCTAAGGTTCTAAACCTAGAATACAGTCAAGTACGCACTCATCTCTCCCTCTCATTTTTAAAACACATTAGCAGAGAGGTATGCAGGGTCACTGCAGGCACAGTCAAGACTACAATAATCTGTACATTATACTTCGAATCACCAGAATAATATTTCGTATTTCAGTCATTTGTCCCACATTTTGTTTGCTGGTGTCACATACTAGCAGATTTGAAGATTGAGAGGTGAGCTTCACACCGGCAGGGAGATGCATCAGAGTCTCTTGTGTCCTTCAGGTGGTTTAACAGCCAAACAGAAGCCTCAGCAGTGCATTTTCTGCTTCTGATCCAAGGTCAGGTGTATTTCCATTTCAGAGCAACCCTCTGGTCATTGAGGATATATATGCCCGCTCTCAAACATAAGCATTTGAGACCACAAGCTTACCACGGGCAGCCTGCTTACTATCAGTACTGACAAATGGATGCTCAAAGGAAATAGAAGTTTGTGGAAGAAAATTTTTATAATCAGTAGGGACTTAATCTCACCTGTCTTCATTATTGAGACTGTAAATTTGATTGCTCACCCAGGAATATTTTACAAGTTATTATGGATCTGGCTATCCCTTCTTCTCCCTTTTGGGGACCACCTGTCTCATTTCCACTATTTCTAGACTAATATAACAAGGGATGGATGGGTTTTGGAAATCATAGGAGTGGGATATGAAATTTAATTTCAGTCCATACTCAACATTTCCCACCTTCGCTGTTCTTATTCAGGGACCCCCTTACAAGAGCTTGTTAGACCAAGATGTCCAATCAGTTCTAGCTCTTGGCACAATAGAGGTCCTGGTTCACCTCAAAGGGAGGGTGTTTTACTTGAGGTACTTCCTCATCTCCAAGAATATGCAGAGGACTTTGGCCTGCCCTGGAACTCAGAAGAGTGAACACTTACCTCAGGTTCTTCTTTGAGTGATTACTCATATGCATTCCAGTTAGGTGTGCGTGCTCGTCGGAAGATTTTTACCCTAGCAACTCCGGTGGGTCGGCAGGTCGCCCCCTGGAGTGGCGCCGCCTTGGCACTGGATATATACCCCTGCCGACCTGTCCGCTCCTCAGTTCTTTCTTACCACCCGTGTTGGTCGTTGGAACAGTGGAGCGCGGCTTAGCTGTCCTCCGTTTCTCTTCGTTCATCTGATCTCTTGTTGTGTATAATTGACTTAGTCCATAGTATAATTAGTTTATAGTTGTTGTTGTACATAGTTTAGCAGGGTTTGGGCTCTAGCCCTTCCCCGCACCTGGACCCATGCCCGGTTCACCAGGGTTTAAACCGTGCTCGGCCTGTAAAAAGCCGATGCCCATAAGCGATCCCCACGACTCTTGCTTAAAATGCCTCGGGGAATCGCCCATCTCCGAAAAGTACCACATTTGCAAGGCCTTTAAGCCGTGGACTAAAAGGGAGAGGGACTTTCGGTTAAAGACTCTCCTTATGGAGGCAGCCCTTAACCTTCTGTCCTCGGCACCGAGCGCTGACAGTGCTCTTCCGGCACCGGACCGCGCCGGCCCCACCAAGACACCTTGGCACTGGCCTTCTCCGGCGCAGGGACCTGACCGAAGGCCTTCAACTTCTTCCACACCTTCGGTGCAGACTCATGCAGATCGCCCGGCACCTACCCCTGCTGCGGCACCGATGACTGTGGTACCGTCGACTCCGGTCCTGAGAGGGCCGTCGAGTCCGGTCCAGGAGAGCTCCCCGGTGAGACCCAGGGTGTAGCTGACGGTCCCCTCCACGCCGGAGACATTCTCCTCGGCCAGGGACCTTATTGCGATGACTGAATCGGCCCTGCCTCAACCCCAGGCACCGCTGGTGCGGGTTCTCCATTCTAGAGGCAAGCATGCCACTATGAGGCCTCCTTCTCTGGAGTTGACAAGCCGGCACCGGTCCCAATCCAGGTCTCGGCACCTCTCCAGGTCTTGTGGTCGGTCCCGATCTCGACACCGCTCGCAGTCTTGGCACTGCTCACCCAGGCGGCACCGCTCGTACTCACGGCACAGATCCACCTCTCTTCCCGGTCGATACTCTTGATACCGCTCTGGCTCTAGACACCGCTCCCGGCACCGAGACTCTCGCAGCCGGTCCCGTCGTAGACGCTTGAGATCCAGGTCGACCTCCCGGCACCGCGCTGCTTGCAGGTCCCTGTCTCGGCACCGATATGATTCCCGGTACTGATCCCTGGCACCGAGGAGGTCTCCAATGACAGGAGCGAGGGACTCATACCAGCCTTGTTCGGCTCCTTCATGGCCGTCCCGACAGCCGTCCCTGTCATCTCAGGCGGACAGTATATACACCCCGGACTCCGACGTACCTGCTGCCTTGTTCAGCGAGCCCCAGCCTCAAGATCATGGTCCGCAGCAGTGGGGATTCTGGACGCCCTGGGCATACCATCAGGCCCAAGGCCCTCCCCCAGGTCCACCACGCTCAACGGCCTCGGAACACAGGGCACCGGAGGCCACGATTACCCGCCCTCCCCCTCCTACTATGGAGGAAGGGTTGACCCAGCCTCAGGACTCTGAGCTCCCCAGGGAGACGGACACGATGCTTCGGGGGAGCCCTCATCAGACCCGCTTGTTCCAGGTCTCTCATCTTCATCCTCCCCTGACAAGGCTGTAGCTGGAACCTCGTCCACCAGCCGTCCTCCAATTGACCTCAGGGCCCAGCAGGACCTCCTCAGGCGTGTTGCACAGAACATGAACTTACAAGCCGAGGAGGTCCCAGAGGTCCAAGACCCAGTGGTGGACATATTGTCATCCGATGCCCCCACTAGAGTGGCTCTCCCATTTATCAAGACCATACAGGCCAATGCCACTACAATATGGCTGTCTCCGGCCTCTGTTCTGCCCGCTGCGTGAGGAGTAGAGCACAAATACATGATGCCCTCAAAGGGCTATGAATATCTATATGTACGTCCTCTTCCTTGCTCCCTTGTCGTCCAGTCGGTTAACGAGAGGGAGTGCCATGGCCAGCAGGCCCCAGCCCCTAAATCGAAGGACGCGAGGCGCATGGACTTGCTTGGGCGTAAAGTTTACTCTGCTGGAGCCCTCCAGCTCCGGGTGTCCAACCAGCAAGCCCTCCTTAGCCGCTATAACTACAGCACCTGGGCAGCGGCGGACAAATTTAAGGAGCTGCTTCCGCAGGACGCACGGCAGGGGTTCTCGACGAGGGGAAAAAGGTCACGAGAACTTCCCTCCAAGCTTTCCTGGACGCCGCGGACTCAGCCGCCAGGACTCTGGCCTCTGGTGTGACTATGCGCCGTATCTTGTGACTGCGGGTCTCTGGCCTCCCCCCGGAACTCCAGCACACTATTCAAGACCTTCCATTCGAGGATCAAGGGCTGTTCTCGGACAAACCTGACCCTAGGCTGCAGAGCCTAAAAGACAACAGGGCCATTATGCGCTTGTTAGGGATGCACACGCCTGTAATTCCGTGCAGGCCCTTCCGACCCCAACAGCACCGCCCTTACCCTCAACCCCGGCAGAGACAAGACTTCGCCAGACGGCGAGGCAGAAACGGCCGCCGGAGACAATCAGGCAACCAAGGGGGCCAGAACTAAAGCTCCTCCAAGCCTTCCTCCGGGCCAAAACCTTCCTTTTGAAGGTGCGCCCAAGGGTGTTGTACCACTTTCTTTAAAGGATCCGTCCCCACCCTTTTCCAACCGGCTTTCCTTTTTCCTCCCTGCGTGGTCCCAACTGACATCAGATCGTTGGGTCCTACACACGTTGGAACTTGGATACCATCTGCAATTTATTTCACCCCCCCCCTTCCACCGCCCTCCCTCGTCCCTCTTCAGGGACCCCTCTCACGAGCAACTCCTCCTACAGGAGGTGCAAACGCTTCTCGCCAAAGGAGCCATAGAGGAGGTACCAGAGCACGAGTGGGGCAAGGGGTTTTATTCCCACTAATTCCTGATTCCCAAGGCGAAGGGAGGTCTCAGACCAATCCTCGATCTGCGGGAACTCAACAGATACATGGTAAAGTTGAAATTCTGTATGGTATCCCTGGGGACCATAATCCCATCCCTGGATCCTGGAGACTGATATGCTGCCCTCGACATGCAAGATGCCTACTTCCACATAGCCATCTTCCCACCTCACAGGAGGTTCCTCCGGTTCGTGGTCAACCGGCAGCATTTTCAGTTCGCGGTCCTCCCGTTCGGCCTCTCTACAGCCCCAAGAGTATTCACCAAATGTATGGCTGTAGTTGCCGCCCACCTTCGCCGCAGTCGGATACACGTCTTTCCATATCTAGACGACTGGCTTATCCGCGGGACCTCCGAGACGCGAGTCCTCAGTCACGTCTGCATTGTCAAGAACCTTTTCCTACATCTAGGTCTAATGAGCAATGTGGAAAAATTGACTCTAATCCCCACTCAGAGTATAGAGTTTATTGGTGCCACCTTGGACTCGACTCTTGCCAAAACCTGCCTACCACTGCCGCGGTTCCAGGCTCTGATGGCCATCATCCGGAGGCTGCAAGCGGCGCTGCTAACTTCGGTACGCACTTGCCTCACTCTCTTGGGCCATATGGCGGCCTACACGTTCATAACGAACTACGCAAGACTGCGCCTACGGCCCCTCCAATTCTGGCTTAACTCGCAATACCATCCAGCCAGGGATCCTATGGACATGGTCGTCACCATTCCCTCGACCGTGCTAGACTCCTTCCAGTGGTGGCTGGATCTCTCCATGGTGTGTGCGGGGCTCCCGTTCCTCCCGCCCCAGCCCTCGGCATCCCTCACAACGGACGCATCATCCCTTGGTTGGGGGGCTCACCTCGGGCACCTACGCACCTAAGGCCGTTGGTCCCCTCACGAACTGGACCTCCATATCAACATCCAGGAGCTGAGAGCGGTCCGCCTCGCTTGTCAGACGTTCCGACAACACTTGCAGGGCCGTTGTGTATTGGTATTCACCGACAACACAACAGCCATGCACTATATAAACAAACAGGGCGGCACGAGATCTTCACCCCTGTGTCAGGAAACTTTACGACTATGGGACTTCTGCATAGCCCATTCTATACACCTCATCGCGTCCTTTCTCCCAGGAGTTCGGAACACGCTGGCGGATCGCCTCAGCAGATCCTTCCTTTCCCACGAATGGTCGCTTCGCCCGGACATTGCTCTTTCACTCTTCCGGAAGTGGGGATTTCCCCAGCTAAACCTCTTTGCATCCCGAGGGAACAGGAAATGCCAGACGTTCTGCTCCTTTCAAGGCCTCTCACCGGGTTCAGTGACGGACACCTTCCTGGTGCCGTGGATGACGCATCTGCTCTACGCCTTTCCACCATTTCCACTCGTCCACAGGGTCCTACTGAAAGCACGCAGGGACAAAGCCCGCTTGATCATGATAGCTCCAGCATGGCCTCGACAGCACTAGTACACCATGTTGCTAGACCTATCCATAGCCGACCCTGTTCCCCTGCCTCTTCACCTGGACCTGATCACCCAGGACCACAGCAAGCTCCGTCGCCCAGACCTTCAGTCGCTCCACCTCACGGCATGGCTCCTGCGTGGCTGACTCACTGTGAGCTGCGTTGCTCCACCCCGGTGCAGCAGGTACTCCTGGGTAGCAGGAAGCCTTCCACTAGAGCTACATATTTGGCCAAGTGGAAGCGTTTCGCATGCTGGTGCGTGGAGCGGAACTTCCTTCCTGCCGAGGTCTCCATATCCAACATCTTGGATTACTTCTGGTCCCTCAAACAACAGGGCTTGGCGGTATCATCTCTGAGGGTCCACTTGGCGGCCATCTCTACATTCCACCCAGGAGAGGATGGCCACTCGGTGTTTTCTTATCCAATGGTGTCTAGGTTCCTTAAGGGCCTAGAGCGCCTCTACCTTCAGGTACGCCACCCTGCCCCAGCATGGGACCTTAATCTGGTTCTTGCCAGACTCATGTCCTCTCCTTTTGAACTGTTAGCAACTTGCTCCCTTCTCTACCTCTCCTGGAAAACCACTTTCCTGGTGGCCATCACGTCCACGAGAAGGGTTTCGGAACTTCAGACCCTCACGGTGGACCCCCCCGTATACTGTGTTCCACAGGGACAAGGTGCAGTTACAACCGCATCCAGCCTTTCTCTCCAAAGTGGTATCGGCCTTCCATATTAACCAGGAGATCTTCCTCCCTTCTTCTTCCCAAAACCGCATTCGTCTCACAGGGAGCAGCAGCTACACTCCCTAGACATTCGTAGAGCGCTTGCTTTTTATATAGAGCGAACTAAGCCATTCCGCAAAACCCCCCAACTCTTTGTCGTGGTGGCTGAGCGGATCAAAGGGCTTCCTGTCTCCTCGCAGCGGATTTCCTCCTGGGTAACGTCATGCATCCGCGCCTGTTACGACTTGGCTCACGTCCCCTCGGGCCGTGTGACTGCGCACTCCACCAGGGCTCAAGCATCATCAGCTGCTTTCCTCGCTCACGTGCCCATTCACGAAATCTGTCGTGCAGCGACCTGGTCCTCGGTCCACACCTTTGCCTCCCACTATGCCCTGGTTCAGCAGTCTAGGGATGACGCAGCCTTCGGCTCTGCTGTATTGCACTCTGCAACATCTCACTCTGACCCCACCACCTAGGTAAGGCTTGGGAATCACCTAACTGGAATGGATATGAGCAAGCACTCGAAGAAGAAAAGACGGTTACTCACCTTTGTAACTGTTGTTCTTCGAGATGTGTTGCTCATATCCATTCCACACCTGCCCTCCTTCCCCACTGTTGGAGTAGCCGGCAAGAAGGAACTGAGGAGCGGACGGGTTGGCAGGGGTATATACTCAGCGCCATGGCTGCGCCACTCCAGGGGGGACCTACCAATCCACCGGCGTTACTAGGGGAAAAATCTTCCGACGAGTGTGCGCGCGTGTCGTGCACACCTAACTGGAATGGATATGAGCAACACATCTCGAAGAACAACAGTTACAAAGGTGAGTAACCGTCTTTTCAGAATGGTATTCCTAGCCACTATCATTGCTTCCCTAGACTGACTGGTACGCTGCCAAAATGACTGACTGGTACACTGCTCTCGATCTTTAGGACACATTCCCTTATCACAATCCACCCATTCCACAGATGATATTTGATGTTTGTGGCTGGCAATTACCATTCAGCCTATCAGCCACTGCCAGACTATTTGCAAAGTCTCTAATTGTTATAACAGCTTACCTCAGAAAAATGGGGATACAAGTATGTCCATACTTGGACTATTGATTAGTTTGTGGGAGATTATAGCAGAGGTGGAGGAACAATATTCATCAGATCCTTTGGTTGTTAGGAAAGAAATGCCCGTACTGATCCCTATGCAGAAGATAAAATTAACTGGAGCTATATTGGATTTTACTAAAGGTGTTGAAGGAGCACTTGATGAAGACAAAGCCATTGTAGAAAAGCTTAATGAATAATTTCATCGGTCTTCACTGCAGAGAATGTGGGGGAGATATCCACATCAGAGCTATTCTTTTTGTGTGACAGATCTGAAGTAGTGTCCCAAATTGAGGTGTTAACAGAAGAGATTTTTGACCAAATTTGTAAAACTAAATAGTGATAAGTTACCAGGACCAGATGGTATTGATCCAAGAGTTCTGAAGGAACTCTAATATGAAATTGCAGAACTACTAACTGTAGTATGTAACCTAACACTGAAATCAGCCTTTGAATCAGAGAACTGGAAGGTAGCTAATGTAACACCAATTTTTAAAAAGGGCTTCAGAGGAGATCCTGGCATTTAAAGGATAATGAGCATAACTTCAGTACCGGACACATTGGTACAAACTATGTAAAGAACAGAATTAGCAGACATGTAGATAAACATGATTTGCTGAGGAAGAGTCGACACAGCTTTTGTAAAGGGAAGTCATGCCTCACCAATCTATTAGAATTCTCTGAGACGAATCAACAAGCCTATGGAGAATTGTGATCCAGTTGATATAGTATATTAGGATTTTCAGAAAGCCTTTATGATTCCTCACCAAAGGCTCTTAAGGAAACTAAGTAGTCATGGCATCAGATGGAAGGTCCTTTCATGGATCAGTAACTGGTTGGAAGATAGGAAACAAAGGGTATGGCTAAATGGTTAGTTTTCACAATGGGGAGAGGTGAACAGCAGTGTCCCCACAAGTATCTGTACTGGGATCTGTGCTGTTCAGCATATTCATAAATGATCTGGAAAAGGGGATGAAGCGTGAATTGGCAAAGTTTGCAAATGATAGAGAGTTATTCAAGATAGTTAAGTCCAAAGCAGACTTTGGAAGGATATCACAAAACAGTATCACTAGGCAACAAAATAGCAGATGAAATTCAACATTGATAAATGAAAAGTAATGCATATTGGAAAAAATAATTGCAACTATACATATACACTGATGGATTCTAAATTAACTGTTACCACCCAAGAAAGAGATCTTGGAGTCACTGTGGACAGTTCTCTGAAAACTTCTGCTCAGTGTACAGTAGTGGTCAAAAATGCTGTAACAGTATGTTTGGAGCAATATTTTAGATAGACAGTACAAGGGTAAAAAGCATATATAGTGATTGCTAGTGATATAAATATATAGATATATAGCTTTTTACCCTTGCACTATCTATCTAAAATATTGTGTGGTGAGATATTTATGATATTCCAGTACCATTAAATAAATGGTTTTTATGGTTACAAAATGTCTATTTGTATTCAAAGTCAAAGAACAGTAAGATGGAAAAAACCCACATACTATGGAGAAATGAATGACCTTTAAAAAACTTCTTGCCATAAAATGTAGATCTTAGAAAGTTTAATGGTATTTTTTAACAGAATTTAAATTGAAGAAAGAAGAGGAAATCAACAATATTAGAATGCATTATGAGAAGAATCTTCAGACTGAAAGAACTCTTAAAACACAGGTATTAATTTTTAGACATTTTAATATGGGCATGTTGACTTCATTGTGGCATACCAGAAAAATAGCTATCAAATTTTAATGAATTACTCTTTGTGTGATTACTTCTCAGTACTATAGCTAGATGAAATTTGTTTTAGTGATGATCTATAAATCTTAACATTGTATTAGTGTAATATATAGCTAAAAGCATAGGTTCTGATCCTGTAAACTTTTCACTTGATTAAGGAATGTTCAAGACAGTAAGGGTTTGCAGGATCAGACGCACCGATGACAACATGTTAAGAGGAGCTTTTTTGTAGCCAGTGCGTTCACTTCTATAATTAATTATGTTCTGGGAAATCTACCCTTTTTTAAACATGGTCTCAGCTCATTTTTTTAAAAAATCTATTCCAAAATTGGAAATGTTACATTTTACTTCTTATTTCTACTTTTTCTTACTGAAATATATGTATTTTAGCAGTCAGTTTGACAGCTGCAGTAACAAGGGGATAGAAAGGCAGGGAGTTCTATATGTATGTATTTAATGTGATGTCATGCTGAAATATAACATGGACTTCTGTAGCCCAAGAGAAACTTCTGTGTTCTTTACAAAAACTTATGTATATAGCATCTCTCGTAATTCATGTGCTTTTTTTGTACAGGCTGTGAACAAATTGGCCGAGATAATGAATCGGAAAGATTTTAAAATAGACAGAAAGAAAGCTAATGTACAAGATTTGAGGAAAAAAGAAAAAGAAAACCGAAAGCTACAGCTGGAGCTTAATCAAGAAAAAGAGAAATACAATCAGATGGTAGTGAAATACCAAAAGGAGCTTAATGAAATGCAAGCGGTAAAACCTTTTCCTTTTTCGTGGTAGTCTGTGATCCAGTCCAAAGGGAAAGATAGTGCAGACATTATCTTCCTTAAAAGTAACAGATATGAGCTGGATATATGTACTAGAAGGCACATTTTTTCCTGTCCAAACACTGATTACGTTTTCTAATACAGCAGAATTTACTTTATAAACCTATTTCATTGTGACAGTTGCCAGGGAACAAATCTGATGCCATGCATTTGACTGACTAAACAGTGGAAAAAAATGATATAAATAATATAGTTTATTTTTTGCAAAACAATTGGCAATAGTTTACAGATGTAAATTGGTATTTTCTAGTATAAAATTCCTTATATGGTCTTTAGCTTGCTTTATTACAAATTAAAGAAATTATTATTGCTCTAATTTAGTCTTTAAATGGCTTGATTTAATATTTGGTGATTTTCTTTTTAAGAAAATCATTGATTAATGAAATTAATCAGACTATTTCCTAATTTAATGCATTCCCACAAATCCTTGATAACTGGGCTGATTGCTTAATTAGCATATTTTAATTTCAAACAGAAGCCCAAACCAATTCAGATAATTCTATTATTGTAATAAAATATTAAAAGATTCTAAATGAATAATAATGTTACCAAATTAATCCATAGATTTACTGAAAGCTTGTAACGTATCATAATTCATTCTTCATTTTTTCAATACCTTTTTTTGTTTCCATGTTCCCTTTGGATCATATGCTTGCTGTGGATATGTAAATACAGCAACTAGCAGAAGAGTCAACATATAGGAATGAGCTTCAGATGCAGCTGGATAGTAAAGAGAGTGATATAGAACAATTGCGTAGTAAACTTTTGGACCTTCAGCAAGGAATGGACTCTACCAGTGTTGCAAGCCTCCAGCCAGATGAAACTGATGGAAACCTTACAGGTAAGAAAATTATGCATTTGGACAACTTGTCTTTTATATATACACTTAGTCTTAGACATTGTTGGCCATCACCTTTTAAAATGGCTTCTCCTTTACCTTTTCTGCATCCCCCTCCATTATTTTAACTATTGTTTTTTAAAATAAAATTACTTTTTTTTTGTTGAAGTCCTGAATACAGGATAATAGTGTTAACTTTTTATGTTGGAGGCCAGATAGAGATTTCATAGCTTGGCTAGCTTTGTATAGAGGACTGTCTTCATTTCATCTGAAATCAATCTTCCCAGGTTAGAGCCATCACTTCCATTCAGTGGAAGAGGCCATCTTTACAGCTGTCATTATTGTTGCTGCACTGTGTGAATATAATGGATGTGATATGTGTTGTAAATGAGGAATCTCAAAACTTTTTATAGTGTAGACCATATTGTAATGCAAAATTGCCTTATGGACCACCTCCTCTATAGTTCACATAGCATCGCTGTGGCAGTGACAAAAATTGCCTCCCTGGAAGGTTAATGTTAGGAAAATATTTAATGCATTTTTAGTTATATGTTGTTGTTCGGTAGATGAAAACAGAGAGAGCATCATGTTACTAACCATCTCTTTGCAGACCATGAGCATATAGTTCATGGACTGCAGTTTGAGAACTGCTGTTGCAGATACTGATTACTTTTTGTGGTGCTGCAAGAGTATAACCCAATCTCTGTTATGCCAGCACACTAGATTTATTTTTGTTACAGAACAATATTCAAAAATAATATGCTGTGCTGCAAAATGCCCATAAGGTAAAGTTATTAGGCTTATTTTCTATATACAGTGATATAATTTTCTTTGTGAAATTAGTAATAAATATGCTTGTCATGTGACTTTAAAATCTGAATACACAGCAGCAAAATAAATCTAAATATCTGTAAATAAGGCTAGGACCTATGTCATCGAGCATTTTAGACAAGAGATTTTGGTTTACACATGACCATACAACCTCAATGGATGAGTAATGTAAAAGAAACATTTTAGGCATGTCTCTTTTCCTATTGATGCACTTTCTGCTGCCTAGATCTTCACACTGCAGTTTTTCCAAACATCTTTAAATGGTTGAAATCTTGAATTTCAGGTATGTAACAATCATTAATGAATGCTTCTAGAGAGTGGCCTCCTTCCTCTTTGTCTGCATTGGTGTCATATTTTCCCTTAGTTAGTTTTTTTTATTTTATTTTAATGTTGATTTTAAATTATATACCTTCTCTAAAATGTGTTTTTAGTCAGTTAATGTTGTGTCAAAATCTTCACAACTGCTGCACTGCGTAATAAGTCTTCTGGCTTCTAGCACAAATCAGACTGTAAAATAATCAGACATTTTAAAACCTAAAGAGTGTATGTTTGCTTTATTTGTTCCAGGAACATCTTCCAGATATTGGTATATTTGATGTTAAACCCCTCCCAACTCTGTTGGTGGTGACTCCTACAGTCATCCTATCCATATAGAAATACGTCTCCCCATGTGTCAGATTCTAGGAACTCTCCTGTTATTTCAAAAGTGTCAGTAATATCCATGTATTTTTCAAGTAGCTTTATTCCTTCATGGCACTTAGTAAATAGTATGCATTAAGAAGGTATTGAAAAGGGATCGGAGACCTTCAGCTGGCAGCTTTCCTCATGTTACTAACTGGCATGGAGTCCTATGTTCAACAGTATTTCTTATATGAAAATAATCTCCATTGAACCCTTCTGTCTAATTTCTGAGTTCTTATTTGAAATCATAACATTTTCCTGAAATTGGTCAACATATTGGAAGTCTTAAGTTGCCTAGGAAGGGCAATCTTGAACTATCTAGTTCTAATTATATCCAGTCCTAAACTACCAAAAGTACTCAGTTAGCTCTAACCATGTACACACTTGTGTTTCATCTACTCCAAACCAGGGAGGTTCCCCGCCAGATTCCCCACAAGAAAGGTTCTGAAGGGCTTTAACTCCATCTTATTTATGTTGATAAAATCACGAAGATAAAATTGTGGCAGTACTGAACCACAAAACCTGGAGAGGTTGTGAAGGTCAAAACTATAACTGGGTTAAAAAAAAGAATTAGGTAAATTCATGGATCGTGGGTCCATCGATGGCTATTAGCCAAGATTGTCAGCAATGCAACCCCATGTTCCTAGCTTCAGACTGCCAGATACTGGGACTAGACAACTCGATAATTGCCCTGTTCCATTCATTTCTTTTGAAGCATCTGATATCAGAAGATAGGATACTGGGCTAGATGGACAATTGGTCTGACCCAATATGGCATTCTTATGTTTTTATGTAAAGCACTCAACAAATGCCCCTAAAAAGGGGAAATCCTGCCTTCAGCCTTTACCAGTATGCAACCAGGAATACCTGTAACTTCTGTAGAGTCGACTTGACAGAGGCCTTTCTGCATATTCCAGTCAGGTCCACCCATCAAATGTTTCTGAGGTTTACACTGGCTTCAGTAGCCTACCAGTAAAAAGTACTGCCATTCAGTCTTTCAGCCACCCCCGAGTCTTTATAGAAGTGCTAGTGACCATTGTTGCCACACTTTACTACCCAGGGATCCACTTTGTTCCTGGATGTTGCATTTATTTGAGATGTCTATTCATTCAGGACATAAAGGGTTGTGTAGATAACTGTTCTAACTCTCTCTATGAACATCTATTTATGGTAAACCAACAAAAGAGTGACCAAACACTGTCCTAGAACATAATCCAGAAATTCCTGCCTGGGGAGTAGTGATAGACTCAGCTAATGACATTATATAAGCCTCCCAAGAAAAACTGAACATATTTAACTGTAATTTCTAAAATCTGAAACTGCAGGCAAACCACAATCTGAATATTTCTAAATATCCTTGGATTGATGGTTTTGTATATTGGTGTACCTATCCCAGGGTTGCTGGATCATGAAACACTGAGGGGATGTATCCCAGCAAAATACCCCATGAGAATACAAAATACATTGGAATTTAAAGTGATGGTACCTCAGCTGGTTAGCATACTCATTTTAACCAACAAATCAAGAGAGATTCTTGAAGGGCTTTCTGCTGCAGGTTTGAGTGTAGAGCAGTATTCACATAAGAAGATGGAAGCACTTGTTAGCTTAGGGACAGTGGTCCTGGGAAGGAAGGCAAAGCAACATAAACTTTCTGAAATTGAGGACAGTCTGCCTTGCACTTGTTCCCTTTCAGTTAGTCTTTCAACAGGAACATCTTACCTTTGTGTTTAAAAAAAAAAAAAAAAAAATAACCACAATATCCTACCTCATTTGACAAGGAAGGACTAAAGAGACATGGTTGCACCAGGCTGACTTGTTTCTGTTCAGATTGGCAGAAACATGTTCTATCATTCAGAGCCAGGTACCTGTAGTGTGTCCTTAATATGAAGGCAGACTGTCTCAGCAGAACTATGAGATGACTATTCCACCTTGGCCCAGACATCGCATATTTTCTGAGCTACTTCTTCAGGATAACACCAGATATTTCTGTCCTGGATCAAATGTTTGTGAAGTGACTAAACCTGCATTAACAATTGTGTTGGTTAAGTTAACTGGCAATCAGTTAAATCAAATTAAAACAAGACAATAAATGAAAGTCTAAAGAAACTCATGTGACACCATCAGTGTCTCTGGCTACGTCTTCACTACCCGCCATATCGGTGGGTAGCAATCGATTGCTTGGGGATCGATATCGCGTCTCATCTAGACGTGATATATCAATCCCTGAACGCGCTTATATCGATTCCGGAACTCCACCAACCCGAACTGAGTTGTGGAGTCGACATGGGGAGCCGCGGACATTGATCCCGCGCCATGAGGGCGGTGAGTAATTCGATCTAAGATACTTCGACTTCAGCTATGTTATTCATGTAGCTGAAGTTGCATATCTGAGATCGATTTCCCTCCGTAGTGTAGACCAGCCCTCTGAGAGGAAATGCGTACTCCTTCAAGAGCTCATTAGATAGGAATCTTGAGTCTCCTAGAAAAGCCAGACATTGAGGAGCACATATCTTCACTGCAAGGCGCTGCTTTGTATCTTGAAAATCATTCCCTATACAAATGTACCTTGCACACTGGAACAGATCTGTCAGAGGGTGCACAGAAAAGAACATCAACCAAGTCAGAGCAAGATTGTAAATATCCCTGTCTTTCTCTAGTTACTTTGACAAGGAACTCAGGCCACATGCTGAAACAGAAGCCTTTGTAATTTGCTTACAATAAGTATCCTTATTGGGCACAACCTCAGTGTCACTCTTCTTCAAATCAGTTGGAAATAGCAGATCTTTCAGACTTTTCAAATTCCCTTTAAAGAGCCTTTAGTTGTCCTTTTTTTGGACTACTTCAGTCACTATAATTCATCTTCATGACAGCTATTACTCTGTTTACAGCTGAGGATTGAACCTCTTAACTTTTTTTACATTTTCAGAAATTACACCAATTTTAGTGATACTCATTCTTGCTTAATTGGGAATACCACAGGAACAATATATTTCAAAACAGAAGAAACTTCTTAAGTGTGACTGCTGTAGAGATATATTCCCTGCTAGGAAGTTATTGAATGTTGAGTCAGAGAACAAAGAGAGGGTTTTTTTGGAGGATTTTTAAAATGTATGTGTATATATTTAAAGATGTGAGAAGCAGAGATTTGGGAATTTCCTTGGCTTTTACATGCAAATAAATTTCTGATTGCAAAAGAGTAATGCTGGCATGCACTTGTGCCTATCTGAATTTCAAGATTTAATGACTGCATTCTTCCCAGTGGTTTGGAGAACATTTGTAGAGTGTGGAGAAGAGAATAAGAGAATTCCAATGACTGATACTTAACCCAGTTTTAAGTGATTACATAACATTGTCTTTATTGTAGGCATTAATGCAAGAAATGTTACCATTTCACTAGAATAAAGCATACAAAATAATAATTCTTTTTGGAAGATTAGGGTGGCAAAACTCTTCCTAATTTTAGTCAACAAAATATGTGAACCTTGTTTGGAAAAATATTTGGGTGTATTTTCACAGCAGTGGCTAAATCTCACTGACTGCTTTCCAGAATTATCCCTGCAGTGGTGGTGTGTGTTGGAGAAATATACAGATAGAAAGTTGTAACTAATTTGTTTAGTTGATGTTCTTGGGATATTGAAATGCTGTTAGCCTTATTTTCATCAGATTCATTGGTATGGCTGAATGATTAATTTATACATAGATGTTACTGTTCTCTGATAACTTTTTTAAAAACAAACTACTTTTTATGCTACTTGTTTTCCTTTTATAAAGCTATGCTTAAGTAATTATAAAATAGATTTTCCATGTTGAATATCGATCATGTCATTTTAACTCAGTTTAAAGCAAGACAATGTGTCACTACTATCAGTTTCATACATATTTTTTTAAAATCCATCCCAAACAATAGAAATAAATTTAGAACATCAGATAGCTAGAGTTTTCTATAGTGATAGCCAAAAATGTGTCAACAAAATGTTAAGTGCCAGTGTGGGAAACCTCAGTTCTTTTATCACTGTTCAAAATGATGATTTGTTCTTTCAGTAACTATATTGTGGGAAAATACATTATCAAAATACTCATCAGAAAATTGTCCTTTTGAAAAACAAATAAAATGCTTGTCTCTTATTCTTTGTGTCTAGTTGATTCTTCCTGCATTCCTTATTTATTTATCTTCTATTCTTATCTTCTGTGAGTAATGGTACACTTGCATACCTTTGCTTGTTTTCTTGTGCGCTTTCTCTGTTTTGTAAATTGTGGCTCTGGTTTATTTCACTTGCAACATCTTTCTGCTAAATATTTTCATATAGCCACTCTGAAAGTTAAGCGATATTTACATTGAGAATCTTTTATTTATCTTCCATTTAAGCTGCAGCACATTTTTCAAACCAAAGCATCATGTCTGACTTTTTTTAAACACAGTGTTAGATATTAGCCTTATGGAAAACAGCTTGATATTTTTTCTGCAATAGCTGTGTGGATGTAAAATGTTAGTTTGTGATGAAGCATGAAATATAAATGCTTATATCCTTGTTTTGTTTAGCTATTCTTTTAATTCCTGCTTTGCTGATCTGTTGGGTAATTGCCTATTGCCGCATGAAGTCAAGTGCGCTTTGTTGTATTATTTTGTTCTATTATGATATATTAAGACTGTTTAATTTCCATGTGTTTTAAAACAGAGTCAAGAATTGAGGGTTGGCTTTCAATACCAAACAAAGGAAATATAAAACGACATGGCTGGAAAAAGCAGGTATGAAAGGATTCCCCTCATCCCACCCTGCCATCCCCGAAAAGAGTTCTTTAAGCATATGTCAATATTAATATTAACTGTGCAGTTTACATTTAGAAAAAAAATTGAGTAATTTAGTATATACGTATTACATTATTGCAGGAAGACCACAGACAACTTTAAAATTCAGGGTTCCATCTGATGTCTACAATTATGCAGTAAAAGATTTTTCAAAAAGGACTAAGTCTGGATTGTGGATTTTCTGGTTGTTTTGTTTGTTTTTTTTCAAACTGCAATATTAGGGATTTTTTCATGGCAACTAAGCATTGCCAGCAATGTGAAGATGTTTCACAATGCTTTCTGCAGAGGAATAACTGTCATATTTGGTATAAGTATGATTATATAATTAAGGACTAAATGTTCCCCATCTCCTTTCTGAGTTCACAGAAGACACTTTACAGGTGAAAGAAGCTACATAGGGGTCCATACCCATTGTTTAATAAGGGCCTAATCTAATATCCTTAGAAAATTTCCATTTACTTAAGTAGGCTTTGGATTAGTGTCTAACTGCTCATTGCATCTCTCCTTAGCAGTATTAAAGAAGGTTAGGAGAGTATCAAGTAGATCCAAAATTATGCAGATACCCAGGCCTAAGCTTTTTATTTAAGGGGGTTTGGAAGGATTATATTTTTATTGGTAAATATCAGTAAATATGGATTTCACTGTGCGCACACAAACATGAGAAAATATTTCCATCAATAATAGATACTTAGGCAGAAAATTCTGATTGAGAACTTTCAAGTTTGATTTAAGGATATTTACTTCATATATTTCGACATGTGATGTTTACAGTTTGTGTTTTAACAGTTATCGTGCTTTAACTTTTTCAGTCTCAATGTCTACTGTCATTAAATAATTGTCTGACTCCTCCCCACATTGTCTAACCTTCCCATAATTTCCTGCAACAAAAATTTAAGTTGATTAAAAAAATAAAGATATCAGTTTATTTTTAAGAATTTAAAAATAATCTGTCAAAATAATTTTAAAGATCTAATTCTGCCAAGTCTAGTTAAGACTAATGCAGGGACTATTCTATATTCAGTTGTCAAGCTTTAGGGGGGTTCTTCCATAAAACTGTCCTAGGGTCCTGTGCACAAAAATCCCATTTCTTGTTTGAGTGAATTTCTATATATTTTCCACTATTGGGAAATGATCTGGTAGTGCAGCTGGACCAGTGGAAACCCCTGGAGCAGTTTGTGCCTCCTTTGCATCCCCCAGCATCAAACATTCTGGAGTGAAGTCTATAATGGGGTGTGTGAGGTGCTTGAACCACATTATTTCCTTCCAGCCATGGTAGTGTACAGACCAGGAACCTCAGCTGAGTCTTTAAACAGCATTACAGAAATGTAATTTCTTAATGCCATAAGTTAGTAGTTTTTAGTGTATTGTGTTAGAAATGTTAGGTAATTCTCAAACCCTATATGACTCTTTGTGCCTGCCATAAATTTGCAGATATGTAATGATGGATCTTGTCATAAAAGGAATGGGGCTTAAGAGATGTATTTCTTGCCCAGCTGGTTTCAGAGGCCCATATTTGGTGTCTGGCTTGCTTGAGGGAAGGTCATAAGCCTACTAGATGCTCCGTCTGCAAGCTCTTCACCCTGTTAGCGAAGAAGGAGCACTAGAACTGGCTCAAGGTGATCCTTATTCAAGCGGTTGTGACAACTAAATCGTGCATACTCAAGATTTCTGGAACTCTGTGTTCTTTGCAGGTCTCCCAGAGACCTTCAGCTACTAGTCCTTCCTTCTCCAGGAGCAAAAAGGTCTAGCCAGACCGCTATTCAGGAAATGACCTCTGGGGGCAGCTTTTTCCCCAAGGAAGCACTCTTGGATCTCCCTTTGACTCCACCCTCTGATCTTTATCTATGTGTTGACTGCTCTCCTCTTTCACCCACCTTGGGAGACATCAGAAGTATCCGGGAGATGTAGGACTTGGACTGGAGCATGAAACAATATCTTGGGTCCATCAGGATAGAGGATTATGCAGATCAGGTTCCCCAGTCCCCTCCTGGTTGGATTTTTATTGAGGATACTGGCATGTTTTCAAGGTACCAGTGTAAATAATGGGGCCTGTGATGATGTCCCACTTTCACTAGCCTCCAACCTATCTGTATATGGGGTGAGACAAGGGAGGTAATGATTTTCTAGTGTTTTACAAGGATCCTTCTTGTTGGGGCAGTATTAAAAAAGCTCTTCCTGAGCTGAAAGCTTTGTACCCATTGCCGGTTCTGGACCACTAGATCAGTCTCTCATGTGGATCACAAATAGCTGTCTTAATATGAGCTGGATGCAGCCATAGATATCACCGCTATGAATCCAGCTTTGGATCACAGTGCTCAGACTTCTTCAACCTCCCTACACAAGAATGTTGGAGCCTCTTTCACATCTTCTCCAGAGAACCTTTGTCAGTTTCAGGAGTTGGTGGTGAGAATGGCTATCACTCTCAACATATCTGCAGTGGCATTTCAGAAAATCGCACATCTGGCAAAAGGGCAAAAGTAACCTTTTCCATGTTGGATGGTTAATTGCAAACAGACATGGGTATTTGGATTAATCCAGCATCTGAGCCTGTTTCTGAAAAGGCTGATAAAACTTTTGAATGTTTCATGTTCTCCAGTACCCACCTCACTCCAAATTCTCTTTGTGTCCACAGTTATGGAACTACCTATGGGTAGCCGAGTTTATTCCACCCCATCAGACAAAGAGGGCAAGAAGCTAGACAGTATTGTTTGAAAAGGTCTTTCATTGGCCACATTAAGCAGTCAGTGGCAAACTGCTAATCTATCATGTCCTGCAACCAGTACTTCTTGTGGGACAAAATGACTGTCTTCACCCAGACTTCACCCAAAGATTGGAGAAATTTAGCCAAGGCCCAAATCACAAAGATTAATTAATTACAGATATGCTCTTAGGGAATTCTTTGATTTGTCAGATGCTGCTTCCAAGGAAGTCCCAATGGCTAGTACAAACAGTACACGTGGCTGAGAGAGTCTGATTTATCCTCAGAGTTTGAGCCCAGCTGGAGATTCTCCTATTCAAAGGGAGGCAAAATTATCTATTCATCTGAAGAGATATCATCATATCAGTAGGACGCTTAACAAGAGAAGCAGAAGAAAATTATAGCTTTAAAGTGACGAAAAGGTGTTCTGCCATTTACTTTTCTCCATTATCATGCCTGAGACCTCAAATTTGATGGGGTGCCCAAAAACCTAGAACCAATCTTAACCATGTTTCCTGGTTCTCTTCCCCGTTTGAAGACCACTTAGCACTCTTTCACATAACAAACTGCAAAATCACCATGGATATTTGGATTTTGGAAGTCATGCAATCAAATTATGCAAACCAGTTTCATTCCATGCTACTTCCCCAAGCCCCATCCTCATCCTTCTTCAAAGATCCTTTACACAGTCTCCTTTTGACCTGGCAGTGTGGCCTTCCTGAAGTTCAGTGTGATGTGTTCTGGCAGAGTCCAAAGGGAAAGAGTTTTACTCCAGATATTTCCTGATCCCAAAGGAAGACTGAGGTCTTTGACCTATTGGGTCTCAAGAAGTTGAATTCTTTCATCTGAAAATTCAGATATAGTACCTTTTACCTTGACTTCCATTATCTCATCTCTATCCTTTCAAGATTGGTTTAGTCTCTCAGTCTAAGGCACCTATTTTCACATTAGTTTGAGGCCTTCCATGGGAAGTGTCTGCACTTTTCTGTCAGACAAGACCACTATCAATACGGGCCCTCCCTTTTGGCCTCCCTATAGCTTTTTGATTCTTCATTAAGTGTGTGTCTGCTGTGGCATCTGACCTGTAGAGATGATCATTCACCTTCTCCCTTTATCTCAATGACTGGCTGCTCAGGGTGCCGTCCCTGGGAGTTCTCATAGGGTATGTCTACACAGCAACTAGACGCATAGCTGGAATGTGCCAGCCGACTTGGGCTCAAGGGACTCGGGCTGCAGGGCTGTTTCACTATTGTGTAGATGTCTGGACTCAGGCTAGATCCCAGTCTCTTGGACCCTGCAAGGTAGGCACAGGCCAGCTGCAGGTTTTTCTTTGCTGTGTAGACATATCCATAGAAACTATGCAAACTACTTCAGGAGTTGGTTACCTTGTCAACTAGAAGAAGTCTTTCTGCTCAGTGAATTACTTCTAATCACTTCAGTCCTAGATTTGGTGTACAGAAAGGCATTTTCTCTCCAAAGACAGTGCAGGAATAATAGGGTGTTGTTTTAAGTAATTAAAATAAATATAGGATGTCCTCAGGAATGGCTAATTATTTCACGTTTTTCTTTTACGTAGGCTATTTTGTCTACATTGAAGTTTTGAGAGAGAAACCAGTCTATCTTTTATAAATGTATTAAAATATTAAGCAAGTAGTTATAAAAACAAATATGTGATTAGACAAAATATGTCATGAGCTAATTTAACTTTGTTTTCGTAACCTAATTTACAGTAATATAATGCACTAGTCATATTTATGTTGTTATTGAAATATAATCAATACATCAATGGTTCAATTATCTGGCTTACCAGTTACTACAATAAGTAGCAATTTCTCCATCCTTCTGGCAATCTTACACAGATATAAAATGGTTTCTAGAATCACATGCGTATAGCAGTTTTAAAATGACACTGGTTTAACTTTGAGATCTTACTATTTAGATAACAGACTTGGGGTGTAGTGACTCCTTTGGGGAACAGTTAATGACACCGAGAGCGTGGGGGGGACATGCAACATTCAGTCACTCATACTAATGAGTGTTAGAATGATTCCACCATCCTCAAATTGCTGTACAGAAAGATTGTCACACCATCGTCTCAAAGTTTTTAGCTCACAGAATTGGTCTTAATTCAGATCTAAGCTAATATTTGCCAGTATTTTTATCAATGTTAGGGGAGACCTTAAATATTAAGGGAGACCTTATTACATGTAGGCAGGGAAACTTGATCTCTTTTATCTTTCTCAGTTGTAGAGTTTAGGTTTGGCTTAGCTGATGGTCAGTCTTTCACCTCTTCCTTGGATGGTCAGTCCCGGGAAAAGAGCAGGATGCAACTTCGGATGTGGTCATTGTTGTGAGAGAGAACCCCCAACCCCTTCCTTCTGCATAGCTTGGATCTGTTCTAAGGATCAGTGTCCCTTTACGCCAGCTCGGGGTAGCCGAATATCTTCTAAGGCCAATTAGCCTGGTAGCCTGGTAGCCATGATTTGATGTGAGCCAATGGCCTGGTATCTTGATCTTGAAATCACACTGAACATTTCAGGTTAGTGTGGATGTGTCTTGCAACAATTAGTTGATAATAGCAAATAGCTGCATCTCAAAAGCAGGATGCAAGAAGGTACCATGTGCTAAGGAGCTAGTAGGCAAATTTCCACTTACACCCAAGACATAAATGTCTTAATTGTTATAATTTATGACTTGTCAGCATTCACATATCCATTCTTTCCCCTACATCCTCATGACAGTAAGTTAATTATGATACTGGGGAAGTAGATGCAGAATTTAGGGAAATGGATGACCTTACCCTAACAACTTTTTGTCTAGAAGCCAGAAAGCTGCTTTGAGCATTTCTTAGTAATGCTACCTTTCATTTAACGTTTGGCCAACTAAAGTTACTCAGATCTAAGTCCCACTGTGGCCTATGTTCCATACAACAGATACCTCAAGATCTATATGACATAGAATACTTGAAAGATAACTTGTCCCAGCCAGTAATAATCTTCCTTGTACTAATGGGCTTTATGGTCTCAGCAATTTACCAAGCTCTATTTTCATGACTGAGAATGCGACACCTTTCTAACATTGGTTGGCAAGACACAATATCCCACATGCTAGATGAGTTCCTGTTGCTGATATAACCCAAAGACATGCTTCATATTCCATTAGTGGAGTCAGAGACAACGAACAATTCATTCACCCTTTAGCTCTATCAATAGGGAATGTTTCAGATACTGTCACTCTTTGGGCACTCGCTGCCAGTGCTTCAGAATCCACGGCTACTGGAATCTGGGAAGGACTTTGGAGCTGTGGGTGACTTACTGAACTCTCAAGTAGTTTCTTCTTTGGATTCAAGGATATGTAGTACAGTAGCCACTGACAATTTCATGGCCATGTGCTATGTTAACGAGCAAGAAAAGATTCACTCCTGAAAACTTTGCAGGGAGACAGTGACCCTCTGGGAATGTAGCTCTCCATCTGGCAGGGAAGGACAGTATCCTTGCAGATTAACATAGCTGAAATCAGTAGGACCCCAAAGAAGTCAGTGACACAATGAATATCCCTTCACTAGAGGCATCCAGAAATAAATTTGTTTGCCACCAGATGTCAGAGGTTCTGCTCCAGCACAGGTATGGACCCTTGGTCCATTATGAATGTTTTTCTAGTAAATTCAAGGGGATGAGTCTCTTCCATGCCTTTCACTCTGTTTACCTACCAGGAGTACTACAAAACATCTGGCAGGACAAGGCCAAGGTTATTCTCATTGCCCCAGTGTAGGCCAGACTCCAGTGGTATTTGGATCTTCAGACACTGCAGGTTACACACCTATTTTTACTATTTACACCAGATCTTTTGACACAACAGAGAGGGCAGATCCATCAAAGACACTCCATCTGGATTCAAAGGTAATCCATCTAGCAGCCTGGATGTTTGACTCCAGTTTTTTCAAAGCTTTGTTGTTCAACCAGAATATGTGAGGTGCTGGATCTCCAGAAAGCTGTCAGCCCTTTCCTTCTATTACTTTTGTGGGCTGTGACAAGTAGTGTAGCTCCATCCTTGGCACTTGTTCCTTCTTTTTTCTGGAATATTTACTGTACCTCAAGTTGCTGGGTTGTCACTTTCTTCAGTCAAGGAACATCAGGAAGTCATTTCTCCTCATCAGCTAAGTCTCTGTTCAGTTGCTTTTGGTGAAGAGGTTTCTCAGAATTCAGATAAACATCTTTTCTCCAGAGAAAGACCCTGTCTCTACCTAGAATCTCAATTTATTTCTTGTAAGGCATATGAATTGTCTTTCCAAACCCATGAAAGAATGTTCCCTGTTTCTCTCTGTTAAAACAGCTTTCATTATAGCCATAATAGGAGAGTTAATGGGCTACATATTCTTGTAAATAGGGATACAATTTTGTCACAGTGGTCACAAAAACTGTGAATTTGAATAAAGTCAATGAATCTTGGAAATGGCAGTAAAAACACATTTGAGATGGCCCCCAAGAGTTTGTGGCCTGGCACATGGGGTAGCAGCATCACTCATGTACGGCTCATCCATCCTGGTGGAGATGAAGGGGCATATGGACCGAACCTGAATTGTGCTGCAACCCCATGCACCGGATCATCATGCCTGGAGCTGGGCCTAGCACTGTGGGACAGGAGCCTCCAGTGCGGGGTGAATGTATGGTAGAATCACCGTACTGTCTGTGACTGAATGCTTTTTTTCCCTCACACTCCTGCCATGACATTTGCTAAAAATTTCCATGTCAAAATCATAACCTTACTTATAGACAATCCTTCCTTTATGGTCTTTGATAAGAATAAAGTGGACTTTCACGTCTTTCCAAAATTTCTTCATAAGCTGGTAAGTTTTCCATCTCAATCAGAAGTTGAATGTGTGAGTGTTCTTCTGAAAGCCTCACTCTTATCCAGGACAGGTGAAATTTCTTCTTAGAGGCAAAGAGGGCATTAGTGTGTTATTTAAATATGTCAAAAGAATATAAGCATTCACCTAGGTTTTCTCCAGTGGTGATAATTGCAAGGGTCAGATCATAGCAATTTGGCAGGTGTCCAAGTTGACCAGACTGTGTTAAGATTTGCTGTAAATTTCGTAGAGCTCTATCAGAGGAGCTCGGGGTCTATTCAACCAAGGCTAAGGCAACTTCTATGCTTTGTTTTAGGTATATCCCAGTAATTGAGATCTGCAAAGCTACTGTGTAAAGATCGGTCAGCACATTCCCAAAACACTATTTTGTGGATGTGGCATCAAGAGCTGATGCTCAGTTTGGGAGAGTTATGTTACAGTTCCCATTTAAATAGGACTCCTCACCTGACCATTCTGGGGTGGATAAGTACCACTTACTAGGCTCCCAGTAGTGGGAATATGCAGATTCCCACTCCAAGAAGACATGAAAATACTTACCAGTAACTGGAGTTCTTAAAGATGAGTCTTTTCACATTCATACTACTTCCTACCTTCCCCACTTTCCCAGAGCCCTGTTGCTACTAGGCTGTAGAATTAAATGTGGAAGTAACAGAAGTAGTTGAAAGCATCTTACTCCTTTCTATTGCCTCACCTTCAAAAAGTTTGCAAGGAGGGAGTGCCTTGGAACTTGCAGTGGTCACTGCTTTTAGAGGTTCAGCCAGCCCAGTTAAACTACTAGCACATCTCCCAATAGTGAGAGTGTGCAGAGGTTCATCTTGGAAAAACTCCAGTTCCTGGTACATAACTCTGTGTGTGAGAGAGTTTGTGTGTGTAACCTTTTTCCCTTTCCTTTTCTTTCAGTATGTTGTGGTAAGCAGTAAAAAGATTTTGTTCTATAATGATGAAAAGGACAAGGACCTGTCCAATCCATCCATGGTACTAGATATCGAGTAAGTGATGCTACTGTTAATTTGAAGTTGGAAAAAAAAAAAAGAAAAGCATTTTATGTACAGTGTAACCAACAAATCTGAAAACTCAGAATCAAGATACAGTAAACAACCTTGAGTCTGCTTTGACCTTTTGAAGATTCATGTTTCTGTCCTACTTCAAGATGTACAGAAGTATTTTGTTTCTAGTATCTTAAACATTTAGACTTCAGTAACAATTTGTAGTGGAAAGGTAGTCAATAGATGGACTGTTGGCCAAATCTGGACTGCAAGATGCTTTTGAATGGATCTTGACTATACCTTGACCAAGAAATTTGGACCTTGACAAAAAATAGACTATTCTGTCCCAGTATCTTGTTTTGTTTTGATAAAATACAAGGGAAACAAATGAACTACATGATAACATGATGAGAATAGGATTAGCCATTGGCTGTATTCAGGGTGGTGCAGAGCCACATCATCCCATGAAGAGCACAGGGACAGGGGAACACATGCACTACATCACATGTTTGTATGATGGCAGTATTCTCTCCTTTCTGTGGCCAGCCAGGTCGGTAGGGGAGGGGGACATGAAGCTATGGCCCTGACTCCCTGACCCTTTTGGAATGATTTATGCCCCCTGAGCTGCACTGAGGGAACAGTCCTTGTGTTCCCTAAACAGAAGAACCGCAACTGTACATGGCCCTTGTCTAGGACACAAAGGTGAGGGAAAGTCTCTCCTTGATTCCAGAGCCTTGTGTTCCATCATCACCACACCGTTTCCTCTTTAGTATATTTGTGAGCAAGAGTCGGGTTTGATCTAGTTCAGTGTTTCTCAAACTTTTTAGGTTGTCCACTCCTTATCTGAAGTCAAAAATTTACACTACCACCTTACATTTAATATAAAAGAGTAAAAAATGTATAAAAGACATAAGTCTGTGATTTTGTGTGTGTTTTTGAGATATTGACAGAATATACTCTGTTTTGAAGGGTAAGGAGGCATGAGGAGTGGGGCAAGTAAGATTTTCTTTGCTTTGGATTGTTATAAAATTTTCAGTGTCTCATAACTGTTCTGATTTTCTACATGACCATGTTGGCATTCACAGCTGACCAATTGAGAAACAGTGGTCCAGCCCAATATCAATAAATGCTTTGCGCTTCCGATAGTCTTCCATCCAAGGTTATCAAAATGCTTTACAAACATTTAATGAATTAAGCCTCATAATATTACTTTGAGGCTCTAAAACTCCCTTCCTGTCTTCACAGGTAAATTTGCTGTGCAGGATAATGCATGCCTAATAAAGTGGTCCTCTTCCCATGTTACAACATATTTTGGTGTTCCTTGTGTAGGAAGGATCAAATAGTCTGTATAAACACATGACTAAATCCATGTTATAGTCCTGACATCAATGGGACAACTTGCATGAGTAAAGACTTTTCCCACGAAATTAGAGTGATAAGATTGAGCCTCCAATCTATATCCAGAACAGTTTTTAATAAAGAGATTTGATATATACTCTGTTAACACTTTCCAAAACTTTTGTTTCTATAATTTCAGTAAACTATTCCATGTCCGACCTGTAACCCAAGGAGATGTATATAGAGCAGAAACTGAGGAAATCCCTAAAATATTCCAGGTAACAAGAACCTAAATAATTTAAAAAATCAATATAATTTGTCTGTTTATAAGTTTTTCCAATATCTCTCTTTTTTCTCAGATTCTGTATGCTAATGAGGGTGAATGCAGGAAAGATTTGGAAGCAGAACCAGCACAGACAGTGGAGAAAACAAATTTTCTAAATCACAAAGGTCATGAATTTATTCCTACATTATACCACTTTCCAGCCAACTGCGAGGCCTGTGCCAAACCCCTCTGGCATGTCTTTAAGCCGCCCCCTGCCTTGGAGTGTCGAAAGTGCCATGTTAAGTGCCATAAGGATCACTTAGATAAAAAGGAGGAATTAATTGCTCCATGTAAAGGTAAGGAGCTGTATCTATTATGTTTTTTGTAGCTTGAAACAGTTATTATTTGCATTTCTAGCTAAATACTTCAAATTACCAGATTAAAAAATAATAATTTATTAATGATAAATTTAGAAAAATCTTTACTGGTAAGTATAGTTAAAATAAAGAGACAGCTAACACATTGCAATTAAAGAGACAAACTGTGCCCTGCCTCCACCTGCTGCAGGAGTTTAGACCATGATTCTAGAGGATTATATGCAGAGAGAGGCCATAGGAGGGGAATGCTAAGGAGCACCCAGTGCTACATGGATCCTTCCACCGTTCTCTGCACTTTCATAGACGGACTCATGGGGGCCAGAGAGGATACTGCAGCCTTAAGGCTAGAGCAGCAGCCTTAGAGTGGGTCTTCATCTATCCCCTGCGCTGAAGGACAGCATCCCTCCTTTGTGCTCCCACAGAGCAGTACACATCCCTGTACTGTGAGTGCGTGTTTCTCTCCAGAATTTGGGCCACAGAGCACCAACACAGCTTTATTAAGACTAAAATTAAAGTAGACTAGTCAATCTCCATAATATTAATTATGTTAACATAGACTTGCATAGTTTTATGTTTAATTTCTGTGATTTCCCCTGATATTTATTATGTGTTTTACAAATATATGACCCATTTCAGTAAAAATTTGTTAAGCATGCAGATTCCAGCATTATCCTAGCAGCATGGTTATCATAACACTATAAGCATTATATTGATGATTATTCCTAGTTTTTCACTGAATAGTCTTCTTTCTTCTCTTATTGATAGTGAGTTATGATGTAACTTCAGCAAGAGATATGTTGTTGTTGGCATCCTGTCAGGATGAACAGAAGAAATGGGTCACGCATTTAGTAAAGAAGATCCCGAAGACACCCCCATCCAGTTTCATTCGTGCTTCCCCTAGAACTCTGTCTGCAAGATCGTCCACAAATCAGTCTTTCCGAAAAGTTGTTAAAAATGCTTCTGGAAAAACTAGGTGAGAAATAACTGTAAAATGTCTAGTTCTCTTTAATGCAAAAATGTCTGTGTGTATCAGACATGGGAGCATTGTTACTAATTCTGCAGTTAAAGTTGTGCTGAACTTTTCACTTACAACAGAATTAAAATGCCATTGTTTCACAGTTTCGTGATTGAAAATAGTCTTCAGGAAAAACAAGTACAAATCATTCCATTTTGAAATTTAGCTCTGAGAATCTCATCTTCCTATTTTGAGTGATTGTCCATATGCATATTTCACTAACGGTGTGCGTGTACCTCCTGCACTTGAGTTTAGAGCCTTTTGGCCAGCATATCTGCACGGTGCACATGCGCCCTGCAGCTCCTCCTGTTCCTTAGTGAGGGGATAAGAGTTGAAGAACACCATCTGCCATCAGTTTCTCTCAGTCAGCTCTTGGTATCAAGACAGAGCAATTGTTGTCCATCCCTCTGTATTCCAATTTAGTAGTGTATTCGTATTTATAGTTAGAGCTAGTGTACTTTTTAAAAATTAAAAGAGTTTTTTTCTGAGGTGGCCACCTCAGGATCTCCAAGGTCTAAGTACTGCCCGTCTTCTGAGGGCGCTGTGCCCATCAGTGGTGGGCATGTTAAAGATCTCTGCTGTCTCAGGGAATCACACATTCCTGGAAAATATAAAAATTGCAAATTATTCACATCCCAGGCTGTAAGAACGGGGAGGCAATATTTCAGATTTTTCTCTTCTAGATCCATAGAGCTGACATCAAATCCAGGTTGACCAACCGCCCAGTACGCTCTGCTCCCAAGAGTGCACGTGCGGGCTTCTTACCCCACAGATGGTCATTCTCCGTGACCCGTAAGTCGACAAAAATGGAAAAGAGGCCCGCCAAAGAAAAAAATCAGAGCACAGGAAACTCTAGTGGCAGATCTCCCTCTAAGAGTTGTGCAAAGAGGAGCTCTCCTCCCCTGCACGATTTATCTGAAGTCTCGTAGCTCCACATGGCAACTGTAGAAGCTCGGTGAGTCTCAGTCCTGAAGAATCTCTCAGGTCGGCACAACCAAGATCCCCATGAACAGGGAATGCCACCAATCCTTGATTTTACTGACTTAAAAAGCTACAGTTCACCACATTTGTAATATGACTGTATATTTACATTGTACTACTTCGGCGGACAACTAGTTGAACACAGGATACAAGTCTTGTATCCAGTTCCTTAGATTATTTTCTAGCAAAGTTAATCACAGATGTCGGTATTGGCAAATGTGGATTTTTTTAAAATTGACAGTAGTATATATATTCTTCATGAACACCTTTGTATGCAGTATCAAACCTTAATTAAAAAGAACCTTCTTTAAAGATACTATACATACGATTCTCATGCTTGCATCTCAAGCCCCTGCACAAGAGAGCTCTTTGTGACTTCCGTAGCTCTTTGCTGCTTCAAGAATCTGAGTCCTGTGGCACGTTATAGACTAACAGACATATTGGAGCATGAGCTTTCGTGGGTGAATACCCACTTCATCGGATGCGTGTATTCACCCATGAAAGCTCATGCTCCAATACGTCTGTTAGTCTATAAGCTGTTCTATACCCCTAATAATTTTTGTTGCCCTTTTCTGAACTTTTTCCAATTCCAATATATCTTTTTTGAGGTGGGGCGACCACATCTGCATTCAGTATTCAAGGTGTGGGCGAACCATGGATTTATATAGAGGCAGTATGATATTTTCTGTCTTCTTATCTATCCCTTTCTTGATGATTCCCGACATTGTTTGCTTTTTTGACTGCCGCTGCACATAGAGTGGATGATTTCAGAGAACTATCCACAATGACTGCAAGATCTCTTTCTTGAGTGGTAACAGCTAATTTAGAACCCATCATTGTATATGTATAGTTAGGATTATGTTTTCCAATGTGCATTATTTCGCATTTATAAACATTTAAATTTAATCTGCCATTTTGTTGCCCAGTCTCCCAGTTTTGAGAGTCAGTTTGTAGCTTTTCGCAGTCTGCCTGGGATTTAACTGTCTTGAGTAGTTTTATATCATCTGCAGATTTTGCCACCTTACTGTTTACCCCTTTCTCCAGATCGTTTATGAATATGTTAAATAGGACTGGGCCCAGTACAGATCCCTGGGGGACACGGCTATTTATCTCTCTCCATTCTGAAAACTGACCATTTATTCCTACCCTTTGTTTCCTATCTTTTAACCAGTTACCAATTCATGAGAGAACCTTTCCTCTTATTCCATGACTACTTATTTTGCTTAAGAGCCTTTGGTGAGGGACCTTGTCAAAGGCTTTCTGAAAATCTAAATACACTGTATCCACTGGATTTCCTTTGTCTACCTGCTTGTAGACTCCCTCAAAGATTTCTAGTAGATTGGTGAGGCATGATTTCCCTTTACAAAAACCATGTTGACTATTTCCCAACAAATTATGTTCATCTATGTGTTTCACAATTTTGTTCTTTACGATAGTTTCAACCAATTTGCCCAATACTGAAGTGAGGCTTACTGGCCTGTAGTTGCCAGGGTCACCTCTGGAGCCCTTTTTAAATATTGGTATCACATTAGCTATCTTCCAGTCATTTGGTGCAGAAGCTGATTTAAAGGATAGGTTACAGATGACAGTTAATAGACTTGCATTTTCATGTTTGAGTTCCTTCCGAACTCTTGGGTGAATATCATCATGTCCTGGAGACTTATTATTATTTAGTTTATAAATTTGTTCCAAAAACTTTTCTCTAATGGCACCTCAATTTGGGACAGTTCCTCAGATCTGTCACCCAAAAAGAATGGCTCAGGTTTGGGAATCTCCCTCACATCCTCAGCCGTGAAGACCGATGCAAAGAATTCATTTAGTTTCTCCGCAATGCCTTATCGTCTTTAAGTGCTCCATTAGCATCTCTATTGTCCAGTGGACCCACTGGTTGTTGAGTAGGCTTTCTGCTTCTGATGTATTTAAATTTTTTTTTGCTATTACTAGCCATTCTTCAAATTCTTTTTTGGTCTTTCTAATTATATTTTTACACTTCACTTGCCAGAGTTTATGCTCTTTTCTATTTTCCTCATTAGGATTTGTCTTCCACTTTTTAAAGGATGCCTTTTTGCCTCTTACTGCTTCTTTTACTTTTTTGTTTGTGGCCCTTTTTTGATTCTCTTACTATGTTTTTTAAATTGGGGTATACATTTAAGTTGAGCCTCTGCTATGGTGTCTTTAAAAAGTTTCCATGCAGTTTCCAGGGATTTTACTTCAGATACTGTACCTTTTAATTCTTCTTCGAGTGCTTGCTCATATCCATTCCAGTTAGGTGTGCGCGCGCCGCGTGCACATTCGTTGGAAGACTTTTACCCTAGCAACACTCGGTGGGCTGGCAGGGCACCCCCTGGCGTGGCGCCGCTATGAAGCTTGATATATACCCCTGCCGGCCCATCCGTCCCTCAGTTCCTTCTTACCACCCGTGTCGGTCGTTGGAACAGTGGAGCGCGGCTTAGCTGATCTCCACCTCCCTAGCTATTCACTTGTTTATATAGTTATTGTGTGTATAGTTTGATTTTCTGTAGTTCTAGTTAGTTCTGTTAGTAGTTCTTGTAGTAGTTATTGTATATAGTTAAAGAGGATCAGGGGTTAGCCCCTTCTCCTCACCCGGTACTGGGACCCATGCCCGGTTCCCCGGGCTTCAGACCGTGCGCGGTCTGTCATAGGCCGATGCCCACAGGAGACCCTCATGACTCCTGTTTAAAGTGCTTAGGCGAATCCCACCTCGCGGACAAGTGCCGAATCTGCAAGGCTTTCAAGCCCTGGACAAAAAAGGAACGGGACATTCACCTGAAGCAACTTTTGATGGAGGCAGCTCTAACTCCTCCATCTTCGGCACCGACTGCGGCACCGGGGACAAGTGCCTACTCTGCACCGGAGTGCATGACTGCGGTGAAGGCTCCTCGGCACCAGACTTCACCGGCCCAAGCTTCTGCCCAGCACCGCTCCCTCTCCCCAAGGAGCAAGAGGCATAAGACTCTTGCAGCCCCTGTATCTACGCCGCAGTCAGAGCGTACAACCAAGTCGAACCGCCCGGCACCACCAACTGCTGCGGCACCGAAGACCTCTGCACCGTTGATTCCTGTCTCACAAGAGCCGTCGAGTCCAGTGCCTATCAGCTCCCCAGCACACGCTGTGGTCGAGCTTGTCGTGCCCTCCACGCCAGAGACCTTCTCCACAGCACAAGAACTGATTGCCTTGACGGAGCCCGAGCTGCCTCAGCCCCCGGCGCCGCCGGTGCGGGTTGTTCAATCATTGGGCAAGCCTGCCATGATGAGGCCATCTTCACCTGGTACCATCGAACGTTGCCGGTCATGATCCAGGTCCTGCAGGCATTCTCGGTCCCGCCATCAATCCCGATACCGCTCGCAGTCCCGGTACCGCTCTTCATCTCGGTACTGGTCGTACTCGCGGCACCGCTCGAGAACCCGATCACGGTCTCGGTACTCTCGGAACCGGTCCAGGTCCTGGCTCCGCCGTACCTCTCACAGCCAATCTCGGCACGGAGATTCAAGGCACCGGTTGACCTCCCGGCACCATGCTGGTTGCAGGTCCCAGTCCCACTCTCGGCACCCATACGATTCCCGGTACCGTTCTCCGGTACCGCATAGAGAAGGATCGAATGGACGCAGAGACCCAATCCAATCGGCCTCAGCTCCTCCATGGCCTTCTCGTCATCCATCCGTCTCATCCCATGCGGACAGTGCTTCCTATGGGGATTCGGATATGCATATCCATGGCCCGGACCACGGACCTCATCAGTGGTCCTTTTGGACACCTTGGGCTTATCATCAAGCCCAAGGGGAACCGGCTGGCCCATCACACTCTGGTCACTCAAAACACCGCATGCCAGAAGCCACTGTGAGCAGACCTCCCCCGGCTGGTACAGAGGAAACCCGTACCCACGCACCAGAACCACATGACCTTACAGCTCCGGAGGTCCCCCAGGATCAGGAGTCAGTGCAGGACGCACTCGTCCCTGGGCTATCATCCTCCTCTTCTCCAGATGAGGCATTAGCGAGGACGTCATCATCGGGCCCACCTACGATTGACCTCAGGTCACACCAGGACCTTCTGCGGCATGTTGCCCAGAATATTAACTTACCAGTAGAGGAAGTTCCAGAGGTGGAGGACCCGGTAATAAGTATTTTGTCTGCGGAGACACCAACTAGAGTGGCTCTCCCCTTCATCCATTCGATCCAGGCTAGAGCAGACACCATCTGGCAATCCCCGGCATCCATCCCGCTCACAGCCAGAGGGGTCGAACGGAAGTACATGGTGCCTTCCAAGGGGTATGAGTACCTCTATGTGCACCCCCCTCCCTGTTCACTGGTTGTACAGTCCGTCAATGAATGGGAGCGCCACTGCCAACAAGCCCCTGCATCTAAATCAAGGGAGGCCAGGCGTATGGATTTGTTGGGACGGAAAATCTATTCTTCAGGAGGTCTCCAACTTAGGGTAGCGAACCAACAAGCCCTCCTGAGTAGGTATAACTACAACACCTGGGAGGCGGTAGGGAAGTTTACAGAGCTGGTCCTGCAGGACTCCTGCCAGGAATTTACAGCACTCCTGGAGGAGCGGAAGAGAGTTGCGCGGACCTCCCTACAGGCCTTGCTAGATGCTGCTGATTCGGCAGCTAGAACGGTCGCCTCTGGAATAACCATGCAACGTATATCATGGCTGCAAGTGTCAGGACTTGCCACCTGAACTTCAACATACCATACAAGACTTGTCATTTGATGGACAGGGCTTGTTCTCACAAAAGACTGACCCCAGGCTGCAGAGTCTAAAGGACAACCGTGTAATTATGCGTTTGCTGAGAATGCATACGCCACAGACTCAAAGACGGTCACATTCCGCTCCCAACCTCAGCGCCCTTACCCCCTGCCTAGGCCAAGTCAAGACTTTGCCAGAAGACGAGGTCATACCAACCGCAGACTTCAGTCTGGATCTCAAGGGGGTAACAATTCCAGTCCCACCAAACCAACAGCGGGACCCAAATCAAACTTTTGAGGGTGCGCCCGAGAGCAGTGTACCAATTGCCTCCCAGGATCCCTTTCAGTTCTACAACCGCCTTTCCCCGTTCCTCCCTGCGTGGTCCCAATTAACTTCAGATCTTTGGGTCCTACGCATGGTGGAACTTGGATACCATCTTCAGTTTGTTTCACCCCCTCCCTCCCACCCCCCCTCCTCGTCTCTCTTCAGGGACCCCTCTCACAAGCAACTCCTCCTCCAGGAGGTCCAGAAACTCCTTACAATCAGAACTATAGAGGAGGTACTGGAGGAATTAAGGGGCATGGGGTTTTATTCCCGATATTTCCTAATCCCCAAGGCAAAAGGGAGCCTCCGGCCTATCCTAGACCTGCGAGGACTGAACAAATTCATGAAAAAGTTCAAGTTCCGCATAGTATCCCTGGGAACCATCATTCCTTCCCTGAATCCCGGAGATTGGTACACTGCTCTCGACATGAAAGACACATATTTCCAAATTGCAATTTACCCCCCGCACAGACGGTATCTACGCTTTGTGGTAAATCTTCGACATTATCAGTTTACTGTCCTTCCCTTTGGCCTCTCCTCGGCCCCTCGAGTCTTCACGAAGTGTATGGCGGTCATCGCAGCTTCCCTACGGCGTCTAATACATGTCTTTCCTTACCTCGACGACTGGCTTATTCGAGGGGCCTCCAAGGCACAAGTCATCAGTCATGTGACCATCATAAAGGACCTGTTCACGTGTCTAGGCCTGATAACACTGCTCTACAGCCAAAATGCTTCTGAAATAAATGTAGTCCAACTTTACGAATTCTGGGTCACTGAGAACAAAAATGATGCTTAAAATTGTTGATTGGCTCTAGTTTTCAAGATATGCTATTGGGTCAGTATATACGACCCTTGACTTGGGAATGACGGAGGATAAGTGAGTTATAAAGGCAAGGGATCTCAATTTGAACCAGAAATGACTAAAATACATCTTTGACTGGATCTATGAATAAATCTATGACTAGGTTTGGAGAGTGCTTGCTTTTTAGGCAAAACAATGAATGATGCAATCTGAAGTTCATGAATTGCATCATGTTATTCCTAGAAGTCATGGATGATGCAATCCTAACAAAGGTTACATCACTCTGCTGAACAATTTGCCCTATATCAGCTCTAGAAATCATACAATGTCATGCTCTCTTATTTGTCAGTGTTTGATTTTGCAAAGGGACACATTTCTGTTTAGCCAAAGGGAGCAGAGATGCCTCGTACTTGTGTGAATAGTGCAGATAACTTCTGCTATGTTTGTGGTGAAGTGACTTTTGCATCACAAAAGCGCAGTATAACCACTATGGTTAAGAAAGCCTATCACCTTTCTTTTGGCCGCAAAATTGGAGATCAGGACAAGAGGTGGGCCCCACACATATGCTGCAACACTTGTGCAACAAATCTTCGCCAGTGGTTGAACAGGAAAAGGAAATCTATGCCTTTTGCAGTGCTAGTGATTTGGAGAGAGCCAACAGCTCATACCAGCAATTGTTACTTCTGCATGGTACCTCCAGTTGGGAAAGGTGTGTCAAAGAAGAAAAAGTGGACTGTGCATTATCCAAACATTCCATCAGCTATGCGCCCAGTACCCCACGGAGAAGGACTGCCGGTTCCTGATGCACCAGAATCATTCTCACTTGAGTCAGACGAGGAAGAGGAGGAGGATGAAACTTCTGGTCCTGAACCATCAATCTCACAGGACCCACATTTTCTCCCATCCTCCTCCTCTGAACCACACCTCATAACACAAGGTGAACTGAATGACCTTGTCAGGGATTTGGAACTACCCAAGAGTAAGGCAGAGCTGTTGGGCTCCAGACTACAGCAGTGGAATCTCCTGGCAGGCTATCAGGGCAAATGGAGCCCATCAATGCTTGCAGACTATTGCTGGACAGTGACAAGAGATGCTCCATTTAATGAATACAAGAGACAAGCCAAGAAGCGCCGAGTAGACACTGAATAGGACTAAACTATGTACATAATTGTTTTTTGCCTTTTGTTTCACAATAAATTTTATTTATATAACCCTTTTGCTGATTTTTAAAGTGTTACATAAACAGGACAGGTGAAATATTATCCTGTAAAGCAACCATAAACACATGAAAAGACCTAGGTTTACAATTTATGATTAAAACTCTACTATCTACACAATATACATAGACATAAAATGTAAAAACTTAAATATCTTAGAAACAGTAGCCAATCAGTTGTTTTAATTGTCATATTTGAATTCAGCACATCAAAATACATAGGTATCACATTTTATCTCTGAAGCAGACGACTTCTCAAAAATTGTAGACCAGTGAATCAATTTAGAAAAGTCTACTCTGGTGCTTGCACAGAGGATAGAGTTTATCGGGGCCATGCTGGACTCCAACCTTGCGATGGCCAGTTTGCCCCACATCGTTTTCAGGTTATAGTCTCCCTTGTACAAAGACTTCAGAGCTTCCCAACAACCTCTGCCCGCACTTGCCTTGGCCTCCTCGGTCACATGGCTGCATGCACGTCGCAAAGCACGCCAGACTGCGAATGCGTCCTCTCCAAACTTGGCTCGCCTCAGCCTATCGTCCGGGCAGAGACGCCATAGACATTATACTCACAATTCCCCTGAGCATTCTGGGCTCCCTCGACTGGTGGCATATGTCATCCTTGGTGTGTGCAGGTCTGCCGTTCCATCCACCACAGCCCTCCACGTCCCTAACAACGGACATGTCATCTCTGGGCTGGGGTGCTCACCTAGGGCACCTTCGCTCTCAAGGCCTTTGGCCATCCCGCGAGTTGACGTTACACATCAACGTCCGAGAGCTGAGAGCAGTCCGGCTGGCGTGCCGAGCGTTCCAACGCCATCTACAGGGCTGTTGTATTGCAGTGTTCACTGACGACACAATGGCCATGTATTACATAAACAGGGAGGGAAACGGTCCTCCCCCCTTTGTCGGGAAGCGATCCAACTGTGGGACTTCTGCATAGCCCATTCCATAGATCTGGTAGCCTCCTTTCTCCCAGGAGTCCGGAACACTCTCGCAGATCAGCTGAGCAGATCCTTTCTGTCCCACGAGTGGTCCATCCATCCGGACAATCTCCATTCTGTTTTCCGGAGGTGGGGCTTTCCCCACATAGACCTTTTTGCCTCCAGAGTGAACAGGAAATGCCAAGTGTTCTGCTCCCTAGAAGGTCGCTCCCCAGGCTCCCTCTCAGATGCGTTCCTAATTCCGTGGAAAGGTCACCTATTTTATGCCTTCCCACCATTTCCTCTCGTCCACCGAGTTCTACTCAAGCTCCACAGGGACAGAGCCCGCCTAATACTGATCGCTCTGGCATGGCTGAAACAGCACTGGTACACCCTGCTGCTCGACCTTTCTCTGACAGACCCGATTCCCCTGCCACTCTGCCCGGACCTCATCACGCAGGACTTTGGCAGGCTTCACCACCAGGACCTGCAGTCCATTCATCTGACAGCCTGTCTGCTGTCTGGTTGAGCCAATCGGAGTTGCATAGTTCCACCTCAGTGCAGCAGGTGCTGCTGGGAAGCAGAAAGCCTTCCACGCGAACAACGTATCTCGCTAAATGGAAGCGCTTCTCTCACTGGTGCACCCAGCATGACCTTACCCCACAAACTGTATCGGTCCCCATTATTTTGGACTATTTATGGTCCTTCAAAGAGCAGGGCCTGGCGATCTCTCTCTTCTATAAGGGTGCATCTTGCAGCTATTTCCCCTTTCCATCCTGGGGAAACTGGCAGTTCCATTTTTTCTCACCCCATAGTTTCCAGATTCTTCAAAGGCTTGGAGTGACTCTACCCTCAGGTCAAACGCCCAACCCCTACCTGGGATCTAAACCTCGTATTAGCTAGGCTGATGAGTCCCCCCTTTGAGCCTTTAGCCACATGCTCGCTGCTGTACCTGTCCTGGAAGACAGCCTTCCTCGTCGCTATTCCTCGGCTAGGCGAGTCTCAGAACTTCAAGCATTGACTGTGGATCCCCCATATACGGTATTCCACAAGGACAAGGTACAGCTGTAACCGCACCCGGCATTCCTCCCTAAGATAGTCTCTGCCTTCCACGTTAATCAGGACATCTTTCTGCCAGTCTTTTTTCCGAAGCCGCATTCATCGCTTCGGGAACAACAGCTGCATACTCCGGATGTCTGCAGGGCTCTCACCTTTTTACATTGAAAGGACCAAACCCTTCTGACGTTCGCCTCAGCTGTTTGTAGCGGTGGCAGAGCGCATGAAGGGCATGCCAATCTCTTCCCAATGAATTTCATCTTGGGTGACATCCTGTATTCGGGCATGCTATGACTTGGCTCACGTTCCGACTGGCCATCTGACCGCCCACTCGACTCGGGCTCAAGCCTCATCTGCCGCGTTCTTGGCCCATGTTCCCATCCAGGAAATATGCTGCACGGCTACCTGGTCTTCCATCCACACCTTTGCATCGCACTACGCATTGGTCCAGCAGTCCAGAGACGATGCCGCCTTTGGCTCAGCGGTCTTACATTCCGCAACGTCTCGCTCCGACCCCTCCGCCTAGGTAAGGCTTGGGAATCACCTAACTGGAATGGATATGAGCAAGCACTCGAAGAAGAAAAGACGGTTACTCACCTTTGTAACTGTTGTTCTTCGAGATATGTTGCTCATATCCATTCCAAACCTGCCCTCCTTCCCCACTGTTGGAGTAGCCGGCAAGAAGGAACTGAGGGACGGATGGGCCGGCAGGGGTATATATCAAGCTCCATAGCGGCGCCCCTCCGGGGGGCGCCCTGCCGGCCTACCGAGTGTTGCTAGGTGTCATAAACAGATAGCTAAGGGTTAATGTCTCTTTCACCTGAAGCACCTGACCAGAGGACCAATCAGGAAACCGGATTTTTTCAACTTTGGGTGGAGGGATTTTTGTGTCTAAGGTCTCTGTTTTCTGTCTGCCTGCTTTCTCTGAGCTTTGGAGAAGTAGCTTCTACTTTCTAGTCTTCTGTTTCTAAGTGTAAGGACAAAGAGATCAGATAGTAAGTTATATGGTTTCTTTTCTTTGGTATTTGCATGAATATAAGTGCTGGAGTGATTTGATTTGTATTCTTTTTGAATAAGGCTGTTTATTCAATATTCTTTTAAGCAATCGACCCTGTATTTTGTCACCTTAATACAGAGAGACCATTTGTATGTATTTTTCTTTCTTTTTATATAAAGCTTTCTTTTAAGACCTGTTGGAGTTTTTCTTTACTTCAGGGAAATTGGGTCTGTACTCACCAGGGAATTGGTGGGAGGAAGAAATCAGGGGAGATCTGTGTGTGTTGGATTTGTTAGCCTGATTTTGCATTCCCTCTGGGTGAAGAGGAAAGTGCTTTTTGTTTCCAGGACTGGGAACGGAGAGGGGGAGTCACTCTGTTTGGATTCACAGAGCTTGTGTCTGTGTATCTCTCCAGGAGCACCTGGAGGGGGGAAGGGAAAAAGGATTATTTCCCTTGGTTGTGAGACTCAAGGGATTTGGGTCTTGGGGTCCCCAGGGAAGGTTTTTCAGGGGGACCAGAGTGCCCCAAAACACTCTAATTTTTTGGGTGGTGGCAGCAAGTACCAGGTCCAAGCTGGTAACTAAGCTTGGAGGTTTTCATGCTAACCCCCATATTTTGGACGCTAAGGTCCAAATCTGGGACTAAGGTTATGATACTAGGGTAAAAGTCTTCCGACGAACGTGCACGCAGCGCATGCACACCTAACTGGAATGGATATGAGCCACACATCTCGAAGAAGAACAGTTACAAAGGTGAGTAACCATCTTTTTCTGTTTCACTAACCTCCTCATTTTTGTGTAGTTCCCCTTTCGGAAATTAAATGCTACAGTGTTGGGCAGCTGTGGAGTTTTCCCCGTCACAGGGATGTTAAATTTAATTATATTATGGTCACTACTACCAAGCGGTCCAGCTATATTCACCTCTTGATGAGGAATGAGGATATCTCCTTCGCTCAAGTAATTTGTTAGTATGGGTAGTTTGTTCAGCATGTTTCTCCTTTTATATTACTCTCTTTCAGGGTTTATCTGTGAAGACTACTTCCACCATTCCCTCACCACATAGCACTTGAGGTGTACCTGGCAATATGTTCTGGATGGCATATGCTTGGTCCAGGGACCTTCTGTCACCAGATTGCTAAAGTCTATAAATCTATCCCTAGCCAGAGTTAAGACATTTCCTCCACTTAAGGGTCAAGGCTTGCTTTAGGGGTTAGATGATTTATGTATTTGACCACTCTATCAGGATGTTATGATGGAAGAGTACTTGAGCCCAGAAGCAGAGAGGGACAGAAGATTGCCTTATAATAAGTGCACACTAGGACCACTGCTTTGATGCATTGGTGCCAAACAGTAGAGGTGCACCAGAACACAGTGTCTCAATGTATTTGAGACACTCTGGTAATTGCAACTTCCACCTCGGCACATCATCATAAAGCAGAAGAGGCATCAACGCCTTGGCCTTAAATATATTAGCGCCAGGGAAAAGAGGAACTCTGGTGAGTAACTATCTCTGCCTGGACTCAACAACACCATGTAGTGGTAGTAATCTTAAGTATACCACCTCTGCTTCAAAACCCCAACAACAAACGGGAGGGGCACATTGGCACCACTACTTCAACACATTGGCACCACACAGAAGAGGCACTCCAGTGCTTTGTCATCTCTGCCTCATAGTGGTGGCATACAAGAGAGGCATTCTGGCTCACTGGTTTCGGATGAAGAGGTGCATCTTCCTCAGAATAATCACACTGATATGATGAGGCAGTTTGGTGCATGTGCCTCCACCTCATTGCACAACTATTTTGATACACTAGTGCTTTGACCTCTCTGTGTTGGCACCATGAATCTGATGTGCCTTGCTGCCTAGGGGACATGGAATTGTCTGTGTGTACTGCTGTCACAGAGATGGTGTCTCTTGTTGAACCAGTGCTGTAGAGATGAGATATGCTGGAGTTGTAGCACTATAGCCATAGCATCTTGAAGTGAGGTGACCTGGTGCCTAGCCATTGGCATTCAAGCATCATCACTGCACAGTTCTGGGCATCACTGCATGAAGGGTTTGATGCCTCTTTTATCTATAGATCCCAAGTTTCTGACTAGGTTCTCCTGGTACTCAGAGAAGGGAAGTTGCTTTGTCACATCAGCAGTAACTGGGTTCCTTTTAGTGTTCTGATGTGGGGAAACACTTTGCAGTATTTATACTTCATTCTCACTTTTTCTGTGCCCCTGAGGTACAAACTCTTCATAAGGCAGAATGTTAGGATGATGCTTGCCAGGCCAATTTTGATTCTGCGTCATATTTCTGTTAGCTCACTATGCAGAACAGAGAACTTTTCCACCATTCAACAACAAGAACTGATCAGCATTCGATCATAGCACCCGGGGGGAGAGGCTTGAATAATCCCACTGACAATACCTTCTCTAATGGCCTGTGTTGGAACATGAGCTAAGCAGCTCAACACGAGTGTGTGGCTTAGGATCTGCTGTTGGACTTCACCAGCTAGGTTATTCATAGAAGAGGCCAAGTATTGCATTAAACGTTTTGGCCAAGGCATTGCATGTTCAGCTGATTATCCACCATGACTCTCTAGTCTTTTTTTTTTTTTCTTTCAGCTTTGCTGCTTCCCAAAATAGTGTCTCATCTTGTAAGCGTGGCCTATGTTCTGTGTTCTGAGATGTATGATGTTACATTTAGCCATATTGAAATGCACATTATTTGCTTGCACTCATCTTACCAAGCAATTCAGATCATGTTGTATGTTTCCTTCAAGGACATAAAAAAAAAATCGTTGCATAGCATAGAGCCAACAACCAGTCACTGCAGGACCCCACTAGAAACACAATCACTTAACGACTGCCCATTCACATTTTGAGACCTATCAGTTAGATAATTTTTAATCCATTTAATGTGTCATGTTGATTTCATATCATTCTAGTTTCTTAATCAAAATGTTGTATGATACCAAGTCAAATGCCTTACAGAAGTCTTAAGTATATTACATCAGCACTATTACCTTTAACAATAAAATGTGTAATCTCATCTAAAAAAGATACCAAGTTAGATTGACAGGATTTAATTTCCATAAACTAGTGTTGTTTGGCATTAATTGCTCACCTTTAATTCTTTATTGAGTCCCGTGTCACCCATTTTGTTGTTTTGCTCAAGACTGATGTCAGGCTGGGACAGGCCTATAATTACCCATGTCATACCATTTACCCTTTTAAAATAGCACAATTTGTTTTCTTCCAGATCTCTGGAATGTCTCCAGTGTTCTAAGACTCGTTGAAAATCAAGATTAATGGTAGAGACAGCTCCTCTTAAAACTCTTTTGAATGCAAGTTCTCTGGACCTGCTGATTTTAAAATGTTAAGCTTTCATAGCTGCTATTTGACTTCTCCTTAGTTACTCTTGGAATGGAAAGTATTTTATCATCATCATATGATATGAATGGATCATCTGGCTTTTTCCCAAATATAGATCAGAAATATGTATTGAAAACTTATGCATTTTCTTCACTATTGACAATTCTACCATCTGGTAATGGACCAATACCATTGTTAGACATTTCCCTCCCCCCTCCCCCATATACTTTAAAAACTCTTATTGTTCTTAACTCACTGGCCACAGATTTCTGCTTGTATCCTCCTTTCCTGCCATTGCAGTGGCTGTGATCTTTAGTGCAATATTCCTGGAATTAGTGCTAGCTCATGTTGAAAGTCATTTCCCTAGATGAGGTAGTCTTGAGGATCACTGTTGACTATGTTAACATATACAAATACAATTCACTGATGTTCTTGGCAGTCTAGGATTTGACCACCTGAACAAAGACATTTAGTTCTCTTTGTTGGTCTCAGATTGCTTTGTTCTGCTTTTCTGACAGCAGTTGAGCTGTCCCAGAAGTAACTTCTTTGGGGAGTGAACACCATAGGCACACTCACTTGCAGGAGGAGCTCAAGAATTCTTTCCCAGGTGGACCTCAGCTGTTCCATATAGCCAGCTAAGTTGGCTGTGTTCTTTCTACTCTCCAAATTTTAGGGCAGTTTCATTGTATTTTTTTTTTAAGCACTTATGGTTTGAATTTCTTCCTAATGCAAAATGCCTTACCTTTTCCCATGTTCTGATTCATTGATGTTGTGGGATCCATATTAGATTTGCCTTGGAACAAACACACCTGCAGGTTATGGGGCATAGACATTTCTCTGAAGTGCCAGCCTACTGAGGTTCTATTGAAAAACAACATAGCAGCCGGATTTTTCCATCCCTACTGATATACAAGTTGTGAAGCAAAGGCTCTGTGGAGCAGGTGTGCCACTAAGTGTGGCAATATCATCCAGCTCCTGCTTTGTCAAGGCAGAAGTGCTCTGTCAAACCTCAGCTTATTTAGCAGTACTTGTTTGTTATGAGACATTCCTTGACATTCTTCTCTTCTTCTAGGAATCCTATGTATAGGACATATTTTCAAGAATGGAAATATTGTACTGTAATCTTGGCTTGCTTGTAAGTTCCTGGGGTGCTGTGGTTCACCACTTTATGCCAGGTGTACCACTCCTACGTAAGCACTTGATCTTAGCCACCTCTGCCCAGGGAGCTGAGCCACTTCTGAGCTGAGCCACTCGCTCCAATTTTGCAACAGTGATTGTTCCTTCCAGTACTTCAGGCTTCCTCTTTCAAATTGCTATCCCAGTCTCCCTTTCATATATGTAGGTCACAAACTGGCCTTGGTACAATGAACCCTGCATTTGTTCCTTAAAATGTGGGAATGCCTGGTAGCAAAATGATAGAGGGCATAGCCAAAATCACTCTCTGATTCCCCTTTTCTTGTCTCCAGTTATTGAAGTCTGCTTGCTTATACTTTGAATCTGTGGTTTGGGTCCAGAGACTACTCCATGTAGGTCATCCTTAGTAGATGCTTATCCCCATTGCCTGTCAGACGCCAGCCCTTGAAACACGTTATTGATTTTGTGTTGGAATAGCAGACCCAGAAAATCCAGCTTGGTGGCCTCATTCCATCTATTTATTCTTGCAGTCCACTAAAAGTGGGTGATATGATTGGCCAGACTTCTGCCATCCCTGTTGTACACTCCAAGCATAAATATGAGCTGTAGTGGTTCTACACCTCAACTATCATATCTGTTTTTCTTCTCAGGTCTAGCAAAGACTTGAATTGTCAGGGTTACTCACTTCAAGTGCCAAGTAGCCATCTGACACCTTCCTAACTTCTGCTGCCAAATTAACCATTTGAGCTCTTCCTCATACCACTGGGAATGTAATGGGATCCCACCTGCACCACTTGGATAATCCTTTCCCCCTCATGAGGTCTGGAGAGCTGCCCTACACTCAGTAGCTGCAAAATGCATGCCTCAGCAAGCCCTAGGTGCTTCAGCTATTAAGGCTCTAGCACTTGGTGGGTCCTGAATAACACTCCAACTGCTGAAACAACTACCTTTTTCCCAGGACAACCCAGACACCCTGCCTTTGACACGTTGTAACAAAAATCCTGATCCAGAGCCCATACAAGTCAGTGGAAAGACTCCCATTGACTTTAATAGGTTTGAATTAGGCCTTAAGTGTCCTTCCATCTGCCATAGAACATTCCACTTCTAACAATCTGTAATTCTCCTCATCAAAAAAAGAACCTGCTGCTGATTTAAGATTGTTCAACTGATTCTTACCATTAGTTTGTAATTCTGCTACTTTTAAGATCTCTTCACACAGGATTCTTGCTTTCCCACTCACTTTGCCTTAGAATGTGGGGATTCTATTTTAAATTGGTGTGTTGCTTTCAAGGCTTTTATATGTCCATCTTTGAAATGATCTTCATATAGTGAATTCTGGAGAATTCACATTTGTCGTTGTAGACATTTGTAAGGGAGTTTTTGCATTGCCTAAACATAAGGAAAGGTACCACTGAAAAGGAAGGAGCATTGTTTGATACTTCTCTGGAACATATCCCAGATTTCTTCTAAAGGATGAATTAAGGAAAAAGGGGAATAATTTAACATACTGCGTGTATGTATCTTATAATAAAATGTGTTGTTGTTGATCATTTGAAATATACAAAACAAAAATAACCATTGGAATGTCACAGTCCTGACTGCTTTTTGTGAAAACTACATTTTTGGGGGTACCCCAACCCATATATGCCTGTCTGTTATACAGTGTTCCTTGCATACTGTCACATTTGTGTCTGTACAATTGCTTATATTTTACTTTTGTGTTGCATTTTTACAGAATTGTATCCTTTGTTTTCTCTTATCAGAGGGCTACTGGAATTCCATTCTAAGTGTGCTCTGCTCTCCTTTTTCCCTTCTGCAGAGGCTTCTGATAGCTGCTACTGTGTGATTATTTTGAACAATCCAGTAACACATCTTCAATGTATTGCATATTCAATTAGCTTATAAATTGTATATTCTTCAAATTACGGCAAAGGAAATCTCCAGATGGGCTCCACAGATACCAATCTTCACGCAACAAAAAATCTTCTGTGTCTATTTCTGTTTATGCTTAGTTCAAGGCTCACTTAGAGATTCGTTTTTTTGCCATAGTGTTACGTTAGAGAAAACAGTTCCATTACTCAGCTCTATTATAGTGGTCAGCCCCCTTGTTGGATTCCCTTGTACTGGAAGAACTGCCAGATTCTTTACTCAGATCATGCCTCCTGGAATCTAGCTACTTGGCTTCTGAGTTTTTCATTTCAAGATCTGAACTTTGCCCAGGCATTCTTACAGATTATTTAGAGAAGACAGAAACTTTCCATTCAAACTCTTTAAAAATAATGGGAAGAAATTTTCTGAGAAGTGGAAGACCTGCTCACTGAATCCTTTTCACTCTCTTTTAATAGAGATTTTGGCTTGGCTTGTCTTTTTAACCAGCACAGGCATAGAGTTCACTTTTTTAGATGCTCATATAGAGTGTATACACAGCACTCAGTGCATCTGAAATTTTTCTTTGAAATGTTCATTTCTACATTTCAATAGGTCAAAAGATTGTGGATCTATGGGGGAAAATACCCTTTCAGAAAACTCAAGTTACTGGTGAGTAACCTTCCCTTTTAATCCCATTGACACCTTTGTGTCATGTAACAGTCATAAAAAATCTGGTAAAGAGTTGTCGTGTTCCAGCACTGAACAAGGAATTTCATTAGAAAAAAAGGAAAACAGAATTGTCGCTCAAGCTAATTTTCTAAAGTATCTGCTTTTTTCTCTCTCTACACTTCATTGTAGATCTTTTGCCCAAAGCTTCTCTGGCCTCTCTACTACGATTGTAAAAAAACAGTAATCAGATATATGCTCTCACAATTTAGGTTCTGAATTTTACAAATACAATATATGCCAGGATGATGGGAATTAAATCCTTAATGGCAATGTATTCTTCTCAGACCTACTCTGAATCTTTTGTTGGAGGTGTACTTAATATGAGCAAAGAAATCTGCCCTGAGCAATCTCATTTCATTGTGTCTCAGGATTAATACAGACATTTTATTTGCAGAACATAACTTCTAGCATACTCTGCATTTTAATGATCACATACTGTAAGGATTGAGTGTATATCCTGGGATAGATAATGTTTATAGGGCAAGAGCATTGCTTGTGTTGCTCTATTTCTAGCAGAAATAGAAGGGGTCCAGAGACAGGTGACAAAAATTATTGGAGGCATGCATACATACGCTTCTTTATCGCAAAAGATTGAAAAGACTGAAACTTTTTATTTTAGAGATGAGTCAAATAAGAGCAGATATGATAAAAGAATGCAAAATAATAAATGACAGAAAGTAAATTGGTGCTCCTATTTACCTTTTTGCATAATACAAGAACAAGAGGATATTCAATGAAATTTAAAGTCAACACACTTAAAACTTATAAAAGGAAATCCCTTTGGAAAACATTTTTACATGAAGTATACTTAGCCTGTGGAACTAGTTGACGCAGGATTTTAAGGCTAAGAGCATAGTAAGATTCAAAAAATGATTAGATATTTAAATGGATAATAAAAAGATCCAGTTATATTAGGAAAAAAATTAGGGTTATAAATGCTTATGTGCCAGGGCATAAGATGGACACAAACTGATAATGGTTGGAAAGAACTTTTCTCCATGAACAAGTTATTCTAGTATGGACTTCCTTGTGTCTTCCTTTGAAGCATTTGGTACTAGTCATTGTTGGAACTTAGATGGATTACTGCTGTGACAGGATACAGCCATTCCTATGTTCCTAACATCACTAAATATTCTCTGTATGGGCTTGGGCTCATCTTTTAGGGGGTAGGTGGGGGAAGGGGATTTTATTTTCGGCAATTAATGAACACGGGTTTAGTAACAAAAGCCAGTTGAAAAATTCACTTTTACATACTAGAAAGAAAAAGATTGGTTGCTTAATTGTCGTAAATTATACAATGCAAGCCACGTATTGAAGATTTATTGTCCCTTCTTCCTGCCTCCCTCTCTCAGGCCCCGGCCACCAAAAAAAGTACTAATAATAATAATTTTGTATTCTCCCAGAACTGAGGAGGAGGAGATGAGGACAGATGGTAATCCTCTTGGAATGTAACATTTAGCATTTACCTGATATTTGACCATTGCTACATTCTTAGATGTCGGAACCTGATCATAGGGGAATTAAGCAATTTACTTTGAATTTTATATGAGCTTTATGTGTTGTTTAATTTACAATTATGTAATCTGCAATTCAGCAAAGCACCTAAGTCTTTCCTTCAAGCATGTAAGTCTATCTGGAGTTCTTTTATTGACTTCCATGTACTTTGGGTCAGGCCCCAAAGCATTGAAGCATTCATTCAGATGCGTTGCTGAATAGGTATGTGCTTTAGAGTTAAGCTTAAGTGCTTTCCTGAATCAGAGCCAATAAATTGAGTAAAAGTCCATGAAGTCTGAGTCTTTTATCATGCCCACTTCATTATAATTAAGTTCTTGTAGAGAGTTTTCCTCATTTTAACTATTCATCAGGTACAGATATAAACCAAAAATTCATTGAGTTTACTACCAATAGCAGTGCTGTCTGACGATCCGAAAGGATATCTTAGGCTTCTACCACACTAATTGTTATGGAACTTTTTATCTTAAGGGGTGTTGTGCCATTTTTTGCTCTTAATATTTTTGGTATTTATTTCACTATAGTTTAAAATTACAAGGAGTGTGTGTAAAAGTATTACTGTATTTGCAGTATTAACGTTTACACTGAAACAGAATAGGCTTGATTATGTCAGGGATAGTCCATTGTTTTGGTCATTTACGCTTCAAAACTTTATGTAAGCTTTGTGACTTTCTCATTTTCTATAACTTAGTCCCATTGATTTAATATATCATTAACTTTGAGAGACAAGATGGGTGATGTAATATCTTTTATTGGACCATCTTGTGTTTGTCACCTCTTGCAGCTTCTCTCTCAAATATCCTGGGACCAACATGGCTACAACAATATTGCATACATTAATCTTATGTATCATCTAATTGTGATTTTAAAATTTTATACAAAGCATTACATTGTTCTTATATAAAATGATACTGTGAATGAATTTTCATTGAATGGATCAGAAAATATATTTACTTTGAATTTTATGTGAGCTTTGTGTTTAAATTTACAATTATGTAAGTGTGCCTTTAGTGTTATGCTGTGTTATAAATTGGAAAAAAAAAGTTTTATAAAATGTTGCTATGTAGAACACATTTATTTTTTCATTTAATCTCTTGGTTTACATGATGAACTAAGAGTGTCCCTTTTGATTTCTTCATTAATTGCAGTATTTTTTTTTCTTCCAGCTAACCACATGTACAGTACCTCATGGAGTCTCATGGGATGCAGTCTGAAAAACTGGGCTTCTTCAACCACACAGAGCAGTGCAGACAGGCTGTTGTTCCTTTCAACACAACTATCACAGGCTTCAGGGTTAAGATTGCTGTTACTGTCTCCTTCTTGCTTTGGCACAAAAAGCGCACTGAGGGTGTTTTATTGCGGGTTTGCCTAAAGGTAGATTAGATTAATTATTACTATGTAATGCAAGTTAAAGCAAATAACGCTTAGCTAGGTGTATGAAAAAGGTGCTGCCTTTTTGGATTTATAAGAAAATGCCTGTCAATCATGATGAAATGCAGTCAACTTTCCTCATATCAATGAGAGAAAAGGACTGTTTGGCCTTTGGAGAGGATATTTATATCAAAATCAGTGCACAAACTTGAGCAGAGAAGGAAGATATCTCAAAATGAGAAGAACAGAAATTTCTTTGAAGAGTCTGAGTTGTGCTCTTGAACACTGCAGAACTAGCTTAAAAATGAAGCCGTATACTCACTTGAACTTCAGTGCCTTCACTGCAGAGCTCTTAACAGCGTTAATGCTAATCACCCATAATAGAGTGGATCGAAGTGTTAAATACTTTGCATTATGCTTTACAAAATACTGATTCAGAAAGTGTGTAAAGGGATGGGGACAACAAGCATTTAATCTATGCATTTTTGCCAAGCCATACTGAATTATTTTACTGTTAGAGGCATTAGAAACTAACTACAAAAGAACCAAGTTTGGAAGCATATTTCGGGGGTACATGATTTCTGTAATTGTATAACATATTGCCTTACCGTTTTAAGTGATAACGTACATTAAGTTAATAGACATTTAAGAAATGTATGCACTGTTTGAAATATAAATTATTCTTAGAACACTTTTAATGGGTGTTGCATTGCCCTTTTAGTGCCTTATTTTGAGAGAATTGTATTATTGCTATGTCAATAAGCGTAGAAATCTCAAAAACCTATTCTGCATCAGTAGTTTTTACTGAACTTTAATTGGTTTAAAGTATTGTAGATGCTAGATGCATTTCTTAAATTGAATACAATCTTTGAATGAAAACTCCTGTTACAGAGAGAATTCTTATTCATAAGACGAGATTTCTAGAAAATGCAAAAAGCATGTAACAGAAACAATGAACAGTATGCCTGTGAAACTTTAAAAAATCCAAGATAATTCAGGAATTAAAGTATAAATGTTGTTACTCTTGCTTTGTAGCAGGGATACATTCATGGTATGGACAGTATGGTTTTATTTTATTTTTATTTTTTTTAACCAAATACCTCCTCAGTAATTTATAATGGCTTTGCAGTTGTATATTAAATAAGAAGCACTGGAAAACTGATTCGTCCTCAGGACGATTTGCATGTTTCAAGTGGTATTGAAAGCCGCACTGATGGATATGTAATAATAAACATATCTGTTATTAATATGGTAATGACTCTGTGCTCATTCAATGAGAAATAAAAGTAATTTATGGAAGGACACCTTTGAAAATGACTGGTATGGTGTTTTTGCCTGACTAAAATGTAAATTTCTTTGAGCTCCCAGAAAATTTGCTATGAAGTATGACAAGTATGTCAAAACATGATTTCAGTTTCTCTTAGTTTAAAAATGGTTGCATCTGTTTAATTTGATGCAAGAAGTTGGTACAGTGTATATTTGTGAGAGTGTTTATGGGACTGAAGAATTTATTTTTCTGCTAAATGAACCAGTAAATACCATAGTGAAACATACTTGATTTTCAGCTGAAGAAATCTGAGTTGTAACAGTGGTAAATATATTTCAAGAACTGTTATTGGTAACCTAATAGAGTTACTTAGTACTTGGTTGTTCAAAAAAAAATAAAATCTTTAAGTTTTCAGTTATAATTGCAGCATGACTAATAGTAAAAGTCTGCTAAACTTTATTATTAGTGTGTATGTATTGCAGTAGCATCTAGGGTCATCAATCAATGTCACCATTGTGCTAGCTACTATATAGACATTTAGAAAAAGCTAGTCCCTGCCTTAAAGAGCTACAGATGAAGTTATGGCAACTCAATGGTTGGAGTGGACTCTAATTAATCTTACATACCTATGATGCCTTTTTTATTTTAAGTGCCATACAATAATTAACAATACGGGATCCCTACTCCAAGTAGTTTACCTTCTAATTCAACCTCCTAGATACAAGCCATGAGAAACAATTTAGAAGGTGGTGGTAAGAAGTTGGTGTGGAAGCTTAGCACTTGGAAGTTTCACAAAAAGAATGTGTTTTAACTTGTGATCTGTGATTAACAGATGAGAAGTGAGATAATGCTGCAAGAGTAAAGAGGGGATGATATTGAAGCTGAGAATGGGATGAGACTAAAGGAGCAGTTGAAAGAAAATTGGGAAAAGCAAAAAGATCACACAGGTGGAAATGTAGATATTACATCACTCACCCTGTCTAACACAAGACATTGTCATTTAATTCTCCCCTGAAATAGATGAATCCATGTCTATAATTGGCTTAAATCAGAAAAATACACCTGAAACTTTTTTTAAACAAGGGGTTTATTTGGTTAGAGCTTGCATGCACGTACTTACAAACAAAATCCAAACTGACCCCTCTTCTCCCACTCAACCCCGACCTTCACAAAGTAAAGCAAACTGATCAAATTTAGATTATCTTGCTTCAGAAATGCACATTATAAAAGGTACTTGATAAAAGATTTGACAGACTGGACAGGCGTTTCCTCCTTTGGGGTCTATGGGATCAGATAATTCTCAAGAGCTGGGTTATTTTTGTGTGTTGGTTTCCCAATTCCATTGTGTAGAACTGAATTTTTGTACTTGAGAGTTAGAACCCTGCTGCTGAATCATACGTCATTGCAAGAACAATGTCATACCTCACTCAGAGTACAAGTGTTGAAGGCCTGAAAAAGATGCATACAAAATGTTAAAGGTAGACAGTGACTTGTAAAATAGGGTCTGATTGTGAAGCAATGGATAGGCTTCATAGAATGCTTAACCACTATAAAAATGTTAATATGTGCCTGCACTAAAATTCTACGTTTCTTTTTAAATTCTGGTTTTACTTGGAGAAGAAGAAAGATCTAACGAAGCATAAATTTACATTGATTTGTATGCCTGGGGTATGTTGCAACCAAATTATAATAAAGTCTAGACATGCAAATTACAATTTGTGTGCTGGTATGTAGACATTAGTAATTGTTTATTGTAAGTGTGCTGTATATATGCAGGGGCAGAAGTATTTTGAATGACATACCCAGACAAATATTTTCACACTCAGAAAATCTTGACTTCCACTCCACAATGTGTGAGCAGGCCTCTTGAGGGGCGGGGGGGAACTATCGTTAAATATTTTACTAAACATCAACTGTACCATTCTGGAAGAAGGCATGAAACTCTATTAATTACTACTGTATCTTTTTACCTATTTTAAGGCAACTCAAATACTTTCTATGCCATTAAAGTTCCATTATCCCACAGGGATATTTTATCCATATGAATTTTAATACAGTGCAAGGAGTAAATGAGATCTGAACATTCCAGAACTACAGTTAGAGGATGGTATAAATCAGCATAGCTGTTGATATTTGTTGAGACTCTGAAGAGACCAGTTACCATACTCATTCTGACCAATAATGGTCCAGTTTTTGTTGCAGCTTCCATTTCCTTTCTCCTTTCATCCGATGTCCTCTTGCAGCAGGAGGCAGCACATAGTGGCTTAGCAGGAGTAGGATGCCAAGACCAGTGCTCTGTCTTTATGAACCTCTCCCACTTCAAGTCATCCTGGTCCCTGCTGAAGGAAGCAGAAAAAGAAATCTCATTTATGGGTAAACTGGGGCAAAACCACCTAAATGGAAGGACAGATATATGGGAGGAATGCTAAAGAAACAAACTAAGATGTAGAAGCAAGTGCCTCCAAAACCACTTGGCCCTGGTGATCTCTGCCATCCAGAAGGATAAGTGAATGGCAGAAGGGAAGTTCTTTTACAAGAATCCCTGTCAAAGAATCTATGGTCTTCAGCATCCCTCCATGGCATGGAAGAAGGCCGTAATGAGGGTTCCCTCATCAACACTCAGGAAATATTCAAATACATGTTATTTCAGTGGTTAGAGGAAAGTGACTCTCAGAGAGAACACTGATTGTGACTAAGTGTGGGCTCAATACCATATTCCCAGTAAAGAAGGGATTAACTGTCTTTTCTCCCTGTGCAGAAGTGTTCAAGAGAGGAGCTAAAAGGAAGGCAGCTGAAAGCCAGAAGCATGAGTATGGCTGGGAGGCAAGGCTCCATATCCAGATTGTAAGGATTGGATTGAACCCTAGAGTAGAGAAGTGATTGTTTTGTTTGGTGGTTTATTTGCAGGAGAGAGAAATGAGGTGTTATGCTAGCTTTGCTCATAGTAACGTTTTATTTATGGTCAAATTGTCTCCTACTGAAAATGAGATCACTACTAAAATGTCTTCTGTCAAACAACCATTTTACACTGACACACACAATCCTGATCTTTGTGCTTCCCATTCATATGCCACTATCAATGATGCTATCTATGAGTTGTTAGAAATGCTAAATTATAAAACTGGCACGGGTTCAGAATGATCCACACTGGAGGAAACAGTAGTAACATTATCCTCCAGACCGGATGGGAGGGGCAAGATGAGTGGAATGGAGACAACAGAGTTGGATGGAGGCCAGTAAGCACACATTCTTTGTGGCAGGGGCAGGCAAACCTTTTGGCCTGAGGGCTGCATCGGGTTTTGTAAATTGTATCGAGAGCCAGTTAGGGGAGGGGGTTGTGGCCCGGCCCCTACCTCCTATTGCCCCCCCCCATTCTCTGGCCCCTCTGGGACCCCTGCCCCATCCACACACCCCTGCTCCCTGTCCCTCGACTGCCCCCTGCTGCCCCATCCATCCCCCTCCTTCCTGACTGTTCCCCCAGGACTCCTACCACCATTCAAGCCCCTGTTCCCCCCCCCCGCCCCCAACTACCATCCACACCCCTGGCCCCTGACCACCACCCTGAACTCCCCTGCCCTCAAGCCCCCCTCCCATACACATACATGCACATCTGCTTCTTACTACGCTGCCTGGAGCACCAGTAGCTGGTGGCGCTACAGCTACCCCACCCAGCTGGAGCCAGGCCACACCACCTGCGGTGCCACCATGCAGCACAGAGCACTGGCTCAGGCTGGGCTCTGCAGCTATGCTGCCCCAGGCATTCACAGCCCCGCTACCCAGAGTGGTGGAGTGAGTGACTTGAGGCTGTGGGTGAGGGGGAACAGTTGGGGAGGAGCCGGGGGTGAGCCTCCCGTGCCAGGAGCTTGGGATGGTTTCGTGAGCCGGATGTGGCCCGTAGGCCATAGCTTGCCCACTCCTGCTTTAGAGACAATGTTGCATGGACTTAACTGATAGCTGAGTTGCAGAGCTGCTTGGAAGATTGGGAGGGGGGGGAAAGAGGAGGGCACAGAGGGGAGTTGTTGAAATTTTATTTTGACACTTCTTTTTCTTCAGCCCTTGAGATTGTTAAATGACTGAAAATAAAGTGGGGGAGGAAGAAAATAGGCTAAAGCTTTTTTTTAAATTATACTCTTAGAAAAACATGTAAGCAGCTTCATTGTAACTTTATAATTATTACAGTTGAAAGATGACCGGTCCAGTCGCACAGCAAGATGTAGCTGTGCTTAAATGTATATTCCAGAATTACTGGTAAAAACTATTGACAGATATTGAAAAAGCTAATTTACTTTCACCAATCAGAGAAACTGCACAAAATCCTGGACAATAGTCATTTTAGTATTCTAGTATTTTTTTTATATTATAATACTCTTTGGGAGCCCTTTTCAGAAGCCCCCATCAGAATTAATGTATTTTCAAAAATGGCAACATTTAAGATTGGTTTTTGAGTTGAAATGCTATTAAGTCTATTCAGACTTCAGCAAAATATCAGAGGGGTAGCCGTGTTAGTCTGGATCTGTAAAAGCAGCAAAGAATCCTGTGGCATCTTATAGACTAACAGACGTTTTGGAGCATGAGCTTTCGTGGGTGAATACCCACTTCTTCAGATGCATCTGAAGAAGTGGGTATTCACCCACGAAAGCTCATGCTCCAAAACGTCTGTTAGTCTATAAGGTGCCACAGGATTCTTTGCTGGTTTCAGCAAAATAGTGTCAAATGAACTTTGGCACTAAAGATAGAGAAAAGATTAAGCAGGTGCAGTGATAGGCAGGGCTAGCTTTCTCATTGGCTATGGAACCTCAAACGCTATCACGCTGATTTGAAATAAACCTAATTACTAATGAGCAAAAATTGTCCCTCTACTAATGGTTATGGGATGACTTGGTGTTTTCAATACAGTTGCTTGCTGACAAGTACTCGTATCACAAAATGCCAATTGTACCAATGCTGCCGAACCTACCCTTAACATGAGTTGAGCCCCCCCATCAGGCGATAGGGTTTCTTAAAACAATGTGGGGTTCTTTGTCTCCGCGTTCTGGTTCTGAGTCTTTTCCATGCACCTGCTTTACATTTTCAAGCTTTTCTCTGCAATTATACCCCCCCCGAACTGTCCATGGCCTTAGCAAGAGTGACCGCTGGGATTCCCACGCCGTTGTGGCGGCTGCGGCTTTAAGGAGAACGCTAAAAATTCCCACACGATAAAATCCCAGGAGTTGGCACGTTTCTTAGGAAAGGCCAAGAAAGAGGAGACCGGGAGGCAGTCCCTGGCTGCATGTTAGCAGCGCAAAGAAGTAACGGGGGGAAATACGGTAATTTCTGAGCCGGCCTCGCACTGGTGGGGGAGAGGGGCGGGCTCGTGAAGGCTGCACCGGGCCACCAGTGCGCGCGCACCCACCCGCAGTTGCGCCCGAGCCTGGGGGCGTGGCGGCGGGGAGCCAGCCATGTGACAGGAAGCCCCGGCGCCCCTTCCGGAGCTGCGCGCGCTGCATTCCCCACCGTTTCCGGCGCCTGGGCTCCGCTTGCAGCGTCATCGTGAGGGGCCGGTTTGAATGAGACCCTGAGAGTGGGACGCGCCGGAGCCGTTGCCCGCTGACTGACGTCCCCTCCCCCTCCGGGACGCGCCGCCCGCCCGCCATGCCGCTTTTCTCAGGTGAGCCGGGCCCTCCCGCGTGTGCGCGCGCCTTGGGGGCTGCACAGAACAGCCTCTCTAACCGGGGGGGGGGCTCGTGGGCGGTGACCGGGGCGCATGCGTCACCGAGCGACTGAACAGGCGCAGGTAGGGCCCCGCGTGGGGCGCGCCCGCCTTTCCCCGGGGGTCACTCGCTTAATTGTTTAATAACGTCCCGCAGCGCCAGAAAATGCCCCGGCGGGGTGGAACCCGGACAGACACTTCCCCCCACCCCCGTGAAGCCACTTGATAGATTTTCTCAGGTCAGAGTGAGCCAGTGTAGACAAGCAGCAGCAGCAATTGGGCGTTGAACCAGATGCGCCCCCACTTTATAGCAGCCTCATCTAACCACCTTTCCATAGTTTCCTTATGAGAGTATCGTGTGGGACAGTGTCAGAAATGCAAACAAATCACGTCTGCTGCATTCTATAAACACCACAGAGCAGTCTGATGTTCTGGGTCTTATTTTTGTGCTCATCAACTTCTGGAGGTTGGGGAGAGGGACACTTCAGTGCATTACAAAAGCAAGCAATAGAGCAAGTGTCTGCAGTGTCAGTGCATGTTTGTGCTGGGGGGGTGTTGTATATACAGAGAATTTAAAAACCTTTGATACTGGTTTTACCTATTTGTCTGAACACACTGGGGTTCACCAAACAAGGAATAATTCTACTCTCACTTTTCCTAATGTAGGCCCATCAGCCTATGGTTTCTTTTGTTGTTGTTGAAAGCTGCACTGTATTCTAGTTCATGCTAGAGAAATTGCAATTTAGCACAATTGCATCTCATCCCACCCACCGCAGTTTCCACCAAGGAAAGTTACTGGCAAAAGCTGTAAGAGCTGGAAACTCCCACTCTCTGGTGGCTCTCTTGAAGGAGTTGTTGCTGGTGTGTGTGTGCATTTCACAGTTCAGCCCTCCCAGACCTTTCAGAACATTTCAGTGCTTGACCAATGAATTTAAAATGGCACTGTGAATTTATCTATCACCCTGCAACCTCAACTGTGGTTTGCAAATTGGGGGCCTTGTTTGTAGTTGGTGAATATGGCATCTCAAACTCGTTTAAACAATCCACTGTTTCTATTCTGCATGGCCAAAGCATCATTACTTCCCTCACTCCCCCCCGCCCCCCCCCCCCTGCTTTTCAGTAGATAGCCTGACCATAGGCGGCAGGTTTGTATAATTTTTGGTGGTGCCCAGAATGGGTCTAATCCCCCCCCCCATCCTGTAAGTGTGTGTGTGTGTGTGTATATATATATAAAATATTTTATTAAATAGTATAAAAATGGACAGGAAGCCATTTCTCTTTATTGCACAATATCACTATCATAAAAAATTTAACTAAGAATATCAGTGTTATTAATACTCTTTTGAATACTGAAATGACCATACACTGTTTGTTGAATAACCCTCAAAAACAAATATAGCCCCTTCTTTTGCAATGTTCTTCAGGAGGCAGCAAACACTTTTCGTCATTGTTTGGTTCTTGAAATGAAGTCATCCAGGAGACTTGCAGAGTCCAGTTCAGAGGTAAAGTTCTTATGAATGTGCAGAAATGTCAAGTGATTTAGACATTTTTGTCCCATTGTTGTTCGCAAATAATTTTTCAGTTGGCACAAGCAACTGAACGATCGCTCAGCGGTGCAGGTTGTACTTGGAATGGTTTAGAATATTTTCAGGAGAATTGTAACATCTGACAACATGTCACTCAAGCCTTCATTTTTTTTAGAAATTGCTTCACTTCACTCACTGAATTAAGCTGGCAATTTCTCAATCTGCAAATATCACTCAGCTATTCTAAATGAAGAAATAGTTTCTCCATGTTGATGTCATCATGGAAAGCTTCACTTATTGGGACAGTGTCCTGTTTCGAGCCATTTGCTGCCTCAATTATAAGCTGCTCCAATTTTACTGAGTATGTAAAGCTTTCTGTTGAAAACCTCTGTTCAATGGCAACTTTGCAAGCATCAATTATCTCAACTTATATTTGAAAATTCTCTTTGGGGTTACTTAAGGTGTAAGGAAAGCTTCCATGGTCGAGTCATCTTGGTGGTTTGCGTTTTCTCAGGAGTGTAGGTTCATCTAAATAAAGATTTCTTGCCTTCTCTACTGTTGTTTCCCAGAAGTGATTTGTATGATAAGTCAGTGCTCATCCCACTCAACACTTCTTGCAACAGGCCAACTTTCTTCATAATGCTTGTCAATGACACGTTTGGGCTTTGAGTTTTTGCATTAGCTTCTTTTACAGGACCCATGGCTTTCACAAAAACTATTAGTGTAAAGTATGTTGGAAAAGATTGAAGTTGCTTCGAGAATCCACTACATTTTAAGCTAAATTATCGGAAGAGTAACTAAGTTCATCTGGGCAGTTCATTCTGGCCTTGTAGTTGTGGAGCAATGATTTAATGCCACTGATCCTTAGTGTCCATCTTGTTAGGCACAATGGTCGTAAAGAAGGTTCCCCTTCACTCTGGAAACTCTCTGAATGCTGCCATACGTTTTGGTGACTCCCTGAAGGTATTGATGAGATCTTTCACCATCAAAAACATATAATGACACTCTTGAATATTATGCAGGCATCCTGCATGGCAGGATTAAGGGAATGTGCAGCACAGTGCACAAATTCCGCTCTTGGCTCTCGATCCTTCACTCTAGCTTGAACCCCAGTAAATTTGCCCGACACATTACTGGCTCCATCGTAACACTGCTTCCAGCAATCAGAAAAGGGCAAATCACACCTGAGAAGTGTGTCTTCCACAATTTTGAAAAGAGAAGCAGCGTCCATTGTATCAGTTGGGTAAAACCCAATAAACTCCTCATAAATCTCCCAGTCTTCACTAGAAAACAACCTTAAAGAAAAACTTACTTGTTCTTTTCTTGACAAGTCGGTAGTCCCATCCATTACAATGGCATAAAACTTAGAAGCCTTTATCTTTTGCACAATTTTTCTTAGCGCCATCATTTTGATTATTTCGTTGTTAACTTCATATGACAGCCACTTGTATTTTGTGCGATTAAGCCACTGTCTCAGTTCCTCAGAATCTGTACTGCGTAGCAACAAGAGCTGCATCAAATTTGAATCACTGTCATTATGTCCACGTAATGCTATTCCTTGTTGAGCTAGGTACTGAACACTGGTAAAAATGTTGTGCAGTGCAGTCTTAGCTGATTGTGATTCTTTTCTGCAACTGGCTGACACTAGTGCAGAAACATTTACCTGTGATTGCAGAGCAGCATACTTCATTACCGCTTCCTTGTGACAGGAGGATTTTTCGTGTGATGTAAAACCACGCAATGCATCTCCAATCTTGAAATCCAGATGAAATAAATATTGGTTTGGCCTTTGTAGAAAATATTAACTTCTTTTCAGAACAGTTTTTTTCCGACTGAGCAAAAAGCTCCTGTTTGTTTTGCTATTGTACTCCAACTGCTTAAATCTTGATAGCCAAGATTGCTGAAAACTCCTTTTCTTACCTTGTAGATTTGCCTCATCTTTCTTTTGTATAACTTCAGTTTGAAAGCTGGGTGTTGAACTCTGTCCATCACTTGATGAATTACCCTTTTCTTCTTTTTCTCTGGGTAACTTTATTAAGAATTTGTCCATTGTTGATCATTAGTGGTCCTACAAATCAAGAATTTGTTGCTAGGATAAAATGAAGCTACAACGCGTCGGCACCACAAGATTACAAGAGTCAATGAAAAGTGGAAAGTCAGAAGCAGCACTTGCTTGCTTCAGTATATTATATTTTGTTGTACCTGTTGTGATGAAGTGGGTATGTTCTTAATGTTTTCTCTGAATACTATGTGGATACCTCAGTTTCCCCTGCAAGGTGCCAGGTGAAGGTGTTGGGGACAAAGAGATCAGGTGGCCTCCTTATCCGGAAGAGAGACAAAAGCCAGAGGAGGAGCTAGAGGGAGTGTCAGTTTGGAGCTGGCTGGGGAAATGGGGAGAGGCTCGAACTTGGTTCTGGGCTCCCCATCCCCAAAGATGGACCTGACTGAGGGGTCCTGTTTTCTGTACCTACAAGCTGTGTTTTAGACTGTGTTGCTATCATCTAATAAACTTGTTTTAGCGGCTGACTGAGAGTCATGTCTGACTGCGGAGTTGGGGTGCAGGATCCTCGGGCTTCTCTAGGAGCCCTGCCTGTGCAGACTTGCTGCGGGAAGCACACTGTGTGGAAGGGCATGCTGAGTGCCCTGAGATCAGACCCAGGAAGGTACAAGCTTCTTGCCCTGGAGACAATATGCTCAGAGAGAGGAGGCATGCTCCCCCAGAATCCTGACTGGCTTTGTATGGAGTAGTTTAAGAGCATCCCCTTCCACACCATGCGCTTCCCGGAAGTCTGCACAGGCACTGACACTCATTCCTCTAGCCTTTGTCTCTTTTCCAGACATTAGGAAGCCACCTGATCTTTGCTCTCCAGCACCTTGCAGGAGAGTGGCCGAGGCCATCAGTTGCTTGGAGACAGGTTGTCAGTCATTCTCTGTGCAGACAGCATCACACTGGCTCTCTAGGGCTCTACAACAATCACACCCCCTTATCCCACCATCTAGATCCTTAAGAAATGCATTGGGGAAACTGAGGCACCCACACAGTATTCAGAGAAAACATTAAGAACATTCTCACTTCGTAACACCTGTATATGACCAGTTATATACTTTACAGGGTGTTAAATAATCAAGTATTGTGCTAAACACAATGATACTCCAAACTGACCACCAGGTTTAAGTTGCGTGCTTTTCCCCTCAGGTGAGGGTTCTGGGGTGGGGTTGGGGATGAGGGATTCACAGTGCAGGAGGATGCTCAGGGTTGGGATGCTGGGGCCGCAGGCTTTGCGATGGGGCAGGGCCGGGGATGAGGAACTTGGGGTGCAGACAGGCTGCTCCAGGGCTAGTGCCAGAGAGGACCTTCTCCCCCCGCCCCTCCCGCAGCACACTCACTGTGCACCACGGTTACTGCATATGCTCCTAGGGCCCCTCTCAGTTCCAGAAAGCCCACTCGCCTCCCATATGATGGGTACTGGAGGGGTTGCCATCATGGGTGGCCTCCCCTGCTGCTGTCCCTCACCATAGCCTCACTGGGGATGGGGCTGCCCCTTGCCCAACATGGGGCAGGAGTGGGGACTGCAGGGTGGTGGCTATGGGGAGGGGGGCAGGGTGTCACAAAAGTCACCCAAGCCCCAGCTGCTCAGGTCTGGGAAGCCTCCCTCCCCATCTCCCCTGTGGGTGCTGGGGGGGGAGGAGGCTGCCATCACATGTGGCTTCCTTCCTCCCCTGCTGCCCCTCACCCTATCCTCACTGGGGGTAGGGGGTGGGGCTGCCCCTTGCCCGGTGTTGGGCAGGAGTGGAGGTTACAGGTGGGGGGCGGGGGAGTGGATCATAGGATCAAACACTCACCGAAGCCCCAGCAGCTGCTCAGGTGAGTGATGTCCATCTCCTGGCCGGAAGTCCCCTTGGCATCTCATCTCCTCCAGGTGGGTGCCAGGGGAGGGGAGGGCTGCCAAGCACATGTGTGCCCCATCCCGTCTCCCGCTTCTGAGGTGGTGCTGCTGCAGCAGCAGCTGCCTTGGTCTTCCGGTGCTGCTCTTGTGCTATAGCCCTTAGGCAGCGGCAGTAGAAGCAAAGGAGAGGTGCGTGCTGTTTTCTTTCAGGCAGGGGCTGGGGCCCGCTCCAGGCAGGGCCAGGGGAGAAACCCAGCTCCAAATATTGGTGAAGCAGAGTCCCTGGCCCTGAATATTCCTGGAGCTCGGGCACCACAAGCCCATATAACTTGCCGCTTATGAGCCTGACTTCTGTTTTAGTTGGTTGTATAATCTTTGCTTGAATTATTTTATTTCCTTATCTAAAATAATGGAAAAACTTTGTACAGTGTATTTCTATGGATACTAAGTTTTTAAAGATAATCATGTCTGAGATTATAAGGTTTATTATCTTGCAGCATATTTAACATTCAGATTGGATACTTGTGCAATTGTTTATTAGCATGGTTTACATAAGAGCTCTATTTTTTTGTACTCCAAAACCTTCTCTGTTTGCACAAATTGCAAAAATGATTGGAACCTGCCTCTTCAAGAATGAACACTCTGACTGTGCTACCCTTCTTAAGGCTACTTATTTGTCATGAGAAACAGATGGGAGAAGTCATGGCTTTATGGCAAAAAAACAAATCACAAATGTATACAAAAAATTCAGAAGAACAGGCAAATCATGCTCTTTTTACAGATTATTATGTCTGTGTGGAAAAAATTGTTTAAAATCACCCCCTGGTCATTTTCCCATAGTCTGCTATCCTGGACCTATATAAATGATGGACGATCCTTTATTAAATCACGGTTGCTTTATCCTTATTGAAAACCCTAAGTTGCTGGTTTTGACAGGAACAAACATACTGCTGTAACTGATAGAGGCAAAATTGTTGTGGCTATCATGAATTTGCCTGATAGAGTGTAGCCTCGTTATAGGGTATGCTGTGTTTCAGTGTTTTCAATGAAGTAGTAACATTCTGAAATAACTTTTAGAAATATACAACAGAATTTGATATAACCTGCTGGCTGAAGATTTACAGTTCTGCTGGAAAACCATGCTGTTTCTCTGCCATGGGTCAGTGATGGATTAGCCTAGCAAAAGTTGCTATGCTCGGCCATGAATGGATTCCAGCTCTACTGCTAAGGAGTCAATTACCTATAATATGTAAATGACTGGAGCTGCAGGACATTCCTATTACATCCAACTACACTGAACTAAAATCATTTTGTGACTGTACTGTACCAGCATTAAAGCATTTAACAGTGGTGGTGTAACTGGGGCTACAAAGTTAATGTGCCATTGAGTTAAAGTAAGATAGTCTGTCTGGGTATATATTTGACATGTGCAGTACGCAATTTCATGTAAATAACCTTTGTCACCAGAGGTATTAATTCTGTTTTGGAAGAACATAGGGTTATCCCACAGAATTATACTAACTGACCCATGATTGATAATAGTTGCAATCAGCATGGTCCATAGATGGGAGGGGATTAACTTTCTAATGACTTATTAAGATTGGACAGAGAAAATAGTTTTGCTTGGTTTTACTGTGAAACCTGAATCTTGAATAATCTTTTCAAACTTGTTGATAGCCAGCTTGAAACTCAATGTATGGTATGAGGGCTAAGGTCTTTCTTAGGTAAAATATTATATACTCATAGTTAATTCTAGAAACTAAATAAACTCATGTGGAAGAGATTGAGCCACATGTGTAATGCATTGTTTTTGCAGTGAACGTAAAATGGGGGAAAGAGAAATTTGATGGTGTAGAGCTGAATACTGATGAACCTCCAATGGTGTTCAAGGCTCAGCTTTTCGCATTGACTGGAGTTCAGCCAGACAGACAGAAAGTTGTGGTGAAAGGAGGAGCTCTAAAGGTAGAAATCACCAATAACTTTCCTGTATTTGTCTAATTCTGTTTAATGTTCTGATTAATGTTTAATCAACAGTAAGAATATAATGTTACAAATGTATAAATGTATGACCATGAACAGTTCAGAAAACACGTAGTATGATGCATTGATGCTATAGGTCTGTTGCTTGTTACTGGAAAATGTTTTTCAAAATACAAGTTGATTAAATGGTGGTCAACACAAACCAGTATTTCAGAATTTTTCCCCGCGTCTTTCAGATTTTCCTTGTTGCTTAAGAAATTAACAGAACTTGAACAGAATGTTCTGTATACCTCAGTTAAGAATTTTAGCTTGTTTCTGCATTGCAGGCCAGTGAAAACAATCCAGAACAGACAGTGCATCTCTATACACTTTTTATGCCAATATGACTTAATTTGGTCAATTTGCCTTCTCTCCCTTCCTTCTGAAACAGATATTGAAGCTGACTAGTTGTAAAACTATCAAGAGCCATGTAGAAAAGAGTACCTTTCTGTTTTTACTTTAGATTGACACAAGATTGGAAAAGGAAGTGTCTTTAGTAAAGCGTTCACACTTTCCTATAATGTGCTGTTCAGAGACACATGACTAATGTTGGTGAAAGCATCAGTTAGCCTTTTGAGTCTTCTGAAAATACTGTAAGACAGTAACTCAATCCTTTTCTTCTCCTCAAACATAGGATGATGAGTGGGGCAACATCAAAATCAAGAATGTAAGTATCATCAAAAATTCACTTGCATATTGGTAAACTACTTAAAACTTGATCATTTTATTATAGTGATCGTCTTTTTAAGAGTCTCTCATTACTTCCATCATAAGTAGAGGGTGATAGTCTTATGACTTTCAGGAAAAAATAGGAACGCCATAGTGAATAATGGGAGATACTTAGTCATAATTGTGTTTTGTAACCACGGTGGCCTTTACATTTTCTGCTTTTAGACTAAATAATTTTAGGATGTAGTTGTCTTACCTACGTGTAATTTTAGGAGACCCACTGTGGAGATTTTTAACATTTGTTCTCTGAGAATATGGTGAGCTAAGACCTATGGGGAAATGACAATGTCTTCCTGATATGCTCTGGACATTTTTTATTGCATATTACATTGATAGCCACTACTCACTCAATTGCTCTTCTAGGATTGTTTCTCAGGTATAGGGTCTGTACCGCTTTCATGAGCCTCACTGATGAGGTTTATCTGCTATTTTTCCACTCCCAGGGTAATGCAAGAGATTCTTGTGATTTTTGTTTTTGTTCTTTCCCTGTAGCCTACTAGCAGTTTTACTCAACACATCCATTTTGTTTATCCGATATTCTGCCTGACCAGGGAAAAGCAGAGGTTGCTCCTGAGCTCTCCCTGATGGTTCTCTTCTTTCTTGCAGGAACTTGGTAGTTCCCTTCTCTTAGCTTCAGCATCAGTCTGGTAGGGAGGGGATCTTTAATGAACAGACAGGGGAAAGTTGCTTGATTCCCCTAGCCTGGTGGTAGTTCTCCAGCACTGCTTACGCAGTATCAGCAGGGTGATGCAGTACATCAAAGAGCTATGGCAAAGGCACTTGCATACTATTGTGTTGAGGGCTAAACAGGTAAAATTCTGGTTTTGCACTGTGTACCAGCTGCTGTTAGCCTTCCTCCAATAATCTAACCTCACTTCAGGATAATTTAAGGAATTTATACTACTAGCGGTGAATCTCTGAGTACTTATTACTCATTTTTTTGAATACCCCTTTCATCACCAGCATCATACTTTCAAACTGACCTGTTGGTCAAAGGGGAAGGAAATGTCTATGGTGTGGAGCCACCCAGGTTGTCATGATGGCAAGCTCCTTTTGCACACACTGGCCCAGGAAAGCATCATAGTACTAGTACCTTTCTCCCCTGACTGTCCACCTCTTGTTCTCTGGGCAATACTGTGGAGCATCCCCAACCCATTTTCCCCTCATATCTATGCCCTATTGGCCACCCTTGATCAAATATTTCTCACTTCCTCAAATAGCTCCCCTGTCCTCAGAGGTGGCATCTTGCTTTTCCCCCTCCTCTTAGTATTCCCATTCCAAGAGAACGCACAGGTCCAAACCCACAAGCCAGTCTTCATGGTAGTAAATTCAACAAGATCCCTCTCAAGCTCCCCCAAATCCTTAGCCAGAGAAGGGTGAATTTCTTCCTCTTCCGAGTATTCTGAACTTGAATAATTAGCAACTTTTGCACACACGCATGTGGAGATTCTAGTAAACTTTATTTTATCTTTTCGAATCTGAACATAGTTCTGGCTCTTAACTTTGTGATGCCCAAGATCGAAGAAATGGAGGATAAAGTAATTTCCCTTGTATAGTACTGGAATATGAAAGACTTTTGACTCTGAAGGGTCAAAAATGGAGGGAGTTTTCATTTAAGGGTATTCTGTGGTTCATTAATTTCTTAGTCATAATTGGAACCTGATGTTAGTTAAAGCTGTTTATTAGAAAGATCTTGGCTACTGATTGACACAGTGTCCAGGACAAATGGAAGCTTGCATAAAAAATACACTTCTACACTGATATAATGCGACCCGATATTACATGAATTCGGATATAACGTGGTAAAGCATCGCTCTGGGGGGGGCGGGGCGGGGGGAACGGGACTGCGCACTCTGGTGGATCAAAGCAAGTTGGATATAATGCGGTTTCACCTATGACACAGTAAGATTTTTTGGCTCCCTAGGACAGCGTTATATCGGGGTAGAGGTGTACTAAGAGATTTTTCCTATTGTGCATTTTCTACATAATTACAAAGTCAGTAGTACTGTTTAGAGATTAATGGACTAAAATCTTTTAGTTTTCATGAAGGAAGGGTGATTCATAATTCAATAGAAATATAAAAGAATAAAGCAGTAGATTCACTTCATTTTTTGTTTCATTGGTTATCTTTTTCTTTAGAAAGAATAATGCAGTATCAAATAGACATTGTAAGAGAACACTTAGTTTACCTCCAATAGGAGATATCCGAAATTACTAAATTTTAGTTATGCAGATTTCTACCTTTCTTGCACTTGTATTTTTTGAATGTTCTTTAATGTATCTGATTATATCTGCTGTGTTACAGGGGATGACCTTATTAATGATGGGCTCCGCAGAGGCACTCCCTGAGGAACCAGTAGCTCGACCTGTGTTTGTGGAAGACATGACGGAGGAGCAGTTAGCCTCAGCTGTAAGCATATTTTGTACCTCAGATTTCTGTTATCTTTTGGATAACTGCACTTTTCAGTGTATTTATAATGTTTATTTAAAAGTGGATCTTAAACTGTAGTTTATTTACTTATCATTTCTAGTATCTAACAAACCTGATGGTGTTGACAATGTAATGTGACTTTGGAGGAAATGGTAAAAAGTTTGCTTTAATTTATAGCTCATTTAACTAATGTCATTTGGCTTGAACCAACCTTCTGATGGGGTAGGCATACAGTAGAACCTCAGAGTTATGAACACCAGAGTTACAAACTGATCAGTCAACCACATACCTCATTTGGAACCAGAAGTACCCAATCAGGCAACACTAGAGGAAAAATAAGCCAATACAATACTGTGTTTAAATGTAAAGTACTTTAAAAAAACAAAAAAAAAGGCAAAGAAGCATTTTTCTTATGCACAATAAAGTTTCAAAGCTAGATTAAGGCAATGTTTAGTTTTAAACTTTTAAAAAACAACCATAACATTTTGTTCAGAGTTATGAACAACCTCCATTCCCAAGGTGTTCGTAAGTCCCAGGTTCTACTGTAGTACAGACTTCCCAGATGTGGCTCTGGAGAAACATCTGAAGCCAGACTTGTATTGTCCTTGTGTTTTTGATCCTGGGCTTCTCTTGAACAAAGACTACTAGTAGTGTCAAATTATTTGGTGGCTTTTCTATATTTATAATAGTGCCCCCTAAAAATATCCTAGTCTCCTTATGTGAACATTGGTTCCCAGTTGAAAATTTGAAACTCTTTTTACACTGGTGGAGTACACTTTGTGAGAGGAGAATCTGTGGGGGAAAAAATTGATGTAATGTTCAGGATGTATTTTGTTTTTAATAACTTGAATAGTTTTGTTTGTCCTTAATCTGAACTAGGAGCTCTTTTATGCTAATTAAAAAAATACCACAAACTTCCAAGGTGACTTTTGAACACTGGCTGCTGTACATGTGGAACAATAGTTCTGTTACAAATATCCATATGATGATGGCTTTGTAATTTAAGACTGACATATATTTTAATACTTACGTAAGAGCCGCCTGTGGTCTAAGAGGAAAATAATTGATACTTAAATTAAATATACCTGTGAGACTAGAGCTATCCAGTCACCTAGACTAACTTTAAATAATAGAGGTAAACAAGGAGACATGTCAATCTTGATCAAATTTGAAGGACTTTACATGTTACTTTTTCTCTTACCAAATTTTGTGTCCCTGAATTTTTGACATCTGAATTTCAAATATGCCTATACTCTGGTTTGTTTTTTTTTAAACAGACACACTAACACAGTTTGTGTAGCTAGATTAATGCTTTTTCCCAAAAATGTATCCAAATGTTTAGTTGACTCATTTTGTACAAATCAATTTTTCCTGATATTTGGCTCACTTTTTATTAAACAAGCTTTACAAAATATAATGTATTTGTGCAATCATTTCTAATGGTTCCTGAAATTGTTGTGGTCCAGTCATTCTATTAGTATGACCATTTTCTTTAAGAAGTTAGATCAATATTTTTAAAATGTAAACTTCAGGACCTCAGAAATTCAAAAAACTTTAACTCCTCCCTGTAAACTAGTGATAAAGCAAAGCAGTATTTTAACAATTTTAACTATGGATTTCATTACTTTTCAGAGTTCTGCTGAGAACATAGATGTTGTTTTAACATTGATTTGATTATATTACAACTACACCTCTACCCCTCTATAACGTGACCGATATAATGCGGGTTTGCATACAACGCGGTAAAGCTCTGACATGCTGCTCTGAGCAGCGTGTTAAGGGTGCTGGACCAGGCTGGGGCCAAGGGGTTCGATAAGGGGCAGAGGGTCTTGGGGATGGTCAGGGGCTCCTCCCTTCCCCCCCCTCACCCAGGGTCTGGAGGGCAGGAGCTGAGGGAGGGCACTTTTGGGGGCCCTACAGTCCCAGAGTGGCCCAGGGGATTAGCAGGGGGCTGGGAGCAGCCCGCTCTGCTTCCCTCGCCCCAGCCCTAGCCATGTCACTTGGGGGAGGGGGGCTTGGCAGAAGGGATCCCCCTCGCACTCTCCAGCAGCTGCAGAAGCAGAGCATCCGGGCCCCAGCCCGCTCCACTACGCCAACTCCCAGCCACAGCGCTCTGCTTCTCACCGCAGGTGAGTATGGAGGGCGTCCTTTCCCCAACCTCCCTGCACTCACCTGTGGTAGGAAGCAGCACGCCATGGCTGGGAGGTGGCAGAGTGGAGCAGGCTGGGGCCATGTCGCTCCGTTTCTCACTGCTGGTGAGTGCAAAGGGTGTCCTTTCCCCAACTCACTAGCAGCGGGAAGCCCAGCCCCAACCAGCTCCACTCCACCAGCTCCCAGCCGTGACGCTCCACTTCCCGCCGTGAGTGAGTGCAGGACCTTTCTCCAGCTGTCCCCCAGTGACACAGCTGGGGCTGGGGCCGTGTCGCTCCGCTTCCCGCTGCGGGTGAGTGCAGGACCTTTCTCCAGCTGTCCACCAGTGACACAGCTGGGGCTGGGGCCGTGTCGCTCCGCTTCCTGCTGAGGGTGAGTGCAGGACCTTTCTCCAGCTGTCCACCAGTGACACAGCTGGGGCTGTGTTGCTCCGCTTCCCGCCGCAGGTGAGTGCGGGGTGGCATCCTTTCCCCAACCTCCCCGCACTCACCGACGGCAGGAAGTGGAGCGCCGCAGCTGGGAGCTGGCGGAGTGGAGTGGACTGGGGCCGGACTGCTCCGCTTCCCGCTGCTGCTGGTGAGTGCCTGTCAGGGGGCAGGGGTGGTGGTGGATAGGGGTCGGAGCAGTCAGGGAAGCGGTGGGTTGGGTAGGTGGTGGGGCCCTGGAGGTGATTAGGGATGGAGGTCTCTGGAGGGGGTAGTCAGGGAACAAGGAACGGGGAGGGGAGAAGCAAGTTTGATATAACGTGGTGAGATTTTTTGTCTCCTAAGGACCGCTTTATATCGGGGTAGAGGCGTATCATTAAAAATGTATGCAAGATTATCAAGGCAATCAGCAAGAAAAAGTATTTTAAAGTTTGAATTTGATTATAATTGGAACCTCTGTAAATATGGTCCTTTTAGGAGATTTGCCCTCTAAATTTCATTCTGTTCACTATACCAGAACATACACAAAAATAAAATGAAGCACTCTTGAATGTTTTTAAAAGCTCAAAAGTTTACTAAAATGTAAAATACTTAAAGCTAACAAGATAATAGAACTAAAAATAAATACTTTACAAAAATAAATTTGAATTAATAGATTTATTAGATAAAATTTTGATGTAACATGATGGTGGATCAGGTTTCTTTAATTTCAGATCTGACCTAACAAGCTACTGTCTGAGTTACAGTATTTATACCAAAATAATTTCAAATGTCTCTTAAATCTTCAAGCATCGTGTATATTTCCTTGGCAGATGGAGTTACCATGTGGTTTGACAAATCTTGGCAACACTTGTTACATGAATGCTACAGTTCAGTGTATCCGCTCTGTGCCAGAACTGAAAGAGGCCCTTAAGAGGTAGGGTTGAGTACAAAAGTACCAAGATTAAAATTGTTTTCCTTGCATTATGAAGTGTCTGTTGTGTAAAATTGTCATCTTAATAGAGTTACAGACTAATAGAAGCATTGTGTTGGTTACATCTTTGTCGTTACTAAGTCAAAGGAGCTGCATATTTATAGAAGCTGAAATATTTTTAAGAGAATTGATTCTATCTCACTAAAAAAGTTTACATCCAAATTCTGATCCAGTCTACTGCAAATAAGACTTCACAAAACTGTTTAGGCAGATTGCTGAACTTTGATCATCTACTCTTCTTGGGTTTACATATATTCTGTTTTTTCTAAAGTATTATGATCTCTCCTTTTTTAAAAAACAAAACAAAACAACCTGTTATGCAGTTAACTTAAGAACCAGTCCTGTTCCTTTGCGAAAACACTTTTCCATAAGTCTGTCCACTAGTTTGTTTGCAAACTGTCCAATTACAGATTATATAGCTTGTGATGTTCAGTATGTTACAATTTGTTGGCAACACAATGAAAGATTTAGTTTTATAAATCCACAAGCATTTTTTTAATACTTAGTATTTCCTAATTTTCCTGACTCTTCTAGATTGAGGTGTGGAAACAACCAATTTCTACACTGATTTAATTGTGAGTAATGCACCGTCTTGAGGGTCAGCAAGATAAATAAATCTGTTCTTCCAGACTTACCATTGGAGAATTCTAGTGAGAGAGCCAACAGGCATACAATATGAGAGGTCTTCAACACTGAAGTATTGTGGGAATAATGGTCATTTAGGCAGGATTACATAACTCATGTAGAATGATCAAAACTCTTGACGCTTCTGCACTTGACTTGGTTTCCCAAGTATTCCTGATGAATTCTGTGATCACCCTTCAGCTCTTTTCCCTCCCTCGCACCCCAAATCCTGGGATGTGGATTTGGTGGTGAGGCTGCACCGGACCCTGAAACAGTGTGAGGGCCAGGCCTATCACAGAAACACGCCAGGTTCCTGCCCCTCCATCAGCTGTGGGCGGACAGGCAGGCAGGCTTAGCACAGCAGGATCTAACTATGGAAGAGCTTATTATGAAAGGGATTGAGGTGTGGGTTAAGAGGGTTCTGGGTTGGGCAGTTTGGGTGTGGGCGGCTCAGTGGGGGTCCGGATGTGATGGGGGATGGGGTTACAGCTGCAGGGGAAATGGGATGTGCAGCGGGTCAGGTGAAGGTGGTTGGGGCTCAGTGGGGGGGGGGGTGTCAGGGTGTGGCAGGGGGGTTTGGGTGCTCGGGGAATGGGGGTGGGCATGGTCTGGATGCAGCTGGTTGGGGCTCAGTGCAGTGGGGGTCCAGGTGAATAGGGAGTAAGGCTTGTGGTATGGGTTCAAATGCAAGGGGGCCGAGCAGGGGTTGGGGCTTGGTGGGGAGATGATCTGGGTGCAGGGTTGGGGGGTTTGGATGTAGGGGAGCATTGGCAGGTGCGGGGTGAGGCTGTGTGGAGGTCTGGATATGGGGGCTTCCGGATGCATGGGGGTTGGATGGGGGAGCAGCTCCCTGTACAGTGACCCCTCCCCATGCAGCTGAGGAGTGATGGGGGCAGGAAGTGTGTGTGTGGGAGGGAAGAGCTTCCTGCAGCTGGGGGAGGTTTCTGAGGGTGGGTCTGACCCGGTCTCAGCCCCAGCTATTCCTTGCAGGGAAAGTGTGCTCCTCCCCCATCCCAGATGGGACTGCAAGCTGAGCCCATTGCAGGTAGGAGCCACCAGGTGGGGCTGGGGAGGGCCAGGTATGGGGTGGGGGAAGATTGGGAGGGGTCTGAGTCGGGGTGGGGGAAGGGGTTGGAAGCTTGGAGGTTGGGTGGACAGAGAGTGGGTCTGACCAAGGACCACCTGGGGAGTCCCCAAGCCCCCTGTCTCCCCTCAGTAATTTAGCTCACTGTTGGCTGCTCCAGGTGCCTGATGCACCTGAGCTGCTGGGGAGTGGCATGTGATCGCTCTTGCAGCTTCCCTTTGATTCCCCGTCAGAGAGTCATTTTTCTGTAGGGGAAACAAAGAAATCTGCAGGGGACATGAATTCTGCACCCACAGAGTCATGCAGAATTCCCCCAGGAGTAACATGTACAGTAATACTGATTATCCAGATACTTATTCAAATTAATTGCCTTCCATTCTATTCAATAATCAAGATTTGACTGTTAAAGTAATGAGTCTGGCATCAGTGTTGCCTTGTATTAACTTTGATAGCTATTTCTAGGCCGTAAAACTTATACATCTAACTACACTGGAAAACTCTTCAGAAATAATCTTGGGGGGTGGGGAATCCCATAAATCTTAATTTCAGTCAGGAAATCTCTTTCACACTTAGTTTTAGTGCTGTATTTAGTATCTTAAATATTACATGGGCGAGTGTCAAAATATATCCTATAAAACTGGCAGTATGCAATAAAAGGTGTCAGTATTCTATCTGCTGGGAAACCAGCCCTGGAAAAAGACAAATTCACTGCTCTGAATGGTGTTTGCAGGACTCGCCCTTTCTCTTCTCTCTTGATGGCAGCACAAAAGGATAGTGAGGAGGGAAGTAAAGCTGAGTTAGCTCAGCTGGGCGAGCTTAGTGTTCTAGTTTCACTTCACATCAGCTATCCTATTGAGGTCTCTAGGAGCGTCGTCCCTCTTTAGCTTCCCATGGTTGATGTACTCCTTTCTGATGAAAAGGATACTGTCCCTGACATCAATTTTTGTGGAAGCCAGGTCCAAGGTTGAAGTAAGAGAAGCACAGATCCCTCTTCCTATCTTGGAGAAGCCTGTTTCCTCAGAGCTTCTCCTCTACATACTAAAGTAAGGGCTCAATTAGGAAGAGGAATTTGATATAGGAGTAGCAGGAGAGGCTCCCAGACTTGCCCAGCAGTGAGTGTAGCAGCAGCATCACCTGACGGAAAATATGTACCTGAACTACGCCGCCTCAAAGATCTGTTCCATCCATTACTTCCCTCTGACTGGAGCAGGGAAGAAAGGGTGCCCACCAGCTCTATAAATTTTGAATAAAATTTAATCTTAAGAGCGTAAGAACTACCATACTGGGTCAGACCATGGTCCATCTTGCCCAGTATCCTATCTCCAATAGTAGCCCATACCAGAGCTTCAGGCACAATGTACAGAACAGTGCAGTTATCAAGTGATCCATCCTTGTCTTTCTCTCCCAGCTTCTGATAGTCAGAGGTTTAGGGTTGCCTCAACCATGGGTTTCAGTCACTGATCATCTTGGCTAATAGCCATTGATGGACCTACCCTCCGTGAACTTACCTAGTTCTTTTTTTAACCCAGTTATACTTTTGGCTATCACTGCATCTCATGGCAATGATCTCCATAGGTTAGTTGTACATTGTGTGAAAAAGTACTTCCTCTTGTTTGTATTGAACCTCCTGTCTATTAATTTCATTGGGTGACCCCTACTTTTTGTATTGTGTGAAAATGTAAAGAACGCTTCTGTAGTCACTCTTTCTACATCATTTATGATTTTATAGACCTCTATCATATCCCCCCTTAGTCATCTCTTTTTTTAAAAAACTGAACTAATCTCTTTAGTCTCTCCTCATGGAAGTCATTCCAGACCCTTGATCATCTTGGCCTCTCTCTAACTTTTTTCAGTTCCACTAAATACTTTCTGAGGTGGGTTGACCAGAACTAGACACAATATTCAAACCCCAACCCCCCCTAGCTGGCTGGGAACCCTAGACAGAATATTCAAACCCCCCCCAAACCCCCCAGCTGGCTGGGAACCTGCTTGGGAACATGAACTCCTTTTGGTTACTTACTCTCTTGTCCCCATTCTCTTCTCCTTGCAACACTTCATTGTTTCATAAGAGAGAGATGTGTGACAATAGCTACCAGAACTAGTGGTCTCCCCTCAGCTTTGATCTGCTTTAACCACTGAGTGTGGCTATTTCTCCCCACCTTGGCTCAAATCATTTTAGGAAGCAGATGTGGTTGCTCCTATGTGAAGCAGTAGAAACCTGTGGTTAGGCAAGTGTTCAGCCTTACTTTTCATGTGTTAAGCAAGGAAAGTCTCCTCTTCCAAGAAACAGGAAGAGAAGGGGGACAGAATTAAATGGAAGTAGAGTGTATGCAAAAGTACGTAGAATTAAAATAATCAAATTTTTAATATTTTTTTTTCATTTACCCTTAAGCAAAAGTGATTTGAGGGATGCCAGCCTTTCCTTTGCTTCAGTGTAATTATAGCAGAAATGATGGTTTGGGGTGGGTGTCAAAGCACTAGACTAGAGGATGTATGCTGCCAGGAGGTAAATACTTGGATTACATCAAGTTCAGTGAATCTCCCCAGAACCCTTTTTTAGAATGTTTTTTTTAATTTCTATCTGACCATTTTATCCACTCCCCTCTTTTGTGAATTAAAAACCTGGTGTTTATTTTTTAAACGTTATTTTATATGGTTTCGTTTAATTGCATGCAAATTATTTGAATCTCTTTTAGATATGCCGGTGCCTTAAGAGCTTCAGGAGAAATGGCCTCTGCTCAGTATATTACTGCAGGTCGGTATTTGGATTAGAACACAGTGTTTTTGCTATTATGTAACTTTACCTCTTGGCAGCTGGAGTCCAGGATTATTGTTGCAAGTCTTTCATGTGTGTTTTTCTTTGGAGTTTATGCCTGGGTAACTCCAGAGCACTGAGGGGTTCATTTTAACTTTTACCAACTAATGTACTTCTAAGGAATAGACTAATCTTGGATGCAAGGCATACTTTTCTGCACCTTCCAAAATCTACTACAACAAAGGTATACTTGGAGTAGTGTGGATTACTCACATGAAACTAGGCACAATCTAGCCTAAAATGTAAATCTATTATAACCCTTATTTCTTAAGTATGGTTTAAAGTAATTGGGACTTTAAAGCACTCCTCTCCATCATTTGAGCTGAACACTTGCCATGTAAACATTTTAGTGGACAGTTCTTCTTTTTCTCTTAATATAGGCTATAACTGTATTTCTGGAACTCACCATCCCAGTGACACTACATTTAATAGATGTTATTGGCCTTGCAATACCACTGGAGTAATATTGACTACTACCCTCAATATGCCATAATCCTTACCCTAGAGATTCAAACATCATAATAGTGTCGTATATTTAATCTCCAAAGGGAAAGTCACATTTTATTTTGGTGCTGGTGGTCTGGATAGCAGGAGCTCACAAAGGCCCAGTATCTCTGACCTCTAACTAGAACTCTAGTTAGACCCTTTACATTTGAACAAGGGTACTACTTGTCCACTTTTTCTTTTTTTACTCTATTTCATTGCCCCACTAAGATGCTGGGCCAGCACACTGGGATTTCTACCAGTCCATTTAAGGAAAAACAAAACAAAATAAAGAAGGAAAGGTCCAGTTTGTGGGTATGCCTGCTGATCGAATTTTGGGGTGGTAAGTTCAATGGTTACTCTATACAACCATGCCTGCCCCTTCCCCTCTCACTACCTTTACTTTGTGTCCCTTATTTTCTTTTGAGATGACAATGTTGCTTCTGAGGAGTCTAATACATTGATAAGTAAATCCTTAGTTAACTCTTTGGTGCTGGGCTGGTCAGGAGCTCCTGCATGACACACGGGCATTTTTTTAATGCCTGTGTAATATTGAGATAATGCCTCTTGGAGTCAGTATTTAAGAGATGTTGGATCACAGGAACAGGAAGAAACTGGCCATAAAACTTAGTTCTTTTTGTTATAAAATACGTTAGCTATATCCATTGGTATAAAAGCTTCATGCCTCAGTCTCCTTCCTGTAAAGCCTACATCACAGGCTGTTGTGAGCAGCAGTCAGTGTCTGTAAAGCACTTTGTAAACTTGAAGTGCTGTATAATGGGTACATTTTTTAGGAAGAAGAGTAATATATGCAGCTAGGAATGGGAGGAAAGTTGTGTTGTGTTGCCATTCAACATATTCTTAATCAGCATCATCCACTACACTGCAAATAGTTTTGAACTTTCTGCACTAGTGTACATTCACTTGCTTTCCTGGGTGCGAAGTTGAAGTATTCCGTGAAGAATTTTACGTGTGGAAAAATCAAGTTCAGCAATAAGTGACACTTAAGTCACTGTGGCTTTCAGTTATGGAAAGTGGATCTTAACCTGAACACCTTTGTTTTTAGGTATAGACATGTTACAAAGACGTTGTGCCTCAGGAATGTGTTAAATAGCTCTTGGTGAATGAAGATTCTACTTTTGGGCTGTTAGTGAGGAACCGGCATCAAAGGGCAAGGCACTGTGTGCCTATCTTTCATACCTGAGTCATTTGTTACACCTGCATAATCATATTTGCAGGCACATTTTGCCGGTGCATGTTTTGTAACTACTGTTAAACAATTTGGTCCTATGGTGAAAAGCTCTAATTTGACACTCTTAAATAAATGTTCCCTTTGAATATTGTTGCCTTCTTACTGTTCATTTTAACTACTAGTTTGCTGTAATATTTTTAAGTTTATCTTTTTAAATTTGTTTTATTTTCAAAACTCACTTGCTTTATTTTTAAGCTCTTAGAGATTTGTTTGATTCCATGGATAAAACGTCCTCCAGCATCCCACCCATCATCCTCCTGCAGTTTTTACACATGGCCTTCCCACAATTTGCAGAGAAAGGTGATCAAGGCCAATATCTTCAACAGGTAAAGACTTTCACTTAACTTCCAATATAGTATACAGTGTCCAAGCAATACATTTCTGGAAAAGATGTATTTATGAAATAACTTATTCTGTCATAGATAACAGTTGCAAAGCATTAACTCAACAGAAAATTACTACTTCTAGCTGTTGAAGTCCAAATATTATTCTGTAGCCTTTTGTATCCCAAAAGCTAGATGTTTTTGTGGGGTATAGGAAAAAAAAGGTTGTATGCAGAGTCAAACACCAGCTCAGCAAAATGAGTATTTTTGGAATGGCAACAAGTTCATAGTTAATGAATCGTCAGGTTCCAAACTTTGTTATAATCAGGGGATTGATAGTAGTTTCATAATAGTACATATCTAACATCATAAATGCCAATTATTGGTATCTAGTCAAATTTCAATATTCTGTTTTTTTCATAGGATGCCAATGAATGCTGGGTACAAATGATGAGGGTACTACAGCAAAAGTTGGAAGGGATAGAAGGTGATGCTCTTATGGAGGTAATTGAAATCATCTTACATTATTCTATAATTCTGACTACAGATGTGGCTATAATACAGTATTCGTGATTTACATTCCTATTGGGTGAATATGTCGATAAATAGTTGAACCAGTTTCATTAGGTTGGAGCATTACCAGGTTCTCCTTAGGTTATATTTATAGTCTAATAAATGAAATTGCCTCATGATGTTGAGGGCCAGTGCAACATTGGGGTGCCTGTGCTATGGAAGGAGTCTCCATGTTGGCCCTACGTAAGCCAGTGTGGAAGACCACAATGGTGAAGGGCCACAGAATTAGTGCTTATGTGAGTCCAGTGGCCCTAATATTCTATTCATTTGATATGACGTTGGCTGTTTCTGAAAACCGTCATCATGCTTTGTGGATTCAGAGAAGGATGTCAGCAGGAATGCTGCGGCAAACAGGATTAGCTTAGTTAATTCATCAAGAACTTTATTTCCTCCAGGGTTAAGGGTGAGACTTCCCCCAGAGTGTAGCTTTAAAAAAAATACTTTGTGGAGTGTCTTGGTTTACAAAGGTCAGTGATAAAACAGCTTTGTTTATAGTTTAAGAAGTATTAGAGAACTCTATCTTTCAATGAAAAATAAAGTGATGCTGTTTTTAATAACAAAGACATTTGCTGTTTCTTGCCAATATTATGGTCTGAAGAGACTGCTTTCACAGTAATTACATGCTAACGTTGGTGTCTAGTCTAAATCTTTTCCACTCTGATAGGGAGACTAAGCAAATGAAATTTCAGCTTACCTATGGTTACACAAGAAAAACTAGGTATGTGTTCTTTTGGAGTGAATAGGCATTAATGAACTATCTTTTAAAAGTACTTAATTGTAGTCTGAATGGAAAAGATTGTGTTTTTGTTTGCTACTTATTTATAATAGAACCTGTTTTGCAGACTGACTCTGGAATTTCAGCAGCAGCTTCTAAAAAGAAGAGTTTAGTTGATCAATTCTTCAGCATTGAATTTGAAACAACGTATCCTAAGGATTTTAAATCAAGATCTAAAGAGCCATAGTGATTTAGTTACTTAGAGTGGGGAGGGGATTTCACACATAAGGGATAACATAAATGAAAAGCTTAACCCAGGAGAGGCTAGAGAGAGAAGATACCTGGCTAAAAGATGCATCTGGTATTGTAGAAATACATAAAAGCACATCACAAAAATTAGAATAAGCAGTAACAGGAAAAATGGTACCTTCTGTTTTTAAAAAAAGTTTCCAAAGCTTAAATACCCAATGTCTCTCCGTTTAGAAACTAATAGCATTTGAAGTTCTTTGCCTCAGGAAATGCTGAGAGTCTACTTGTACCTGGATACCAGCGATACCTTAATATAAAAGGGACTAGATGGGCACTCATTTAGTCACTGATTTGAGTGTTGCTGATGTTCTTGGCAATGTACAAAACATGAAGTAAACTGTCCCTTTCCTGAGGAATTTTGTCAAATGCAACAAATACATAACAAATAAGTCTCTCACCCTCAAGTGACTAGGAAGTGGATTCATCATGCAATTTTCAAAGAGTAGCATTTTTTTAATAGAAAAATAGTTTGTGTAGGGAGGTGGAGCAACATGCTCCACAGAAGTGGCATTTCAGTCATCTACCCATATTGGGACTGAGTGCCATATTTGGGCCTGGGGAGTCCGTCCCGTCCCCCCCCCGACATATGGGGAAGGAACTGAGGCAGCTTGTTTGCTTTTCTGAGATGTTGAGAGGGAAATATCTGTTAAGATCAGGGTAGTAATCCTATATAACTTGATGTAGAGTCAGGCATTAGATCTTTTTGGAGCAAGAGAGCCAAGCTTTTCTGCTTTCATATCATGGACCTCATTTTAGTTTCTGAGCCCCTAAACTGTGGGTGGAGGAGCAGAATGCATATAGGGTAGGAGAACAGATACATAGGTCATTGGCATGATGAAATGAGTCCACAGAAAGTTTGGGGTGTAGCTTGGAGAATGGGGAGGACATGGTAATGGAAGGGCATGTGGAACAGAGATGAAGGTGTAGGAAAGGGAAGAGTTAGCTGATAGGGAGATTAGGAGGTGCGTGGTGGAAGGAACTGCAAATGAGGAAAGCCTGGACATAGGTGATCCACTATCAAGTGGTCACCTGATAGGAAGAACAGTGAAAGGAGGCAAAGGATAAAATTAGAGAAGAGGAAGTGATGGGGAGACTAGTTACAGAGTTAAGGAAGAAAGAAAGGAAGTTGAGATAGGAAGGAAGAAGGCATGGAAGGGGATGTGTACAATCATTAAGGATATGATTTAGTCACGGATTCAGTGACTTTACTGGATGTCTGTGACTTCAGCTGTCAGCGGCTGGAGGCGGGGCTGAGCACACCCCTCTGCCCTCCATGGCTGCCATTGGGACTGTATGACCCCTCTGCAGCTTCGGCTGGGGCTGCAGCCACGATTGCTGCTTCCCCCTCTCCCCCACAATGACTGGCACCAGGGCCATGTGCCCCTGCGCCCAGTGACTGCGGCCAAGGCCATGCATCCCTGCTCTGCAGCTGCAGGGCCAGAACCGGGGCTGTGTGCTCTCTACTTCCTCGTCTCCCCCACACAAACTGTGCTGGGGCCGAAGCCAGGGCTGTGCCCTCTCCCCACCCATGGTAGTGGGACTAATTGTCATTTTCCCCCCTCTCTCCCAAATGGGGCTCCAGCCATCATTCCTCTTCTCTCCCTAGCCTTGCCACCTTGTTAGTTTTAGTAAAGTCACAGTCAGACTCCTGTGAATTTTTGCTTATTGTCCGTGACTTTTGTAGTAAAAAAAATAACCGTGACAAAATCTTAACCTTAACCATCATAAAATACCTATCAGTTTTCAAAGAGATGGCTGTTCAGTGGTCTGAAGTGTGGGGAGCGTAGGAGATAGCAGATGTAGAAGAACTTAGGGCAATTGTCTGTACTCCCCTCATTGCACTATCAGTGGAGAGTAATGTCTTAGCAGATCCCAGGATTTGATATTGGCAAACCAAATAGAGTAAAATGGCCTTTGCAAGGTTGTGTCAACAAAACGTGTATTGTGAGCTGTGGCTGTTTCCATGGATTAACGCTCTAGCCATTAGACTGGTTAAAGCAGAGAAGAGTGGGTGGAGATTTATTTAACAGACAGGCTTTTCAGTGTTCCACATCTTAGTAGTTTCTTTCTGTTGTTAAAACCACATTTATGTAAAAATTAAGCCTTCTAAAGAGAGGAGTAAAAATACTATCTAATCAGGCGCTTCAGATTGTATTAACTGTTTAGTATTCCATTGATCCTACTAATGTAAATAGAGCATAGTTCAGCTCTTAGGGTATGGTGGTTTTCCTTAATTGCATGAAGCATGAAATGTACAGAATCAGAAGAAGAGGAAGTAACTAAAGGAAAAGAGAATCAGCTTCAACTTAGCTGCTTTATTAATCAAGAAGTCAAATATCTTTTTACAGGACTTAAATTGGTAAGTAGTATTAAATATATCTTGTTTGATTTATATTCTAAATTACCTATGTCAGAGCTCTTGGCTTTCAGAGACAATATCTGACAGCAGGCTTCACTTCCCAACTTTAAAAGGTAGCTGACCTTTTGAGGTGGAATATGGCAAGAGGAAAAGGGGAGGTGAATTGTTTATTAACCAGCAATAAAACATTAATAGAGTGCTAGCTGGAATCTGACATAGCGCAGCCAGAGATTGATTTCTAATTCCAGCTGTCTTCAAGAAAATCTATTGATCATGCTTAGGGCTCTGTGTCTGTCACAGAGGTCATGGAAGTCACAGATTCTGTGACTTCCTGCACCTTCGTGACTTCTGAAGAAGCCAGTGTGGCTGTCCCCATGGCTAGCTGCTCAGGCGGCCCTGGGGGCAGCAACATCGGTCACTGCTGGAGTGGCTCTGCAGCTAGCTCCTAGGGCAGACTGTCTGAGCGGGGGTGGCCCCCAGGAGGTTCTTCCTCGTTCTCCCTCCCCCCCAGCAGTGACCAAGTGGCAGCAGACCCCCTGGGGCTTCCCTCCCCCACCTCCTCCCCAGCAACAGCCTGAGCAGCAGCAGGCCCCTTGGGGCCCCCGCCTCAGCACAAGGGTATTTATGGTATAAGTCACAGAGAGGTCATGGGCCATGACTTTTTGTTTCTTGTCCATGACTTTTACTAAAAATATCCATGATTAAATTGTAGCCTTAATTGTGCTCCCAAACTATCATAGGGTTTGGATAAATATTCTTATTTGAACTGAGACCAAAAAAGCAAATGACCTAAACGCTTGGAGTATGTCTTTCCAGGAATAAGGCCAAATACTTTGTACTACTGAGAAAAACATGTAGGTAGTACCATTTTTAATTGCGGCTATGTTTATCAAGTCAGCCATTGTTGAATTTGCCACCAAGTACAGAAAGATGCTCCTTTGGCTGTTGGTGAAACAGCTGGCAGACCAAGCAGGAGCAGAAGCATACTGGTAGGCCGAATAAGCAGAATGCCAAATTTGAGAAGCCTTCCTACACAAATGGTGTAAGGGAATACTAAGCTGACAAACATAAAAGGAAGGGGTACCTGTTAACTTCCTCAGCAAACTATCACATTTTTTTTTCTTCTACTTCACTCATCCAGTGGTAACTGCTACAATGGCTAGTGTACTGTCAGCAATAAATTCTGAGGCAAACAAATTTACAGCAGCATAAAGTAGAAAAACATTTAAAAGTGAGTTATTAAAAACTAATGCTACCCTCCTGCAAAAATTGTGGGGCTGTCCTGTGAATTTAAGCTTAACATGCAATATTATATGCACGGCCAGATTACCACCAGGTGTAGTATTTGTATAAAATAATAGTACTTTGAGAGTTGTTTACATTCTATAAATTATTTCCACAAGAGTTCACTCTTATTTGTGAGAGAAATAGTGTATATGGGATGAGAAACCTTATATAAATTTAAAAAAAAATTACATGATTTTCATCTAAATTGAAGTAGATTAAGTAAATTTCTCCAACTAGAAAAATCAAGAGTAAGGCTGAGAACCTTCTCTTTTGGGGACGAGCCGCCTGAGGGAAGACTGACCTCCAGAATTCCCCAAACTTAAAACTTGGGGAGAGAAAGTCATGATGACAACAACCAGGCCACTCTAGCTTTTTACTAGTTTTAGTCTACACCTGGAGGAGGTCCATGTGGAAGAAATGCTGTGCAAGCAGAACAGTACTCTCTGGCTTCTGGACTGCAATTCCAGCCCCTGCTCTGAGAGCCAGGAGACTCAACCGAAGAACTTGTGCGTAAAAAAAAAAAAAAAAAAAAAATACTCATTACCTTAAGTATCATATTTTTCTTTTTTCTTTCTTTTGTTTTCATTGTCTGGAGATATCGCAGTCTAGTTTAGCCTTTCTATTTTTAAGGTGTGGAAATGTGCATGCATAAAGTCTGAATGAGGAAGGTACCAGAAGGAGAGTTCCTTTGGTCCAAACAGCTCTAAATACTGTCAAATAAAACTATTCTCTAAAGTGTGTTTAAAAGTCCTGAAAGGCATGAAATTTCCATCTATAATTTCTGGTAAATAAGAGTGGTGAAACTTGTGTTTATAATACATGTTAACTGACTCCCTTGATAATAACACAGATGGGGGAAAGAAAGGTAGCTGCCACACAAGAACTGAATTCTAAGAAGGTAGATTTATAATTAGCTCTGAGGTTGTGCTCTAGACATTAGATGGTTTTGATTCAGTATTAATCAGCTCCAAGTTAGAAATCTGACTTTGGTTACAAATCTCAACTAATCAAATTTACCAATCAGGAATCCTCTGTAAAATGTGTAAGTGTTGACTGGTTTTGTATTTGATTATTTAACTGTGATTTTAACCCCAGTCCAACACTGAGACTAATGTATTGATTTTTATCTCGATATAATAGTGTATTGCTTTAGTCTGTAGTGTACTATTAGTAATAGCTTAGCTTTGGTGATATATTTTCTTGATCTTATTTTTAAGTGTTGCTAAACTTTTATAAAAAGATATACTTAGTCACATTTCTTTTAATAATCATGGTTCCTAAATCGTTAAGAACCTGGATGGATACCAGGTTGTTAATCTGAATGTCTAATCAGCTCCCTCTAATTAGTCTTTGGTTTTCATGTTACTTGGTTTTGTATGGATTTTACATTTCTTATGTTTTCTACTAATGTGTTTCTTAATAATTCAAACAGTGTTCTAAGATAAGCGTGTTACTCAGTTCAGGGCTATACGCTTAATTACATTGATAAAATATTAATTTTAACTAACATTTACAGTGTTACTATTATAATTGCTTATATCCAAAATCTCTCACTGCACAACTAGTTTACAGCATGTAATTTTCTGGGGTCGGGGAGAAGCATGCTCTTAGGAGAGAATTATATGATATCTTTAAATTAAGCATCACAAATGTTTATGGCACTGAAGAAGAACATGGTCCTTGTGCAGAGAGCTCTTCTAGTCTAAGCTCTTATGACATATCAAGCTGTAGCAACCAGGTAGAAGAGTTTGATGGGTGGAATAAAGATTAGGGTTAAAATTGTATATGTTCCATGCAACTGCTTTGGTTTTTATGTTGTATAGGCGTGCATTAGTTCAGTGTTAATATTATTGCTAATTTTTTTACAGCGTCTTCAAGACGAAATCACAAAACTTTCTCCAACGTTGCAAAGAAACGCTTTGTACATCAAATCTGTGAGTAGTAATCAGTCATCACCATTCTTGTAATCTTATTAACTTCATCATGTTGACAAGAACTTTCTGGCTCAAAACACTGAGTTGTTACTGGAACAGAATGTGTTGAACCTTTGCAGATTTCCAGAACCAAGACGTGTAAAAATCTGAGCAATTTATTACTTCATTTAATCCAGAGGCTCCAGTCAAGATGTGGCACTTCTGTGCTAGGTGTTGCACAAACACATAGGAAGACCCAGTCTCTCTAAGAAGAGCCTACAATCTAAGAAAAAAAAAATGCTAAATATCTAAATTCTCTGTGAAAATCTGAAGTATAATGAATCCCTCTAAATATTTTCTTATTTAGTCCAAGATTAGTCGTTTGCCTGCCTACCTGACTATTCAGATGGTTCGATTTTTTTACAAAGAGAAGGAATCAGTGAATGCCAAAGTTCTTAAGGTCAGTAGCAACCTTCATTAACATTATATTGACGTTTAGAGTTTTTATAAACTTGAAGATCAGAATTTTATTCTAGTTCATTAACACTTCAGACAGAATACGATCTGCAAGTATTTTTGCTCTCAAAATACTCCTTATATAGACAGAACATCTTCATTCCAGAAGCATACAGTATCTTTGAATAAAGAAATATATTGAAACTGCCACAAAAACTACAATGTCAAATTAAATGTTTTTCTGCATGGGACTGAAGTTAAATTGGCCTGATGCTATTAAGCATTTTTTACCCTGTCTTTCACCATTAGTTCAGAGGAGAATGTCACATTTGCTACTTTGTGACTATCCTATCTGGGGTGAGGGCTCTTGCTTTCAGCTTACTCCACAATCAACACTCTGAGGGGAGAACTTCCAAACTTAGTGGGCCTGTTATCTTTGCCTGACTGCTTCATTTTGTGGTGTTCAGGCAGCAGAGCTGCTTAGATTACTTTGTGACTGTCCGACAGGGAAGAACCTACCTCTCCACCTGCTTTTAGGAAAAGGAATGAAAAAGAAAATGGAAATTACATAAAATAAAGGCTTGTGTGGGCCATTTATGATATGACAGGGCCACCAAGAAAATGTGTGCATGTAGAATGGAAGAAGGATGTGTCAAATGAAAGCAGGAAGGCAGAGGCAGCTTTAGGTATAAGAAGCCTCTTGGGGCTTTACTTATTTGGAGGGACCTATAATCCTGTACTGCTTTGACACTCTCCCTTTCCTGAAACCCACTGAAAAGCAGCACAAGAAAAAAGTCTCACTTTCTTCTAGCACGAAGTAAAGGTTTTTTTTGAGAGAGGTTGGAAAAGATCTGAATGCTTGCATGGAACAGATCCTATATACAGTACTTTGTTTTGCATAGTGACACATTTTAGAGGTGAGTAGAGAGATTGCTGCAATGAGGGAAGATGTGAAGGTGTGCATAGCTATAGAACACAGATGTGCCAGTTAATATGTAGCTTGTCAGTGGGGTGTGTACATGGGGTTATTTGTTTGCACAGCATATGTAGCTAGGATGTAGGTGTGTTTACTTGTGGTGATTATGCAGGTTTTTGTCCTCTAGCTATGCCACTACAAAGTTGCACAATAGCGATTGATGTTGCTACATTGGGCCACTTTGAATACATAGTTAAAAAGTAGAAATTTTATAGTGGGCATAAGTCAATTAGATTTCAGTTAAGAAAAATTTAGTATACACAAATCTACAAAATTTTCCCAAGAATTCAGGGCAAGTTCTATGCCCGGTTTTAAATTTTCATCCTTTTTTAGTTTAGACTGCAAGTATACATTTTTATGCTCAGCAACTGAAAAATAGCCATGCATTTGGTGCCTAATACAGTTAGATGCCATTAATGACTATGCAACTGAAAACATAGTAAAAATAATGTAGTTAGCATGCCAAAAGCCAGTTCTTAACTCCTCATAGCTTTAATTTTACTTACCTGTATTTAAAACCAAGGAAGTGACAATTTCTGATAAACATCAAGTCACATGTAGTGTTTAATTCTGTAATTCAGCACAAATAACTGTCTCCCTTCTTGAAGGTTCATATGGGAGATTCAGCATTTATCAAATTAAAAAAAGAAAATAAAAATATCTGGATATGAGACAAAGTATGGAAAGTTTCAGCCCCAAAGGAAAGCTAAGATTTAGTGAAAATGGAATTATGATAGAAACTGAGTTTCAAACTTGACAGCATTGAGAATGACAGGTGCCAATTATGTGGTAGTGGATGGAATAAGAGGCCCTTTTCTGCCTGGGCTGGTTCTTCACTGCCTTGTGTCCCTGCCAGCAAGTCAGATGCCTGCAACAGGCTTCCAAGAATACTCAATGAAAGCTCTCCCTTTTAGTGGAGCGGGCCCATTAGCTGATTGGCATCATGCAGCTCAGGGAGCGTGGCCTACTCTTTCTGCAGTGCAGCTTGTATACTCTTCATACTTAAAAATGGATTGATCTTGGCAGATAAATATCTATTCCTACAAAGGTGAAATGACACAAGAACTAGGAGTCAGAAATGAAATTAATAGGCAGCAGGTTTAAAACAAACAAAAGCAAGTATTTTTTTCATACAACACAGTCAACCTGTGGAACTCCTGGACAGAAGATGTTGTGAAGGCCAAGACTATAACAGGATTAAAAAAAGAACTAGATAAGTTCATCAAGGATAGGCCCATCAATGGCTATTAGCCAGGATGGACAGGGATGGTGTCCCTATCCTCTGTTTGCCAGAAGCTGGGAATGGGCAAAGGGGATGGATCACTTGATGATTACCTGTTCTGTTCATTCCCTTTGGGGCACCTGGCATTAGCCATTGTCGGAAAACAGGATACTGGACTAGATAGACCTTTGATCTGACCCAGAATGGCCATTCTTATGACAACAAGTAGTACTGTAAAAGAGTAAAATAAAGAACTGTGCTAGGTGTGAACACTTTGAGAAAGCATTCACTAATTGTATTTAAAATGAAATTACAAATTTGTATCAGTAAATAGATAAGCAATCTAAACTCTATGCTCAGATATAAATAACTGAATCCCACTGAGATGTCAGTTATTCAGTGTATCTATAGAGAAAGGACTGTTGACATGTAAATGTTTGTATTGACTGTGTTTTAGTTTGTTGCAGCTTACACCACATTGGCCTGTTACAGAGAAACACACCAACACTGCCCCATATGCAGACATACATACATACTTGTACAGTAACTCTTCGCTTAAAGTCATCCCAGTTAACATTGTTTTGTTGTTATGTTGCTGATCAGTTAGGAGAAATGCTCGTTTAAAGTTGAACAGTGCTCCCTTCTAACGTCGTTTGGCAGCTGCCTGCTTTGTCCACTGCTTGCAGAAGGAGTAGCCCGTTGCAACTAGCTGATGGGGGGCTTGTAACCAGGGTGGACCAGCAGCCACCCTATCAGCTCCCCACTCTCCTAAGTTCCCTGTGCGGCAGCCACCCAGCAGGCTATCAATTGCCTGGCAGTTCAGCTGTCCCTCCCCTACTTCCATGTGCTGCTCCTGCCCTCTGCCTTGGAGCTGCTCCCTGAAACTCCTGCTTGCTGTGTGGGAGGGGAAAGAGCAGGGGCTAATGTTAGGGTGTCCCCCTGCTCCTCACTTACCCATCTCCATAGACCTGGGGAACACAGGGGACACAACAGGACTCAGGATGGAGGAACTTGCTGGTAGCAGCTGCTGGATCAGGAAGTTGAGACACTTAATATGGCAACGTACTTAGAGTGTGGTCAGCGTACTTAAAGGGTCAGTGCGCATCTCTCTCTCCCCCACTCTCTCTTTCCCACCTGCATTGTGTGTGTGTCTGCCTCTGTCTGCATGCTGTCTCTGCTCCCTCCATTTGTGCTGCCTTGTAGAGTGGAAGGTTACATTAACACCGTGTTAACCCTTGAGGGCTCAGCCGAGTGCTAGTTCATCATTTAGCACTAAGGCATTCCTCAGGAAATATCCCACCCTCTGACTCCACCACCTCAGCTAAGCTTCAGAATCATCATTGCTGTGTACACTATAAAATTGTTTAACACTTACACTGTATGTGTGTGTATATATAAAATAGTCTTTTGTCTTGTGAAAAAAAATTCCCTGGAATCTAACCCTCCCCAGTTACATTAATTCTTATGGGGAAATTGGATTCGCTTCACATCGTTTCGCTTAGTCGCATTTTTCAGGAACATAATTACAACGTTAAGCGAGGAGTTACTGTAGTCAATTTTTCAGCAGAGATGTAATCGGACAGTTGTGTGCATTTCTATAACATCTATTATCTATTTTATAACATCTTAAATTATTTTCTACTTTTGAATAAATCAAAAAAAGGCTGTCAGAAATATGGCTACGTGCATTTAAATTATCAGAGGGGATTGGCTTTCTATGGAAAAACACTTCTTTAATATGGAATTCTAAAGTGAGCTAATAGCCTGACTCTCTTTTGTAACTTTGTTCCTAGGATGTCAAATTTCCTCTTATGTTGGATGTATATGAGTTATGTACATCAGAACTTCAAGAAAAGATGGTCCCATTTCGGTCAAAATTCAAGGATCTAGAAGACAAAAAAATAAATCAGCAGCCAAAGAATGTAGGTTACATGACTATTTCTTAGCCATTTTGATTTATGTAGTATCCTAAATTGTTTTTCATATAATCAACGAAAGTGGGATAGCATGTCTTAAAGCTAATATGTATCGAGTCATAATTTACAAACCTGCATGCTGACATAATGGGCCATAGTTTGAATTTTTTTCATGACTTAATCTATCAAATCCCATTTTTTAATTCCACAAACTGTTCATGGAAAAATCTCCATCTTAGCTGAATAGTAGATGCTTTAAATTTATTGAATGTATGAAAAAGTGATTTTTTTTTCAATTTCATTAATTGATATGTTAAAGCAATTTAAATTGCAATTTTGTGGGCTGTGAAAGCTGCTTATTGTGTAAGAGAATGTTGACCTGGTCATACCAATGTGCTTTAATGTCAGTCATACCAACTTTAACTTAAAAGGACTTGCATATAAACAAGGCTGTGCCCAGGGAAAGTGATCAGCTTTGTTTCAAGAACCTGGAGTATATGTCTTTCAAAACTCAAAGTTGGAATATTCAGCAGTATTTGGGGAAAAAAATACATGCCTAATCTGATTAAAAAATTCACCTCACATGACATAAAAGTCTCATCAAAGGATAGGGCAGAAAAACAATTCCCTTAAATATTACACATTATTTTTCATTACCTATTGAAAAACTGAGCAAAATGTCTCACATACATACATGTACAATATTGTCTAAATGTAACAAAGCAGTCAGTATAGTTGTTTGAATGGAAAAAAGTGGTGTATGCCAGCTCTTACATGGGAGCAACTTGTTTGTTGCTATTTCCTGAAAAATCAGCTTCTAGAAAATACAAGTTAAATCACTCTTACCAGACAAATATGTTGTTTGTGCTTTAATTGTAGTAGACAAACTGTTCCAAAAATATGGTGCAGTTGATCCTTTTTTGGCAGCTGGAGACCAGTCATATAGAACAAAGTGTTTTTGCTATGCATAAGTATTTTCTATAAATATGTAAACTGTGATGTGCCCAAATACTGCTGCTTACTGGCAGATCATTTAAATCTCAGTAGAATGAAGCTGTTCTCTCAGCTCTATATCCTAAAGGGGTGCTAAGTGGTTGTGATGAGTACTGAATTGAAGAGCAGGAGTAGACGTGAGATTTACGTGCTTTGATTTTTGCTTATAGAAATATCCTGTGCTGTAACAGTTTTGTTGTATCCTGTATACTACACTGTTGTATAGTACACTGATCTAGGTTCTTCTTTTAAAAAGATTTGTTAAGTTGTACGTTAAGCTATACCACTGTATAGATATTGCTAAAGTTGGACTGTTCATATCCCATGCCCCATCAACTTTCATTTCAGTCTTTGGAGGAGGATTTTTTTCCCTTTAGATGAGGGAGAAGAGGTGTTATTGTGAACAGAATTGATTACCGTTTAGTTTGTCTCGCATCTTTTTATTTTCCTTTCTAGCCTCTCCCCTGCTTCGAGTGATCCTAGCAAGAGCTGAAAACTTTCTATTGCAGAATGTTGTTGGCACTCCAGTCCATTTTCAGCTGCTTATTTTGTCCCTGTTAGGTGATTTTGGGTGCCAACCTTGAGATCTTAGTGGTGTCATTTTCAGAATGTGGTGGCTGAGCATATTTTGGAAATCAGGTTTCATTAAGATGTTTCATATTAAGCAACCAAAAAAATCAAGGCAAACAATCTCTCTTGAAAGATGTAGGCCGTAAATTTGATACAGGTATAGTAAAGCATTTTAAAATTAATCATCAAAAATTGTTTTCCAGTCTAGTAAAGGTGATGGTGCACAGAAAGAAGTTAAATATGAACCATTTTCCTTTCCTGATGGTAAGTGAATTTTGAGAGGTTTAATGTCAATTTAAAACTTGTATCCTGAGTAAGCAATCTTGTAAAATTATCTTGTGTATGGGGAAAAATCTCCCCAGCAGAGAACTTTATTTTTCATGACTTTAAAAATGAATTATCAGAAACCCTGGTGCAGTGTAATGGAATGGAAAGATTAATGGCAAGTTGAGGCAAGTTTGCTGTCTGTTTAAGACACTTCCATCACAGAAGCCCTATATTCATTCACGGGACAAGCAGATTACATGCTGTGCACTGAGAGGCACTTGCATTGTGATATACAGTTGTTTTCCTGTCTCCTGGCTGGGAGTTAAAAGTTGAAGTCCAAAGTCAGAACTTAATTTAAATAGAAATACTTATTTTGTAATTACCATGTTTTGGGTTTTGTAATTATATACTCAACTCATTTCTCTTGTAGAATCCAGGCTTAGGATGCAAGCAATGAAAAGTCCGCTTAGGCAGCAGGTGTAGCAATGCGAGTTCAACTCCTACTCTATTGTGGTGGCGGTTTGACACTGAATGGACAGGGGCAGCCAGGGAGTGGGTATATTGGTGGTAGAGCATTCAAATGATGATCCATTGAACAGATGAGCACAGATTGCTTCCAAAGGGACCATAGTGCAGAACTTCTGAGGGACAAAAGACATGGGTAGTATGAGTTCTCATCCAGTTCAGGTGCTTGTATTCTCCCATTTCAGATGCTGCTATCCATCTATAACAGGTTTTTCCACACTTCTGTGTTTACAATGATAGAGACCGCAAAGGAAAACAGCTCCTTTTTTCAGATATATTTAAGATGCAGATTGAAAAGTAAAACCTCAATGAGTGTAATTTAAGCTCCATTTTAAAAAAAAATCTAAGCATTGTACCTTACATTTGATTCTAAGAAATCACCACGTAGGGAGATACTGCCAGTACTGAGCTGCCGATTTTAAAGTAGTCTTCGCACACAATGAACAATGGCACATGTCATCTACATACTTTCAGTAAATAACCATGCAATAAGAAAATACTTGTCCATGTTTCCGTCCAAGTTCACAATAAGAATAGGTATAGGAACTTCAAAATAAGTTTCCTCATAACACATTAAGTTACCATGAAGAAAGAGAATTGTTTCCAAAACTAATGTTGGCAGGAAAATGAGATCTGCTTTTAAGTTCAGCGTGCTCTCAAAGATAGCTTACTGGACTCAGCAGGATTTCTTCTATCCCAATTCAGATTACAAAAGCATTTCGCCTTTTCTAAAAGAAATAACCCTGGTAAATAGTTGACTTAAGTGATGCATTTAGTGTGGTGATAAATTACTACATGTGAATGGTAGTGACATCACTGGGGTTCCTTTCAAGTTGAAAAGCATGAATGGACAAAGTTATTAAATCTGCAGAAACTGCTGTTGATCTTTATTGACCTGAAATGTTCTATTTCATATTGACTGTAGAACTATGCTGTAACCTGCAGTAGAGATCTGTACATTACTCCTGCATTTGGGTTTCGATGCATTGTCAAGCCAGCAAAATCTAACTCTTGGTACAAGGAAAAAGCCGACCTGGGTTGCTTAAAACCATTCTATTTAAATGGAAAAATGTATTATCTGCAATAAGCAAGGTTAAAAGTTTTAGTAATGTCAGGGAAAGGTGGAAGGCAATAAATAACAATTGACAGAAGCTGACAACCTGTCCAACATTTACTAAAAATACCCTGAGGGGGACAGAGTGCTGGCAGGGGCTTGCAGCTGGTCTGGCAGCCCTGCCCCAGAAGTCAAAGGTCCTGAAAGTCACAGAATCCATGAACTCTGCGACAGTTGTATCCTTAGCCATAAGTATTGTAGTCTAAAGGTGATTCTGGCAAGGCAAGCTTAAACTGCGTGCAGAGTTGTTACTCATTAGGCTGTGTGTCTTGCATGTAAAGTCCATTTACTATGTGTAATCAATATGGTGCAATTTTTCTCTCCAGATATTGGCTCCAACAACTGTGGTTTTTATGAGCTGCAGGCAGTGCTAACACATCAGGGAAGATCTAGTTCCTCTGGTCATTATGTGTCTTGGGTAAAAAGGAAACAAGGTAATATCCTTTACAATGCTGTTAACTAACATACAAGTTAACCAGTGCAGTTACGTTTTTCATTTAAACAAAGTATTTTTAAACAGGGCCTCAGTATTGCCCTTTCCTCCTATGGGATACTAGAAATAATTCTTAAATTATAAACCTGTAAATAATACAAGTATCTTTTTGGTTTTTGTAGATGAATGGATTAAGTTTGATGATGACAAAGTCAGCATTGTTACACCTGAAGATATTTTGAGGTTATCTGGGGGTGGAGACTGGCATATAGCTTATGTTCTACTCTATGGACCTCGCAGAGTTGAAGTAATTGAAGATGAAGCTGAACACTAGTCTACAGTTTTAGTGGTTGCTGCCTAGGTGTGAAATAAATGTTGGTCACTGATCATTTCTTTATCCCTGGAGCTTTAGCATTGGAGACAATTTGTTCAAGCCCTTTGTCTTCACATGAAGTGGGAAATTAATCTGTTTGAAACTGATCCATGTACCAAACACTTACAAAAAATCATTGGACTGTACTGCTGCTCACTCAGTGGTAATAGGACACTTATTTACCTAAGGATAATTTTTTTTAATCTAACTAAAATGAGCCTCCCTCTGTCTCTTCTAACTTCAACCAAATATTTATTTCACACCTATTCTTACATCATTTGTTACTTTTGCATGGTTTATACCACTTGTTCAATAGCTGTCCATCCTTTGCCTTGTCTGACATAGAAGGGAAATTGTCTCCTTGTGTAATTCAGTGCTGCTGCCCATAACCCACACAAACATGGTTACAATCAAGTATTTGTCCAGTCTGACCTGCTGACTCAGTCTGTTCTGTTGCTGGCATTTCATGTCTTTAAAATAAATGGTGATCAACAACAATGATGCTGTTTAAAATTATCCTTTCTTTGTCTTGAAATGTGACATGTCATCTGTGCTTAGAGCAGGCACTTACACTGCCTCTTAAACCATAACTAAACTACAAGTGAATCATGTCATTGTCCGCTAGCAGTACTGTTAGCACCTATAGGTAAATGCTATTGGTTCTTTAGCAGTTTAGTTTTTAAAAGCTGGCTCTGTAACTGGTTGAGCAGTATCCTAAAAGTAACTGTTGGGTTTAGTTACTACTTAGGTTCTAGTGCAGGGGTAGGCAACTTATGGCACACATGCCAAAGGCACCATGCAAGCTGGTTTTCAGTGGCACTCACACTGCCCGGGTCCTGGCCACCGGTCCAGGGGGCTCTGCATTTTAATTTAATTTTAAATGAAGCTTCTTAAACATTTTTAAAACCTTATTTACTTTACATACAGTAATAGTTTACTTATATATTATAGACGTATAGAATGACCTTCTAAAAACATTAAAATGTGTTATTGGCATGCGAAACCTTAAATTAGAATGAATAAAGGCTGACCCCTCTTCTAGTGGCATGTCTCTTCCCTTGTCCTATGAAAAAGTACCCCTTGAGTTGCTCAGCAGGAAAGGTGATTATACCTGAAGCACTGTCAGATGGAGAAGTAACCCCTACTGAATGTTCAAACTCAAGACATTTTAAGGTGGAAGTGGGTTTTTCTGGCAAGTTGTTGTCGCTTTAAAGCACGTTAAATGGAGGAAGTGTCTATCTTGCTGTTAGAACAAAAGAGCACTTGTGCCTGTATGGTGGTAGCACCATTTGTTAGCTATTTCTCAATATTAGCTATATTTACTCATGCCCCTAAAAACAGTGGATGTAGAACAGGCCTGACTGTCCAAACCACTGATAATTGTCCACAAGAGGTAGGTTGTACCACTTTAACTCTACTGATACAGAACACAAAGCCTTAGAACAGTTTAAACTGTTCCTGCTGTTATGCTCAGAGATGTTTAAATTTCAACAGCTCAACATGTGCACAACCATGGGGGAGTCTCAAGCTATGCATTACTCCACTTAACTTGCCTTCTGAGTCCAGTTAGTAGAACTATGCAGAGCACTTCTAAACTTAGGTGTCTATTGGCTGTGTAAGTTAGCTTCTGCTGGCAACATATAGTACATGGCCTAATTTGAGTCAAGAATTGCTCTGCAGCCAATGTTTTAAATTTCTACGTATTTTGTCAAATTATCAAAATACCAGTCAGCAAATGAGTAACACTACAGCCAAAAAAAAATAGAACTTAGAGTAAGTCATTTAAACTACACTACAGAAACTTATTTCTGCACCCCTCAGAAGCAGAGCAAAGTCTCAGAGGAGCAGAGGAAGAGGGAATGAGCCTGGGAGTGAACCTGGTTACTTGTTGGGTATGGATGGGAGAAGTACAGAACAGCTTTTTGTGGGAGGGGCAGAAGGAAGAGGAGTGGGCAAAGCTGACCCTAAGCCTATTCTACTCAAGCAAGTACATCTGCCCCTTTCCCTACACCCCCCCATCCCATCCAGCCCCAGATCAATGCTGTTGCCCCACTAGCTCTTCTGAACCCCAGGCTGAGATGCGCCCCCTCTGGCCTCCTAAGCTGGCTCTACCAGCAGCCTGATTGTTACTACTATGGTCAGCTAGCTATTCTGCCACAGCAGGCTCTGGTGGGTGAAAGGCAGAACTGCAGTAGTTCTTGGGCAGAATGTATTTTCTGCATGCAAAAAAAATTCTGTACCAGGCATAAGTTCTTACATCTAACAAACAGCAATTGTGAAACAGCTTTAGACTGAGGGGATTTTATTTAATAACTTTTTTTCTTTTAGTTACTCATGGTACTTAAAAATAGATCAGAGCGTGGCTAACAACTGAGTCCTACTTTTACATAAAAGCATGAATCTGACCTTGGCGCACAAAGCGTGTTTGCGGATGACACAAAGCTGGGGGATATTGCCCATACAGAAAGCTCTGGATGACCCTGTAAACTGGAGTAATAGGATGAAATTTAAGTGAAAAGTGCAAAGTCATAAATTTAGGGAATAATAATTTTTGTTATAAGCTGGGGATTTATTAGTTGGAAGTAACAGAGGAGGAGAAAGACCTTGGAGTATTAGTTGATCACTGGATGACTAAGCTACCAGTGTGATATGGTTGTGAAAAAAGCTAATGTCTTGGGATGCATCAGGTGAGGTATTTTCAGTAAAGATAAGGAGGGGTTAGTACTGTTATACAAGGCACTGGTGAAACTTCATCTGGAATACTGTGTGCAGTTCTGGTCTCCCATGTTTAAGAAGGATGAATTCAACCTGGAACAGGTACAGAGGGCCTACTAGGATGATCCAAGGAATTGAAAATCTCTTATGAAAGGAGACCCAAAGAGCCTGACGTGTTTAGCCTAACCAAAAGAAGGCTGAGGGGAGATATGATTGCTCTCTATAAATAGATCAGAGGGATAAATACCAGGGAGGGAGGGATAGGAATTATTTAAGCTCAGTACCAATGTGGACACAAGAACAAATGAATATAAATAGGCCATCAGGAAGTTTACACTTGAAATTAGACGGTTTCTAACCATCAGAGGAGTGAAAGTCTGGAACAGCCTTCCAAGGGGAGCAGTGGGGGCAAGAGACATCTGGCTTCAAGACTAAGCTTGATAAAATTATGGAGGGGATGGTATAATGGGATACTAATTCTGGCAATTAATTGATCTTTGACTATTAGTAGTAAATATGCCCAATGGCCAGTAATGGGATGGGATGGGATATGAGTTACTACAGAATGGGTGTCTGGCTGGTGAGTCTTGCCCACATGCTCAGGGTTTAACTGATCGCCATATTTGGGGTCAGGAAGGAATTTTCCTCCAGTGCAGATTGGCAGAGGCCTGGGTTTTTTCACCTCTCTCTCTGCAGTGTGGGGGACAGGTCTCTTGCTGGAGGAGTCTTCACGTTGAAGTCTTTAAACCATGATTTGAGGATTTCCGTGGCTCGGACATAGGTTAGGGGTTTGTTGCAGGAGTGGGTGGGTGAGATTCTGTGGCCTGTGTTGTGCAGGAGGTCAGACTAGATGATCATAATGGTTCTTTCAGACCTAAGTCTATGATTAGTTTCCTAAAAGGTATTCTGCCATCTTTTCTCCACAAAATTTACTGTAGGCTCCCTGCAACTTGATTTCCTTTGTCAGTCATCTTACCTCAGACCGTGCTGCAGAGCTGTCCTGAATTCCTGGGTAAGGATGCTTTCCTGCTCTCTCTCCCTGGTTAGTGTATTCAGTCTGCAAGAACACTTAAATGTGGGGAAAGAAGCAGCAGCTCTGGTTCCATTATAAATAAAATGTATTAAATGCCTAGGAAAAACACAACTGCATCCCTCTCACAAATTCAGGCACTCAAGCTAGGAAACACCAGAATTAAGGTTACCTGGATAAGCTTCATTCTGCCCCTTTGTGCGTGTGTTACACAATAGTCTTTAATTAAATAAATTGCTACATTTGTGCTTTGAATGTACAAAGAGTGTATAAAAAAACTAAATATTAAAAAAATGTAGTTGTGTCTTAATGGGTACTTTGGGGAATTAAGGCTTTTTATTTTTCTGCTTAAGTTCACTGTTAAAAGGGCAGGGGGGTGCACAGAACTGCTTTGTTGCATACATAAGTTATTTGACTGAGCCCACAGCGAACAGGAAGGACCTCCTTACTCAAGCCTGTGCTCATTCCTCCATACCACACTGAGTATCCACAACTTCAGCTGCAGTTCTGAATGCTTCACACTTTGAAATGTCAGGCCTTTGCTGTCTTAAGCTGTGCACCCAGAAAGAAAAAAGTGACCACCTGTGAAAATTTTGATTTAAATGGTTTTTCTGTCTTCATAGTCATACACAGAATCAAATTCTCCACTGGCATTCAACTACCTAACTGCAAGACCAACCTTGCTCTGCCTGCACTGTCCTACCCCATTTTTTACGTACTTTCAAATTTATAAAGTAAATGAGCCAGGGTCCTACAGCCAGATACATTCACTACACAAGCCTGAACTGTTCCTTGAGCACTTTTTTTTTTGTTCATACAACAAAGCAGTGATGTGTTTAAGAATTATTATAAGAATTTATACCAGGGACAGGCAACCTTAATTCTGGTATCTCTTAATTTCTGAATGCATGACTTATCACTCCCTTAAATTTAACACTCCCCACACATTAAAAGAACATTAAGTTCTTTGAGTGCTTGCTCTTGTCAATTCCAAGTAGATGTGCACAGTTGCCAGAAGGTTTTTTTTCCTCTAGCAGTACCTGTCGGGTCAGCTCAGGCACCGCTCAAGTTGTGCCTTCATAGTGCTACATATAGGGCTCTGCTGACCTGCCACCCTTCATTCCTTCTTACCACCAGTGATGGTCCTCGGAGCGTTCTCTTCTCTCCTTTTCAAATGATCCCCTCCCGTACTCATATTCTACCTACAAATAGTTTTCAATAGTTATTAGTTTGTAGTTTAGTGTAGTACTTGTACCTCCTTGTTAGTCGGGGTTCCCTTCCCCTGCCAAGGGCATGCCTGGATCCCAGGGGTTTATGCTGTGTAGGGACTGCCAAAAGCCAATGCCAAAGGGCAACCTGCGCCAATCCTGCTTAAAGTGCCTAGAGGAATCCCATCATGCTAGGTGAAAAATCTGCAGAGGATGCCACCCCCACACTAAGGAAAGGGACCCCTAGCTGCACTTATCAGATTGGCTGTGAGGCTCCCTGGAGTGGCACCTTCATGGCGGTCAATATATGATCCTCCCGGACTGACACCTTCTCAGTTCGTTCTTACTGCCAGTGACAGCCATTAGAACTGTGGGGTCTTGCTGAGCAAGTTCTTCATATTTCTCTAGCCTCATTTGTTTTTGTTCTTTAGTTAGTTAAACACTTTTACTTAATATTAGCAGTTGGGCTGGGGGATTTACCCTCTATCCTGACCGCTTTTTCTTGGGAGGGCTTCCACACTTAAGTCCCAGGAGTGCAAGTCCTGCTCCAAGCCCATGCCAACACCCACGATGCTTGTCTAAAGTGGCTGGGGGAGGCTCACCAAGATGATAGGTGCAGGATTTGCAAGGGGTTTCACTCAGAACCAAAATGGAGCAAGACTTTCACCTTAAGCAGCTCCATATGGAGGCAGCACGTAGACTTCAGCCTCCATCGGCACAGCAGGACCCAGCACCGGAGTTCTTCAGTGCGTAGCACCCCCGTGACAGTGGTGGAAGCAGTACAGTGGATGGATTCTGGTAGAGACCCATGGCCCCATCGCTCCCAAGCGCTGAAACCTGCAGGATTGACTCAGCACTGCTCCTGCTCCCTGGCACAGAACCAGCACTGGAAGTAAGGGAGGAGCAGCTCTCTGTCCCAGAGGCCCACCCCTCTGGAGCTGGCCAATGGGGGGGATGCATCCTCATGAGGAGCACCCAGTGCCGAAGTCTGCGAAGACAGCACCGTTGACTTCAACCCCACAAAAGGAACAGTCGAGACTGGTGCCGTTGGACTCCCCAGTCCACATCATCGAGGAAGTGGAGTTGCCATCCCCCCCAGACACCTTTGCGGCTGTGAGAGAAGTCATTGCCATGACAGCACCAAGGTCACCCACGATTCATGCCAAACTTATGGTATCACATCATATGGCACCATCTCAAGGCAAACCAGTGATGCTCCAGTCCTTGATACTGCCAATAGAATCCTGCACCACTCGGAGTCCTGCATCACTCGCAGTCACGGCACTGGTCCAGGTCGTGCCAGTGCTCCCAATCACGATGCTGATCCACATGGTGGTCCCCATCACGCAGCAGTTCCCGGCCCGGGCCTCAGTCCTGACACCACTCAGCGACCCTGCGCAGCTCCAGATTGCAGCACCACTCACCAACTCAGGTCTGCTCGGCCCCACCCTGACCCTCACAGTCCCGATCCCAGCCTTTGGACTCGGAGGTGGAATCTAGGTACTCATAGTGGGGCTGACCCCGTTCAGGCCATGAATGCTCTGAGGCAGGAGCAGAGCCATGGCCTGTGCAGTGGCAGGGACCAGCGCAGTGGCCATTCTAGACGCTGAGGGCGTAGCACCAGGCCCAGGGTGCCTAGTCTTAAGGCTTCCAATTGGCCACCTCTGAACTAACAGTGCCAGAGGCCTGTCAGTCACCCCACCTTTAGGGGTGTCAAGCAGGTGTGGTGCCCCTACCTCGCCCTCAGAACTGACTCCAACTCCGGTTCTTGAGACTGGTCCAGTCAGCAAGGCAGGTCGAGAGGTTCCCAATGAGCAGGAGGGACAGGAGGACCCTGTTCCCCCAAGTCCCCTGCAGGCATGTCCGTCTCCAGACTGCTTCCCATAGACAAACCTCCTCCACAGGGTGGCATGCAACGTGGACCTGCAGGCTGAGGATGTGGTGGAGTCAGAGGACCCAGTGGTCGACAGTTTAGCCCCAGAGGGTCCTTTGAGGGTAGCTCTGCCCCTCATCAAAACTATACAGGCCAGTGCCAAGACCATCTGGCAGACCCCAGCCTCCATCCCTCCACTGCCAAAGGTGTTGAGAGGAAGTGTTTCATGCCATCAAAGGGGTATGAGTACTACTTTATGCACTCACAGCCTTGTTCATTGGTGGTTGCGATGGTAAAAGGAGAGGCAGGGGCAACCAGCCCCAGTGCCTAAGTTCCTGGAGGCCAAATGCCTGGACTTGTTTGGAGGTAAGGTGTACTCTATGGGGGAGCTCCAGCTCAGGATTGCCAACCAGCTGGCAATTCTGAGCCAGTATAACTTCAACTCCTGGAACTTGCTGCTCAGGTTCAAAGAGCTTGTGCCAGCTGAGTCCAGCGAGGAGTCTGGAGCTATAGTGGAGGAGAGCAAGGCAACGCCACAGACCTCTTTCCAGGCCTCACGGGATGCTGTGGACTCGGCCGCACACACCTTGTCCTCTGGTAGTGCCATGAGGCTCACCTCATGGTTGCAAGAATAGTCTCTGGCTGCCATCATCGCATCCCTGGGTCCAGGGAATTGGTAAGCAGCTGTCAAATATAAAGGGAAGGGTAACCACCCTTCTGTATACAGTACTATAAAATCCCTCCTGGCTTGCCAGAGACAGATCAAGAAGAAAAGCTATCCAACTCCATTAGTAAGTACTAGCAAAGAAATGCATTAGATCACTTTTATTTTGGCTTGTGATTTTCCTTGTCTAGAAGGAGGTTTATGCCTGGATTTGTAACTTTAAGGTTTTGCCTAGAGGGGAGATCCTCTATGCTATTGAGTCTTTTGTTATTCTGTAAAGTACTTGCCATCCCAATTTTACAGAGGTAATTCTTTTACTTTAATTAAAATTCTTTTAAGAATCTGATTGATTTTTCATCATTTTAAGATCAAAAGGTTTGGGTCTGTGTTCACCTGTACCAATTTGTGAGGATAGTATTCTCAAGCCTGCCCAGGGAAGGGGAGTAGGGTATTGGGGGGATATTTGGGGAAGGTAGGGCTCCAAGTGGCCCTCCCTAAATGTTTGTTTAAATCACTTGGTGGTAGCAGCATTACTTAATCCAAGGAATAAGGGAGTTTTTAACCTAAGCTGGTAGAAATAAGCTTGGGCAGGGGGAGTCTTTCATGCAGGTCCCCACCTTGAAGGACACGTACTTCCACATTTCCATAGTCCCGCCCCACAGGAGGTTTCAAAGATTCATAGTGGGCCGTACTCACTAACAATTTACAGTCCTCCCTTTTGGCCTGTCATCGGCCCCTTGGGTATTCACCAAATGCATGTCAGTCCTAGCCACCTTCCTGAGGAAAAGGCAGGTACAGGTATTCCCACTCCTTGACAACTGGTTGGTCAAGAGCCATTCCAAGACACAAGTGGAACAACATGTCAACTTGATAAGTTCCATATTTGACATGGAATGTACAAAAGCTGACTCTTTCCCCTACTCAGAGAATAGAGTTCCTAGGGGTGGTGTTAGACTAGAAGCAAACCTGAGCTTTCCTACTACAGTCTCATTTTCAAGCTATACGCAACATTATACAAAGCTTCAGTCAGTACCCCACGATTACTGGAAGGAATTGCTTTAAAGCTCCTCAGGGCACACGGCATCTTGCATGTACATAGTACAACATGCAAGGCTGAGGCTCAGACCTCTCCAGGCCTGGCTAGCATCAGTGTATCAACCAGTCAGTCAGTTTGGACAAGGTAGCCAATCACATTCTCACTGAGGGTGCTCGAGACTTCAGTGGTGGCTCAATCTGCGAGTTGTGTGAGCAGGGGTCCCCTTCTACAAACCACATGCCTTGCTGTGTCTGGTCACCGACACAGCGGCAATAGGATGGGGAGCACACCTGGAAGAGCACAGAACTCAGGGTCTCTGGTCCCCAGCGGAACCGTTTCTTCACTTCAATGACAGGGGGCTAAGAGCTGTTCATCTAGCATGTCAGAACTTCCAAGCTCACGTGGAAGGAAGATGCATATTAGTCCTGATGGATTATACAGCAGCGATATTTTATATAAAGAGCGTGGAACACACTCCTCTCCCTTTTGTCAGGAAGCTCTCAAGCTCTAGGACTTCTGCATAGCCCATTCAATGCTCCTGAAAGCTTCTTATCTCCCCGGATCTCAAAATGAGCTGGCAGACCATCTCAACAGATCCTTTCACAATCACAAGTGGTCCATTTGCCCAGACATGGCAAACAACACTTTCCAATAGCGGGAAGTTCCCCAGATTGACTTGTTTGCCACAAAGAGCAACAGGAAGTGCCTTCAGTTCTGCTCCTTTTTGAACCACAGTCTGGGCTTACTTGCAGACACGTTCTTCCTTCCCTGAAAGGACCACCTGTTCTAAGCATTCCCACCTATCCCACTTGTTCACAAAGGCCTCCTCAAGATCCGGAGGGACAGAGCATCAGTGATACTGGTAGCACCAGCCGAGCCCCGCCACCACTGATACACCATGATGCTGGAGCTATCAGTGGACACCCCAATCCCCCTACCGTTAGTTCCAGACCTGATCACTCAGCATCACAGACAGCTTCAGCATTGCAATCTCAAATCTCTCCACCTCACTGCTTAGAAGCTGCATGGTTAAACCAGTTAGATCTCTCATGTTCAGACCTGTTACGGAAGTTCTCCCTGGCAGTAGGAAACCATCCACTAGGGCTACCTACTTGGCCAAGTGGAAGAGATTCTCGCTCTGGTGTTCACAGAGTCATACCTCTTCAACACAATCATCGATACCTTTCATCTTGGACTACCTGCTACATTTAAAGCAGGGGTCGGCAACCTATGGCACGTGTGCCAAAGGTGGCATGCAAGAGGATTTTGAATGGCACTCACACTGCCCAGGTCCTAGCTGCCAGCCTGGGGTCCTACCGCCAGCCGCCCATCCGCTGGCCCCAGGTCCCAACCATGGGTCCCGGGGGCTCTGCTACCAGCCTGGAGTCCTACTGCCGCCCCCCTGCCAACCGGGTCCCGTCCGTTGGCCCCAGGTCCCGGCCACTGGTCCCAGGGGCTCTGCTGCCATCCTGAGGTCCCGGCCACCAGCCCAGGGCTCTGCAGCTGCCCCAGACTGGGGCAGTGAGGGGTGCAAACTGGGGCAAAAGGGGGCACAGCTCAGCACTCCCACCTTAAAAATTGTTCCAGTGCCACTGTACTGGGATATTTTTAAGTCCTGAGTTGCTGCCTCCATCACTGTCGCATGGAACAGCACACTGCGTTTGACACTGTACGTGCAGTTTCTCATGATTTTTTTCGCACTAAGTGGACGAGTACATTTGACAGAATGTCAGCCCCTAAGAAAGCAAAGTTAGATGTCCATTCATTTCAGCCTTCTTGGACAGATACATTTGGATTTATTCAAAAGAAGGGGTGCTGTTTGTGCTTTCAGTTGTGAAAGTGTTTGGCGCAGATTAAGTGTTCAACATTTTCAAACAAAGTACAAGAAAACCCTTTCTTGATGAAGCAGACAAGACCGAATTGATCAAAAAGCCAGTAGCAAGATATGAGAAGCAAAGCAGTATTTTTAAATGCTTAAGTGTAAGTAAAAATCAAGTTACAGAAGGAAGTTATAAGATTGCACAGTGCATTGCAAAAAACGGAAAGTCGTTTACAGATGGGGAACAAAACAAAACATTTCTCAGCAGAGGTTTTGTTCAATGGATTTGCCAAATAAAGATGCGATTGTATCTAGAATAAAAGAACTGCTTGTCTCTCCCAGAACAGTTGAGAGACACACAAGCAAAATGGCAGAAAACATTAACGAAAAGCAGACAACTGCATTAAAAGACACAGCAGTGTTTAGCATTGCAGTTGATGAGAGCGTGGATATAAATGACATTCCATGTCTGGCAGTTGTTGCCAGATATTGTGCTTCCGATGAAATCCAAGAGGAACTTTGTTGCCTAAACCCCCTGCATGGCACAACAAAGGGGGAAGGTATAGCGGAAACTTTTGTAAACCATTTTGAAGAACAAGGAGTTGACATCAGAAAAATATTTTGAGACAACAAATGGTGCTCCTGCCATGGTTAGAAAACAGAAGAGATTTGTAAAGTTACTTAAAGATCAAATTGGCCGCCCAACAGTCAAATTTCACTGTATCATCCATCAAGAAAACCTGTGTGCTAAAATTTCTAATTCAGAGCTTAATAATATGATTAATACAATGGTGTGAATTGTGAATTTCTTGTTGCTCGATCTGCTTTGACTCTCAGACAGTTTCAAGCACTGCTAGAAGAGATGGACAGTGCTTAGAATGACATTCCACTTCACATGGCAAGGTTTTGGTGCACTTCGTAAACTGTTTTGATGCAATCAAGGCCTTTGTATCGGAAAAAGGACAAAACTACCCTGAACTGGACGACGACAAATGGCTGTGTAAGCTCATGTTTCTAGCTAACATCACTGCTCACCTAAACGAACTCAACCTCCGTCTCCAGGGTGAAGGGCAAACGGTTCTGGATCTTTATGAAACTTGGAAGGCATTTGCTGTAAAACTAGCAGTCTTTTCTGAGGATATTCGAACTTCGACTTTCCGCTACTTCCAACACATAAAAGAGCTATCGACATGTTGCACTGTCAATGTCACCAAGACTGGAATGTACATGCAAGAACTGGAATCAGAATTTTCTGACAGATTTCAAGATTTCCAATGATTTGGCCCAATGCTTTCTTCTCTAATTAAACCTGAAAAGTTCAACGAAAGCAATTTGAATTTATCTGTATTTCAGTGGATGGGTGTTAAAATTTTGTAACGCATCTTATTCAGTTAAAAAGCTCAGAATGTGGGCATCAAAGTTTGGAAATCTGTGGAGTGCACTTGAAGCTACCGAGAGAGATCATGTGGCCTCTATTCTGAACTGCTGGAGGTCCCTGCTAGTGAAATGTAACTGTTTGAAGAAAATTGCGTTTGCAATGCTTTCAGCATTTGGATCCACATACCTGTGTGAACTGGTATTTTCACACATGAAATCTGTCCTCTGTCCTTCTCGGAGCCAGTTAACAACTGATCACTCAGAAGCCTATGTGCAGCTTAAAGTATCCAAATATGTGCTATTGGAAAACTCAGGAAGGAAAAGCAAGGGCAAGGATGATGCTAAACTGAAAATCTGCAGTTTATTTTAATTTTAAATGAAGCTTCTTAAACATTTTAAAAACCTTATTTACTTTACATATATCAGTAATTTAATTATATATTATAGAACAGAGGTGGGCAAACTATGGCCCACGGGCCACATCTGGCCCACGGGATCGTTCTGCCCAGCCCCTGAGCTCCTGCCCTGGGAGGCTCACCCCCAGCCCCTCCCCTGCTGTCCCCCCTCCACTGCAGCCTCAGCTCACTGTGCCGCCGGCACAATGCTCTGGGTAGTGGGGCTACAAGCTCCTGGGGTAGCACAGCCGCAGAGCCCAGCCTTACCCAGTGCTCTGTGCTGCGCGGCTGGCTCCAGCTGGGCGGTGTGGCTGCCTGTCCTAGTGCAGCCGCACTGGCAGCCACCAGTGCTCCAGGCAGCGTGGTAAGGGGGCAGGGAGCGGGGGTCGGAAAGAGGGCAGAGGGGGGGTGGTCAGAGGGTGGGGAACGGGGGAAAGGGTTCCAGGAGAAGCAGGGGCCAGTGAGGAAGGAGAGGGGGTTGGATTGGGTGGCGAGGGGCAGTCAGGGGCGGTCAGGGGACAGACAGCAGGGGGAATGGATGGGGCAGGAATCCCAGGGGGTGAGAAGCAGCCTCCCCTGACCCGACCTCCATACAATTTCTGAAACCTGATGCGATCCTCAGGCCAAAAAGTTTGCCTGCCCTGTTATAGAGAGAGACCTTCTATTACTGGCATGCAAAACCTTACATTAAATTAGAGTGAATAAATGAAGACTAGGCACACCATTTCTGAAAGGTTACCGACCCCTGATTTAAAGGATATGGGCTTGTTACTCTTGTCAACAAAGGTTCACCTTGCCACGATTTCAGCGTTCCACTCAGGAGAGGCAGGCCGCTCGGTCTTCACTAACCCAATAGTGTGTCGTTTTCTTAGAGGACTAGACAGGTTATACCCATACGTTCAGCAACTGACCCTGGCTTGGGACCTTAATCTGGTGCTTTCGAGGCTCACAGGGCCTCCATTCGAGACCTTAGCAACATGCTCACTACTCTGTCATGGAAGGTGGCTTTCCTGGTCGCTATAGCTTCAGCAGGAAGGGTGTCTGAGATAAAAGTCCTTACATCTAAACCTCCTTATACCATCTTTTACAAGTATAAGGTACAGTTTTGGTCACACGGGGCCTTTCTCCCTAAGGTCTTCTCATGATTTCATGCCAACCAGGACATTTTTCTCCCAGTTTTTTTCCCCAAAGCCTCACACTAACAGCCAGGAGCACAGGCTCCTCTCCCTGGATGTTTGGAGGGCATTAGCTTTTTATACAGAGCGAACAAAGCCGTTTCGTAAATGGAAGCAGTTGTTTGTTGCAGTAGCAGACAGGATGAACGGTCTCTCAGTGTCTTCTCAAAGGATCTCATCATGGATCACATCCTGTATCTGAGCATGCTACGATTTGGCAAAGATACCTGCCCTGTGCTGACGGCACATTCTGCTAGAGCACAGGCCTCCTCGGCAGCTTTCCTAGCCTAGATCCCAATCCATGAGATCTGTAGAGCAGCAACATGGTCCTCTGTCCACACCTTCATGGCGTATTATGCCATTACCCAGCGTGCCATGGATGATGCAACATTCAGCAGAGCAGTGCTTCAATCAGCGATTCTATGAACTCCGACCCCACCTCCTAGGTAAGGCTTGGGAGTCACCTACTTGGAATAGACGTGAGCAAGCACTTGAAGAAAAACAGATTATCTACCTCTTCCAACTCTTGTTCTTCGAGATGTGTTGCTCATGTCCATTTCAAGACCCACCCGCCTTCCCCTCTGCTGGAGTAATCCAGCAAGAAGGAACTGGAGAGGTAGTGGGTTGGCCTACATGTGGCGCCATGAAGCCACCTAAGCCAACCCAATGGGTATTGCTAGGGGAAAAACCTTCTGGCAACTGTGCATGCACACCTACTTGGAATGGACAGAACAACACAACTCAAAGAACAAGTTAGAAGAGGTATGTAACCCTTTGTTTCCTAAGCTTTCTAGAAAGCCAACTGAGAAAAAGGTCTATGACATGGAACCATCTTTTCTGCAATTTCCTGTAGCCAGCAGCAGCAAGCACTACTACTGTGACTGTACTATCCAAAAGAGTTCCTTAGCTAGAGGCAATGCTACTGTAATAGTTTGAGACTGTGTCAGCTACATTATTTCTTACATCCTCCATTGCACGGTGGTTAGATTGGAGTTCTTGTTATAGAGGGAAAAGTTCAGCAGCAGAAATCATTGTGGAAAGGAGCCTCAGGTGCTCTGCCCTTTGTCCCCAATTCTTTGGGGGTATGAGGGAGAGAGAAAAAGCTTCCATAAGGATACGATGGCCCTTGGCTACTCTAGTATCTTTGCTGTAAGGTATGGGGCAATAGCTCCTCATTTCCATTCTGCTTCTTGCAGGACAGGTGGCTGGCTGCCACCGTTTCCTTCTCCAGGATTAATGATGCACTCTCACCTGGGAGCACATGAGTAAGTCTTGTTGCCACACTTAATTCTGCTCAGAAGAAAAACATGTTTTCTACAGAAACCATGTATGCTTACAGCAGAAGACAGATCCAGCACTCATGAGTAAGTGCTTTTAGGAAGTTGCATCCTGGCCCTTACACTGAAAATAGCCTGGTAGTTATAAACATTACTTTGTCTCTTGAAAGATTGATATGGAAATACTCCACAGCATGAGGATTGTTCTGTAGATTAGAAAAGGAACACCACCACTTTGAGATCTCTCTGGACAGTGGCCTTTGTTCTATCTGGACTTCATTACATCCCAACATTTACAAAAATCATGCCGCTATTAATTGCCTTCTTGAGAAAATAAATCGCCTGATATTTTATAGTGCTAAGAAAAACCACATATAAAAGGCTGATACCATGACAATCCTCCAAAACACTTCAGGAGAGAGAAGTGCTCCGTCAGAGCAATGACTCTACTATCGAATCATTAATGGGCGTTTACTCAATTACTTAGTGAACCCATTCAAACAATGGGCAACAACGTGTGTGTTTGTTTTTTCCTTCTCATGACATAAAACGTGATGTGGACGTGCCAGGATTAGTCATTTGCCAATAATCTTTTCCCTGACAATATGTACAGTCGTCAAAAACATCAGAACTCCACCATTAATGGTTAGGACTCAGGAATCAAAACACAATCTAGTCCCAAAACACCTAGTAGTCAACTAATTCTACCCACCTTATAATACTATTGCTTCTTATTCCTCTGAAGTCTCAAAACCAAGGGAAAATGAGCAAGAAAGTAACAAACATAAGACTTTAATCCTTAGGAATCCTCATCCAATGGGGCTCTCACCTTCCCGAAATTAAAAAAAAAAAGATATAGCCTCCTACACAAGGAGCCACATCCACAGCAAAGTGCCAATTCCAGAGTGAAGGAATTCAACCCCATGCACAAAAAAAATCTCTTTTCCCTTCAAAGTAAGGATATTCCCTCTAGTCCCATAACCAATCAGATCCCCCTCTGCGTAACTCCTATCTCCACAGTGCCGTGGAATTCAATTCCCACTCATAGAATAGAAAATTTCTTACCAATAAGTTCCTTTCTGCTAGTAGCATCTCCCACAATTCTGGGCATCTAGACTGTTCTCCTCTCTGCAGCTCACACAGCAGATGACTATTTTGGCACCGTGCAGTCTGGCAATGCCCCCTCTGCTCCTTCTTGCTGCCACATGAGTTATTCCCAAGCATCACCATAAACCACTATTCCAACTATACTTTAGATCAAGGAAGATGTATGGTAACAATTCAATGTAGTCTCTCTCTCCCTTAACTCATGAGCCATTTAGGGTAGGTAGAACTGTGAAATCCTGCTAGCAGAAAGGAAATCAATCATTAAGAAGTTTTCCATTCTGCAGCCCAGCATCTCCTACAATTCTGGATGCCTGCAAAGTAGTAAGCAGTGGACAGATGTAGGGAAAATTATGAAAAAAAATTTGCTAGGCAAGTACCAGTCACCTTTTTATGAGTTTGCTCAAACATCTGTATTATTTCTGAGCCACCACCAGCAGCACCTTCCTGCCAAGGAGGCCTCTAGAAGACAAGTCCAACTTGCATTGCTTAATGAAGTTAGCTGTAGACAAGGTGGACACTTTGCAAATTTCCAAGGTGTATGTGCTCGCTCATTCTGCCCATGGAGGTGGCTAAGCATCTCATGGAGTGTGCCTGGACCCCTTCTGGGACAGGCTCTGATTTGTAGGCTTCCAGAACACGTTCAGAGTCTAATCTACCTATCGATTGAGCACCTGGAAACTGAGTTCCTGGCATTCTGAATGGAAGGATACAGAGCCTAAAATAGTCTCAGATTCTGTATGCTTGAGATGTTTCCTGACATAGGCAAACCTCAGAAGTCTGTGGTGCATGGTCTGTTGGGGATATGGAGATACATGTCTGCTGAATCTATTGAAGAAGTCGAGATGTGCTCTCTGGGACAGGGATGACACCATTAAGGGCAGGAGTTCCATCAGAAACTTTTTTTAATCCACTTGTTGAGCCTTTTGAAGTCAATGCTCTTCCGACATCTAAGATGGCCACACCTTTTCAGCTGGATGGCGTATATTGGACAGAATGAACAAAGCACAACCTCTCTTGAGAAAGGAGGGAAGAATGGATTTCTGATGTCAATCTTATTCTTGTGGAACATGCAGTAAGCTTTCTGTATGGATAAGGCTGCCAGATCAGACACTTGCCTGGCAGACATGATAGTTATTAAGAAACATGTCAGTGGATAATACAAGGCCGACTCTGAAGTCAGAGGCTCAAAAGGGATGGCTTATCAAGGCTTTCAAAACTAGCAGAGTCCCATTTTGAGAAAAGTGACCTGACTGCCCATCTGGCTAACTGAACTGCTCAAAAGGATCTGGCTACCTGTGGGTTGTCTGCCAGGGAGTCAAGGGATCTCATGAACAGCACACTACTAAGAGAAGACACCTGACATGAATGGTACTGGGCTGAAGGCCTCTGCCTTCTTAGAGAAAGTCCAGAACGGTTGGAATTCTTGTATTTCTGGGATTTGCACTGTGTGCTTGACACCAGTTTTTGAATCTGGACCAGATACAGAATTCCAATTTTAGTGTCGATACTCTCACAGATGAAAGCAATGTCTTAATGACTGTGAAGAACAGATTGGGATATTCTAACACTTTGCTCTCACTAGTCAGGCTGTTAGTTGAACATGTTTCAGGTCCTGATGAAGAAGAGGACATTGTGAGAGGATTTCTGGTCTCCACTGAAGCAGGAATGGAGGCTCCAGTTTCATCTCCATCAGGTCTGAGAACCAAGGTCTCTTTGACCAATGGGAATTATAAATATTAACATCTGTTCTCATTTTATTTTCTAGACCATCTTCCCCAGCAAAAGAAGAGGTGGAAGTATTTAAAATAGGCCGTGTGGCCAACTGTAAGATAAGGCATCTGGGGTTTGCCTCACTTGTGAAGTATTTTGGCCTCTGTGTTCATAACACTTTGCAAACAGGTCAGCTGAAGGGAGGCCAAACATCTGAACAATGAGATTGAAAATGGCCTGATTTAGGCATCACTTGGAATTGTTGACCCTGTGCCTGCTCAGACCAATCTGCCTTTTGTTTCAGAGGTGGATCACTGCAGGAAATAAGATTGTTTGTCTACCTCATTATTTCCACTGCTTCTGCATCTAGTGCTTGACTCTTTGTCTCCCCCATCTCCCCTTGATGTTTAAATATGCAACTACAGTCATTATCTGATGGAACCACATCCTGGTTCACTGTTACGGTGGACTGGAACCTTCATAGAGCTAAATTGACAGTTTTCAGCTCTAAGAGGTTTATATTGTGAGCCTTTTCCTCCTCACCGTTTAGGTGGGATATTTAGGTCTCCATGTGCGCTCCCCAGCCTGGCATTAATTGCGGAGGCACATGGGCATACCTTTATGGACATTTTTGTGGGTTGATCACCACTGTAAGGAATTGAACACCTGTGTCGGAACCTATAATTGATCTTTCCTGTGTTCCAGGGAGTGTTTTAATATGAAGGCTTGAAGATGTTGGATGCATGATTGTGCCCATGGAGTGATCTCTATGCATAAGGAGTCTTTGAGGAATCCTAGAAGTTGGAGGCACAATGCTATGGTAGGCCTCCTGTGGCTCAGGAGCAAAAAAATAAATTCCTGGATTTTCTGAAGCTTTTCTAATGACTGGTAGATCTTTGCTACTTAGGTGTCTATTTCCACCTCCAGGTGGCTTATTCTGGTGAATGGAACCATAGAACTTTTCTTAGCATTGATGATGAAGCCATGTGCCTGGATACGATTCAGCATCTAAGACATAGCCCTGGGTGCTACAGTTATGATCAAGCTGTCATCCAGGAAGGAGTACCAGTGAGTTCCCAGTGACCCGAGTCTGACTATTATCACCACCACCATCTCCGTAGAAACCTTTGGGGCTGAGAACAGGCTGAATAGCACTGTTCAGTACTGATGCTTCCCACCATAGGCAAACCTTGGAAATCTGTGGTGACATGGTCTGATGGGGATATGCATCTGCTAGATCTACCGAAGTCAAGGCGACCTCTTGGGACAGGGATGACACCAGAGGTCAGGGGCCTCTGAAGCTGAAAGGTCTTTTTCTTCATTCACTTGTCAAGCCTTGTGAGGTCAAGAATGGCTCTGATACATCCTTCAGCCCCACGTACAGAGAAGATGAGTAGAACCTTTCTTCTAAAGGAACACACTCTATTACTGCAGTATATAGAAGAGGGAGATATTTCATTCTGGATCAGACTGTTTTATGGGATTATTGGAGCAGGGTGACTAGATGGAGAATGGATGGGGTGGAGCCCACACCTTAAGGGAGAATCCCTGGCTCACATTTGTGGTAGATGAAAGCCATTTGTCTAGGAAATAGGAAATCCTGCCTTCTAACTTCAGTTCTTGATGGATGCCTATGTGATCTTTGTAATAAAAGTGGATTTTGGGAGCTAGGGGCAGACTGAGGTCCCCTCGATTCCACTGTTTTCTTTGGGGAATCTATTGTCTCTTTAATGGTTCTCTGTGAGGAAGAGGAGCAAAAGCAGCACCTGTTTGAAGGCTGGTCTATATTCTCTTCTGTCAGCACTTACTGGAGAAGGGAGAGACTTGGATTTTGCTGTATTGCCAGCCACCACCTTATCCAGCTTTTCTCCAACAAGCAGGGAGCAGATAACCTTGGCTGAGCCGAGGACCTGCTTAGAGTGTCCACCTGGCAGTTCAACTGGAAGCCCTGGCTCTTGGCATCTACTGAGGCATCAGTAACAAACGCTTTTGGCTAGGGAGACACTTTCTTTAAAGAGGAGCTGAGGTCAGGGTAATTCTCTGTTCTTAAAGGCTTTGAGACCTTTCAGCCAGGAAAGAAATGCTCTAACAAAGCAGGTAGCTGCCAGGGTTGCTCAGAGGATAGCGGAGGAGACTTCAAAGTTAGCCACTCTCAGCAATTTCTATCCACAGGGTTCTTGGGGTAGAGCTCACTCTCTGAAGGAATAACTGTAGCCCTGGCAAAGGACATTTCCCAGGGAACTCAAGACACACGTTAAGACTTGGAGGGGAGGGAGAATGGGACTGGTGACCCTGCAAGCCCTCGTTCTTTGTTCTGCAAAGGGCCCCTGGAACTTATCCACCCCTGCCCTGAGTCTAGTGGTCACTGTCCTGTTTATGTCTGGAGCCTCTCTGCTCTGCACTAAGGCTCCTGGTCCATCTTTTCCCCCATTGGCATTGTGATTGCTTTGGTCGGTAGGGGACTCCCGCTGCCTGTCTGACTCACAGCCCAGGGACAGGATATAAGTTATCTGCCATGCCTAGGATGGTTGCCTCACACAGAGAGCACTATCTGGATAAGATGCAGAGGAGCCAGCAGGGAGACACTGCTGGGAGGGTTAAACCCCCAAAGGGTTAATGGACCTAGGGAGGAAGAGAAATGCTGAGGAGGGAGAATACTGCTCCCCACTGCAAAGGGGGAGGAAAGGAAACTGCCACTCTCTACTGCCACGGTGGGGGGCGGGGAGGGCAGAGGGATCATGGCCAAACCATCCAGTGCCAAAAACCTCATCTGCTTCCATGAGAGGAAAGCAACCCAGATGTTCAGATTTGTGGGAGATGATGGGCTGCAGGACAATGCTCCTGTTTCACAGCTCTTACTTCCCTGACAAATGAGATAAGCTCCTTACCCTCCACAACATCTTCCAACAGCATCTAACATCTACCTTGAAATATATTCCCAACACGTCACACATTCAAATGATTACCCATAAAGCAAATAATCCCTTAATATTTTACCCAAATCACAGTCCCATAACCAGTAAGACAACCACACTGGCTCAGGCCTGTGGTCCATAAAATCCAATATCTTGTGTCTAACAGCAGCACGCATCAGATACATCTCCCCGAAAGTAACAAATGCTGCAGTATGCACATGTGAAGTCTCATCCCCTTAATGGTCAGGGTTGATTTTGCAGAAGGTGGCAGTTTTGGATTTTGTTTCTTTTTGAAGGGCTATAAAAGTATTTAGCATGTACTATAGCTGGATAGTCTTGTTATCCCCAGAAATGTCCAGTCCCTCTTTGAATCTGGTTACATTCTCAACTGACATCCTGTGGCACAGAGTTCTGCAGTCCAGTCACACTGTGTGGAAAAAGTATTTCCTGTTATCTGACTCCTTTCCTCCAAATGTCCATTTCCCATATCCTGTTCAGCTATTTCCTCTATCACAGAATACAAGATCAAATCTTCTCCATAAAGCCACCTACATCAACAATCTACACATCAGACAGAAAAAAAACCAGTCCTTTAAAATGGGGCTCCTGATCACACCATGAGGACACAACTCCTTAGAGGTTTAAAACAATGGGGTGGGGGTTGGGGGGGAGCGCAGAATGACTGGCTCTGCAGGCAAGAACTACCTAGTAGAACGTCCCACTACCTTGCTCCACCCACAAAGAAACAGTCTGTGTCGCACCCCAAGAGTACTGCTGGGCTGGGGAAGGAAGGATGGATGGCATTTTCTTTTTAAAAAGTCCCGCCCCCCCTCCCATCTGGTGCCAGTGAAGTCAGGCTTGGGGCCACAGTAGCTTGACACCTTCCTAGCTTTTTAAAGGACTCTTTCCTCCTTATGGTTGCTAGTCCTGCTTCAAGGGTCCTAATGGCCATGGCAGCCTGGTGGCTTCCCAGGCCAGGATGTATGGCTGATCTGTTAGTTTTCAGCAGTGGAACGAATTAATCTAATACCACTGACAGAAACGCTTAAAATGTTTCTGTAGTAGGCTGCGCAGTCATTGGCGAGCATCTGTAGAAATTTAGAGACATGATTTTGCAACTAGAACAGAGAGTTTTGCAAAAATCCAATGGATGCCCAAAGCTTTGAGTATTCAACGATTGATGCACTTCAATTAATAAAGCAAACTCTACATGGAGAAACTCCTTGTTCTTCTTTGAGTGATTGCTCATATCCATTCCAGTTAGGTGTGCGCGCCGCGTGTGCACGCTTATCGGAAGATTTTTACCCTAGCAACTCCAGTGGGTCGGCAGGTCGCGCCCTGGAGTGGCGCTGCCATGGCGCTGGATATATACACCTGCCGACCCGACCGCTCCTCAGTTCCTTCTTACCGCCCGTGTCGGTCATTGGAACAGTGGAGCACAACTTAGCTATCCTCCACTTCCCTAGCTTCTCCTTGTTCATTTGATCTCTTGCTGTATATAGTTGACAGCCAGGGATCCTATGAACATGGTCGTCACCATTCCCCTGACCATCCAAGACTCCTTCGAGTGGTGGCTGGATCCCTCCATGGTGTGTGCGGGGCTCCCGTTCCATCCGCCCCAGCCCTCGGCATCCCTGACAACGGACGCATCATCCCTGGGTTGGGGGGCTCACCTCAGGCACCTACGCACCCAGGGCCTTTCGTCATCTCAAGAGCTGACCCTCCGCATCAACATCCAGGAGCTGAGAGCGGTCCGCCTCGCTTGCCAGATGTTCCGACAACACTTACAGGGCTGTTGCGTGTCAGTATTCACCGACAACACAACGGCCATGCACTATATAAACAAGCAGGGCGGCACGAGGTCTCCACCCCTATGTCAAGAGACCTTACGACTCTGGGACTTCTGCATAGTCCACTATACACCTCATCACGTCCTCTCTCCCGGGAGTTTGGAACATGCTGGCGGATCGCCTCAGCAGATCCTTCCTTTCCCATGAATGGTCCCTTCACCTGGACATTGCTCTTTCGCTCTTTCGGAGGTGGGGGTTTACCCGGATGGACCTCTTCGCATCCCGCAGGAACAGGAAATGCCAGACGTTCTGCTCCTTTCAAGGCCTCTCACCGGGTTCAGTGGCGGACGTCTTCCTTGTACCGTGGACGATGCACCTGCTCTACGCCTTTCCACCATTTCTGCTCGTCCACAGGGTCCTACTGGAAGTACTCAGGGACAAAGCCCGCTTGATCATGATAGCTCCAGCGTGGCCTTGGCAGCACTGATACACCATGTTGCTAGACCTATCCAAAGCCGAACCTGTCCCCCTGCCTCTTCACCTGGACCTGATCACCCAGGACCACGGCAAACTGCGTCACCCGGACCTTCAGTCCCTCCACCCCATGGCATGGCTCTTGCGTGGCTGACCCAGTCCAAGCTGCGTTGCTCTACCCCTGTGCAACCGGTGCTCCTGGGTAGCAGGAAGCCTTCCACTAGAGTGACATATTTGGCCAAGTGGAAGCGTTTCGCGTGCTGGTGTGTGGAGCGGAACTTCCTTCCCACTGAGGTCTCCATTTCCAACATCTTGGATTACCTCTGGTCCCTTAAACAACAGGGCCTAGCAGTATCATCTCTGAGGGTCCATTTGGCGGCCATCTCTACCTTCCACCCAGGGGAGAATGACCGCTCGGTATTCACACTCGATGGTGTCTAGATTCCTTAAGAGCCTAGAGCGCCTCTACCCCCAGGTTCACCGCCCTGCCCCTACATGGGACATTAACCTGGTTCTTGCCAGACTCATGTCCGCCCCATTCGAGCCGTTAGCAACTTGCTCCCTTCTCTACCTCTCCTGGAAAACCGCTTTCCTGGTGGCCATCACATCAGCAAGACGAGTCTCGGAGCTTCCAGCCCTCACGGTAGATTCCCCCATATACTGTGTTCCACAGGGGCAAGGTGCAGTTGTGACCACATCCGGCCTCTCTCCCCAAAGTGGTATCGGCCTTCCATGTTAACCAGGAGATCTTCCTACCTGTCTTCTTCCCAAAGCCACACTTGTCTCGCAGGGAGCAGCAGCTATACTTCTTAGACATCCGTAGAGCGCTCGCTTTTTATATCGAGCGAACTAAGCCATTTCGCAGAACCCCCTCCAACTCTTTGTCGCAGTGGCTGAGTGTATCAAGGGCCTACCCATCTCATTGCAGCGGATTTCCTCCTGGGTAACGTCATGCATCCGCACCTGTTACGACTTGGCTCACGTCCCCTCAGGCCACGTGACTGCGCACCCTACCAGGGCTCAGGCCTCATCGGCTGCTTTCCCGCTCACGTGCCCATTCATGAAATCTGTCGCGCAGCGACCTGGTGCTCGGTCCACACCTTTGCCTCCCACTATGCCCTGGTTCAGCAGTCTGCGGAGCTGAAGGCTGCATCATCCCTAGTGTTACACTCTGCAACATCTCACTCCAACCACACCGCCTAGGTAAGACTTGGGAATCACCTAACTGGAATGGATATGAGCAATCACTCGTAGAAGAAAAGACGGTTACTCACCTTTGTAACTGTTGTTCTTCGAGATGTGTTGCTCACATCCATTCCAAACCCACCCTCCTTCCCCACTGTCGGAGTAGCCGGCAAGAAGGAACGGAGGAGCAGTCGGGTCAACAGGGGTATATGGCGGCACCACTCCAGGGGGTGACCTGCCGACCCACTGGAGTTGCTAGAGTAAAAATCTTCCGACAAGTGTGCACGCACGGCACGCACACCTAACTGGAATGGATATGAGCAACACATCTCGAAGAACAGTTACAAAGGTGAGTAACCATCTTATTTTCCTATAGCACCTGGCTAGAACCTACTTTACACCACCATCAAAATCTCCTGAAATTTTTTTTTAAAATAAACTATATACAGAAAGGCTGTAGCCATCCCTAAATTTGAAGAAGGAAGCTTAAACTAGCATTCAGCAATGCTCTACAACAGACCAGGACAGACGAATACCTCATCCACATTACATTATAAAGTGAATTTTAGGTAGTCAGATGACCTAATAACCCTATTCCTAAAAAATAAATAAATAAAAAAGTCACTTGGGATTTTTACTGGATTAGAGTCAATACCTCAAATATATGCCTAATCCAAAGAGCATTGGAAAACAATAGGACACTTTTCCTCAGGACACTGCTTTACTGCTGACAGCAGTTAAACCAACTTCCCTCAGCAGGGAGAATACTACCCACTGGATTATTTCTGCCCCCCCATCCCCCAACCTGACTGGAGTCAACACTGACAGTCAAGTTTCCAGGAAGGGAAGCCAGAGGCCTGTGTACAATTCCACCCCAAAATTTGCACGGGCAACCAAATAACTAATTAAGAGTCATGTCGTCTTACCCATATTTAACCTGAGTTACATGTAAGCAAGTACAAAGATAGTGCGCTTTACACACAGGCCTTCGACCCCTTTGTCAGCAAAACATGGCCCTGGCTCTAAAAACAGTAAGCCGTTAAACTATTACAATGTGTATCACAGAAAACTCCACTGAACCTTGGCTCTCACCTTTTACATTTTCATAATTTAAGGATGATGCCTGGGTTGCTATTTCTGGATCACTGTTACTAATCCTTCTCAGGAACTCTAGATGTTATAGAAAGGTTTTATTTGTTTACTAAACATAAAGCTGCCCTATCAAAATGTTAGATCTGTTACCTAGCAATAATAATCAATTGTTTTAATAAAAAAAAATTGTAATCTGAAATAAATTAACTACTGTTTTCAGTGTCGTTAGACAGACTTTCTGCAAGGTCACTTAATCCAGCTTTGTTCATTGCAGTAATCAGATTCTCAGGTGTTGCATGTATCCCCTCTTGATCCTGCCAGGCAACCAGCAGCTGCTTAGCTCTCATCTTCACATCCTCACTATCGGACTCAATCTGTCTTATATCAGAGTCTTTCATTTCCAAGTAGGGGGCCAGAGTCTTCCATTGTTCTCCAAGCTTGTTAGCAAATGATTCAATTTGTCCCCCTGTCACGGGTTTGTCTCGTTGTACATCTGGACCTGAACAGACACACACAGAAAGAGTAAGGTAATATCCTCAGGATGATGCAGCACGCCACATTCCTTGTGATCTGCTAAGTTTTAAACCTATTACAGCAGAATCTCAGAGTTATGGACTTCAGCCACACGGGGGTTGTAGCTGGAGCTGCAGCTGCAGGGGGGGACAGGGCTCCACGGGGGGCTCAGGCCTCTACCCCGTAGGACGACTGGGGCTCAGTGCTTTAGATTTGGGGGGAGTGCTCAGGTTCCCGGGTTCAGCCTTGCGGAGGGTGCTGGGGATGCTTTTGGCTTCAGCAGGTGAGGGCCTCAGCTCCAGGGGGAGCGCTGAAACCAGTGGCCCCTCATAGCTAAAGCCCCAAGCCTTGGCGCTGGAGCCCTGAGCCCCAGCACCACCCCACCCCTTCCCAGTCTAAAGCCCTGAGTCCTAGTGCTCCCGAGGGTCAAAAGCCTCGAGTCCTCCCACCGCGGCCGCAGCCCCAACCCCCTGTGGCTAAAGCCCTGAGGCAGTACTGAATCTGCCTTTCTTTTTTAAAAAAAAGTCTGCGCTGCTGCCTGATTGGGGTCTGGTTGACCAGTAAGTCTAACTCTGGAGTTCATACCTTTGAGGTTCTACTGTATTTATAAACAGACTCTGGCTGTTTTACCCATTTCAGCTAAGCATCTTATTTTGTATTTATGCTCTGAAACAGTCCTTTAAACCCTACTCAAAAACTGTCAGCCGTCAATTTTATATAATCCAATCAATGCCTGAGTCTAAGAGAAACTTCCCCTATAGGTGTATTATTAGAAAGACTGTCCACTATGAGGGTTTCTAAATCACTGGTCCAGCTACTATATTCTTAGGTTAATCAGAAGCAACTGTTTCCATTGCTGAATGTAAGAAGTCTATTCTTGCAAGCCACTGCAATTTTCAATAACTAGATCAATAGGAACCTTAAAATCTAAAATTGTAACTGGAATTTCACTACATCTGGGAAGGTTTAGGTTAGTTAAATCAAGCAGAGCTAGCCCAGTTTAACTTGTTTGAATTTGTGAAAAACAAAAATTTGCTTCCCTCTAATTGTATAACTAAAAGCACAGAGAGGGAATGAAAACTCTAGTCTTCCTGCTTACAGTGCAGCCTGCACTGGATTATACAGCAGTTAATTCATTCAGTTAAAAAACAAAATCTTTTTTCTTACTTAAACATTTGGCATCAAGATAATAACACTGACCTTTGTGTCTTGCCGAGAAGACAAACGTTTGGTGATTATACAAGTGAGTTTACAAACTTGTAGTGTATTACTGCTTGTCGTCTATGTGCTCTGCTGACCATGCTTATAACATTTCCAAAAAACAGCAAAGGATGAAGTTACCTATACAAGGAGTTGGATAATGTTCTGCATCAATGTGTCTCGCCTCACCCAGCTTTGAGAGCCAACTGGCATGTTCTGAATGTTTCTAACTCTCTCCACTGCTTATCAGTCCCACTCATTTATAGGACATTTCACAAAAAACTAAAACCATTACATCAAGGATTAGGAATTGAAGTCCATGAACAGCATGGGACAAAAGCAAACAGAACATTTCCATTATTGCTCAGAGGCAGAGCATGCATATACTGCATCAGACCACAGCCATCTCATCTTTACTTTAAAAGGAGATGGAAAGTCAACAAAATGGAACTGTGAAGGCTGTTCTAGGCTGTTAAATTGAAGAGGAGAAGAAGGCTCTTGCACCCAAAGTAACAAGATTGTCCTCTCTTCCCTTCTACAAGTGCTAGATGAAAGGCAGCAGCGGAGTAGATACACAGAGAACCATGAAAGGTTTTAAAAACAAGGAAAGATGTTTTTTAATTAGATCCTGAAGTGAATGGGGAGCCAGCAGGGGTGTCTGGGGATGGGAATGAAATCACATGCAACTCCAAGCAGCGCATGTCACATGCATCACATGCAGGGGCGGATCTAGACATTTCGCCGCCCCAAGCACAGCGTCATGCCGTGGGGGGCGCTCTGCCACTCGCCGGTCCCGCGGCTCTGGTGGACCTCCTGCAGGTGTGCCGGGGGGCTCCACCGGAGCTGCGGGACCAGCGGACCCTCCGCAGGTATGCCGCCGAAGGTACCCTGCCTGCTGCCCTGCCAGGGACTGGTAGAACACCTCCCGCGGCATGCCGCCCCAAGCACGCGCTTGGCGTGCTGGGGCCTGGAGTCGCCCTTGATCACATGGATACTGGAAAGCTCAGATAGTGAACGACCACACAGGGAAAAGCTGGAATATGAGGATTGCATGGATAGGGATGGAGATAGGCAGATTCACTCACATAAGGGAGGAGAGATCAGAGTAAGAATATGACAGGATTATGGGCAAGAGGCAAATGAGAAGTCTGATTAATGGAAAGAAAAAAAAAAAGGTGGTGGCATTATCAGGAAGAATGCTCCTTCTCTGTCAGAGAAATTTCTGCATTTGAGACATTTAGCTGAAGAAAGATCTCAGTGATCTTGGAGACAGGTCATATACTACTATTATTGGAAGCACTACACAGGGTATTTAAGGTCTGTAAGTAAACACTATCCCAGGGCAATGTAACTTGTAGTTACAAAATAGAGGCAGAGAATTCAGAGAAAGCATTTCACATAACTGTGCCATACTTTTGGCTTTTAACATCTAGTTACACAGTAAACACACCCTACCCAAGAGGAACATTGGGAGAGATTGCTAATTGTGGGTTCACACAGTTCAAGTTGCACCCAACTCTGAGGAGCGGAACAAGTAACTGCTAGCTTTGTGGGACTTGATATGGTGCTGTTTGTCACTTTCAATACGAGCATTGGTGCTAAATGTTGACAGGTGAGAAGCAGAAGGTGAAACAAGACAGAAGACCTTGGGTAGAATGCATGATTAAAAAAAACAAAACAAAACCACACACTTAAATATGGATCAAGAGTGAAACTGAAAAAAACAAACATGTAAATCTTACTTTCATTGTTTTCCTTTAATAAAGCATCATTATCTTCCTCATCTTCATCCTCTCCTGTTTTTATTTCTTCAGAAGGAGGCTTTAATGAGAGAATTAAATATCACTTGATGGCTTTTGTGTTTAAAAAGAAATGTTATAGCTGCGTGATGGTCCCTGACATGCCTGCTAGAATAGACAATTTGACAAGACATTTGTGTACAAATAACCCACACATTATACTTCTGTAGCCGAAAACCCTAACAGCAGCAGCAGCAGCAACAAAATACTACTGGCCTGGTCACAGGAGAATCTCCTGCTCTTTTCAAGAAAACAAAAGCTTGCCTGGAACTTGCTCACTGTAGGAGAAACTAATCATTCCACTATGATCTATGATACTATGGGATATTCAGTGCTGCTTGTTTTTTCCAAACCCTGTTCCCCACTCCCCTGCCCATTTTCCTGTTCATTAGCCAACGGTGGCATCCAATGGAAAAAATATTGAGCTTATGGCCTTTTTTGATGGATAAAAAGCCTGAGAGGATTAAAAAATGGTTCCTGCTTGTTCAACATTTGAAATTTTTTGCTGTAGGACCGGATAGATGACTATACAACTAGTAGGATGACAGAGTAACTATGCCAAGTGAAACATGATTGAAAAAAATGCGATGTTTACTGAGTGTTAAAAACAATTTTTTAAACAACTGGTTAATTCAAATGACAGAACATGCTGAAAAAAAAAAGCTTTTTATTAAGAATTGAGTTTCCTCTCTTTGTCTTCAGGTTAGGAATAAGAAAGCTCCCAAACACAAGTATGGATCCTCCAAGACTGATGACAAACACCACAATCCTGATATTTCTAAGGGATAAAAAAAGCAGATTTAAAAATTGAAAAATCCCACCTAACCTTTCAGGCCTTCTTCATATATCAACGAAAATAAAAAGGGCACAAACCTAACATCTTTCTTGTTCTTTTTAAGGTCCCCTTTAACAACACGCTTAAGACAAACTGACCCTACAATCAGGGCAGCTGGGGAGGGGTAGGGTGGCAAGTGGGGCAGTTAGCCCCAAACCCCACAGGGGCTCCACAAGCCGCTCCAGGTTTTTGGTGGCAGGCACCGCCTGGTGAGTACAAGAACTGCAAGCGGTGGGGAAAAAAAAAAAAAAAAAAAAAGAAAGCCACGATCACGGCACTTAGGCTGCTCTAGTGCCGCTGCTTCATTTTTTGGCAGCGGATCCTTTCCTCCGAGAGGGACCGGCCATTGAAGACCCGGCCCTGCCCCATACCCTCTGAATCCTCTGGGTAGCCTTGCCTACAACACATGAAAGCTGAATGTTTCCTCAAATATTTTGAGAGAGAGTCATAATTAGTTGCTCTAACAAGCCAAAATTTTAAGCACATGACAGCAAATCAAATCTGTTCCAAAGTTTAGCATCAGCAGGGTCTTAATGTATAATACCAGTTTTATTTGCAGTTTTTATTTTAGCACACAACCATACACATGAATATAATTCTTTTGCCATGAACCAAACATATATATGATCATAAGTTACCATTCTGCAGAATAAGAGACCATCAGTAGGTCAGTTAGCATAATTTGATATAAGTACCAGAAAATATTACTTACAGGCAACTCCTTGGCTAATTTGATTACCATGTTTTCTAAGTATTCTGGTAAACTCTTAAATTGTTGATTGGTTGGCTGGAAGAAGTGGGGACTTCTGCGTGCTAGTAATCTTAATGCTCTCCAGCCATAATTAGAATTGTTCACAGCCCTATAAAAGACAAGTAGTGTTAGTTACATGTTCATCATCTATACATAGGGTTTTGAAGGCAAAGAAAGAAAAATGCCGCTAGAGAACTTATTAGTGTTTGATTAGAGGAGATTTACTTTGTATATTTTGATATGTGATGTTGACAATTTGTGTTTTAATGATTGCAAAGCTTTAACTTTTTCAAGCCCAACATCTATTGTCATTATGTAACTGTCTAATCCCCCAACTGTCTGCCCCCACTCAATTTCCCACAATTATGAAAATTTAAAGAAGCATTTAAAAAAGAATAATTAAAACCCATAATTTTGCAAAAAAGTTTGAGAAAACTTAAATTGACAAAAATTTTAAAAATGCTTTAAAAACAAACATTGATATTTTTGTCAAAACTATAAAAAACAAATTCTACCAAGCCTATTGGTTCAAGACAGAAAAATAAAAGAAGGATCTCATTTCTCAACTAATGTCACGCTGTCCAAGCTTACTAGTCTTCAGGACAGACCTTCAGACCTCTGGAGACATCAATAGTCCAGAGAACAGATTCTTTACTTCAGTGACTCAAGCAAACGTTAAAAAGAGGGACACAAATTAAGAATAAAATAAAACCTACTCACTTATATTCATTTTCAACCATGTTTTCAGGATCTGCCTGCTCAATAGCCTCTTCAAAGAACTCCTCCAGTGTCGGCATATATTCCCTATGAAATAAATCAGAGTTCTGATACTCTGACTAATCTCCATTTATCCCTCCAATTAATTCATGCATACTTCAGTCTTCCTTATGAGGCAGTGATAGATGTCCTGATTAGATAAACTTGATCTGTCACTTCAGTGCAGTGTCCTATGCATTGCTAATGTTACTAAGACATGAACTACTGCTCTATCACTAAAATGCAACAGAGGTGTAACATGATCTATCATCAGTTCAGCACCATACAAGACAATAAAGACAGAATCTCTGCCCTGAAGAGCTTACAGTCTAGGCCCTGATTCAGCAATCAGGCCCTGATTCAGCAGTCTAGGCACTGACTTCAAATAGGACTTAAGCACATGCTTAAATGCATTACTAGACAGCGATGGGAATAGTCACATAGTTAAGTGTTCTGTTGAACCAAACTCTAAATTAACATATGACATAAGGAGATACAGTACATATTGGGTGGGAGGGCAAGAGATACAGTAATAAGATTACATGGTTGCTTTGATTAATATGCATGAGTCTTCAGGATTTTGTAAAAATACTGATTATTTTAAATTACGAGTATTATGAGGGAAAGACTAAGATGCACAGATTGCATGGGAGAAGTGTGTTTCAAAGAGAGGTCTGAAGAAGAGAGAGTGGAGGCATGGCTGATCATATCAAGAAGGGCCAGGCAGATGTAGAAGTCAACAAAGTTTGTTAGTTTTGTGCAACCTGGGTGAAACTGAGTAGGGAAAGCACAGGTCCTTACCACCTCATCTGCTAATCACAGAACAACAAAGTGTTTGATATGGGCTGCATATTTCCCTTCCATTCAGTTTATTTCTGGCCACTGATTTTAGACATTTTATATTACATTTAACATCAGAGGGGTAGCAGTGTTAGTCTGGATCTGTAAAAGAAGCAAAGCATTCTGTGGCACCTTATAGACTAACAGATGTATTGGAGCATGAGCTTTCGTGGGTGAATACACGCATTCGATGAAGTGGGTATTCACTCACGAAACCTCATGCTCCAATATGTCTGTTAGTCTACAAGGTGCCACAGGACTCTTTGCTGCTTATACTTAACATGTTATTCCCACGCTGATGGATCCCACTTCTAGCTGAACATTTCAGTAAGTGTGGTTTTGCTCGTTTTTCCTTCACTTGCAGTGTGGCAGATGAGATAATTACTGTACATTTAAGTTAAAAAGAAATCAACATACTCCTGAACACTTAGAGGATCGCAAAATTACTTAGCTTTATTTACTTAGTCAATATTTGTAGTTATCATACACCCTTTTGTTAGCTGCACTGTTACAGTTATTGCAATAGTCAGCAGCTGCTTCTACTGGATATTCAAATCTGCACTGAATACTCCTGGGAGAATGGCACACAGAACCTCCTCCCCCTCACAACCCCCCCCCCCCCAAAAAAAAAAAAAAATGCTGGATGGACATGCCTCTTCCCCAGCAGCACATCTGTTCCGGCATGCTTGGAGCAGCCTCAGAGATGGGGGCTGGGTGTGCATGCCTGCGTGGTTGATCACTGGGGGGAGGAAACGGGCCTGGGCATACGTGCATACCAACGAGAGAGAGAGAAACAAACAGATTCTGCCCCTCTCTCTTGGGACTGCAGCTCCCTGGCGTGGAAGGGTAGGGCTTATTATACAAGAGGCAGGCTAGAGGCAGAAATGTAGCAGCCTGACTGCGTAGTAACATTGTTAATGTTCTAATTGTTAATTAACTGTTCCCATATTCAATCAATTCCCCCAGGAGCATAAAACCTGTGAAAGTTGTAAGGCCCCTACATTGCTAGAGTGATGTAAATGAGCCTTATTATAAATGACAGTAAGGGAATTCTCAGTCAGCAAGATCTATGAGCTCTCTCACTTTTTCCTCTGCCAGTGTCACAATGGGGTTAATTACATCTCAGGATTTACTTTACCTGCCCATTTAATAAAAAAACAAAAAAAAAAAACTTTGAGGGCAAATAAAACATTTACTAAGCAGTCAATAAAATGTCAGGACAATCAGAACCAAGAACTTCCCAAAGTACACAGCCAGGTCCAGGACAATGATTAGTAAAACTGTATGACTTCTATGTGTGAAAAGTCTGAGCAATTTAGAAATACATTCTATTTTATTTTTGGGGGGGGGGGGGGGGAGGGGAGGGAAGAGGCGGGAGGGAATGGCACTGTTTGGTGTTCTATAATGTAATTTAAATGAAAATCCAGGATAACTGGAATGCAGGATATTAGTTACCAAGTGTTTGTAACTTAACTTCCATGTGTTTAGGAAATGCTGAATAGTTATTGTGACATTTTTTTGTATTATACTTTAAATAAATTATCAAAATAATTAAAACTGGTGTGATTATACTGCATTATTTTGACATAGAATATGCAGAATTTTGCAAAATTATGATTTTTTTGGCACAGAATTTTGAATCTGTTGGTGCAGAATGCCCCCAGGAGTAACTTAAGTACCTGATGCATTTAAGAATATGCACAACCATCAAGATAGTCTCTGAAACAGGAACTAAACTATTTATGTTCTTTACAACTATAGGATATTGTGATATGTGCATTATCTTGTATCACAATTACAGCATAAGAGAGATTCATCAGGCATCAAGTCCTCATCTACATGCACCTTATCCGAGGTCCATTCAAGAGAGATATCACGTTTGCCTGAAGAGGTGGATATCATGGAGCAACAAGGAAGCAGGGAGGACACTTTGTAGTACTGGGTCATGAAGACATCTAGATAAACTGACTGATTTTGTTTTGAAAAGTAGATTTTGTCCCAATTGAGATTGTGCCAGGCACTGTACAAACAAAGTCAAAACTAATCTCCACCCAACAGAGTTTATCAATATAGACAGAATACTGGTGTAAGAAGAGAAATATTATCCCATTGTATAGATGGGCATCTAAGGCACAGCGATGAAGTGACTTGCCCAGACAATCATCCTTCTCAACCACTCCCATCATGATAAAATAAATGATAAATGGCTTATTGTTTCAGATTTTGGCAGGGGGGGAGGGAGGAAATCAATGTGCTGATGCATGTGGAGTAAGAGGGGTTCTTAAAAAACCCAACCTCTATCTGCAGCACTTTACTAGTACACAGAGGACTAATCCACTTCAGCCTCCCCAGCCAAGCTAGCGTGGCTCCACCCTGGCAGAGATTCTGAAGCTCTCTCCAGCACACGTTAGAAGCCTCACAGTTGAAGAAAGCACCTCTTGTGCAGAACTACTACAATCTGTGAAAGCAGAGACTCTGCGAAGTTCCAGTGGAGCAGCACAAGCATCTTTCCCTGTGTTTGTTTTAGCCTCCTCAGCCACTGCCTACCACTCTACTGCCCCATCCAAACTCCATGCTCCCTGGCTAGCCACTGATGCTGCACAAAAACAGATTAATGTAGCAATGTTAGCAAAAAGACAATTATATGGTTAGGTGTAGAGCCTTATAATTGCACAGTACAGGGGGCCTTGACAGTGGCACAATTGTAAGGAGTAACTGAAGAGTGCATTTTACGGTCATTGCCTTAGCACAGCTGGAGTGTTAAATCACAGAGAAATCACTGGCAACAGATCTATTCCTAGCACCAGAAATAGTAGCCAGCTTCACCTCAAGTATGCTACAAACATACAGGCTAGCAAATCCCCACCATCTCATTTTACTTCCCTCAAGAATTACACCTTTAATACAGCTTAAACATTTCGAACCAGATTCTGCAACCCTCGCCTGCTATGAGTGGTAACCACTGTTCCCAGAATTACTAAGAGCAATAGGACTACTTGCATGAGCATGCTCTATTCAGTGAGTGAGGGCTGCAGACTGTGGCCTTTAGTTAGAATTTACTTTAAAAAAAGGAAAGGTGAACAGAATTGTTGACATTATAAATAATTTTATTAAACTGTTAGACAGTTTCTTTGATTATTTTAAATCTTGTATAGTCACAGTGCACGAAGTTAGCTTGTAGGTAATGAAGTACTTTTCCTACTTACCTAGTCTCAGATTTACAAGCTTCCATGTTGTCCGGACATAAATTCCAAAGCCGAGTTAGCTCCTCACTGCAAAAATACAAAAAAGTGTGTGTTAAAACTGCACACTAATCATTTACCAAAAGAAAAAGGTACAAGAAATATTCCTACCACATTGCTCATCTAAAAGACCCTTATAACAAATAATGTCAGTTATGAGATGTACATAGAATTGATATGTTCTCGGTTTATAATGTCAATGACTGATGGACTTTGTGGTCTTCGCTGGCCATTAGGATAGTTATATTCCTAACAAATATGCAACATGCTGCCCTGGGGATTTGGGATCAGAAAGAGAATAAAGATTTTTACTTCCCAACTGAGAAAAGCTTGGCCCTGTTGTGTTTGTGATGGAGCAAATTACTACTTTCTAGCACAGAGAGAACTTTCTGACAATCAACAGGAGGAGTTTGGAGTTCAACAGAAGGTTGAACCTTGACTCTCTCAGCTTGGGAACAGCTACAATGAAAAGGAGAAGAAAAGAGAAGAGAATTTCACACTCCTCTCCACCCAAGAACAGTTAAATGTAATCAGTACATCATATGGTTGTGATGTTCTGCCTGTTGCCTTTACTTATTATGTGACATCATGATGTTTGGGGATGCACTGACAATAAAGAGCCAGTGCCCCAAAATGTTTATAATTTAATTCAGTCACAGAAAAAAAAAAAAAAACAGACAATGCACTGGTACATGACAGATACACAAGGGGGGGTGGGGGGGAAGGATTCTTGGAGTGTTGCAAAGATCAATGTGCATAGGCTTTTCTACAAAAGCATATCTTAAGAAAAGATGTAAGGCGGAAGAGGGAAAGGTGATTCAACAAGTGGCCGAGAAAAAGGGTCAAAGATGAGAGAAAAATGGTGAATATGAGCAGCTTCAAAGGGGGTGATTAAGGGGAGGCATGAAATAAGGACTCAGAAGACACTGCTGTAGTCTGAAGAGCTATTTCAATAGTTTAGTTCATTCTCAAAATGTTATACTTTTCTTACCACCAACAAATCATCAATACAAACAATGAACGTACTTCCCCATGAGAATTTTTTTGTTTGGTCCTTTCCCCAGGAAATCCTCTGGAGCTGGCCTCTTTCTCACAAGTCTTGTTGGCTTGGAATCTGATGGTCTAAGTTAAAAAAAAAAAGCCACACACTTTTTTCAATGTCAAAATTACAGTATTTGGAGATCCAAAATGAGGACAACAGCTTCTAACTGAATCTCAATGAAAACTTTCCACAGGAAAGATTAGGATTTGTTGGGACCTGTCAGATACCTCAGATTCATGAGATAATTGACAACATCTCAGAATTTGCCAAAAAGAAATAATTCCCATTTATTCCAGCAGTCCATATTATGTGTGATCTACCCTCCTGTATGTGTCATCTGCATGCAACCTCTAGGAGATGCAGGTTCCCTCTCCACAATGCCCCATAAGCCATGGAAGAAAGGAATGGAACTCCCAGACCATTGAGACAGCCAGGGTGAGACTTACCCAAACTCAAAAACTCTGGCTGGGATCTGGAGAAGTAGGTAGGACATTCAGAAGTTATAAAATTTGAGTTGTTCTAATTATTTGTAGCTTTGTGGTTTGTTAGAAATTCCTCCCTTCCCTCACCTCTCTCCCATCTCTGCAAATGGGTGGAATCAAAGAGAAGGCACTATCAAATTCCCTCCTCAGCATATCAGGTGGTGACCCAACTGTTGTCACTACTGAAGATGCCAGTTAGTCACTTTTTAACATGGCCTATATCTAACTGCATGGGGACCTTTTACCGGCTGTATACATCAAACAATGTTTTCTTTCAGGTCACTCATTGATCATCACTGAGCAGCTGTGGGAGGACATTTACCCACTCAAGTATGATTACATAAAGTCCTAGGCCTCACTCCAGCAAAGAGATCCTCAGGTTTTATGTTCACTACAGCCAAACTGCCAGAGACCCTATTACTGGGAATCCACACCACAAGATGTGAGCATATGGGAAAGTATTTCAGCTTAAGCTATCTTACTTTTTCATTCTGAGCTCTGCTAAGTGCAGGAGGTGGGGAAGAACATGACACTCCACCAGTCTCCCACTCTCCAACCACAGAGTACTTAGTAGTGTCCAAGAGAAAAACACGCTACCATGGAGGCAGTTGAGCCTCCTCCTTCTGCACAGGAGAGGAAAATCCATATGTGCAGAGTCCCATATGTACTTGGGAGCACAGGGGCATGATGAGTCCCTAAGATTTTTACCCCAGAGACCTAAATGCTAACAACACACACACACGGTAGGTCTACACTCGAACTGCAATCACACTTTCAGTTGAAGATGGCACACTCACATCAGCTTTAATCTAGCTAACATGACTAAATATAGCAGAGAAGACAAGAACTTCAGCATGGGCTGCACAAGCCTGTACAGAGCCCTGGGTATGTACTTGTACCAGTAGCCCATGCCATGGTCTGTGCTGTCCCATGTTCGCTGCTACTTTTAGCTGTGGTAGCTACATTAAAACTAGCATAGGAATGCCTACTCCAGCTGCAAATCACAACTCCAACTGCAGCATAGACATACTCTCAGGTGTGATACCCAACTATTCTGTTTAGCAAAGTTACCTGCTAAGTCACAAAATGCATAAACGTAGGTACACATTCTTGAGTGGAAGGTCATTTCAAGATAAATTATAAAAGGGAGTTTCCTATTTTACTAGTACATTTACCTTTCTTTCACAAAACTTGGACAACCTTCATTTTTCCAGGTGTTCCAGTTTTCTTCAGTGTTTAATATATGCTGAAAAATAAGTGAACAGACACCTAACATCATTAAAGAGCAAAATCACCTTCCAAAAACAGTGCCTGCATTTTTTAACTCACTACTTAGAAACACCTGAGAATGCCAGGCAAAAGATTAGAGGGGAAAAGTCAGTTATTCAGTATGTTTGCCCACAAAGTGCTGTATAATGCACCAAGGAATCAGTTACACTATTTTTCTTGTATAACCGATCTCCCTTTATTTATTTTATATACGTGTATGTTCATGCATGCATATTTCTCCCCACAGCAAAGGAGAGAGAAAAGCATTTTAAAGAAATATGAAAATGTGACTGCATAAAAAAATATTGATGGGAGAATTGGAGTTGCTTATGGCACCTAAAACTTCTACCTCGTGCCTTAAAAACTAACTAGATAGATGTCAAAGTCAATGGCATTCTTTTAGAGCCTACTTTGATTCTGTTTAAGACAGATATATACTAATTTTTTTTTTTTTTTTTAAATACTTACCTCTACCATTTTTGAGAATCTTTCCCCATCTGGCGGGTTTTCTGAAAGAAGCTGCAATTGGAAGAAATCATATGACTAGTATTAACTTTGGTAATAGAGTATGTAGCAGAGCATTTGAAAGAAGGTAAACAACCAAAAACTGTGGTAACCACTTCACAGGTAAGAAATGCTATTTATCTGCCTTTATGGTATTTTCCCAAGATTTCTAGTGTTCTTTCACATTTAGGAAGACAACACAGCTAACCTTCCACAGTTGTGTTGAATTAAAAATCGATAATACAAAACAGCAAATGGAATAAGGAAGTCAATTCAGAGAGTTCCTTTTATGAGTTACAAAAAGAGATTTAGAGCTTGCATTGTTTGTTCTCTGCAGTTCTGACCTGGTAAACCAATTTTGTAGTATCTTCAATCCAGAGGGACTGTTCATCAGTTAGAACGTAGTTTGAACTGGGGGGACAGGGGGAGAGAGAAGAGAGAAAAAAAGTACCGAGTAAAAACAGGCTGGAACATGAGATGCCGTACATTCAAATTTGTAATGTGAATATTAGAATTTTCTATATATGAGGAACAGGTTATGTAGTAAGCCAGCAGTGTTTCAAAGGAACCAGTTAATCTAGAAACAGTAAGCAATGAACTACAGTAAAAAACCCACATTCATCTCAAACAATAACTTCAGACTATTCTGTAGCTTTCATAAAACAAAGGACATTGCTTTCTGTATGTATCTGGAATCTCAACAGGAGTGGTAAGAGAGGAATGGGAGGGAGAAGTGAAATAAAATCTGTGACTTGAGATTTACAAAAGATGAGTAATTTTCACGAACTGAAAATGAACTTTAAAATTCTATTTTTGAGTTTACACTGGTGAAAGAAACAAGTCCAATTATAAAGAGGATCCCTGGGAATATAAAGCCTGAATCAAATCATTCAGTAGCAACACAATATGTAAAATTTCATCTTTTTTGTGAGGAACCAGCTACATTCAACAGTAAATATAGACATGGTTATTGGTAGTCAACTTAGGGCAGAAAGATTTCTGCAAGGAGCCCTCTAGTTAGAAGAATGTGAGATCTGTTAACTGTTTTAGAAAAATCAGTATTCTCTTGCTATATCTATATGAAATGTTATGCTGTCACATTCCTATTTTATTCCAGGTTGGTCTACACTAGCCTAATAAATGAATACTTATGCAGACAGGAGAATAAAGTCAGTATGTGTGTCTGAACTGGACTGCAGGGCAGTTTTGCCCAGTGGATAGGACACTGGGGTGGGACTTGGGAGACCTGCATTCTATTCTGCCTATGTCACTTGCCTGCTGGAAGAGCTTGGGAAAGTCACTTCCTCCTCTCTAGCAAATGGAGATAATACTGACCTCCTTAATAAAGTGCTAACGGGACGTGCTAACTAGAAGCACCATAATAAGAAATAAGTATGATTAATTATAATTTGGTCACAGAGATCATAGAGTCTGTGAAAATAGTTTCAGCCCCGCACAACCGGCGGGGCTCCAACTTCCATGATTTATGGTTTATTGCCCATATCCTGACAGTGAATTTTAATAAAAATCCTCATGCCAAAATCTTAACCTTAATTATAATAAAGGCAGTAAGCAAATCGGATGTACGCAGCACAAGAAATGAATGATCTAAATGTATTAGTGGGTAAGTCTGGAAATTGCAAAAATTGTTTTAAATTTAGAATGTTGTTCTCTAAGATAGCAATATTAGAGTGTATGGCAACATAAGAAAACTTATGTCACTTTAGGATAATAATAATAATAATAATAATACCACCACCACCACCACCACCGCTGCTGGTATTTTGGACACAAGAAAAAAAACCTTTAGCAAACCAAGTGCCAGATCCTTCAACCTCATGTTCCTCACTACCAGATCTCTCAGCCAGCAAAAATCACACTGTCAGATCTCTTCCTAAGTTTTACAGGTTTTGTTTTTTTTTTTTAAATGGGAAAAGGACAGGAAATTTGGTCTCTCCTTAAAAGTGCTTAAGTCTGCTTGAAGGCAACAAAGAGTCCTGTGGCACCTTATAGACTAACAGACGTACTGGAGCATGAGCTTTCGTGGGTGAATACCCACTTTGTCAGACACATGCATCTGAAATAGATATTCACCCACGAAAGCTTATGCTCCAATATGTCTGTTAGTCTTTAAGGTGCAACAGGACTCTTTGTTGCTTTTTACAGATCCAGACTAACATGGCTACCCCTTTGATACTTAGTCTGCTTATAAACCCAGTCTCCCCCAATAAGACAAAACATTCCCAACTTACCTTTTAAATTTGACCTGTCCCTTTAGATACTGAAATAGTATTAGATACTGCAGCAAGATGTGACGGCGGAAGTTACTGTCACTCAGCTGTAAATCCATTAGCTAAAAAAAAAAAAAGTTGAGTTAAAAAACCCCACACCAACTACACATGATTCATCTGATCTAACATATTTCCAGATCATCTTCAAGCTTTCAAATGAAAAGCCTGCATGTATTTGATAGGAGCAGTCTCAACTTAGCCTACGTAAATCTGAAGTTATTCAAATACAGTGAAATCTATTGTCAAGATTGTCCATATGTGGCAATTCATGTTAATGGTCTTCAAATGTGTTATGTATCACTCTGCCGCATTTTTATTAGAAGGCCTTCTCTATTAAGACACCAACTTCCATGTCTTGGGTGATATATTAATGTGACATCTGTTAAGGAAAGACAGAAGCGTAAAGAATGGTGTATATGGGCAACTCATGGTTCCTTGAATCCATTACAAATATTTTACGCTGTTATGTAGCCCAGTTTTACAGCATTCTACCTGAGGCATCGTTCACTTCTAAGTGTGCAAGGATTTGGACAACCACTCACAGATGTAAAACTATTTTTCCCCTTACCAGCATACAGTTGCAACCCTGAAGCGCTAATAACATTCCATAATTAGAAGTTTAAAATTAACAAAAAAAAGGGGGAGGGCGCTCAACACTTCTTTCCAATGTAACATTTGTGTTGCAGCACAGATCTTTCAAAAAACATCTAGTTTTTACTACCAGATTCAAGTTCTCTCAGCAAAACTTCCTACTGAGGTGGCCCAGTGCTTGGCTCCCAAATGGTATTACCGCTACATGACTAGTCAAGGAAAATAATAAATTTTGACAGTTCCCTTTACTGTGCAAAAGGGGCTATGATGTTTTAGATACTAACTATACTTGGGCTCTGTGAAAGGGTATTGCCAACACTATTCTCTGCACCACACTTTTCATCGTCTAAAGTAACAGACATGAAACAGTTTCATGCTCCCCTATAAAAGATGGCTAAGGAAACTCAAGGAGAGCAGCGGGGTGGGGACGCGGGGGTGGTACCATATGAATTATTTCAGAGTTAAAATGATGTATATTATTTCACAGGGTAGATATTTTAGTTTTCATCAACTTAAAATCATGCAACTGCCATAAAGTACATAATTCCTTGCATTCTATGCACATTACTACAACACTAAGATTTGCAATTTCCTCAAAAATTACGATACAATAAAGCAGAAAGTACAGGTAAAACACAACTGTATGCTCATTTTAAGTGCTGAAAGTTCAGTTGTGTGTGATAAGAAAAACGCAGATTGTAAATACAGTATTTACTTTTGCTCATTTTCCTTCTAAATTTCAACATTATGGAACAATATAGATCAGATGGTACGGCTGCAACTGTACCAACTTTTATCATGATCCAAGCTTTTCCTTCTTTATACAAAAACAGAAGTCAGGTACAATACCTTTTCACTAGTTAAGAACTTTGCAAAGTAGACATGTTCTCCCCCTGTTTTTAGCTCTTCCAACTTTTTTCTGGAGGCCTGCGTGTCATCCAATTTGTAGCTTTTAAAAACAGCCAAAACTTCTTCCGAGTACTGTAAGGCAAATAGTACTTCTTATAGGAAAACACCAGCTATGCATTTTTTATTAGGGAAAAAAAAACAAAACAAAAACAAAAAAAAACATGCACACACAGGACCAATCCTAGAAGGTAAATATAAATTATAAGTTTGCTATTCACCATCAGTAGGAACATCTGTGTGGAGTGTTAGCCAAAACACAAACATTATCCACTTAAAAGTCTGATGAAGAATGAATTTTGCACAGGAAAATCTGTTAGCTTCTTGAATAATCCAAAACGAGGTATGAATATGTGGAAATTACTGAAAACTTAAATAATTTACAATGTGCAAAAAAGGGAACTGGCTGGTATTATTGAAGCTATGGCTCCCTACAGTTAAAGCTGCAAGACAAGTTCAGTTCTAAGCCCTATATTGTCCCTGTCTCCCTGCTCCATTTTCTAACATTTTCTCATACACAAAAACCTTTGGCCTGAAAAGTCTTTCTCAGGGTTATACCAAAGGAGAGGGGGTGTGAGCATGAAAATTTGAAGGAAACTGACAGACACTTAAATCTGGAAAAAAGCCACATGAAATTTTCACTACTCTGTAATTAGTTTAGCCATTTTGGGCTACTCACTTCCCAGAAAGCACTTGTTTCAAACCTTCAATACTTCTAAAGCTCTTCGTTTTCCACAGAAACTAATGCACAGAGTACATTTGACAATTTAATCCTTAAAGTGAAAGTGATATGAACTCTATTTTTAAGACACACACACATTGGATTGGTTAAACAGGAAAGCACTAAGTGCTTTCTCCATAATGGTTTTAGTGCTATACTCAGGCACCATCACACTTCCATTTGCACATGCTTGAGCAGGTACTAATAATTAAACTTATACCTCTACTTTTAGAATTAGTTTAAAATGTACTTTAGTATAATTTTTTAATGATAATTAATTTTCATGGAGAACCCTTGTGAGAATTTCCAAAACTTTGGCTTGTGTAAGTCCTGCCATTCTCAGTAACCCAAAACAATACTTTTCTTTTTTTAAAGGGAAAAACGTTTTAAAACCTTAACCAAGATGTAACTTTAAAAATAACATCTGCTCATGAGATCAGGCATTTTAGCAGCAACACATAAAGCAAATGGTTTGAAATAAGATGGTTTCCTTCTACTGAATAACAAACGGTAGAATTTTAAGATGAGTGATTAGAAGCCATTGTCTATTACAGAAACAGTTTAGCAATTGCATGTACTAATCATCCCGATAGCTACATAGCTGACAAAACTGAAACATAGTTATTCACTATCCAACTGGTAGGAGGAGCTACTATGTGTATATGGCAGCTTCAAGTCACCACAAAGTCCTGACTCTACAAAGGGACCTAACTAAGCAGAACATGATCTTGCACACAATCCCACTGGAATCAACAGGACTCCAAAAAGGCACATCTGCCTGGATTCATTTGCAAGATTTAAGCCTAAAGCAAATGTTTTTTTCTTACCTAGGAAAAAAAACCAAGCTCTGGTTTTTGCTATTAAACAAAAGAAAAATGGCTTTTGATATTGTTGGAACACATCAGCATTTCTATAAACGTCAGGAAAGCATATATACATGTAACTTTGTTAACTGACCTACTGTGTGTACAAACAAATAATTGCATATCTAACTTTGCACAAAATGTATAATGCATATACTCATGCACTCTTACTTTCCAGCATCATGAATAGTTTAATCTTTAGAAACAATAACTTTCACTTGTGGAACAAAAGGTGAACTGCTAAACAGGTTTAATATAGGAACACAAATTACCTTAAGAAATGTCTTCCACGAGATCTTCTCATAGCACTGCACAGGATTCCTAAAGTAATCCTGAAGAGACCAGAATTTTCTATACAGGTTGTAATCTATTGGAATGGAGCTAACAAAGCAAATAATTATTTCACTCTGGCTACAGTTTGGGATAAATATGCTAAACAAATAAAGGTCCATTTTCATTAATAAAGATAGAATCACTGAAAACAAAACCACTACCATTCTTGTAAATCAGAAGAATAAAAAGCCAGTAGTAAGCCCTTCCTACAGTCAGTAATTCAGAATATCAGGCCAAAACAAGGGGAGTTCATTCAGTCTGTTCATTTTCAGCTGTTACTTTAGGATCAAAACACTTTTCTTGCACCCCTTCTCCAAGTTCAACTTCAACACTTCCGTAGGCTGAGAAGCAGTACAGCCTCCTCTCCTCAAAGCACACAATGACAACTTATACTATAGCCTGTTTATGGACACTTGAAAACAATGTATGTTGTCTTTCCTCGTTTAGGCAACCCACATTAAAACATATTAAGACATATTGGGGCAGTGCCTTTACCTTGTAATGGCTAGAGAAAAATGAGTCTAGAGACTGGATTTGAGATGGCTGTTTCAGGTAGCAATTTATTATGCAACTATCTTGGCTCCTGAATTAGCCATTTAAATTAAACACCAAATAAGTTTAGGTTCAGATTCTGCACCTTCTAGGCACAAATTTTAGAACTGCTCTCATACACGATCTGAGACAGTGATTTCACATGCACCAATAGTAACTGTGCATGCAAATTAGCCAGTTTGATTTGTAATGGTCATTCACAGTCTCAATCATGGTAACTATGCCTGCAGATTCTCTTTCAGCCTTTGGGGCTGAGATCAGGTGGAGAACAAGGCAGAAGAGAACATAACTGCAGGAAGGGACATGACCAAAGACCATCCATTTTAAAGATGAGCTCACTGCTGTTGGTAAAGCAACAGTTAGCCATTTGAAAGCTGTCTGGCTTCTCTTCCCATTGACGTAGTGGCTTCTAGGAGGAGCTAGCTACACGGTAATAGGCTGAGATAGTAGCTTGTTAATTTCTCTTTTCCAATGGTATTCACATTAGCCATGTGGGTGACCATACTATGTTCCACCTCTCCCACAAACATGAGAGAGGAGGAGAGGGTAAAGAAATTTATCCAATAAGGGTATTTAAAAAAATTGAGTGTATAAAAAAAAACCAAAAACAAACAAAAAAAACCCCCACCACCACAGGGGAGCACGTGGACAGAAAGGAAGAACAGTATCAACTCATAGACTTAAAGTCAGACTGGACCATCATGATCATCTAGTCTGACCTCCTGCATATTGCAGGCCACAGAAACTAACTCACCCACTCCTATAACAGACCAATAATCTCCGAGTTACTAAAGTCCTCAAATCATGATTTAAAGACTTCAAGTTACAGAGAATCCATTATTTACTCTAGTTCAAACCAGCTGTTCTCCTTGCTAGAGAGGAAGATGAAACCCCCCAGAGACTCTGACAATCCGACCTAGGGGAAAATTACCCTCGACCCCAAATATGGTGATCAGTTAGACCCTGAACATATTGGTGAGACCCATGAGACAGACACCTGGGAAAGAATTCACTGTAGTAACTCAGAGCCCTCCACATCTAGTGTCCCATCTCCAGGAATTGGAGATATTTGCTATCAGCCATGGATGGGCTATGTCATTGTAGGCAACCTCATCATACCATCCCCTCCATAAACTTATCAAGCTTAGTCTTGAAACCAGTTACGTTTTTTGCCCCCACTGCTCTCCTTGGGAAGCTGTTTCAGAATTCATTCTTCCAATGGTTAGAAACTTTTGCCCAATTTCAACCCTAAATTTGTTGATGGCCAGTTTATATCTATTTGTTCTAGTGCCAACATTGGCCCTTACTGTAAATAACTCCTCTTCCTCCCTGGTATTTATTCCTTGGATGTATTTATAGAAAGCAATCATATCTCCCCTCAGCCTTCTTTTGGTTAAGCTACACAAGCCAAGCTCTAAGTCTCCTCTTGTAAAGTAGGTTCTCCATTCCTTTGATCATCCTAGTAGCACTTCTCCGTACCTGTGCTAGTTTGAATTCACCTTTCTTAAACATGGGAGGCAATACTGCACACAATATTCCCAATGAGATCTCACCAGTGCCTTGCATAATGGTAGTAACACTTCTCTATCCCTACTAGAAATACCTTGCCTGACGCATTCTAGTATTGCATTAGGCTTTTTCACAGCTGGATTATACTGGTGGCTCAGTCAACCAGGTCTTTCTCCTCCTCTGTCACTTCCAACTGATGTGTCTCCCCAGCTTATAGCAAGACTTCTTGTTGTTAGTCTCTAAGTACATAACTATGCACTATTAAATTTCATCCCATTTCTATTACTCCAGTATTTAAGGTCATCCAAATCTTCTTGTATGATATGCCAATCCTCCTCTTATTGGCAATACCTCCCAACTTTGTGTCATCTGCAAATTTTATTAGTTTACCCTCACTTTTTGTGCTAAGGTCATGAATTTAAAAAAAAAAAAAAAAAGTGTTGAATAAGACTGTCCAAGACTGATCGCTGAGAAACTCCACCATTAGCCTCACTCCAGCCTGACACTACACCTTTCAGTATGACTTGCTGTAGTGTCTCCTTGAATCAGTTCCTTATCCTTATTCAATTCTCATTATCTACAGCTTTTCCAATGTAACTAATAAATTTCCCATGTGGAACTGTATCATGCGCTTTACTGAAATCCACGTAGATTAGATCTACTGCATTTCCTTTGTCTAAAAATATTAGTTATCTTCTCAAAGAAAGAAGATTGGTCTGACACAATCTACCTTTTGTGAAACTTTACTGAATTTTATCCCAATTACTTCTATGTCCTTAACTACTTTCTCTTTCAAAATTTGTTCCAAGATCTTGCATACAACTGAGATCAAATTTACAGGATTGTAGTTTCCAAGATCATTTTCCCCCCGTTCTATATTAGCACTTCTCCTGTCATGGGGTATGCCCCCCTAGTTTACAGATTCTTGCTGCTGAGCTTGTAATTTCATGCGCCAGTTCCTTTAACATTCTTGGATTGAAATTATCCAGTCACTCCGATCTGATCCGTTAAACTATCTGAGTTTGACTTCCATCTCGGATGTGCTAATTTCTACTTCCATAACCTTGTTTCTATTAGCCACCCTGCCACTATCCCTAAGCTCCTCCTTACCCTTAGTAAAAACTGAAGTCAAGTATTTGTTTAGTTGCGCGGCCATGCCTAGATTATCTTTAACCTCCACCCCATCCTCAGTACTTAGCAGTCCAAACTTCGTTTTCCTCTTATTTATATGGCTAAGAACCTTTTACTATTAGCTTTAGTTTCCTTTGCAAGGTATAACTCTGCTCGGATTTTGGCAGTTCTCACTTTTCCCCTATGCCTTCTGACTTCCCAGTGGCAGCTTTCCTTGCTGACCATCCCATCTTCCATTCCTTGTAGGCTTTCTGCTTTCATGTGCTCAACTGCTAACCTGATTCGGAGCAGTCTCTCTCAGGTTATGGTTTATGACAGCATTTTTATATCAGTAATGTCCCTTTAAGTAGGTGCATTAACAAACATTTCTGGCTTTAAGGGAATGCAGTGTTAAGTATGTGTTAACTCATTCCTCAGAAGGGTATGTCAGTGGTAACACTTACAAACTTTGAAACATCAAACAGTGGCAAATCTATAAAGCTATGTATTCTCTCATTCCTTTACTACTACAAATTTTTAAAAAAAAAAAAAAATCATCATGGTATTGATATATCAATCCTTACTGTTTCAGTGCAATATTTACTGATTATCTGCATATACTTCACTTCTGGCTCATCTGATCTGGAATCCATAGCAACAAAATCCTAGAGCACGGCTTCTCTCACACTAATGATTCAACCACTGTGAACGCAGCACTATTATAAGCTTACATTTACTGCTTCTGCCTCACTGGTCCAATCCTCTAAGAATATAGCAAGATGGCAAAGGACACCAATTTGTGGCTTAGTATGACAAAATGAACAAACATGCTGTTCAGTACCTGTAAAACCAATTACACTAATAATCTGAGCAGAACTGCGTTCTATAAATGCTGACACAAAGTCTATTACAAAAAATAAAAAAAAAGCACCTTGTCAATTATGCCTTTCACCTCAGTGTCTCCAGCTCTCCCTCTGGGACATGTGAAGCCACTTAAATGGAATGTGGATAATCAGAAGGAAGCTTGTTTAACATAAAAGCCTCAAGGAACAAGTTTTTTCCTATTACATTGAGCATTTTCTTGATTGAGGACAATGGTAAACTGCTCAGCCACTTTACTGGAATGATTTTCAACCTCAGTGCCAATTACACTGTCAATTACAATTAAGGTGGTGATGTGAGCTAGAAGTCAAGTAGCTTGCAGTTTATTCTCTCTTCATGCACCCTCACATTGTAAACCAGGAAATAAAAGAAATGCTCTAAGTGTTCATTTAGTATTTGGAAAATTAGTAATAAGTTTTTGTTTAAGCCTTTTCTTAATTAAACTAATCAACTTCTAACTTAAGTCTTCAGATACATTCACTGAATTGGAGATAGTTATTGCTTATGGGTTTATAATACACTTCTATCCCGACAGAAAGCGACTCGATATAACACGAATTCGAATACAATGCGTTTATTCCACCTGAGCCCCGCTGCTTTATATATCTGAATTCATGTGGAGCCCTAGGCCCTTTAGATCCCCGTCCGAGGCCAGCTGCCAGAGTTCCAAGAGACCAGGGCTCCCTACAGCAGTTGGAGCACTAGGCCCTTTAAATCACCGCCAGGGAAGCCGGTCCAGTCTGCCATGGCATACTGGCTCTTGTCGGTACGCTGTACCGGATTGAACCGGATATCACGTGGCCTCACCTATAAGACGGTGAGATTTTTTGGCTCCTGAGGACTGTGTTATATCAGGGTAGAGGTGTATATCAGTTGTGGGTTACTGAAGTTAGGCACCAAATAAATGGCCTGCTTTTCAGAGCCATCTATTTAAATGCTTAATTTTGTGCACTCACATTTGAAAATTCTGGCCTAAGAACAGTTTTGATAAATATTGTTTAAATGAGATGGATCCCAAATACCAGCTATCAAGAAGTCTTATTATCCAAGGCCTTGTCTATACTACTGCAGTAGGTCGACCTAAATTATGTTACCCTAGTTACATGAATAAAGCTTAGGTCAACTTACTGTGATGTCTACACTGTGCTGTGTTAGTGGGAGAGCATCTCCTGTCAATTTACTTTACTCTTCTTGGGGAGCTGGAGTACAAGAGTCAAGGGAAGAGCCCTCTGCCATTAACTTAGCAGGTCTTCACCAGACTTGGAAATCAACACCTGCTGCATTGATCACAGCAGTGCTGATCTACTGGTAAGTGTAGGCGTGGCCTGTCTTATACTGTATTCAGTTTTTCGTTCAGCACCACTATCAAGTGCTTGTTACAGTATTTTCTGGTAATGTCAAAAAATGTGGCTTCTTTCATTATTTGAAGACAATATTGTATTAAAATTAATGTGAATGCTTAGATTGGACTGGATGATTTTTTTTACATTAGATCATAACTGTTTAGAGAAAAGGAATAATTCTGAATACAGCATACAAGAGTATAGTTCCTAAACTATACATTCTTAGGCTAAAACTCCAGGAGTTTTCAATCTACCCCCACATGCTTTCACTTCATAATTTCAAAAGCTGAAACTAAAAAACTTTAAGCTCACCAACTTGTAGGAGCTTCATCATCTCCCATTTCACCTTCTTCTACTTCCATTCCTTCATCTTTCTCCTCTATGTGCTGACAGAAGAGGGGGGAAAAAAGTACAATAAGTGTAGAAACTACATATACAAATTTTAATCTGCAGGTCAGTCTCATTATTCCAGTTTCCTAGTCCTTCATTATTAATTGGAACCAAAACAAAAACATCCTTTGAACAGCTTTTGGTTTGTTCATTCTTAAGCCAGGTCTTCAAACAGCAACTATTAGAACACTGAAGCAGCGTTGCTATAGGTAAGGTAGTGAGTGCTTCAATCTGCATTTTAAGTAAATATGGAAGTTAAAACAGGTCTTGAAATGTGATGACTTGTAAAGGGATTTCCCCTTCACTTTGATCCTTTCCTCTCTAAAGGCCTAATTCAGGACAGTCTCCGTATGAAGGAAGGGTGCGTAAGCATGTAAAGCAGTGGAACTTAAGCATGTGATTAACTGCTTTCCTGAATCTCAGCCTATATTTTTTTTCCCCTTCTTCTCTCCCCATCTCTTGGGAAGTTATACTCAATTTTCTTGAATTAAAAAAAATTAGGAGTGGTCACCCAGTGTAACTTCTGGGACACAGAGAAATACAGGTAGATACAAAATATATCAAGATTGGAGAGGAGGCAGGGGAAATCAATCAGTCGCATACAGTACAGAGGGAGTTAGAAAATTCTGGAATTTAAGAACTGCTTTAATTTTTGGTTCAGAAAATTTAGGACACCACTGAAAAGAAAAACCCTCTACATTACTGTATCCTACACTACTTGGTCCCTCTTACACACACATATTCACGCTCTATATATAAAGAGCGTGAGTATGTGTGTGTATTTATAATATGTAGTGAAGTTTGTAAGAGGGACCAAGTAGTGTAGGAAATATAAAAAATAAATGAAAGTATCCATGGCCCTGATTCTGTAATCGACTATGCAAGGGCAGACTCCCTAACTTCAGTGGAGCTCTGTGAGGGCTTGTACAGGCCCTGAAACTGCAAGTCAGAGAGAGAGAGCATGCTAGCACTGCAGTTTCACAAGTAGTCAGGAAAAGCTTATTTGATTAACAAGATATTACACTCTCAAACCTCAAGTTAAAGGTTCAGAATTCCCACATCCCATCCTACCTATAATGGTTGCTGACAAAGTGGGTGAAATATATGTTAAGTTTTAGACCAGAATGATGTTTTATGGGAGTGCTATAACCTGAGTTAGAAGTATATAATTCTAAATACTGGTTAAAAGTGGTTGTGATTTTTTTGTACCAGTTCTCCAACAGTTTTACATAAATTTTTTGCAGACACATTAAGCATAATGCATCAATTCTCACCTTCTGTCCCAGAGTGCTCTCTTGTTCATTAGTATTGAAAACTGTGACATTTTCCAGATTAAACTGACTTTGCAAATTAAGTCCTGCAAAAAAAAAATCAACTTTTAAAAAAAAAAATAAATGTGTCAGTCTGGGAAATGAAGTTCATGAAGCCAGCTCATGATTATTACCCAACATACAATAGCCACTCTGTAGGAAACAATAAAGTAACAGTTTGTGTTTGTATTTATAAAAAATGAATAATTTTTAAATTCTACGTTAGACACATATTAATGTCAAAGTTAGAAGCTGATTTCTGGTTAAAGTCAATTTTGTTTGGCATAAGGTTATTAGAGACTGGAGTATTTAATTTGTTAAGATACTTTTCTTTCATGTGAAAAACACAAAAAAAGCTCACCTGACTTCTCTGAAAGAGGAAATAATCTAGCCAGGAATAGCTGAATTCTTCCACAGAAGACTGTGTTCTGTGATTTAGATAATCTTCTCAGGAGATCTAAGTAATGTAAAAACAAGAAAGCAGAGATAAGCATTAATGTTATCACATGTATCGTCACCCAACTATTCATCCATTTTGTCTCTAGCACTCATTTTAAGAGTTCAGATAGGTGGGACCTACATAAGTAAAAGAAATAAAGTTGAGACATCTGTAAATTTAAATACTACTATATTAAACGACCCTTCCTCCCTCAGGCCTCAAGTGTTTTATCTAATGTGTCCTAGTGGACCAAGTCTCTGAATTGCCACAAACCAAGAGCCCTAAAACTGTCTTTAAAGATAATTGCAGAAAGAAACCCATTGGACCACTCCTTCCAATACAGCCTCTCGCAATGATGAGGGCTTAAATGTTACTCAAACGTTCTTCTAGCTTCTCTCTCTCCTTCTCTGTGATAAGGAGAAATCTCCCCATAATCAAAATGATGGGCCACATTGAATAGCAAGGTCTTGAGTACCTACCAAGACAAACAGCTCATCATTTTAAAAATTTTTACAGAACATATTCTAATATGACTCAAATATTAAGACCCTAGCTTTGTTCAGCTGTTTTTGGAGCTGCATTGCACTTCCCTGAAAGTGTGCTACTCACCATTGCACATTCTCAGCAAGTAATTCTTCCCAGCCGAATAAAACGTATTCTGAAAACCAAATCAAACGTATCAGTCTCATTCGGGGGATGCTGCAATCTTCTTCAATAGCTTTTGTCTTTTCAACTCAACAACAATACAAATCACACTGATATTACAAATAAATCTGTGTCCTTCCTGTTCTTAAACCTCAACTATGAATTTCCACTTATTTAAGAAAGACTCAACAAAATGAAAATACAAATAAAAAGAGTCCCAAAAATTCCAAGAAAATTTCTAGTTCATAATGCAACCCAAGCTTAATGCCAACCTCTATTCAAATACAAGAAGTGCCAGTAATTCATATGCTTTTTCAGAAAAAACAACAAGGAGTCCGGTGGCACCTTAAAGACTAACAGATTTATTTGGGCATAAGCATGCCCAAATCCATTAGTCTTTAAGATGCCACTGGACTCCTTGTTGTTTTTGTGGATACAGACTAACACGACTACCCTGGGATATTTTTTCTGAAAGGCTCTTAACATAGTGAGAGATATCCCATTTGTATCCCATTTTTATTTTTCCCTGTACGTGTTTTATGCATAAGATGTAAAGTTAAGTGAAGCATGTAAACACAAGATTTAGAACAGCATCAGCTGACATTAGAAATCTGCCAGTACAAGGATGATATTCGGAATGATGACAGAAGCAAGTCCTGCTGAGATATCAGAAAGACAAGGCTGCTCTGAAGTGGAATGGTCTGCATGCCTGTCCCAAACGGCTAGGAGGTCACATTTAGATCAAGGAATATAGGAAAAATTATTTGAGGCTACTCGGAAGCCTTTTATGGATAAATCTAAAGAGCTGCCAACACTACAGATTTTGTAAATGTTGCAATTCTGGGCTGATTCTGAGGGGTTCTCATGATCATGCAATAAAACTGGAAACTGAGGAATACTGTTTGAAATGTCCAGAGTTTTCTCTTCAACTTCTGGAGCCTGCTCTTCTTCTGCTGCAGGCAACCATAATAGCTGCCTGCAGTGCCCATGTGCTGCATGCAGTGCAGGGCACTGAAGCCTGCCCACCCCTCCAGGTTCGGCGGTGGCAGCAGCAGATTTACCCCCGCCACCAACCACAATCTAAGAAGGGAGAGTTACTGAAGGAAGGAGCCCAGGGAAAGCCCCCTCTCCTGCAGACTAGAAGGGAGGAAGCTGCTGGGGAAGGAAGAATGGGTGGATGTAGAGTGACCAGACAGCAAATGTGAAAAATTGGGATGGGGGTGAGGGGTAATAGGAGCCTATACAAGAAAAAGATCCAAAAATCAGGACTGTCCCTATAAAATCAGGGCATCTGCTCACCCTAGGTGGGCGTACATGGCAGCTGAGGCCCGCATTTTGCATATGCATTTTGAGTTGAATTTCCAACCAGTTATTGTCACAGACCATTTGGGATAGGGAGGGGATTTAATAAAAACAAGACGACAGGCCAAAAAAATGATTATTTTTTTTAATTAATCATGATTTTTTAACTCTTGAAGTAAGCAGTACTGAATCTGCTATATTAACAAGCTTACCTTTTGTGTTTCCTATAAGCAGGCAATACTGATAATATTTATTCTATTATTTCAACACAAGAATAAGACAAAATTCATCTTGTTAATTGGTCAACCATTTATACATCCAGATCATTATCTTCGGGATGAACAAAACGCACTTTGGAAAAACTACTCACTGATTTCCATGTAGTGACATTTTTTTCAACAAATGTAAAAATTTTGTCACACTGATCCAACGGTAGGCAATCCAGAACATCTCCCAGAAGCACAAAAGGGGTTGATGCTGTGCAGATACCTTTAGAGAGGGGTAGGAGTGCAAGGATCATTTTATTCTGAAAGACTTGTACCTAATAACTGTATTAACAAAGATGGAACAAGGAAGTTGCAAAGTATCATCTGAGAGAAGTTACCACAAAAAGTTACAAAAGGTAGGGATTAAAATATAAATTCTTCTAATTTTCCTGCATGCGCGCGCACAGAAGCATGTACAGTACTTTTGTAGGTACCACTGTACTACAAATAAGATACAGTAATAGTTATCAAAACTCGGTAGGTCCCCAAATTAAGAGATGTTGGAATTTTTGTTAAAATGTAATTTTATTACAAATGAAAAGGTATTGGGCAACTTTTTTCAGAGGAAGAAAGTGAAACTATAGTGGGGCCTACTGCTGTGCAAGGCTTTTTGAAGTAGAATCTGCCCCCTTCCAAGAAACAATTCAGAAATGCCAGAGTGACTAATTCTTCAGAATTGAAGAGCCAAAGTCTCGTATTCCCCTCAGGACCCATCCTTATTTTTCAGACTTCCAATTTAACAGTTCTACTTCTGCTTCAAAGATAAACCTTTTGATCATGGTTATTACTGTCATTTAGTTAAGTAGCTATTACAATGGTGCTCAGATAAATGGATGCAGAAATTACTGAGGTACACAGAATATGTAACCACAGCTAAATGGTCAGATCTTACACTTATCATTTATGAAACACAAACATTTTGACAAAAAGATGATTACTACTGTTTATATAAACTTTTAAAACAAATATTTAACATGAATACTTAAGTATTTTCCCATTCATAAACAAATGGAATTGATGACCAGGGGTTCTATGCAAGAGGGGTTCCACCATTGTCTCCATTCACCTTCACAATGCTAAAAAGACATCGTAAAGACAAGGACTCAAACACTACCAACACAACTGTGTTGCAGGTCAGTTACTGCTGGGGGGGCCAGCATAAATAGCCAGGAGATAGGTTTCTATTCCAATAAGATGTTATATGACATTGGGCAATTAACCTCTATGACATTCTCTTCTCAACAGCAAAATCAGGATAACAAAACCCACATTTGTAAAGAGTTTAGAGATCTATGGACGAAAAGTGCTATTGAAAAACTTAAGAGAAGAGTCCAGAAATGAACTCCAACTCCCACTATGCTTTAAACAAAAAAGGATCCACTCCAACAGGTACAGCAGTTACAAGTTCAGCTAGCAGAAGCTAGTCAGCTGTCCTACGCAAGAGCTCTACTATTGTTAGAACCGCATTTGTATTTTGCTCATCACCATAATATCTTAGCACCAATGCAAACAGTTAAACTAAGGACCATGGACTAGCGGAGTTGATGTTTGTAAATACTAATAAAGGGGGTGATATGGTAAGTACACTCATATCAGGCTGTTTTATACAATTACTCACCATCTGTAACTGCATTAATAGCAAGAGAAATAATAGCCAAGACATTTTCACATGAAGCTTGATTTATCTAAACAAATGTAAGACAGATTTATTACACAGTCCAAGTAATTTGTACTATTTTGATCAGTGCATTTACTAAAGCCAGAAAAAGCTAAAGTCTTGTTTTACTCAAGTATATTTTATATTACAAATGTTTAAAAACTCACTAGGAGCACAAGGAAAAGTCAACTTTCATCTTCCCATTAATTTAAGTACACTAGGAAGTAACATTCAGTAGCAAGCATTTCATATAAAATTCATGCAGTTGAGCGACACTTCCTGATTACTTCTGGTCATTAAAGACTTTATAGCACATTATGCTTGGCCAGTGCTATTTGGAGTACTCTTATTCCAACATGTGTAGTTACAATATCTCTAATTTCCTCTGCAATTTCAAATGATCTGATGCCACTGTTCATGAAAGGTATGATCTATGCTTAAAATTTAGGTCCATATAGCTATGGCACTCCAGAGTATGAAAAATCCACACCCTTGAGCAGGGACGTGGAGCTCCTACACTGACATAAAAACCCTTCCATCACTTTGGACTGTGTCTACCCTATGGAGTTATTAGCAGTATAGTTGTAGCTATGTTGATATAGTCCCTACATGCTGGGTGCTATTAAACATTTAACATGGTCCCTATCCCCCTTCTCCGCAAAGATTCTGCATTTTGCTGCTGGGTGAAATGGTTCTGTATATAATTTGTAAAGTGCTTTGGAATGAACAGTGATAGCAGTCTAATCTAATCTATGATTAAAAGGCACTTATGAGCCTATACTACAAATGTGCAACTTTCTTTTTTTTTTTTTAAAAGTGTTTCCTTTCAAAGAGCTGAAGGAAATCCTTTAAGTCTACACTCTGAAACAATAACTTGCATCAAAAAATACCTGACAGTTTTGTTTTACTTTTAGAATAGTCCTTCAAGGGCTAAATAATGAAAAAGTACTCTCTTAGAAACTATTTAAAAGCGGTTATCATACCCTCATTCACTATTATGGCATACAAATTTATAATTTGCAACTAAAGTACAACAGATTTTTAAAAACTACTATGAACAATAAATGCTCCAAGAGAGATTTTATAAAAGGTCACTATGCTATGAGACATTTGTGAAAGCATCTTTTAATTGCCATATTTTAAAAATTATCTATCAAAGTGATTCATGTTTCCAAGAGATAGCCTAACAGTTTCTGCAAGTTTTTACTAATAGTCAACGTAGTACACTCAAATTAATTTAAATGTACAATTTCAATTTGTATCAACAAATAGAGTTACAGTGCTGTGAATGAAACACTTACAATTTCCTCTTCTAGAACAACTCTGAAAGATTGATCCAGGGTGCATTTCTTTTCATTTTCACTACAAATAGACAAGTTTTAGTACTGATGAAATGTTCAGGATCAATAACAATTATTTGAAGAGACCTTTTTTTTAAATGAAATGATAGCTCCATACCTTCCAGGAATCTGATTAAATGCATTCAATAATGGTTTGATAGTTTTGTTGGTCAAAGCATCACGAGTAGAATTCTAAAAAAAAAAAAAGTTAAATAATAAAATAAGTTGCAAGTAACTCCCAGTACAAAAACAGACGGAGATCAAAAGCAATCCAGATAGGTCTCCCTTTTTTTTAAATCTGACAGAAAAAGGGAAATACTAATGAATGCTAATCAAGCAAGTAGCCAGATTGACTTCCATTAATAACAAACATACGCAATTTGGTGTGTCATAATGCCTCAGAAAGTAATGCCCTTCAAAGCACCAAAACTTACAGTAAAATAAATTAACACACTAACATGACTGCCCCCAGTTTGACCAGAGGCACGGTTTTAAACTGACTTAACTAAACTGGTTCAAGTTCGCCTGTGGACACTTGTACGAGTTTAGCTCGCAGTGATAAATGGACATAAAGTTGCCCACACAGAACTTTACATTGTTTCAATTTAATGGATTTTTTAAATCGATTAAACTGAAACTGCTGCAGCTCCTACGTGCAGGCCAGCCCCGAGATGCAGCATCGATTGGTGGTCCCAGTCAGAAAGCTACCTGCGCAGAACCCTATTGCAAGGCCAGGCCAGTGGCGAGAGTTGCTGGGTCCGCAGCTGGCTGCTCCTGCCCCCGCAGCAGCCGGGTCACCTGCCCCGCGGCGTGTCGGAGGGACACATCCCGCGGACGGGGCCGGAGGGGAACGCCGCGGGGGAGGAGGGGGAACGCCACCCCCCGCGGACGGGGCCGGGGGGGGAACGCCGCGGGGGGGGAAACGCCACCCCCGCGGACGGGGCCGGGGGCCGCGCCGCGGGGGAGGGGGGAACGCCCCCCCCGCGGACGGGGCCGGGGGGGGAGGGAGAAGGCGCGCGGCAGCAGGGATCGGGGACGTGCCCCTCGCGGGTAGATCGGGGGGGAAGGCGCGCGGCGGGGGGGACCCCCCCAAAGCCGAGGGAGGACGAAACGCCTGCGCCGGGCTCCGCGCCGAGTACGCAGTGGCGTACACCGGGCACCACCGCCAGGTCCCGCTCCGCGCCCGCGCTGCTCACCGTGAAGCGGAGCCGCGCCTCGGGAAGGCTGAAGAGCGGCGGCGACATCGTCTCTCTTGCGGGTTCGGCGCTCTGCGGCCCGCGCTTATGACGCCATCGCTCAGCGGCGCTGTGTAGAAACCATAGAGAACAGCGAACTCCCCCCCCCCTCGGGCTAGAGCGCCCTCAGCCAACGGCCTTTCGCATCCCAAGGGCCAGAGAGATGTAGGGCCCCGGCTGGAGGAACCCCAGGGGACGGTCACGTGACTGTGACGTGACTGTGAAAAGACCACCTTGTTCCGCCTCCCTCCCAACCCTGCCGTGTGAGGCGGCCGCGCCCCCAGCAGTCCTCGGCCGGGCTGCGGCGCTGGTCCCTAAGGTGCGGACTGGCCCCAGACTGCCTGAGTCTGGCGAGAGCCTGATGCAATGGCTCTGAGCGTGCCCCTGCCCGCGGGGCGCTGGCTCCGTGTCACCGCCGCTATTTTGAGCAGAAATGTCCAACTAACGCGCTCCCCACAGGGCATCCCATAGCTGCCTAGGTGCCAAAAGCCCCGGCTGCCTTCTACTCAGCCCCCAAAACCTCCCTCTTCCCCCCGACAGTATCTACAATTCACTTATGTGCTGTGGAGACAAAAATTTTGGCATATCAAGAACTTCAGATGTGGGGCGAACATGAAATAGACGGAATTGACCATCAAAATAAGTAGCAGAGGGGCTGCTGTGCTGATCATATTATTCAATTCAATAGACTAAATAAAGATGTAACATGTTTCCAGTGTTTCACATGGGAGTGCCACATAATCCAAGAATTTTAAATTCAGCTGTTGCAGAGCTCACAGGTTCTTGATCATCCCTGAGCGCTTTCCCTTCTGTCTTGCCTTCACTGGAGAGCAATGATCCCCAAACTGTGGGGTGACCCCTCTAGGAGGGCATGGAGGAACTTTGAGGGGGGCATGGTGGGACCTTAGCCAGCCGCCATGGGTGGTAGGGAGGGAGTGCCACACAGCCCTGCTCTGCCCCCAGCCCAGCTCCGTTTCTGGCCATAGCCCCTGGCTCCCACCATGGCCCTCAGTTCCCAGTCCGAACCAGAGTTCTACTCCCAGGCCTGCCCCTATCTCTGGGCCACTTAGGACAAAGACTGTGGCTTTGGCTCCCTACCACAGCTCCTTGGCCCCGGGGGGCGGTGTGTGCAGACCCAAAGTAAGGGGGGATGCAAGTGAAGAAGTTTGGGGACCACTGCTGTAGAGACTCTAGAACCTTTTTCAGTTCCCCTCTTGTCTGGTTTTCTGCTGCAGATTTAAAGAGTATGCACATCTTCATAAAAACACCTCTACCCCAGTTATGTGTATGAACAATATTTAACAATAATTCATATTTAACAACAAATTGTTAAACAAATCTCCAGCTTTGCCACTCATCCAGATGTTATCATCTTTGTCAGGTGATGGGTTTTGTCTGTATTCCAGTGTGGAAAGAAGAAAGTTTGAGATCTCTTAGGTCAGCAGTTCTCAAACTATGGGGTGGGCCTCCCTAGGGGAGGCTCGGAATGTGTCAAGGGAGGTATTAGCTGTGTGGCTTGATTTTTTAAGTGCTTTGGCTGACAGCCCCAGGTGGCTGGGGCTTGGGCAGAAGGATAGGTGGGGCTAAAGTGGACATCTAGAGCCCCACCGCCTGGGATTGGGTTCTTCCCCCCACAATCCTTCACTGAGAGGCAGTTTGCCTTCAGGCTCTCCTTCTCCCTTTCCCCTGAGTCCCTCACCTGGAGGTGGCAGGGCTCTGACTGACAGCCCCGCGGTGGAGAGCAGCGGGTGCTGGCTGGGTACCCAACATTGAAGGCAGTGCCACGCCCATGCCAGTAGTAGCACAGAAGTAAGGGTGGCAATGTGAAAAGTAGTATTCATCAATATCACTTTTCAGAGCAAATTTAGCACCCCATTGCCACCGTTACTTCTGCATTGCCTTCAAAGCTGGGTGCCTCGGCCAGAAGCCACCGTTCTCCACTCTGCCTTCAGGGTTGGGTGACGGTATATGAACTTGTGGGGGAGAGGGGGTGTAAACGACTACAGACACAAAAAAGGGGAGGCTCGATCAAATAAGTTTGAGAACCACTGTCTTAGATACAGCAAAGAATCCTGTGGCACCTTATAGACTAACAGACGCTTTGGAGCATGAGCTTTCGTGGGTGAATACCCATTTCGTCAGATGCATGACATACATCTGACGAAGTGGGTATTCACCCACGGAAAGCTCATGCTCCAAAGCGTCTGTTAGTCTATAAGGTGCCACAGGATTCTTTGCTGCTTTTACAGATCCAGACTAACACGGCTACCCCTCTGATACTTGTCTTAGATACATTATTTTTCAACCACACATCCTTTAAGTAGGGCCACTTAGGACAATGATCTACCGCTATGGTTGGCAGAATTGTTCCGATTCATCGAAGGAAGCAGCTGAGCTGTGCTGACTTCAGCAATCTGTGCTGCTCTCTAATATGTTCCTATATTGCATTAATAGGAAAATATGAAAGGAATAAAATCTGTAAGCTGACTGGAGAGAGCTCTCCCATGAGAGGTGGTAGCTATGTCGGCGGGAGAAGCTTTCTCACCGACATAGGGCTATCTACATGGGGAGGTTAAGGTCAGTATAACTACATCGCTCAGGGGTGTGGATTTTCATATCTCTGAGTGATGTAGTTATACCGAAGTAAGCGTGTAGTGTGTAGACAGTTTCAAAGACCTTCTTGTTGGGCGGGACCTAACACCTTCTGTAGGAACAGGGGCGGCTCCAGGGATTTTGCCGTCCCAAGCACAGCAGGCAGGCTGCCTCCGGAGGTTTGCCTGCAGAGGGTGCGCTGGTCCCACGGTTTTGGCCTATTGAGAAGGCTGGATGAAATGTTTCTGATTTCTGTTGACATTGTAATTTGTTCATGCACTGTTGAGGATGGCAAAGGCTTCAGTTCCATAACAAGTGTGTTTTATCCGCATCTCCTGCCACTCTAAAACCAGTAACAGTATGTTAGCTTGACATTAACGCAGAAGCACACCAATTCTCTGTGGAATGGGAACATTTTTGGGCTGAATTACAAATGATTGCTTTTCCTTAGGAGAGAGATTCAGTCCTTGGCTGTTCATGAACTTTTAAAAGTATCTGAATCAATCTGTGCAGTGGGGTCAATTGATTTTCTTTGTCTCCTTTTAGCTCTCATTCTCTTTTAGTAAATAGATATATCTTATTAAATAAGTTGGTAGTAAACTTGGTTGATTTCAGTTTGGCAGTGAAGCATTGTGTATTTTAGAGCATTTGTTTTACCCTCCTCCAGCGCTAGATCTTCCCAACCTCACATAACTGAGTCAGTCTTGGTGTATCCCCATTTAGTATAACCGTTCCTATTCTTGTGATTGGAATTTCCCCCTACGGAGCAATCTGGTCAGATCATTAAATCAGAGATCTAAGAAGCAGGGGATCAGGGTTAAACATTCCTCTAATGTAGCCTCCTACAGTCTCTACGCAAGCTCCAGTATTCTATGATTGCTCTTAGTTTGGGAGGGCTGAACCAAACTACATCTGTATTTCAGTTACAAATAGTCAAAATAAAACTCTGGGCTTCTGTCCCTCAGTCTAGTGACCTGACACACAACCATGTCAGCATTACCTGAAGCTACTGAATGAACTAACATATTTTAACTAACATTTAAACATGACCTTAGTTTAGATAGGGACAGTTGTTTAAAAAGGTCTGGAGCATAGACAGGCAGGCAGTCTGTATTGTTCCTCAGACAGCTCCCCTTCATGGCTTCCCGGTTTAAGCACCGGTATTTGCCAATCAGGAGACTGTGTAGGACTGCCACTCAGGTCCTCTGGGTAGTACTTCCTGCCAAGACCAGTCTCACAGGGTCCTACCATAGGAGACCATCCTAAGCCAGCTGTGGCATTGTGGAGGCATCAGCAGCCCAGAACCTCCCAGGTTCCAGACCTGCAGGGTTTAATACTAATTTTCTGGAATTGCTGTAAGAACAAGGTCATTGTAGACTTTAATGTCTTTCTCTAAAGCCTTTTCTTCTTCCATAGGTGGCTATTTAATTGGAGCTCTCACTTCAGTGTCGGCTGCAGTGAGTGCTTTTCTGCTACGTATTCAATGTTGAAAGAAAATTACATCAGCCGAAGTCTAAATCTTTGAATCCTAAATGGAAGGTTTTCCAGTGATTTTAAACCCAATAATGCTACTGAAAGCTAGTGATCAGTTTCTGCATTATTTTGGCCAGCACAGGTATAATATGGTTGCCAATTGTCTAATTGCACAAACCCAAACACCTTTGCCATGCCCCCTGCCTAGCCCCTTCCCTGAGTCCTCGCCCCTTCCCCGCCCTACCCCTTCTCACATCCTCCTCCCTCCCTCCATCGCTTGCTGTCCCCTACCCTCACTCACTTTCACCAGCAGGGGGCTGGGGTGCGGGAGGGAGTGTGGGCTCTGGGCTGGGACCGAGGGATTCGGAGTGTGGGAGGGGGATTTGCGCTGAGCCTGGTGCAGGGAGTTGGGGTGCAGGAGGGGGTGTGGGCTATGGGAGGGAGTTTGGGTGCAGGAGAGGGCTCAGGGCTGGGGTTGGCAGTTGGGGTGCGGGGGTGAAGGCTGTGGCTGGGCAATGCTTAACTCAGGTAGTTCGCAGAAGCGACTGGCATGTCCCTGCGGCTCCTAGTCTTGGGGCGGCCAGGCGGCTCTGTGCACTGCCCCTGCCTCCAGGCAGTGCCCCCACAGCTCCTATTGGCTGCAGTTCCTGACCAGTGGGAGCTGCAGAGCTGGTGCTTGGGGCGGAGGCAGTGCATGCATGGAGCCTCCCTGATTGGAGGTCGTGGTGAGGATTGAAGGGGCGGAGTGTAAAGCCGTGCTTGACACTGGATCTCAAGTGACTATTATATTTCAGTCATTCTACCAAAGATGCTTAGGCACCTGCTTATACAGCCACTGACTGGCATTGGTCTGTGTGGCCTCAGCATGGATGAATATCCCTATCAAGGGTATGTCATAGTGCACCTGGAATTCCCAGAGGAGGTTGCTGAGGTAAGGGAAGAGGTAGACACAGATGCCTTAATATGCCCTGACCCTAAAAGGACCTCTAATGTGTCTGTGCTGATAGGGACCAACTCCAGTCTCTTCAAGGTGCTCAGGGATTACTGCAGACGACGGGCTGGTGACCAGTACCTGAGTACCCTGATGATCCATACGCTTTGTGCTAAAGCCTATAGGAAGATTGAGAGTGCTAAAAAGGAGACATCTGAGCTACCGATTGGGGCACTGAAGTACATAGGCACAACCCCCTTAGTAGTGCCTGCAAGGACGGAGCAAGAAGTGCTTGTCATAAGTACCAGGCTGAACGGCAGTAAAGGGGCATTAGCAATGATAGAGCAGCCGGTTGAAGAAGAGCTCCTGGAAGGAGTGCTGGTCCCCAGTGGAGTCATAACCCTACCTGCTGAAGCCCAGGAAAAGGTGACTATACTGATTGCTAATGAAACAAGTTGAGATGTTGTTGTGAAGCAAGGACAAAAGATAGCAGACCTCTTCGAGCCTGAATCGATTGTAAAACCCCAGTGCGAGACTCAAGTTCCGACAATAGACCCAGCAACGTTTGACTCTGGAGATTCACCATTGTCCGAGGAGTGGAAAGATTGCCTGAGGAGGAAACTTTGTGAAAGATCCAAGGTGTTCTCATTGCATGAGTGGGATGTGGGATGTGCAAAAGGAATAGAGCACAACATCAGACTACATGACTCTCAACATTTCAGAGAGAGATCTAGGAGGCTTGCTCTCTCCGAGATGGAAGATGTGTGACAACATCTTCAAGAGCTGGCTGCAAATGGCATCATTACAGAGTCCCGCAGCTCATACGCCTCACCCATTGTGGTGGCCCGTAAAAAGAATGGGAAAATCCAGATGTGTATTGACTACTGCACCCTAAACTGCCGTACTGTGGTTGACCAGTACAAAATGTCTCAAGTCCAAGATGCCTTAGACTGTTTGCTGGGAAGTCAGTGGTTCTCTGTGTTGGATCTTCGGAGTAGATACTACCAGATCCCTCTGGGTGAAGAAGATAAGAAGAAAACAGCCTTCATCTGCCCATTAGGGTTTTATCAGTTCAAACGCATGTCCCAAGGGATTTCTGGAGCACCTGCCACATTTCAACGTCTTATGAAGAAAGTTGTGGGAGACATGAATTTACTGCAAGTGTTAGTTTATTTGGATGACCTGATTGTGTTTGGAAAAACTTTGGAGGAGCATGAAGAAAGACTTCTTAAAGTGCTTAATAGGTTAAAGGATTATGGTTTAAAGCTTTCAATTGACAAATGCCAGTTCTGCAGGATCTCAGTAAAGTATGTGGGTCACATCGTGTCCCAAGAAGGTGTGAGTACTGATCCCGATAAAATAGAAGCACTCACTACATGGCCTTGTCCAAGCAACTACAGAGAATTTAAGACTTTTCTTGGGTTTAGTGGCTACTACTGCAGATTTGTGAAAAACTATGCTACAATTGTAAAACCCAATTATCTTACCAGGGGATATCAGTCCAGCAAGAACAAATCTAAGACCAAGAATAAGGGGTCTTCCATGCACAGAGACACCATGGCCCCTTCAAACCCTTTGGGCCATGGTGGGATGAGAAATGTGAAAGGGCTTTTCGAGAAATCATTACTTGCCTAACTCATGCCCCAGTCCTAGTTTTTGCTGACCCAAGCAAGCCATTTATCCTGCATACTGATGCCAGTTTGGAGGGTCTGGGAGCAGTACTGTACCAGGAGGTGGAAGGCAAGCGTAAACCTGTAGCCTTTGCCAGCCGAGGACTGTCTGACAGTGAAACCCGCTATCCCACTCACAAGCTGAAGTTCTTGGCCTTGAAATGGGCCATCACTGAGAAATTTCAAGATTACTTGTATGGTGCTCAGTTCCAGGTGTGGACAGACAACAACCCACTGACTTATGTGTTAACAAATGCTAAACTGGATGCTACAGGACAAAGATGGGTGGCCGCTTTGGCTAGCTATAACTTCAGCATTCAATACCGATCAGGGAGAAGCAATGTAGATGCAGATGCATTGTCCAGGCATCCACAGGCACCCAGGATTGCTGTGATACCCACAGATGGAGTGAAAGCTATTTGCAGTGTGAGTCACCAAGAGCCGGAGGCCCATGAGAACCTTCATGGATGTGTTGCTGAAGCTTTGGGCCTGCCCTCTGAATGCGTGCCTTCTGCTTCAATGAACTGTATTGCTTTGGATCAATCTCCCTAGCCCATGCTTAATGCGACTGACTGGCAAAAAGCCTAGCTGCAAGATATTGACATTTGTGATACACTACTTGCCAAAAGGGAGGGGCGAGGCCCAGCTGCGGTTGTCCCACCTAACCCGGAAGACAAACTACTATTGAAAAAATGGACCAAACTAAAACTAATTCAGGGAGTGCTACACTGCATGACCACAGATCCTCTACAAAAGCAACAGAATCAACTAGTGCTGCCGAAAGAGTACAGAGCCCCGGGCCATGAGGGCCCTGCATGATAACTTCAGACATTTAGGGATGGAAAGGACCCTGAAACTTATTCGTAGTAGGTTCTATTGGCCCCGGATGGCTAAAGATGTTAGCAGAAAATGTAAGACCTGCGCTCGATGTGTTCAAAGGAAAACTCTGCCCACAAGGGCTGCATATCTGAAGAACATCACCAGCAGCAAACCTCTGGAGCTGGTTTGCATTCCTTTCTTGTCTTTAAAAGTAGACAAGAGAAATATTGGGAACAGTCTAGTAGTGACCGACCATTATAAGCGATATGCGCAGGCATATCCCACACGTGATCAAAGGGCCACCACTGTTGCTCGAGTACTGTGGGAAAAATATTTCTCAGTTTATGAATTCCCAGCCCGGATACACTCGAATCAGGGACGAGACTTTGAGAGTCACCTTCTGAAGAAGGTCCTGAGGATAGCAGGAATTAAAAAGTCGAGGACAACGCCTTATCACCCGCAAGGTGACCCTCAGCCAGAGAGGTTCAACCAAACCCTATTAGATATGTTAGGGACTTTGCGGCCAGAGCAGAAGGCAACCTGGAGCCAATATGTTGCATTTCTGATGCACGCCTACAACACCACAAAGAACAATGCTACGGGAGTCACCCCATATCTCTTGATGTTTGGGCGAGAACCAAGATTACCCATAGACCTGTGCTTTGGTGTATCAGAGGATGGCAATAGCTATGAAACCCATCAGTAATATGTATCCCGACTACGAGAAAAGCTGTGGGATGCTTATCACTTAGCTACATCTGCAGCTCGGAAGAACGCAGACCGCAACAAACATCGATATGATGCTAGTGTACATCTGCAAGAGCTCCAGCCAGGGGACAGAGCCCTGCTGCAAAATTTGGGTATCGCTGGCAAACACAGGATAGTTGACAGATGAAAGGCAATACCTTACTTGGTGATGGAAAAGCTAGGAGACCTGCCGGTCTACAAGATCAAACCTGAAGAGGGTCCAGGGCAGACAAAGACCGTGCATAAAAACCTTTTGCTCCCTGTGGGGAAATTGGTAGGAACCCCTTATGAGATGGGCCACAACAGGGCAATTGGGCAGAATGAAAGTGCTGTACCAAAGCCACCTTCCAACGTGCACAGCCGGCCTCCTGCAGCTAACCTACCCCTACTCAGCACATCTGAGAGTGAGTCTGAGGAGGAAGACACAACCATGGTGTATCCTGGGATGAAGACAAGATTTCAGTCTCGATCAGCTGAATCAAAAGAGAGCGATGCACCTAGGGTGACTAATGAGGAGCCAAAACATTTAGCACACAGGTTTGTGGAAGCTAAAGTGGACTATCTGAGACGCTTTGGAGGGGACCAGTGAGTTGGTATAGTAGGGAATGTGATTTGTCGGGATGACAAATTCTTGGCTGAGGGGAGGATGTAAGCAGAGTCAGGATGAGCTCTATCCTGACATCTGGTGTGAATTATGGGGAATGTGGAAAGGAATTTTAGGTATTTGCACTGGCACAGCCACCCCATCTAGCATAGCCCATGGCAGCCTGGGATGGTTATTTTGACAGCTCTGGGATCCCCAATTTCTTTGTTATTGGGGCAGGAGGAATAAAGTCACCCTGATTATGTGAATGAGGAACTATGAGACTGCTTTATAACAGAGATGTCTCAATATCAATTAAGTAGCACTTGCCAAACAAGGGACATGGGTGCCAAAACCCATTGATATGAGAGGTTGGGGACTGATGTGTGTACCTGATGGTATGGGCCCCTTTTGAGGACCTGGAACACCAATTGCACATTCTCCTCTCTCCACTGTTGAAGAGTAGAGCTAATTTTAATTCCATTAGGAGTCCATCCAGAGGCTGCTGAGCTGAATTCATGTTGGGCCAATGGTGCACCAGCACGGGGGCTCACCTACTACAAGCTGAAATCACTAAGAGCGAAATCACTCAAAGAGCTAAGCTTACTGAGCTGAGATCACTGAGTGCTGTGTTAACTAGTTGGGAAGCCTGAAGATCTATCGCTAAGCGGCGAGCAGAGCAGAGCAGTTTTACAGCATGTTGGAGCAGCCCATGGAACAGTGAGCGGACTGGAGCGGTTTGCGGGGACAGCTGGAGTGGCTCACGGGTCGGCTGGAGGAGCGGCACAGCTGGTGTAGTGGAGCTGGTCCTGGTGAATGCTGCAGCAGAACTCCACGGAGAGGCAGAGCAGTTGGACCTGGCCCACGTAAGGTGCCCCTTAACACCCTGTGTGTGCCCCCCCTATTTCCACCCAGACTGGGGGGGTAAAACTCTGCAGATAAACTTTTGAACTCGGGGTGGCACTGACCACAGACTTTCGGGTTGTTGGACTTTGGGGTGATTGGACTTAAGACCCTAAGGGGGAAAGGACATTGCCAAATGTACTTGGAGGTGGGTTTTTGCTTATGGTTTGTGTTATAATCCTGTTTGTGGTGTTTCTCCAACGTGATGCGGCATTGTTTCCCTCCTTTATTAAAAGGATTTTGCTACACTCAGACTCCATGCTTGCAAGTGGGGAAGTATTGCCTCCTAGAGGCGCCCGGGGGGGTGGTATGTAATTGTCCCAGGTCACTGGGTGGGGGCTCGAGCCGGTTTTGCATTGTGTTATTGAAACGGAACCCCTGGATACTGAACCCAGCCCTTGTTGCTGCCAACTCAGAGGGGCAGAAGGGTTACACATGCAAGCAGTGTCTCCCCTAGCTACACTGCTATTTTTAGCAAAGTATTGTAGTGTCCTGTTTTCACTTCACTGCCAGACACTTTCTCTGCCACAGGGAGTTGTTGAAGCCTTCCTCTGCCTCAGAGGAAGACTCTGGCTTTGAGAAAAGGCTCTATCAAAGGGAGGCAGCAGGGAAAGGCTCCGGCAGCTCCCTTTTGCCAGAGACTTTCCCTGCTGCCTTCCCCTTGCTGGAGCCTTTCACTGCCATATGTAGCTACACACTGCAATGTGGATGCAGCCTCCTTTTCACCGGCATATAGCTACACATACCCCACATGCTGCTGCCAGCACAGACAAGGCCTCAGTGGGAAGCCTCCGGTTAAAGTGATGTGTTAAAATACAACTGGCCCTGTCTACATCAGAGTTTTAAAACATGTTAGTTAAAATGTATTTGTTGGTAAGTTTAAAAAACAAAACAAAACATCTTTTAACCTAGTGTAGACAGAATTAAAGAAACAAGGGTGCTCAGCACATTTCAGGACTGGGTCCTTGTAATGCTGCTTAATACTCATCACACCACTCTTGTATTTTAAACAGTAGAAGAGCTCTGCAGCCAAGACAGTTTCTTTGAATAAAGAGTCTGAGTCAGGAAGAGTCTTCTGGCATTACTTTCTGGTGGACATAGTGGTCACTTGGGATGAATTCTGCCCTTGATGTGTTTTCCTTTTCTTGCTTGTATGTGGTAATAAACAGTCATATGGACTTGGCTTGTGTTTTAGCTCAAAGGCCCTAAACAAACCCAGTGGTTTAGCCCTGATGTGGTTTCCCTAACTACCAGACATATTATTTTATGACAGGCTAACAACCCTAGTTACTGAAAATTCCAATTGACTAGCTGGGAAACTGGTTTAATGGATCAAAATACTTCAACTTCTCCATGGATCTGAACATGAAAGATGCTTTTATTTATTTATTTTACCACATCTTTACAATAAGAAAAGGACATTGTTATTTTAAATTCTACTTCCTGTATTTTCTGATGGCGTGACTGTAGTTAGTTATTAAACCACTAGAGGACAGTGTTTACATAGAAAAGTGTATACTTACAAACAGCTTGCTTAGGGTATGTCTACATCTACAATTTTGCAGCCCTGGTTGTTACAGCTGTATTAGTACAGCTGTATAGGGCCAGCGCTGCAGAGTGGTCACACTTACAGCAACCAGCGCTGCAAGTGGTGTTAGATGTGGCCACACTGCAGCGCTGTTGGGCGGCTTCAAGGGGGATTAGGGGAACGCGAGAGCAAACCGCGGGGAAGCAGGTCTCCTTCCCCGCGGTTTGCTCCAGTGTTCCCCGAACACCCCCCCACCCCCAAGCAGGTCTCCTTCCCCGCGGTTTGTTCTCGTGTTCCCCGAACCCCCGTGCAAGCAGGTCTCCTTCCCAGCGGTTTGCTCCGGTGTTTTTTGAACCCCCCTGCAAGCAGGTCTCCTTCCCAGCGGTTTGCTCCAGTGTTTTTTGAACCCCCGTGCAAGCAGATCTCCTTCCCCGCGGTGTGCTGTCGCGTTCCCCGAACCCCCCTGCAAACCGCGGGGAAGGAGATCTGCTTGCACGGGGGTTAGGGGAATGCGAGAGAAAACCGCGGGGAAGGAGACCTGCTTCCCCGCGGTTTGCTCTCGCGTTCCCCGAACCCCCCTGCAAACCGCGGGGAAGGAGACCTGCTTGATTACCAGAGAGGCTTCCTCTGGTATCCTGGGATACCTGTTTATTCCACGGAGGTCAAGAAAAACGCTGGTGAGTGTTTACACCTGATGACCAGCGCTGGATCACCAGCGCTGGATCCTCTACACCCGAGTTTCAACGGGTGTACGGCCAGCGCTGCAAACAGGGAGTTGCAGCGCTGGTGATGCCCTGCAGATGTGTACACCTCCTAAGTTGCAGCGCTATAACTCCCTCACCAGCGCTGCAACTTTGTGGTGTAGACAAGGCCTGAGTTACAAGTTTCAGAGTAGCAGTGGTGTTAGTCTGTAAGCCCACGTCCAGACTAACCCGCGGCATCGGCGGGTTAAAATCGATTGCTCGGGGATCGATATATCGCGTCTAGTCTGGACGCGATGTATCGATCCCCGAGCGCGCTTACATCGATTCCGGAACTCCATCAACCCGAACGGAGTTCCGGAATCGACATGGAGAGCCGCGGACATCGATGCCGCGCCGTCCAGACGGGTGAGTACCTCGATTTTAGAAATTCGACTTCAGCTACGTTATTCACGTAGCTGAAGTTGCGTATCTAAAATTGAGTTTAATACCCTAGTCTGGACGTGGCCTAAGGCAAAAAAGAACAAGAGTACTTGTGGCACCTTAGAGACTAACAAATTTATTTGAGCATAAGCTCTTCATCAAGATGCATAGAATGTATGTGTATATATATCTCCTTACTATATGTTCCATTCTGTAGCCCATGAAAGCTTATGCTCAAATAAATTTGTTAGTCTCTAAGGTGCCACAAGTACTCCTGTTCTTTTTGTTTAGTTACACTTAGACTTGGTTTGAAGCAGTTTCTAGCATTGATGATACGCTGCTAATGGAAATCCAACAGTATTTGGCCAACTGAAAGTTTATCACCTCACTTAAAAATCAGACTATTGTTTCTCATTGTCTGAAAACTTCTGGATGCATCATAATTAGGTCCTCTCATTTCAAGCAATTAGAAAAAGAAGAGGGGGTTCATAACATTGAAAGTACGTGGATATGTTTTCTGTTTATTGTTTTGAACTAGTTGTCTTCATAATACTAGTCCCACAAGATATGTGGACCATTATTCATTCAGGCTCACAAGAAAGTTTGCTAGCTTTTTTTCAGGGCTTGCATTGCAGATGCATCTATTTCTACTACTCTTATTATCTCATTTTGATAAATTTCTTCTGCACATTTACAGTTAATCTAGGAGAATGGTTTGGCCCTCTCAGTTCATTAGTCCTTCTATTCTGAGTATATCTCTTGATTCACTTCTTGCTTCTCTGCACCCATGCTGTGAATGAGAAGCAGTAAAGAGCTCTCTGAATAGTAAACATGTTTTAAACTTTGATAAAGACATTATTAAAACAAATCACAAGTACCCTACATGCATTTACTGTGTTACCAAAGTAAATGGAGATTTCTTTTCAGTATAGGCTCCTTAAGCCATTATGGGTTATACAAGGACAGAGACAAACTGCCAGCTAACTGAAAAGTAATACAAGTGTTAGCAGGGACAGCTTGGGGAATTACTCTTCCCCAGGAAGAAAAGTGGGAAGTGGAAGCAAAATGCTACCACTCCAATGTGGTAATATTTTTACACCTATTTTTCACTCACTTTGAACTTGTGTAAATGAGCATATGAGGTGCAGGGCAATGGTGAATCCAGTCCTAAGGCTTTAATCACTTAAAATCACTTGGCCACTTGCCACTAGGTCTTGTCTAGACTAGGATTTAAGGTGTGATATTAGCACACAATTGCTAACATGCTAACATGCTTCAAAAATCTGGTGTAGATAAGACCCTTATCTTTACAATGTGCTAGACTGGTGATTTAAAGCTTAGGAGGAGCTCCCATACTAACATCACATCTTTAAATCCTAGTCTAGAGAAGACCTTATTCAGCTACACATTTTTTTTCAGCTGCTTTTTCCTTGCCTGCTTTCAGTAATGAACTTCTGGAGATAGTAGAGACTCAAATGAGAGCCCCAAACACAGCTATCCAGTTTGAGCTGGGAGTTCCTTTGGGCACTGGTTTGATTACCTTTTTGACCTACAGCAGAAATCAAATTGCAGGCCAAATGACCCCAAAAGCAGTTAATTAAACCAAGAGTCTCCTTGGGAAGAGAAGATCCTCCACTAAGCAGGAAGACTTGCAAGTCTGTTGTCCTAGCAGCAGCAGCAATCTTTATGACACAATCAGAAAGTACCTCATCGAGACTCCCTACTATGCCATATCTCTGATTAATGCATGTACCTGAAACCACTAAAAATATAAAAAAAATCCTCATGTCTGATATAGCTCATCATTTCCCTACATTTTGCAAAGCAGATACCATCAAAATCAGCTAAGATACTTATCACTCAAGTTGGACATGACTTTTAGAAGCAGATGACTAAAATGGTTCATATTTGGCTGTAACACAAACTCTATTTAAAAAAATTCCTACTTAAGATATTTGCTTTTCTATGAGGCATCAGGAAGATAGAATTCTTAAAATAAAATATATATTGTTAAATTAAGAGTGTCCTTCGTTCACCATCCTCCCCAATAACACTAGGTGCTTAACAATAATTTTTTAATGACTTTCCCCTGCTTCCCCCTACTTCCAATGGTTTGGAAAACAATTGAAAATCCAGATGGACCAAAGCACTTGAAAAAGAATCAAGATCTCAGAACATTGGTGTGTTTAGAGGATCATTGATACACCAGATATCATGTTATCTAATATCAATAAGTTGTAGAGTTGTCGATTTTGGTTAGATGTATTCCTGGAGGTTTCATCACATGACATAATTTTAAATTAAACTTTAATTCTTGGAGACTCCAGGATAATCCTGGAGGGTTGGCAACCTTAAGAAGTTGGGTAGCTTGAATTACAAAGGACTCCACTTACACCAGATGCTTTTTGTCTAGACAAAATCCTTTCCCAAACCCAAACTGTATAGCTTGAGCTATCGTTTGTACAGACAATGGTATATTTAAAACCATTTAAAACTTATTTCCCTGATGTTTTCCAGCAGCCTCTGCTACTTCTCTTCCCTTCCCTGATGGTTCCACTGACTGAGCTTCTGTCTCACTTTTTGCTGCCTCCCTCTTCCCTGCCCAAAGAAACCCTCCACTAGTTTGAAAAAGACTAGATCCCACAACATCCACCTGCTTAGAATGGACAGTGTGTAAGATGAATAAATCACTACATTAGCCTAGTTTAAACAGCTTACCTTGCATGTTTAAACTGGTCATAGGGAGTTACACAAATTGGAGCATCTTTAAGACAGTTAATGTCCTTGAAGCACAAGCCACACTTCCATTGGTACTTATTGTCACCTGGATGGCATCCTGCCAGACAGTCTAGCTTGTTACGGTCTCTGAGATATACAGTATAACTTGTATGGAGTCAGGAGGGAGAACCCAGATCAGCACAAAAATAGCTCTTGAAAAAATTAAAGTTACTATTAAAAAAAACGACTTGACTTGACTTCTCACTTTCCTATAATACATATCAGCCTAGCATATAAATGCTTCCCAGATAAATTAAATTTGCACAGTGAGGTCTCTAGTGGACTCGAAGTTGTTTTCTGTGCTACTCTTCTCCCATCCCTAAATAAAGGCAGCTTTGCCTTATATGCATGTGTGCGTGTATCTATATCTTCAGCATTTATAACTGCTTTTTAATATATTTCCCTATTGTTTCCCTTAAGTGTACCAAACATCCACTGTCTTTTCATTTGAATCCCTGTTTAAAGCGTACATCTTCTGCAAAGTCTTCCAGCAATAAATTAGCATAGATAGAAAAGAAAAAAAGGATATTAGCACTGCTTTGTGGTTAGAACTTTTCCTGGCATATTGTGTCTGAATTGTAGTGTGGCTGAATTGTCCTGTCTGTCTGATTTACAACATAAACTACTTGAAGCAGACACCATGTCTTCCTTTTATGTCTGTGCAAGGCAGGGCATGCTAATTGCAATCATCAACAATAATACTAAATTATTCATTTTTATAGCACCTGTCACACACAATTGGAATGACATGTAAACTTCAAACTATTTTAACAGAATTGGGTCCAAGTGGACTAGACAAAAAAGTACTCACAAAGGGGAAGAAAAAACAAAGGGGTAAAAATGATCAAAGATGAGCTAACTAACATAGAAGGTCTTGCTCCAACTCCTGCAAGCAGCTGCTTATAACCAGGACGTAGTGTGGAGGAATTCCCCATTCCTCAGGAGTCAGGCAGCAAACAATAACACTGATCTACTAACCCATTGTGAGACTGGTACAACAAAGAATAATGCCAAAACTGATCTGGAGATTGCAGCCTCTTAAGGCTCTTAAGCTATCATGGGATAACAGGGAAGGTCCTCTCATGGATTGGTAACTGATTGAAAGACAGGAAACAAAGGGTAAGAATAAATGTTCAGTTTTCAGAATGGAGAGAGGTAAATAGTGGTGTCCCCCAGGGATCTGTACTGGACCTATCCCTATTTAACATATTCATAAACAATCTGGAGAAAGGGGTAAACAGTGAGGTAGCAAAATTTGCAGATGATACAAAACTACTCAAGATAGTTAAGTGCCAGGCAGACTGCGAAGTGCTACAAAAGGATCTCTCAAAACTGGGAGACTGGGCAGCAAAATGGCAGATAACATTCAATGTTGATAAATGCAAAGTAATGCACACTGGAAATCATAATCCCAACTAAAGATATAAAATGATGAGGTCTAAATTAGCTGTTACCATTTAAGAAAGATCTTGGAGTCATTGTGAATAGTTCTCTGAAATCCCCTCAATATGAAGTGGCAGTCAAAAAAGTGAACAGAATGTTAGGAATCATTAAGAAAACAATTGACAATAAGACAGAAAACATCATATTGGCACTATATAAATCCATGGTACGCCCACATCTTGAATACTGCATGCAGATGTGGTTGCCTCATCTCAAAAAAGATATATTGGAATTGGAAAAGGGCAACAAAAATGATTAGGGGCATGGAACTACTTCCATATGAGGAGAGATTAATGAGACTGGGATTTTTTAGCTTAGAAAAGAGAAAAGTGAGGGGGGCTATGATAGACATTTATAAAATCATGACTGGTGTGGAGAAAGTAAATAAGGAAATGTTATTTACTCCTTCTCATAACACAAAAACTAGGGGTCACCAAATGAAATTAATAGGCAGCAGATTTAAAACAAAAAAAAGGAAGTATTTTTTCACACAACGCACAGTCAACCTGTGTAACTCCTTGCCAGAGGATGTTGTGAAGGCCAAGACTATAACAGAGTTCAAAAAAGAACTAGATAAATTCAGGAAGGATAGGTCCATCAATGGCTATTAGACAGGATGGACAGGGATGGTGTCCCTAGCCTCTGTTTGCCAGAAGCTGGGAATGGGTGGCAGGGGATGGATCACTTGATGATTACCTGTTCTGTTAATTCCCTCTGGGGCACCTGGCATTGGCCACTATGGGAAGACAGGATACTGGGCTAGATGGACCTTTGGTCTGACCCAGTATGTCTGTTCTTATGGACCTCCTGGAAAGGCCTGACTTCCCTGATAATTGTATGCAGAATTACAAAACTGACATCTGGAAAGCCAAACACAGTCCGAAAACCAGGCCAAGGATATGTCCTTCTCTATGTGTGCTCTCTGTAACTACCTGAGTCACATTTACTGATACCAGTAATAATGAAGCATTATCCATATGGAGCTTGAAATCTCTCAGGATCAAATTTTCATGCAATCTGAACACTATCTTCTGGATTTCCATATGGCATTTTATGAAATAGTGAAACAGACTATACACCAAAAGATCCCTGAAAATAAGTTTATTACAGGATATACTGGAGATTTGTATGCTATTAACATACTGAAAAGAATGTTGTTCCTTGGTAGAAAATCTTGTGATTTTTTAGGATCAAGCTTTAGAACATTACAGTATTGAAAGAAATGATATATTGACCAATATATTCTGTTTGGTTTTTGTAAATAATGTATAGATATTTTTAATGGAGATTTATGAGAAATTCGTTATTGCACCACAACTAGAAATTCTTGCACTAAGACACTTCAATTAATAATGATAATTCCACAAGACAAAATGTAATGCCCTTGCTTTTGTGACAAGTTGACAAACTCACTTCTCAGAAGCTGCTTTTATTTTCTTTTTAATATTTATGTTAAGTCCTAGGAGACCCCCTGAATTAGTGTAATTCTATTACACCTTCTGGAAAAGTCTAGTAAGCGTCTCATTGGGAAGCACCGCTCTTAGGATCTGGTCCATATCAGCCCCGTTAGGGTTATAACACCGAATTACCATGCTTAGTTGTTCTTGGAATTTAACTGGGTCTTCCCTAATTTTTGGGAATTTATCGGCCAAATTATGCGACCAGGGGGCATGTACAGTTACCAGTCCTGCAGGTCCTGGTAGCTCTCGCAAGGGCAATACAAATTTTTTGTTTGGGGGGCTGTATTTTTCCTGTAAGTCTCGTGCTCGTTTTGCAAGATCCTGGTAATGGGACCAGGTATGGTGGGCAGGAGGCGAAATCAGGGAGGGTTGCCCTGTAGGTTGTAAAAGTGTTGATGTTACGATGCCTTCTATAAGAGATATCTTTTGGGATAGGCGCTGTAACTCCAATTCTCCCCCCAGGCTTTGACCTATAACACTTCCCACTATCATTTTGTCCACTTCCAAGGATAGCTCAGCAATTTCCTTTAGTTGTTGGGATGTTGAGCCCGAGCTTTTGGGCGACTCAGGGGTTGGGGATGAGTCCCCGGAGGTTTCTAGTGAGGAGGAATGGGACTGTTCCCCGTGAGACTGGGACGCAGCTGAAGATCCCCTCCCACCCCCCGGTCTGGGGGGCTGTCTTGGGATCCCGACTGGTTATACGGGGGAGGGGTGGGCCATTGTCTACTCTCTACGAACAGGTCAATTAAGTCGCTAGATGGAGCTGGAGGCAAAGGTTTTGGGGCTGGAGCCGTTGGGCACGGCCTTGAGGGATAAAGGGGGGTTGAGTTAGCTTTAGGTTGGCTCAACATGTCTTGGGCTATGACCAATTTTTCCTGGGTCTCTTTTAGTTTACCCTTTAGTTTTTCCTGGGTATCTTTAAGACTCTTGACTTGGGATTCGTGATGTCGCTTTTTCATCTCACTATACCATTCAAAAAATTCCTTATATTGATCCCCCTGCGCGCTGGTGGTAGCAAGAAGGGCACCCTGCAGGTACGCGACCCTATTAGGGTCAAAACTCCCTTCTAAGGGAAATTGCAATTTTGGATCATGCCTAGTATACCAATTCCAGTTGTTTAAGTATTTACACGTTAACGGACTATAATGTACATACATATATGCTGCAGGCATGCCTTTAGGCGGGACTGGGATGTCTTTGGATCTGACAGTTCCCATACTTACTTCAGCCAGCTCTTACTCAAGCCACACACACAAGGGAATGCTTACTAGGGTTGCCACGGTTCTATCACCAATGGCCTCGCTCCTGCCCTTGGCAGGGGAAGAAGGATAGGTTTCCGTGGACCAGAACCACGGCTGGAGACCTACAAGGGAAAAGAGGTGAAGGGGGGCGAGCCTCCTCATTGACTTTTACCCTAATGGAAAACCCGTGGTCCCCGCACGCCTCTTGTCAGCCCAGAGCACCAGCCTTCAAGCCAGTGGTGCCTCTGCAGCTATCGGATCGGCGGTGTGGTTTCCCAGGGCTCCCCTTCTCTCTGAGAAGGGAAGGGAGCTTATGGCTCTGGAGGGCAAAGAAAGGGACCCTGCGGTTCTTTACAAGACAATACTCGAAGAGCGGTCACAGGGTCATAGGTCATGGAAGGGGAAGGGAAAAAGGACGGGAAACATGCACGCACCTCATCTGGATAGCCACTTACCAAGGCCTCCCAGCTGGGAAGCTTCACAGTCTCTCCAAGCTCAGCTGTGGGGCTTGCTTTCGAGACACTCCCGGTCACGAGCTTTCACTTCGCAGGAGGCTCGGGGCGTCTTCCCACAGCTGTCACTCACACTGGCCGCTTGGCCCTCACACACACAGGCACGTTCTTGACACAGCTGTCAAGGCAAGAACCTCAAAACCCGGGTCCCCACCAATCCTGGTAGGAAGGGGACCCCCGATCAACTCCCAGGGCGTATGAGCCCAAGAGCGGATCAGGACTCACCGGACCGAAAGAAGCGCGGTCCGTGGGCTGCTGGCGATACCTTTAAGACCTTAAGACTATAAGAACCTTGGAAAGACCTTTAAGAACCTTGACAGATACCTTAAGACTTTAAGAACCTTAGAGAAAGGGCGTCAGGCCTGTCTGAAATAAAAAGTTTGATTCCAGCTTGTGACTTACCCCTAGCCGGAGCCTATGGGCTGGTCCCTCTCCAGACCCCAATAGAGATTTCAAAAGGTCTCTTACCTATTAGGTGGGCCTGGGGTGTGGGAGGAAGCCATCCGCGGTCCTTCGGTCCAGGGGAGTCATCTGTGGAATCCCGGACGAGCCCCCAAATTGTTGTGGAAAAGACCACCACCCATTCGATTTTGGTCAGACAGGTCGAGGCACCTTTATTGATAAAACAAGAGTACAAGAATGCATACAGGGAGAGACAGAAAATCCCATGCAAGAGAGAAACTGCTCTGTCCCTTACAAATTTCACCCAGCTTATAAAGGCTAAAACCGCAAAACGTCATATTGATTACACAAGTTATTTGCTTATTTTGGTAGTTAATATTGCAGATCAGCAGGTTATTTACTGTAAATTCAGCTTGGGGTATTTCCAGTTAGGGGCTTTTGCAATTACATTGTCTTATGACTTCTTGATCGCGAATACATATTGCACAAGCTATTGGCATATTGCATAGGTCACACATTTTGGCAGTGATTAAGGTAGTCACTTGACAATGCCACCTGGCAATTTTCTGTAAGCAAGCAGTCTTATTATGCTATATTTTGCTTAAAGCCAAACTGGCAGGAAAAGACCCCTGGTCCCTCCCTGCCCAGTTCCTCTTTTGTCGGTATACTATACCCTATTTCTTAATATTTTGTTTCCTCCCCACCCAGAGCGAGACATTACTGATAAGCAAGTTAGGCCTGGATATATGGGCCTATAAACCAATAAAGCTAAAAGCATTTATAATTATTACAATATTATATTAAAATTACAGAGACTTATATCAATGTCAGGGATCTGCAGCCGGGACTGATTTGCTTTATTATTTCAATCAGGGTCCCGCTGCAGTATCTGTGGCAGTGACAGCAAATTCTTAAAGGACACTGGTTAAACAAGATTTTATGAGAACAAAAGTTTACAAGTATTTAATTATATTTGAACCGTAGATGCCCATATTACTGTTGGGGACCTACCACTAGGGTACTTGATCGTACATGGTCTTCAATCAGAACCCTAGGGCAGGAGCCACACCAGTGACAGCAAGATTTTACAGGCAGTGGCTTAAACAGAAAGCTACAAGCATTCAATTATATATCAGGACTACAGATGCCCGTATCACTGTTGGGAACCCTCCACAAGAGTACTGTTTGTGCATTATTTCCCGACCAGAACCCTATGGCGGGGTCCACACCAGTAACAGCAAACCTTTAGAGGCAGTGGCTAAGCAAGGCCTGACCTGGCTGGCACTAAAGCTACATATAAAGGGTGGGCGGTTATAATTCCTTACAACCTTTTGCCTAAATGACAAATCATTGTAGTGGAAAAAATGCTGGAAAAAGAAGTATAATTTTTTCTATGCATTTTCTTCTGTCTGACATAAAATATTATTTATGATTATTTGTTGAGTGCCTGCAATGTGCTCAGTGTTGTACAGAAAAAGAGGAGACACAGATCCTTCCTTCAAGTTTATAATGAGTGTGTAAACAGGCAATCTCGTTAGCTACTCATGGATTGGATCTTGAAAGGTGCTGAGCACTTTGGGACTGAATGCTAGGGGCTGAGAACTAGGAGCAAAAAGTGGAAACATACTGCACAGGTCAGCCAGGACATTTCAAGAGTAGGGGGCCAGCAGGAAAAAAGGCAGAAAGTGGAAGAAGGAAGTGAGGGTGGCATGTAAATTGAGGTCTGATCCAAAGGCTGCTGAGATGAGAGTCTTTCAGTTGATCTCAGTGGGCTTTGGATCAAGCTCCTAATAGTTCGTGTTCAAAATTTTCTCAGCTAGTTGATCAAAGCCAAAAAATCAAGTTGTTCAGAATGTGTTCTTCTAGGCAGCCAATTTGATATGGATTTAAAAGTTTAGCATTATTATTGAGCAGTTTCATTTTATTCAGGAATGTCTTATAATTCCTGGCTGGGATATTAAAGAATGCTACATACACCAAGACATTTTTTAGACCACAGACCCCATGTTTCCATACCATGAATTTTTGGGGTTATTTCCTTTACCTTTGTATCAGTTATTGCTATGAATTCCTTGATGCAGCCCTTGTGTTTGTGCTATAATTCTAAACCTCTGCCCAATGTGAATAGATTTTTTTTTCATATTAGATTCCAGTAGACAGAGCTATTGGAGCTGATTTATTGGTATTATTCATTATTATTAATTTGAGCATGCTCCAAAAAACTTACCATCTATTTCAAACACAAATACTACAGAAAAGACCCAAAGAGGAGTTGTTGATGTAAGAATCTGGCAGTATTCATTTTGTAAAAATGCTTTGCAGAAAAAGTTTTCTTTGAGGAGGACTTTGAAGCAAGAGAATGAAGTTGTTTGGTACATGAGATGAGTGAGGATATTTCAAGGATGAAGGGCAGCATGGAAGAAGGAGTAGGTGAGAGACAAAGGCATCAGAGCCTTCCCAAAAGTGGGAAGGCCAGGAACCAAGGGACTCCGCCCTGAGGTCCTGCCCCCACCCTCGAGGCCCTGCCCTTGCCCCTCCTCTTCCCCTGAGGCCCCGCTCCCTAGCTAAATTCAGAAGCTAGCATGGCCTTGTGGACCCTCCACCTCTACTTGCCCTGGGCCTGGCAGGTAGCCTAGGGGGTGGGGACAAGGGCCAGGGCGGGGCTGCTCTCAAATTCAGGCCGCCCAAACCGCAGGTTAGTGGAGGTTCTACATGGCTCCTACAACTGATTGAGCTCCCTGACTAGGCTCCACGCTGTCCTGGCTGGGGGGTGATCTTGGGGGGAAGAGAAGGGCAAGGGGATGTGGTCTGCCCCATGAAAAGTGATGGGCAAGGCCCGTGCGCTTTCAAAAAGTGGGAGGGTTATGGCCCCCTTTGTCCATCCAGTTCTGGTGCCACTGGTGAGAGAAGAACACAAAGAGGGGAGGTAAGAGGGAACAGGGCCAGATTTAGGGGTGGCCGACCCAGGTGACCACCTGGGGTGCTGGGCTTGTGGGGGCACTGGGCTTGAGGATGCTCTTTTTATTGTTAGTGATAAAATAGAATGTTTGAAGTAAACTATTTCAGGTATTCCATTATGTGGATTCATTTTTAACTAACCTCCTAAAATGTTATGCACCTTTGTAGAATCTTGTGGAACCTTCCAAACTTTCTGAGAACTACATTTTCCTGGAACCTCCTAGAATGTCCTTGTAGGTATATAAGGGGTGGGGTGTCTCCAGTCTGTCAGTGAGATATAAGAAAAAAGTGAAGTGAAGTGAGAGCCCAGCTGCGATATTGTGAACTATGTTTTATTGTGTAAGTGTACTTACGTTTTAAGACTTGAAGAGTGTAAGTAGTGACTAATAAAGAACATATTTAATGATGTCATGTGTGAGCACTTACATTGATTAGTTTGTAAAGAAGCTATGGACCATTACTTCAGCAAAACAATTCAAAATAAATTGATTAACCTTATGGCATGGAAGGTGCTTGATAACATATTGATGCGCTTGACAAAGTGAAGTACTATGCCTTAATAATGGACTGCACTCCCGACATTAGTCACAATGAAAAGATGTCATTTACAGTAAGGTTTGTTGATGACAAGGATGGCTGTATCCAAGTAAAGGAACACTATCTGTTTCTGGTCTGTGGATGACAATACTGAAAGAAGAATAAGCATAAAAAAGCATAAGAGAACTGTTTATAAACCTTTTGAATGACAATAAAATAAAGATTCAGGACTCCTGTAGCCAAGGCTACAACAACCTTGTGAACATAAAGGGAAGAAACAGTGGCATCCAGGCAGGGTTCCTTGCACTGAATCCAAGAGCTTTCTTCATGCTTTGTGGCTGTCATTACCTCAACCTGGTTGTGTCAGATGCAGCGTCATCTTCTTTAGATTCACTATCTCACTTTAGAGTACTGCAAAGGAGGTATGTCATGTTTTCAGCATAAATTCTTAGGTGGAAGATCCTCACGGACAATGTTACAATTCTGACTGTGAAACTGCTAAATGAAACTCGCTGGGGGAGCCACATTGATAGTGTAAGGCCAGTGAGGTACCAAATGACTGAGATTTATGATGCCCTGATCGAACTGGAGCAGCCGAGTAAAGCCAAGGCTGGAATCTGACATGAGGCGCAAAGCCTGGCAAACCAGGTCACAGACTTCAAATTTTTGGTCTTAACTGTGGTTAGACGCAAAATCCTGTTCCAAGTAAACATTGTAAGCAAGGCATTGCAAACTCAGTGGATGGACATCGCAACCACTGCTACTTTGATGAAAAGCTACCTTGATTTTGTTGTGGCTACACAGACAACAGATTTGAAGATGCCTTCACTGCTGCCAAAGAAATGGTGGAAAACTTAGGAGTTGAGCCTGTCTTCAAGGAAACTCATATTCATTAGAAGAAGAGACAATTTGGTTATGAGAGCAGAGATGAGGTGATGGGAAGCTTGGAATTAAAATTCAAGAAGGGTGTTTTTTGCTCTCTCGTTGACATTGCTTGAGTATCCATCGAAGAAAGGTTTGGACAAATGATAAAGACCTTGAATTGGACAACATCCATCCATCACATTTGGCAACACGGGAAACACTCTCCACTCCAAGTTCTCCAATTAATTAACAATGCAGAGCTGAAGAATATTTTTCCTAATGTGTGGATAGCTTTGAGGATTCTGCTCACACTGCCGGTCACAGTTCTGAGTGGTGAGCACAGCTTATCGAAGCTCAGGCTCATTAAAATATATCTTTGATTGATGATGGCTGATGAGAGACTGACATTGCTTGTTATTTTATGGCTTGAAAATGCCATTGGCCAATCTATGGATCTTTCTGATGCTGTGATTCAGTTTGTGAGGGCAAAGGCGAGAAAAGTGATCTTTTGAACTAAGGGACAAGAGTTAACATTCTTAGGCTGTCACCTACTGTAACACTATTTAATAGTGGTCCACCCATATTGGTGGACAGTTCAATTTCTTGATCTTAGCACATTTCAGTTACTCTTAAAATTAAGAAGTTTCTATAAGCTTAATGGAAACAACTTTTATATTTGCTTATAAATGGCATGGCTAAATACAGATTTACAGATCATAGCATGCAAATTTATCATCTTATATAACAGAGATAAATCATGCATGCAAACTGTACATCAAAATCCTGAAATGGGCTCAAATGCAATAAAAAAATAAGATATTCAAAAGTTTAACAAATGGGGGGAGTGCACCGAAGATGCTCCTTGCCTGAGGCGCCATTTTGTCTAGGGCCACCGGCCCTAAGAAGAAAGATTCAGCTGAGCAAAAGGGAGTAGCGGGGGGGAGGGCGAGAAAGTGAGGCAGGAATGAGAACTGAGGTTTAGACAGGGTCAGAATTACATAGGGCCTCGAAGATGTGGATGAGGGCCTTGAACTTGCCATGCAAGGTGAGTGGCAGCCAGTGAAAGGATTCAAAGAGAAGGTAAGAACAGAGAGAGAGGATCCTATCCCAAACATCCTGGGCAAGTCTGCCCCTGGATGAAAGACTCCAAAGGAAAATCCACAATGCTGCAGGAAGTGATGATTCCTTCTCAATCAATACTGTCCCAGTGGATCTATATGATGTTAGGTTGGTTAATGATGAACATACGTTCCAGACCACTTGCTGCCACTGGAAATCCCCTAGCTGTTTTCAGAAAAGTAACGGTGTCAGTTTTGTTGTCTGGGCAATTTCTATTTTGGGCAATGAGATTCTGCCTACCTTAGTTCCTCCTGGTGTTGCAACTGGTGTTCTTGTCTTCCTGTCCTAAATTGTTGTGTAGAATTACTATTGGTTGTTAAATTGCTGCCATGTTCTTCACTAGAGGTGACGCTTACGTGGAAAAACTGTCAAGAAAGAAAGAAAGAAAGAAAATACTGTGAAGTATCATATATATATTAAAATAGAAAAAAGATAGGGGAAAAATGTAAGAAAAGCATGGAACAGGCAGGCATTAAATATAAATACTTTTAAACAAGTAGGAAAAGCCTAGGCCTAAAATAATATAACTAGGCCATGAATAAATATATTAGTAAAAATAGGAAAAATCTATGGCTAAATTTATATTAAAATAAAAATAAAGTTGGTTGATGGGGAAGGGTAAGACGGGGAGTGTGTAATTGACAAGCCATTTGCCTACTGTCATCCTGACCACTTTGCTGGTATGTTGTATCCCTTTCCTCCACCCTTCATCTGCTTTTTATTTTTGAAAGATTGTAAGCTCTCCAGGCCAAAGCTGATGTATGTATAGCACCTTGGGGCCACGGTCCCCATTTTGGTGCTGCTGCAATACAAATAACAACAATAATGCTCATCATTCTGGGCTATTTGTGCTCAGGGTCTCTTGTTTGTCTCTCTGCGGTTGGAAATATCCATTTTATGGCAGCCGATGAGATTCCTTAAAAGTCAATTAAACACAAAAAATGGAAAATCCAGCCGTGTCCTTGTGTAAATTATGACTAAAGCGTGTGTCATTGATAAACTTTGCTATCGGGGCTTTCTATTACATTTTATTTATATCAACTTCAAGCCTGTAAGAATGTTTTGGCTGCTTTTCAAAACATGAATGCCTAGCATATGTGGATTCACTGAAAGGGAAATTAGTCACTCCTATTAGCTCAGAGTATCCAATCACTTTAAAATCCCTGCAACATCAATATGCCTCAGCATGAAACAAACTCTCTTGTGGCTTTCTTGTTTGCAACATTCTTTTAATACAATTGTCTCTCTATCTAGGGAAGTATAGATCTTCTACTGAAGTATAAATAGCATATAGGTGCACAACTTGTTCTTTTGGAAGAGTTGGGATGATACCACAGTCTTGAAATTAACCCAGGGCTTGTGTTTTGCGTTGTCTCATAATGCTTATTCCTAATACAATTATTCATGTTGTCCTAGCTTGAGGAGTCATGTGACCAAGATAAAGGCTCACAGTCATTCTTTTTAAATGCCGAACAAGGAATCCTATTAGAATAAGGAAAAAAGTATTAGCCCTAAAGCTATTGTGTTTCTCTCTCTGGCCTGGTCTACATACAGAGTTAGGTTGTAGGAAGCCGCCTTAAGTCAACCTGTTAATGTATGTGTCTACACTAATGGGTCCTTTATGTTGACCTAAGTCGCCTCTGATGTTGACTTCTGTAATCCACCTCTGCAAGAGGCTTAGTGTTTAGTTCGATTTTCATGAGCTGACTGCAAGGTAGTGCAGATGCAGCGTTGTGTAATTTGACTTAATTGACCTCCAGGTGGTTTCCTACAATGCTCATCTGTGACTGCTCAGGAGATCATTCTCAACTCTGCTGCACTGCAGCCAGGTACACAGGAAACAGCCCCTCCCCTGCTAAAGCCTCAGGAACTTTTGATTTCCCTTTTCTTGTCTGATCAGCATTGGGAGCATGCCAGCTGAGCACAGCAGATAATGGAGACTACACACCTCAAACGCTCTCCAGCCTGGTCTGCACAGGAGGTGGTGTATCTCATCACTGTGTGGGGAGAAGAGTTTGTGCAGGCAGAGCTCCAATCCAGCAAAAGAAATGCTGATACCTATGCAAAGATCACTTGTGGAATGGGGCTACACGAGGGAAAATAAAAGAACTTCGCCAAGCGTACCGGAAGGCAAGGGAGGCAAACAGTCATTCTGGTGCTGAACTCCACTCATGCCGGTTCTACAAAGAGCTGCCTGTGATTCTTGAGAGTGACCCTAGCAATACCCCCACAAGCAACGTGGATATTTCAGCGGTGTGTGAGTCTAGGGACAACATGGAGGATGATATGGTGGATGAGGAAGAGGAAGAGGAGGAGAATGGGAGATAGGCAAGCAGTGGATCCAATCTCTCCAAGAGACAGGAAATATTTTTAACCGTGGATCCTGGCGGGTCGCAGGATATCATGGTGACCGACTGTGATGCCGAGGAAGACACCTCTGGTGAGTATACCATTACAACTGAAAGTCCAGTTAAACTTTAGTGGGCACACACATTTGGTGGTATTTCATGTTTACGGTGAAGAAAAAGCTGTAGTTCTCTGCTTACAAGAGGGCACTCCAGCTATGCAGATGGCCCCTGGAAAAGACTCTTTATGTGAATGGGGATAGCATGGGATCCTCCATGGATATCTCTAGGAAACTTTCATGGAGGTACTCTTCAGTCCTTGCAGTCCTTCTGGGCAGGGCAGTCTTATTTCTTCCACCATGATAGGACACTTTCCCATGCAACTCCTGAATTAATTCTGCTGGCATCATTGCAGTACACAGCCTAGCAGCATGAGGACTGGGCCTATACCCAGATGCTTGCAACATCTCTTTCCTTTCTGCCTCTGTTACCCTCAGGAGACTGATATCACATAGGGTCTCCTAGGGGAAATGGGAGAAGTTCTCTTACATGGAAAAAAGGGCATGTAGACCCCTCCAACCCCCCACATTCTGGATCGCCAAACCACGCAGCTGCTAATGTGCCTTTACTGTGCTCGGCGTGGATTGGCAAGTAGTTTAATGTGGCTGATGGGGGACTGGGGTCCCACTTGTGAGATTCCGCAATATGAGAGTAAAAACGCTTCCCCACACACACCCTGTTGGTAAACAGCTTCCCGTGGTGCTATCGAGAAGGGCCATTGTTCGACTATCTACCTGTGCTCCCAACATGAGCCTGCCATAAACTTCACAGTGTGGTCACCCATGACCGGGGAGAGGGAAGAGGCGCTACTCACCATGGCTGGAGCAACAGAGTGGCGCAGTGAATGGTAACAGATTCTGATTATGTTATGGCTTGCACCTAGTGCAATAAGGGTGTGGGTTTTTTTATGAAAATGGTCTTGCTGTGGAAACTTTTTATTCATGTACAAAGGTTCCTTTATTTTTTTCCCTGACTGACAGCTGGAAATGTGCCCTTCAATGTGTCATCAACACCTGAAAGCCGACTTTCGGTGATTAGAAGGAGGAGAAAGAGAATGAGGAAGGACGTGGTCACCAAGATAATGAATGCCTCCAGGACAGCTGAAACAGAGCTAAGAGTGTGGATGATTTCACTGACTGAGACGTTAGACATGGACATGGAGAGCAGGAAAGCTTCCAATGAGCAAGAGCATGTGGCACAGCATGAGATGCTTTGGATTATGAGGGACCAAACAGACATGTTGAGGCATCTGATTGAACTACAGGAACAGAAGCAGGACGGTAGAGTCCCTCTTCAGCCCCTGGTGGACAGCCAGCCAGCATTGCCTGGCACAGAATCACCCTCCCCCATACATTTCATGAGGTGTGGGCTTAAGTCCATTATCCTAATGTAATAAGGTTTAAGATTTAGACTGTGTGCTTAGCTTTTATTTTCTTTGGTAACTATCTCTGACCTTATATGCCTACCATATCACTTAAAATCTGTCTTTCTGTAGTTAATACATTTGTTTTATATTTGACCTAAAACAGTGTGACATACTTGGGAAATCTCAGCTCAGGTTACAAAGGCTAATGTATGTCCTCTCCACATTGAGGGAGGGGCGGACTGTGTGATAAACTTATACTGGTCAGGCTTCTTACCGAGGAAAGATGGTATAGCGCTGGAGGGCAAGCCTGGAGAGCTGGGGGGAATTGGCTGGTGCCTTTCTCTGTGTGATTTGTGAATGGATCTGGGAGTCATACAATCTAGCTGGCTGTGAGGCTCCACATTCGGTTATGCTGAGTGATAACAGCACCTGGAGGGGTTTGCTGCTTGTCACTAGCAAAGCATTGTGAGAGACAGCCCAGGCTGGAGAGTTAAAGAAGCACAGCAGTACCCCAGTTCCAGGTTGTACTCTGGGAACATCTGCCAACATCACAAACATCTGCCTCCAGATGGTGTTCCCTAAGCCACAATGACATTCTGTAAAGTCCTTTCAGATGTGATAATGGTCTATTATCGGATCAGTACATTGTTCCGTTTTCCCCTGTTTTAGCCAGAATTGTTTTGCAGTAAGTTTACAGAAAGTGAGAGAAATTATATTGCACAAGATTATGGGGAGAAAAAGTTCCCAGTGGATGTGGTAATGTTGTGTTTGCTGCTGCAAGCAGACAGCTGGATAATTTCAGCAACAGGTTTATCTGCCTGCTGTGGGTCTCACTTTGAAGTGGGCTGAGCAGGAATGCAGAAGCCCAACAACGTGGAACTTCTGGTTCAGATCAGATTTTGTGTCTAAACTTTGTGACTCAGGCCCATTACTCAATAACATTGATTAATGAATATTTCTAAGGAATTTGTAGCTGCAAAGCATCATAGAACTGCTGAAGACTCAATCCTTGTTCTAAGGTGGAGGAGAATCTTCCTCCTTGTGCCCCTTGCCCAAGGGCCATCACAATTGCAATCCCTGCCCTCCTGCACATTTAATGATTGCTCCTTCTAATGTGTCCTAAGCACATTAACCATCCAATAGAGGCCAGGGAGAGCAGAGCCATGCCCTTTGATGTGCACAGTGTCTCTGACTGCTAGCCTGACTCTCTTGCATTCAAGAAGTGCAAGCACCAGCTACCTGTTGTCCACTGAACTGGTGTAGAAGGGCAAGAAAGGGCTTCCTACATCCACGTGCTTCCTCTTTGAACACCCACGTAGGGCATGTTTGAGCTAGCACTCATGCTTCTACCTCAATACAACACAGTGACCTGTTTAAAGCTTATACGTCACCCTACCACTATCTTCTCCTCTCATCCATGTATGTCACTCCCATTAACTGCAAGGAAGATACGCTTGTGAAATTCATATACATCTAAATCCTAAAATATGCAAATTAACCTTTTTTTTTAACATGTCAGTTCCATGCTGGTGAAAGGTACTGTGTTCACAGCTGAAAACCCTGGAGTCCTCTGATTAGTCACAGCCTGGGTCCAACGCAGGTTGTGGCAGTGTAAGCTTCTTCTCACAGTCCAGCTGAATTGTCTCATCCCTTACCTAGAGGAACCAGCTCTAAGCTGTTCAGTCCCCATGTCTGGTCTATGCTGAGACTGACAAAATGGTGTCATTTTTCATTGCTGGTGTTTGTGATGTGGACTTTGGGAAATGAACTGATACCACTTACTCATTTCACTTGTATAGGCCATAAATAATATGCATGTACCATTTTTAAGTGAGTGCTGTGTCACTTCTCTGTGTACTATCTCTTTATTCAGGGCCAGACTCTGGCTAATTCTTATATGGCTGCACAGTGTGGGCAGGAAGGAAATAAGGAGTCTCTGCTTTCCACCTCCTTCTCTGTATAAAGAACAAGAGTACTTGTGGCACCTTAGAGACTAACAAATTTATTTGCGCATAAGCTTTCGTGGGCTACAGCCCACTTCATCGGATGCATGCAGTGGAAAATACAGTAGGAAGATATATATATATATATACACACAGAGAACATGAAACAATGGGTGTTACCATACACACTATAAGGAGAGTGATCAGTTAAGGTGAATTATCAGCAGGAGAGAAAAAGAACTGTTTGTAGTGGTAATGAAAATGGCCCATTTCCATCCACTCCCAGTCTTTATTCAAGCCTAATTAAATGGTGTCCAATCTGCAAATTAATTCCAATTCAGCAGTCTCTCGTTGGAGTCTGTTTTTGAAGTTTTTTTTGTTGTAATTCTGGCCAGAATCACTGCCCCTGTGGTAGTGGAGTACAGGGCTGGCTAACAAGATGCAACTCCTCAGAAACAGCTCACCTGAATGGGGCAACAAAAGGTAGAGAATTGGTGCAGCTATGGCCCCATCTCCTTCTGCTGACCAGCTGCGTAGTAGGGGAGGATACTGCACCTTTTGAAGGGATGTCACTGTTTGTACTTCCTGTATTGGTAGTAGACAGGTGCCAGCTCTTGCCAAGGCTATACATGTCAGCTGAGCACTGACACATTCATAGCTGGAAGCCAGACCAGCTCACCAAAACAATTGTTCAATATCGGCGTTAGGCTTGTGAAGAGGTGTTTAGTCTCTATAAAATGCTTGTAAATTGCTGCTTGCATCAATCTTACTTGTAATGTCCGTATCCCATGCTATAAGGTAATATGGAAGTTTTGTTTTATAACTGTAAAAATATCTGCTCTGAACTTGTGAGCCCAGGCGTCAGGAGTGATTTCGCCTCCCATCAAGATTATAAAAACTAAGTGGGCCATTGTGAAGCATCACACTACAAAAACCGGGTTAACAGATCTCTCTCACCCATGACGGTGCTATGTGCAAGGAAGCTCATCCCATCAGCTTGAATTCTGAAAGAAGGAAATAAAGACAGCTGCCATGAAATTCTTCATCTCCCTCTCACAGGGCTGGAGCTAGGAAACAAAAGCAGAGTGCCTCAGGGTCAACCTGGGTTAGCGCTAAGAGAAATTTAGAGCTGATTGTTTACTACAAACTCTGTAGCCTTTTGGAACCATAGATTGTTATTCATTTGTGTATATATGCTGGCTGCTGTAACCTGTAAAAAACTGTCTCATTTCTTTTTCCTCATTAATAAATCCTTAATTAATTTAGTATAGGATTGGCTACAAGCATTGTCTTTGGTGAGCTCTGAGGTACAGACTGCTCTGGGGTAAGTGACTGGTCTCTTGGGACGGGAAGCAACCTGAATACTTTGTGATCTTTGGTAAACTTGACAATTTATCACTAAGTCCAGCTTCCCTGGGTACCAAAATAGACTGGAGTGCCTAAGGGGACTGTCTGTGACTGTCTGGTAAGACTGTTATGGTGCTTGAGGAGTTCACATTGGTTACTGGGTTGGTGAAATCTAATGATAGAACACACCCCCAATTTGGGATGTCTGCCCTGCTTTGACATTCTGCCCTGAGGTTGGCACACATGGTCATGGACCACTTCAGTGTGACACTTCCCACTCCACCACAGTTTAGGTCTGCATTCCCCCTTACCATGGGCAATGTGCTCTAGCACAAAGTAGCCCACCACCATTGGTGCCAGACTAGTGACAAAACAATCACTTATCTAGCAAATGCTAGAATCACAGCCAGTTGTTACATGCATTGAACTGCTTTCGTAACTGAGACAATCCTGTTCTAAGGAGCTTTTGGGCTCCAGTTGATTCCTATACTAATTTGGCATGCTATATTGACTGTGGAATTAGGAGCAGATTTACCAGTCTTTTAAGTAAAGTTTTGTATATAGAACAACTGAAAACCACATTGATTTTTTAACGTATAAACTATTCCTGCCATTGTACTAGAGTCTGATCACTGTATAAATAAAGCCAAAACAAAGACTCGACAGTGACTCCACCCTGTGGTTGATGTATTTTTTGTCTAAGTTTGTCTTCTCAGACTGTAATTACCTCAGAGCAGAGCATGGCCCTGATTTTGACTGCACATCAGTTTGACTCCTACTTTCATGGAGTCACTTTAGATATGCACTGATGTGAGAGGAAAAAAATATCAGGCTTAGTATCTTATGTGGTATTCTGTACAGCACTGAACACACTGTGAACACTTAACGATTAAACAACAGTATTGTTATTTTGTTTAATGAATCCCATTGGCCACAAAGTCTGTGTTATTCCTTAGTTAATAGCCAAAGAATTAGTTAAATCCATGGTTCAGATCCTTCACTCGTTTTCTTCATTCCTTTTTTAGCTAAATACACTTTAATATTAGTTAGGGCCTGATCCTGCAAGGTGCTTTGTATGCAGCAGGCTCTTGGGAGCTGCTGACACAACTCTCCCTGAGGTCAGTGGGAATGGAGGGCACTCAGCACCCTCTAGGAGCATTCAGCAGGTTGCAAGTTGAAATTCATCCGTTTGCATAAGGCCATTACAAGACCTAGGCGCTACTCAAGCTAAACACTCACAATACTGTTTAAGTGGGATGTGCAGAGCTGATGAGAGGAGGGACAGGGGAGACAATTGTATTGGGCCCCGGAACTGAACAGGGCCCCCAAACCATCTGTAACTGTGGTGAAATGGGAGGAGGTGGGTCCCTAGAGAACATGATGTACTAGGGCCCCAAATTTCTCTCAACAGGCCTGGGGACTTGAGTGTCCTTGTGCTGGCCCTCTGCATAGAATATCATTCCTCATGCCTATGGCACACACGCAGCACTACTTGGAGGAACAGGAGCACTGGAAGAGATTTAGAAATTGCTAAACTGGTTTGTCCAGCCTCTTACACCATGAACACTCATTTTCACTCGCTATTTATTTATACAGAGCACTAGAAATATTCCTGGCTTTTTGTCTTGTTTCGCAAGCCATATATTGTTTCAGTGTTTATCTTGGTTAGCTTGATTACAGGGTAAGCAGTTCAGTAGCCCCCAAAGTAGAAGGAAACCAGCAAATCAAAACACGTATCAGTATCCTTGACCATGGTGCCAACTTTTGCATAGTTGTGGAAAATGCAATACACATGCTTTTGTTGCTTGTGATGGTAAATGAAGAAAAAACATACTACTATATAATTTCAATATACTGTATCCACAAAGTTGAAGCAACCACAAGTGATCCTGTACAGATAGTTTTCTCTTGCCAGTGAGCTGTGCGCTCGGCCCAGTTTCTCTTAAACTATCGTAACTATACTCTAAAACATACAACTGCAGTAAGACTTGAAGACTTAAATAGGTTTGCAATTGCAGTGTTTTCCCCACCATCATGGACTTCATTCAAGGTCTGGTCTGGATAAAAGAGTTGCTCTGCTTGAATTGTTTTATTTTTAGCCTCTTCTCATATATGAAGCGCCAAATTCTGCATGTACTCTGAGACTCAGTAATAATGTCTGCTAAATAAGTAAAGAACTTCTAATGACATTTCAGTGAAACATTCTGCCTGGCATACTTTCTCCCTTATTCAAAATTGTTAACCCACACAGCAAGAGAGTTGATTTAAACTAATAAGACAAAACTGGGATTTTCATCCACTTATTTCCTTTCAAAACTTCCAGGGTTTGGATAAAATGGGATCTAGATTTGAACTACCTCACATTTATTTTGGTTTTGGAAAACTAAATCCCCAGCTGATGAAACTTAAAAGCTCCAAACCAACCCACAGTTTTATCCTTTTCTGTTTCATATAGTGTTGGGATTCACTCCAAGACCTTTCCATTTGGCTTATCCAGAACGCCTCATCCAGTTCTGGAAGAACGCTTCATCCAGTTTTCTGGGATCCATAAAACCTCAGTTCAACTCCAAATCATCACTCAGGTTACTTTATTAGGCATGTAACAGCTCCTTGCTCATGCTGGCCAGGTCCAGGCTTCTACCACAATTTCTATTCACATCACACACTACGCAGTTTGTATACATCTTTCTTAACTACTTATATCTATACTTCTTGCATGTAAGGGCCAATCACTTTGCAGGCAAATTTATCAGTTCAGGGTGTTTCTGCCTATTTTGTTTACTATATACATACCTACAATACCTGAGATAGTTTCTGCCTCCCTTGTTTCAGGCCTGGTCTACACTATGTGTTTAAACCGAATTTAGCAGCGTTAAACCGATTTAAGTCTGCACCCGTCCACACAATGATGCCCTTTATATCGATATAAAGGGCTCTTTAAACTAGTTTCTGTACTCCTCCCCAATGAGAGGAGTAGCGTTGAAATTGGTATTGCCATGTCGGATTAGGGTTAGTGTGGCCACAAATCGACGGTATTGGCCTCCGGGCAGTATCCCACAGTGCACCATTGTGACCGCTCTGGAAAGCAATCTGAACTCGGATGCACTGGCCAGGTAGACAGGAAAAGCCCCGCGAACTTTTGAATTTCATTTCCTGTTTGCCTGTGAAGTTCCGATCAGCACGGGTGGTGATGCAGTCCCAAATCCAAAGAGAGTTCCAGCATGGACTGTACGGGAGATACTGGATCTGATCGCTGTATGGGGAGACAAATCTGTTCTATCACAGCTCCGTTACAGAAGACGAAATGACAAAGCATTTGAAAAAAATCTCCAGGCTATGATAGACAGAGGCCACAGCACAGTGCTGTGTGACAAGTGTAACGGAAAGCCAAAGAATCAAATGGACGCTCATAGAGGGAGGGAGGGGGTACTGAGGACTCCAGCTATCCCACAGTCCCTGCAGTCTCAGAAAAGCATTTGCATTCTTGGCTGAGCTCCCAGTGCCTGTAGGGTCAAACACATTGTCCGGGTTGGTTCAGGGTATATCTCGTCAATTTACCCCCCCCCCCCCCAGTGAAAGAAAAGGGAAAAAAATCATTTCTTGACTTTTTTCAATGTCACTGTATGTCTACTGCATGCTGTTAGTAGACGCGGTGCTGCGGCACTGAACAGCAGCATCCTCTCCTCTCCCCTCCCCGGTGGCAGATGGTACAGTACAAAATGACTGATAGCTGTCCTCATCATCCTGTGAGTGCTCCTGGCTGGCATCGGTGAGGTTGGCCCTGGGCGCCTGGGTAAAAATAGGAATGACTCCCGGTCATTCCCAGCAGATGGTACAGAACGGCTGGTAACCATCTTCATCATAGCAACTGGGGCTGAGCTCTATCAGCCCCCACTGTTTCATGTCTAAAGAAAAGATTCTGTACTGCCTGGACTGTCATAGCAGCGGGAGTCTGGGCCTCTCTCCCCCGTCACAGTTTAATGTCCTGCCTGGACTATCATAGCAGCTGGAGGCTGCCTCCCCCTCATTTTATCTCACTAAAAACTCAGTGTTTCTTATTCCTGCATTCTTTATTACTTCATCACACAAATGCGGGGACACTGCAACGATAGCCCAGGAGAGTTGTGGGAGGAGGGAAACAATGGGTGGGGTTGTTGCAGGGGCACCCCCTAGAATGGCATGCAGCTCATCATTTCTGCGGGATCTGACATGGAGCGGCTGTGCTCTCTGGTACACTGGTTCTCTAGTACACCTGCCCCATATTCTAGGCAGGAATGAATCTATTTTTAGATAAAACATAAAGGAGGGAATGACCCTGGGAGTCATTCCCATTTTTGTCTTTGCGCCCCCAGCCGACCTCAGAGAAGGCCAGCCAGGAGCACCCATGACAACAGCAGACGGTACAGCATAACTGATAACCATCATCTCATCGCCAATTTACAATGGCATGGCAGACGGTATAGAACGACTGATAACCGTCATCTCATCACCAATTTACAATGGCATGGCAGACGGTACAATGGGGATGGTAACCGTCTCTGCTACCTTGCAAAGGCAAATGAATGCTGCTGTGTAGCACTGCAGTACCGCCTCTGTCAGCATTATCCAGTACACATACGGTGACAGTGATAAAAGGCAAAACGGGCTCTATGGTTGCCATGCTATGGCATCTGCCAGGGTAATCCAGGGAAAAAGGGCGCGAAATGATTGTCTGCCGTTGCTTTCACAGAGGAAGGATTGAGTGACGACATTTACCCAGAATCACCCACGACACTGTTTTTGCACCATCATGCATTGGAATCTCAACCCAGAATTCCAATGGGTGGGGGAGACTGTGGAAACTATGGGACAGCTACGGGATAGCTACCCACAGTGCAACGCTCCAGAAATCGACGCTAGCCTTGGTACATGGACGCACATGGCCAAATTATTGTGCGTTGTGTGGCCACGTGCACTGGACTTTATACAATCTGTTTTACAAAACCAGTTTATGTAAAATCGGAATAATCCTATAGTGTAGACATACTCAGCAATTACTTATTCAGGCTTGTCTTGTCTTGGTCCTGCTCCTGCTCATGGCAGCTAAGTTAGCCTTACATCTTGATTTTGAATGAAACTAAGGTCACCTCTCCACCATAACTCTTATCCAAAAAGACCATCTAGTGGATTGGAAAAACTAGGATCTGGAGCTGAAATTTTTCATAACCAAAAGTAGCTCTGGTTTTGGTTAAAGAATTCCTCTTCTGCATCTTCCTGGATGTTCTTAGTGGACTTCAAGATTCCTAAGAAGGTGACACTTTTTTTCTCACTATATCCAAGAATGTGACACTTTTTTCTCATTGTACAAATGACCACCTGTACACAATTGTTTTTAATGCCATATGGGGGGCCTGCTATTTCCTTTTTCTGCAACCTGTCTTCAAAACTCTAGTTCAGTGAGTGGCACATTTAACACAACTAAAAATTGGGAAAATCACATATTTCAGAACTTGTGTAGGAAAGAAAGGATGTGCATACAATAATAAAAAAAAAAACGAAGTTAAAAACACCAGGAATTTCTGCTTTTGCTGAGAAAGGTATTTATGGCTTCAGGGCACCAACTAACGACTGCTTTCAAGTGCTGAGATTCTATTCCTTTCACTTTTGATGAGACTGAGCATCATCATCATCATCAACACCCATGAAAATGACTCACTGTGCTGTCTCTGAGAAGGGAGCTCCTCAGTGGGTGATCTTACTAGAGCTGTAAGAATAACTGATTTTTTCCATTTGCTGCCTGTTAAAAAAAAAAATTCAAGTCAACCCGAAACAAACTTTTTCATATGTTTTGGTGAACCAAAAAGTTGGGGAAAAAATTCTCTTTAGGTTGAATGAAGTGTTTTGTTCTATCGGAAACAAAACATTGTTTAGTTTTCAGGCTTCTTTACATTTCTAACTTTTTGAAAATAAAATTGAAATACATTTTGAAACACAAAGTCATTTTGACTAAAAAATAAAATCAAAGTTGTGTTTCAAAAATGTCAAAATGAAGCTTTTCAGGGTCCCCACCTCAACTGAAACCATTTGGAGCATTTCACATGAACTGGTGAAATATTTTGGTTGACCTGAATTTCCATTTTTTGGCAAAAAAAAAGATTTGAACAACAAATTTTACCCAGTTTGGAAGGGACTATCATAAGAATTTCAGTGCAGGTCTCCCTCTGAAATAATTCTCTATCCCTTTTTTGATTTCTCCCAATTCTTTTTCCAGTCGTCTCCTTACTCTTTCCTATGTCCTTTCTTCCCCTAATCTCTGTAGCTCTTTGCCCTTTTTCCTTTCTCCTTCTCATCTTCTTAGAAAAACAAAACAAAAACAACTTTAAAAACATTTGAGGGACACTACACGCCTAGTAAGATTGCCGATGACCTCCCATGGTTGACAGTGGTAAATCTGCTGTTGAGAGCTTAGGCCACAATAAAGTTCTATGCTAATATCAAAAAAACTTTAGCTATTTATTACTAAAACTTACATTAGGGGTTCTCAAACTTCTTTGCACCGTAACTGTCTTCTGGCAACAAAAATCACTACACGACCCCAGGAGGGGTACCAAAACCTGAGCCAGCCTGAGTCCTGCCCTGGGTGGGTGGGGCAAAGCCCGAGCCCCACTGCCCTGGGTGGGGGGCCAAAGCCGAAGCTCAAGGGTTTCAGTCTCAGGCAGGGGGATTGTAACCGGAGCCCTGTTGCCCAGAACTGAAGCCCTCAGGCTTTGGCCCCAGGTGATGGGGCTCGGGTTTTGTTTTGACCCCAGACCCCAGCAAGTCTAAGCCAGCCCTGGTGACCCTATTAAAACAGGGTTGTGACCCACTTTGGGGTCCTGACCCACAGTTTGAAAACTGCTGACTTACGTCAATTATGTTAGCAGGTTGTGATGCGGTCAGGAACATTTTGCCTGGTTTAACTGTTACAGTAAGAAGCTGCAAAGCTTGAGATGTTTTTCTCCCAGTTGCCACTTCCACTGCCAGGTTTTTACTTGCAGAAAACAGTCATAAATTACACTTCTTTTACTATCAGTAAAGAAAATATATCTCCTCTTTTAACTGAATGTAGTCAAAATGAGGCTGCAGAACTAAAGAAATATTTTCTTTGCAGTCTGCCTGGGAGTCCAAATGCCAGGGATGCAGAAACATCCTTCTTTTCAGTTGTACATTCAAACTTTTAACACCCAACATAGCACCTGTGTCTGTAGTTTGACTCAAAAGTCCTGACAGTTTGGAAGCAGTTCTAATACCTAGAACTTTCCCAGCTGCCTGAGTCTCCAGCCAAAGGCCTTTGTTTAATCAGCTAGGATACTGCAGGCTGATGGAATCAGAAAATTAACCACTATAGGCCACACGATGATCTCAAAGTTCTTCTGAAGATCCAGACACTGATTCTGAATTGACACTGCTGAGAATCAGTAGAAGTGAGATCAGACTCAGGTCCACAGTGTCATTCATTAAACATTTAATAAACCCTATGTCACCTGCATTAGAAAAAATCTAGACAGCTACATTGGAGCCAGAGGATTCAGGGTTTGAATTAGTTGGGCATGGGCAGGGGAGTGAGGAGCCAATCAGCTACCCTCTCTCCCTGGCTGGCTAATGGGAGTCTGAGATCCCATGAGGAGACACCCCTGAATTCCTCCTGACTCCTCCCTTTTTCTCCACTTCTGTCTCCCTTCCTGCTGGTCTTGTCAAATTTTCCACACTTTGTTGATTCAGGTGTGGGGCATTGTTCTTAGGAGAGTTTGTTTGCTCACATCATTCCTTGGTTGTGTCTCAAGATGAACGAAACTTAAATGACCACTGCAATTACATGACATAACACAGAATTAATAGCTCTTTTGGAGATGCAGTGTCACTCATTAACCCTTTCACAGAGACTGCTCATAGTTCATTGGTTGTGCCTTTCTGCTAGGCTCATCCTGCTCTGCAGCACCAGCTGTTGAGTTCTGCTCCACAGACTGATACATGAAATAGCATACTAAAATCACCTGGTTACACTGGGAAAGCAGCAGTAGCAGTGGTGTTACTTAAATTAGCACTATGAGGAAAAGAGGGGAGCAAACCACTTGGTGTGGGTCTGTCATAAACAGATAGCTAAGGGTTAATGTTCTTTTACCTGTAAAGGGGTAACACCAGTAACCTGAAACACCTGACCAGAGGCCCAATCAGGAAACAAGACTTTTTCAAATCTGGGTGGAGGGAAGTTTGTGTGTGAGTTCTTTGTCTTGGGTCTGACCCTCTTGGCTATGAGAGTGATTTTTCTATCTCCAGCTTTCTAATCTTCTGTTTCCAAGTTGTAAGTACAAAGATAGGAAGACCATAGGTTTATATTGTTTTCTTTTGTATTTACATGTGTGTAGTTGCTGAAATGTGTTAAATTGTATTCTTTTTGGATAAGGCTGTTTATTTATTTTTTTATTTTAAGCAAATGACCCTGTATTTGTCACCTTAATACAGAGAGACCATTTTAATGTATTTTTCTTTCTCCTTACAAAGCTTTCTTTTTTAGACCTGTTGGAGTTTTTCTTTAGTGGGAATTCCAGGGAATTAAGTCTGCAACTCACCAGGGAATTGGTGGGAGGAAAAAGTCAGGGGGAAAATCTCTTTGTGTTAGATTTACTAAGCCTGACTTTGCACACCCTCTAGGTGAAGAGGGAAGTACTTGTGTTTCCAGGACTGGAAACGGGGAGGGTGGAGTCCCTCTGTTTAGATTCATGGAGCTTGCTTCTGTGTATCTCTCCAGGAACCCAAGGAGGGAACACCTGGAAGGGAGAAGGGAGGGGGGAAATGGTTTATTCTCCTTTGTTGTAAGACTCAAGGAATTTGGGTCTTTGGGGTCCCCAGGGAAGGTTTTTGGGGGGACCAGAGTGCCCCAAAACACTCTAATTTTTTGGGTGGTGGTAGCTTTACCAGGTCCAAGCTGGTAACTAAGCTTGGAGGTTTTCATGCTAACACCCATATTTTGGACGCTAAGGTCCAAATCTGGGAAATATGTTATGACAGGGTCATACCTAAAAATTATTTAAATCTGTTTTTCTGATATAACAGAGAATTGATTTCAACAGAGCTATGGGCCTCTAAAAATCAGGTCCTAGCTATGTCAAAATGGAGACACTCAAAATTAATAGAATTTAATCTTTCTCTGCCTCAGTTACTCCATCTGAAAAATGGGGATTAGAATATTTACCCACTTTAGGAAAGCACTCATAGACACTGAGATCTTTGGATAAAAAAACTCTAAACATATGCAAAGCATTATCCTCTAATAAGAGCCAACTGTGCATTATGTTTCAGGAACAGCTTTCAAATAGCAGTACTGGGTGCAAACAACCTAACTCGTTTTAATATGGAACATGATTAAATTTATGATTATATGACGGGTTTGCCTGTGAAGACTGGACTCAGTGACCCAGGCAGTCCCTTCCAGCCCTATATTCATATTATTTGACTAGTACTGTGGCTTTTATTGATATTAGAATAAAGAAAATTCTTACACAAATTTTGGAGCATTAACCATAGTTTATTTTGAAAAACAAACAAAATTTTTATCTTCATCACTGAGACAGAAAAATATTGGTTCCTGGAAAAAGAAAACAAATTAGAATTTATTTTTTCCAAAACAGGGTTTCTTTATTTTAGATGCCATCAAACAAGTGAAAGGGAACTTAAATGAGGCAATTAATTGCCAGGTGGACTAGTAGTTCCTAAGAAGTCCCATCTGCTGCAGAGCAGCTTTACACAGTGAGACACAGCAAATGAGGAGCTGTTCTCTAGAAAGTTAGCCCAAGACATAGTCAATTCTAATTCTCTTTACATATTCTTCTGGTAATAATGTTCCAGCTGGGTCTTTACTGTCAGCTGGCTGTGACTTTCTTTTAATTTATGTGTGTACCTTACTTTGAAAGTGTCAAGTACTAGACAGAGTAAGTGATATTAGTATTACCATCACCAAAAGGCTCAGCCAGGAAGTCAGAAAGGTGTGTGTGTCGGGGGAGATCAGTTTCCAAATCCATATTCTGATGTTAATGGGGGAATAGTAACAACTTCTCCTCCAAGCGGGAATATAAACAAAGAGGAGAAAGAAAAGGAGAAGGAAATCTATGGAGTAAGGATGGAGAAATTCCATTTCTTTTGTATTTTACATGCTGACTTTGGCTGCGACCTTTGTGATTTTCAAATAAGGTGCTTTAATAGGGCTGAACATTTTTGTTTAATCATATATTCCTAACAACTAGATCTCCCAGATGGCTTTGCCTCCATTCTAGCTAACTAGATTCCTTTGCTTGGCACCATACTCCAGGCATCTTATCATAATTCCATTAATAAAATCAAAGACTAATTCTTACCACTTCTTAAAACCAAAAGAGGTATCTAGTGAAAAGAAAAATTAGAACAGCTGAGCCATTTGATATCTAGGAAAACAGCAAGGTTGGAACAGGCATATCTGTTTAAACAGTACAGTGAAACTAGACTGAACTATAGCTTACTTGGGTTCTGGGCCTGCCCCATTAAAGCTAGCAGATATTTTTATCTTGGATCCCTTTTCCCAGTTCCGAGTTCCCTTGTAAGGCTTTATGAAGATGAGTTGTATGTTTTTTCTCTTAACCTTTTAAATGACACATTTCTATCAGCTAGATACTACAGGAACAGAGAATTAAAAATTCGAGTCACTAGATAAAATAGATAATAGTGTTTAGAGATACCATCTGCTTGATTATGATCTACCTTACAGCAATATAAATAAGGAGTAATTGTACTGTGGTGTGAGAGGAGAATTTTTATTTGGAAGAACTATTCCTTCATTTAAGTTGGCTTTTAATACATATGCAATATTTCTGACAATTTGTATGTACCCATATGCACAACTGCCAACTTTGCTATATGTGTATGCACAGAATGTGCAATACTTACTTTAGTATCTCCCACTTAGTGCTTCTTTCATTGGAACAATTTCAGATGATATTTATGGAAAATTGAAGGGAAGTGAAAAATTCTAATCAGCTGAAAACAATTCACAACAAATCAGTGATATGAGCAAAAGAGCGTTTTTAAAAGATCTAGCATTTGATGATGCTGTAAGGCACAACTTTTTTCCCCATAACATCTACAATGCCAGTCACTTAATTATTAAGGGTAGTTATACTATCAGTGAAATAACATTCATTTTTATGTTAAATTTTAAAAAAATGGAAATGTACTTTCAGTATGTCAAGAGAATACAGCTAGTTCCATTTTAGCTGGATGTAGCTTATCCAGACATTGCTAGAAGTGGACAAAACAATTTTCTCATGCAAAAGTAACTTACTGCATAACTTGTTTTGTCATTCAAACCATAGAGAAGATGGATTTACATAAAATTTACCAGACCCCACATGGCAACTCTGACTTCCATGGCAATCTCTTGGCCTCTCATGGCATCCAGTCTGCACTCTTGCCAATTGCTCTCCCTATCATGACAGTTTTCTGACCTGTACTGGTGACTTTTGCACTCCTTTTGAGATTTCAGTCTTCTTTTTCCACTTCACATTTCCCTTTCTCTCTTATATGAATGCTGGCTAAGATGGACAAAAGGGTATTTGCTTGATGAATCTGTCTTAGCTCGTCTGCACTCTGCAGGCCAAGTTTTCAAAGATGGTTGTCTAAGTCGTGCATGCAGAGGGCATCTACTTAACGTCACCCACTGAATCCATCTCTGCTCCAAGCATAGGCACAGAGACCCAGATCCTCAAAGGCATTTAGGTACCTAATTCCCTTTGAAATCAATGCAAGTTAGGTGCTAAATATGTTTGAGGATGTGGGCCAGGATAATTGAGAATCAGGCCTATTGTATCTCTGACTCAGGAGTGGGTAATGAGAAACACCACTGAATGCAATCTCCATCTAAATTCTTCATATAATAGTTATTGTTCAACAACATTTTACAGCCTTAAACTGGCTCAACTCACTATTCTAAGCTGCTAGTAGTCTGTGAATGGGAAATGTCCCCGAATGGAAGAAAATTAGTCATGGGAGGATCACTTACTGAAATGTATTTTCATTTGATGAGCACTGTAACAAACGTGCCATGGGGAAAAATCCATCTTTTCAAAAAGAATGCCATATGTCCACTGCCACAGGAGATGAAAGATGGTCTTGCAGTAAAGACTCCCAGTCCTGTGCTAAGAGATTTGGGTTCTATTCACAGCTCTGCCTTGGACTTGTATAGCTATGAGCCCAATTTGTGTCTCAGTCACACCAGTGGAAATCAGGAGCAACTCCACTTAAATCAGTAGAGTTATACTGATATGAGGTCAGAATGAAGCCTACCTGTTCCAGACAGTATGATGGAGATATGAAAAAGATTCTGTGCTAATGTTATCACCACAGCTATTGTATAAATATATAAACACAGCACTACTATATATTTATACATTTTTGTATATGTAGGTACCATATAATATTCATAGATCATCTGATTGTTATTCAATACATGACAAAAAGAAAATTCCTCAGGTAATCTAACTTGTTCTAGGAAAAGCACTGCCTCTGAAGTGGCTTTTCATTATTAACTGTGTTTGTGGATTGTGCTGTTATGTTCATTTTTCATACCCATTATGTTCTCTATGGATTTCTACATTTCACTTTCCAGGTAGTTTCTGGGAATAAATTATAATTGACATTAAGAAAGGAGGATTAACTTTGGAGAGAATATGGAATTTAGCTCTAGAGCCCTGGGAGCTCTAGAGCCAGTAAGGCAAGGAACTCTAATTGGTTACACTTATAAGCAATGCCTGAAAATATGAAGTACAAAATCTTGTCTTCTTCCAGAAGAGCTGGAGTATTTCAACAGGCTAATCCATACTCAGCCAAGGTAAACTGGAGGTCACGAGGCAGTAAAAAAACAACTCTCTTCCAAAAGGGTACAAAAGGACATGCATTATAGTGTAGCATGTGGCCTCAGAGAATACACAAAATAGAAACCAAATCACATGGATTCTGCTAATAAACTTTAACTGTTTGCTTATTTTTTTTTATTGTTTAAGATAGGCTGTGCTGCTGCTGCCTAGGCAACAGCTCTTTAGGGATATAGAGGAAGTGGTTTGGACAGTGATATCATCCATTAACCATACTAAATTCTGGTAGTGGCATACTTAATTTTGCTAGTTTTTTGGCAGGGGAGGATGGGGCCAAGGAAGTCACAAGATTAATTTATATTAAAACATTTTAGAGAAATGCAGGTTGACTTGACCTTTTAGAATACATCATGTTTTATTACCACATTTTAAAATCCAGCTTTAAAAACCCCACCACATTTCAATATGCTCAAATTTTTTGTTTGTTTTATAAATGTCTTTTAATATCTTCTTAGTTTGACTTTCAGTAGTAAGCAGCAACTGTTATGGCAGAGCTCCTAAAAACTGCTTTGTAACTGAGGAACAATTAAAACATTTTAAAAAGCTAGTGATTTAATTCTGTGATATTTTTCTGTAGACAGAGAGGGAGGGAAGTAAGGCAGACATCAGTGTCTTGTGTTAACATGACCCATATAGTACAGCAGTACATTGATGGTTCAGTGGCTGTGATTACGGCTATCATGAATATCTAGTCCCTGATCTACTTAGCTGATACTCCACACAGAGTAGACTTGCATAAAAATACTATCTAAAATCAGCTTCAAAGTTATTTAACCAGAGGGGTTCATCTGGGTAAAAAACCTTTTTTTTTTTTAAACTGGAAAATATTTTTCTGTAGCTGAGTAGAGCTAAGTCTGACAACAGCCTGAATTATTATTAGTACCTTTGCTGTTTTCTTTGGCCCCTGTGTACTATATTTGTTAAAAAAAAAAAAAGACAATAAAAAAAGAACAAATGTAAAAAGCAAATATTTTGTACAAAAATACAAAGTTTTAAAAGCTCTTAAAAGTATATTCCATATTATCGATAACAACTTGACTATATATATATTTATATAAAATCTATATACTATGTGTGTATCTGTATAATTTTCCTATATTTGGGATTTTAGCAAATGAAATGTAGTGTTTACACTGTAGCTTTATAAGTATTTCCTATAGCTCAATGACCAAGAGTCTTACTCAGACTGCTATATTTCATGTTTTTGAAGACAAAACTTGTACACTTGTATGGTCACTGGTTGACAAAAATATGTAACTGATTCAGTCCAATTGCATTTCCAATAAATGCATTGTGCTGTGGGTCCAGAATCCTTGAATAATCACAAGATGGCAAAGATGAGTTGCGGCTGAATTCTTTTTTTGCATTAAACCAGTTTTCAGTGCTTCCTTTTCAGTTTTGTTAGGAGATGATGAAGTCCCATAGGATTTTTTAGTAATTTGTATTTGTGTCTGTAAATTCGCAGCCTATTACAATCCAAGTGTCTAGGCTACAGTGAGAGAAAGAGAGAAGGAATACAGATGAAAGGCTTATTATCAACAAACTATCGGCAAGGAGGTTTATTGAATTCAAAGAATCTTGGAAAATTCTATCATATGAGTCTAGGTGTTCAAGAAACATAACTTTTTAAAATATGACCCATATTCAGATATTGTACACCTCCAACAACTAATATTTTCAAAACTTAAAGTTCTACTAACATAATACATATTTATCTAGGAAGAAAAGAGAATTCCATGCACAAGCAATTCCTCAATCTGCACAAACAGATGTGGATTATGCACCGGAAGGGTGACATATGTTTTTTGTGGATGCTGCCTAAGAGCCAGTATCTGAACGTTTGAATCCAGCTGGGAGTTTCTACCATATCCTATGAAATTCTACCTATGTATTGGCAATCATAGCAGCCAGGCATTCATGACACACACACAAATATTTTTGAAAAAAAGCTTTTAAACAATTAATGTTTCTGGCACACTGTAAAATAGTTTCTTTAAACAAGGTCTTCTCCAGAACAAAAATATCTGAGCTCTGGCACTGATCATGGAGCAGAGCCCTGAGCAGCTCTGTGGCTCAACAGTGTCCTAGTGTGAGGGGTCCCTAGATCTAGAAAGAGACTCTGCAGTACCTGTGTGTCAGCTCAGTAAAACCGGCAGTCTGTGATTCCACCCTGTCCAGCTGCCACTATGTGACACAGAGCTGTCAGCTAGAGAACTTGGACTGGACCCACACTCCCCTCCAGCAGTCAGAGTGGGTGGGTGGGAGTTAAGGAGAGAGGCCCAGCAGTTGCCAAACACTTCCCAGTTTTTGGCAACTCCTCATGCTTGTTGGGGCTAGATCTGTGTAGAGCTGTTATAGGCGATAGAATTTTCATTTGTCAGAAGCCTGTCCTCCCTGTAAAGCAGCTCCACAGCATCTGTCCATATATAATAGGTATGGATCTCCTCCCCGCTCATGGTGTAATCATTACTCCTAAGGGCATTCTGTGCCAAAAATATAAAAATTCTGCAAATTTTATTTGTCAAATAAATGTGGAGGCTCCTGCTTGTCACTGGGGAGCACAGGCCACTGGCTGCACAGAGGTAGGAGATCACTCTGCAGCTCCCCTTGGGACATAGCTCAGCAGTGAGCCTGCACCCAACCCTGACACAGCGCAAAGATCGAGTCTGCCCCAGAAACACCCCAGGACCTTGCCGCTTTGTGCCAGGTGCACCAGATGTGGGCAGGCAGGCTCAGCCCAGCAGGATCCAAGTGTAGAGGGGCTTAGTGTGGAGGGATCCATGTGTGGGTTGAGAGGGTACTATGGAGGGCAATCTGGGTGCGGGAGGTGATCTAGATGCACATGGGCTTGTTTGGGGGTTCTGGGTGCAATGGTAATGGAACTCTGCAGGGGGGTTTAGGTGAAGGTGGTTGGGGCTCAGCAGGGGTGTGTGTCTGGGTGTGTGTGGGGGGAGATAGGAGCTTGGCGGAGGGTCTGGATGTGAGGGGTTCAGTGCGGGGTCCAGATACTAAGGGTGTGGGGCTCAGTGGGGTGGGGATCCAGGTGCAGCTGGTTGGGGGTGGGTAGAGTGGGGATCCAGGTGTGGGTGGCTCACTGGGGTGGTCCACGTGCAGGGGGAGTGGGGCTTGGTAGGGGGGTTCTGGGTGTGTGTGGGGGTGAAGCTTAAGGTCTGGGCATGAGGGGGTCTGGATGCATGGGGGTTGGGGTGGATGGGAGAGCAGCTCTCCGTGCATTGATCCCTCCCCCTGCAGCTGAGAAGGGATGTGTGGGGAGTTTGCAGAGCTTCCTGCACCCTGAGGAGAAATCTGGGGGTAGGTCTGACCCATCCCTGGACGCCGTGCAGGGAAGAGGAAGTCCCATCCTCCCCAGCCCAGCCAGGACTAGCAGCTGAGCCCAGCACAGAGTAGGAGCCACCAGTCCCGCCCCTTACCCCACAGTGATTTACCTCTCTGCCGGTTACCCTGGGCACCCAAAATATACTGCTGGGGAGGGCTGCATGACTGCTCTTGTGGCTTCCCTTTGCTTCCCGACCAGAAAGTCATTTTTTTTGCAAGGAAGCAAAGAAATCAGCGGGAGACAAGAATTCTGCACATGTGCAGTGGTACAGAATTCCCCCAGGACTAAATCATGGCTCTTTGTCACTATGATGAAACTCTTTTAATTGAACATTTAGCTTACCTTTGTCCATGTCTTTTTCACAAATAAAACTGTTAACACCTTCACACTGAAAGTCATTCCAGAGCCCAGCAGAGATTAATCCAGCACAATCTTCCCCTGGCCCTTGCCCAGTACTCCAGTTATCAGGCTGCCCACTTTTCCAGTTTCTTTCAACAAAATAAGAAGTAGATGTTAAATGACATCACATGATAGTTTTCCATGCACAAAAAAAGAGATTAGCACAAAGTATCATGAGGTCAGCTCTGAACTGGAAATACACTCTTCAACAAACATTACATGACTCTTACTGAAAATGGAAAACGGAGACAAGAATCTACTCCTCCTTTGCCTGTCAAAGGCTTAAAGCTTAAAATTAGACCAATAAGCTCTATTTTGGTTTGTGGATGTACATGCAAGTGTGATGAGAGAACATGCCACATGCACATGGCATCTTTCCTCCACTGTGTCTGTCTAGTTCATTCTTACCAGCAGATGGTACTGAAACATCCAAGGTTCTGCCTAAGGGATTCTTGTGTATTTCAATACCTTTCCTGCTAAAAAGAGCACAAAAGGGACATAGAGGAGAAAGGTGGCAAAATATGCACCTGTAATTGCAAAGAAACTGAAATCCTGGCTTGATTGTGATGGGCCTCTCCAGCTGCAAAGCAGGAATTTGTCTATCTTTCAGACCTCAGTTTGGATGGAAAAATTAATTTTCAGGAACATAAGGAATTTTTAAAAGTTGGCTTAATTTGGAGGCCAGTAACCTTGATAGTGAAACTTGACCCAGTACTTAGTGTCCTTGCTTGGTGGAGCAAAACTCTCGATTCTGTTTTCATTTAATAAATGAGATGTGCTTCCAGTCTCAAAACAAAAGCTCGGTTTTCTTAAAAATACAAGTTGTTGAACAGAAGCTTTGGTTGCTGGCTAAAATGGAGCCATAAGCAGCTAAATAACATGCCTGCTTGATACAAAGGGTCTGACCAAGCATCTGGGAAGAAACACAGACTTCCAGAAATAATGAATCACTTTCAGCAACAGACAGTTCTGAGGTCACTAGAGGACACCTTAAAAGCACAGCACAAGAGAAATCTTCAGTGACACTGGCCATAGGTTTGCTGTAGCCATCTGAAGTTGAGAGAGGTATAATCAGGGCCGGTTCCAGGCCCCAGCGCGCCAAGCGCGTGCTTGGGGCAGCATGCCACGGGGGGCGCTGTGCCGGTTGCCGGGTGGGTGGCAGGCGGCGCCGGTGGACCTCCCGCAGGCGTGCCTGCGGAGGGTCCGCTGGTCCCGTGGCTCCGGTGGAGCATCTGCAGGCACGCCTGCGGGAGGTCCACTGGAGCCGCGGGACCGTTGAGCGGCAGAGCGCCCCCCGCGACATGCTGCCGTGCTTGGGGCAGCGAAATGGCTAGAGCCAGCCCTGGGTATAATGGTAGGATTTACCAAAACCAAATCTTTTTTCCATGTTCCTCATGAAAGTGCCCACAAATTAGACACCTGCAAATCATTTATAACAAATACAATGGATTTAGCCTGTTTTTCTGAGGCGCTGCATGCTGGGATTTATAATCTCTGTAGTCCACTCCACTGTATTAAAAATTAAGGTGGCTGAATTTAATACCAATTTGGTGCATCCCTTGGACATGAGGCTACCTGCCAATGCAGCCCTCAGCTTGCCAAAGTTTGGACATCCTTGCTTTATACCTTCTCCTTCTGTTTCATACCTTGCGTTTGGGTTTTATCTAATAGTCAGTCCTTTCATTTTTTAGTAAGAATGAGCTCTCTATTTATGGCCAGTTGTAATGCAAACGAGGAAAATTTAAACCAAGACCAAAAAGCTGCCTGGGCTTTCCACCCCCACTTCGTAAAAACACTGGCAAGCAGTATCATGCTGCACGGTTGTATGATTCTTTCATTCAATATTAAATTTTCCATTTTCCTTCTGGCAAGGAGATAAAGCCTTGTGCATGGAGAAAGGAAGGGGTAGGGAAAACAATATTCAGTAACACTTCCAGATGAAGTATTGCTTCACTGGCATCCAGTAACTCATCTCTACATACTGCAGATCTCTAGTAAAGTGGCAGCAAGAACAGTAGCACTCTGCAGAAAATAAACAACATGGTTCTTTTCAACACATACGTGTACTCTGGTACGGTTCCATCCAGCCATCTCCACTCATTCTCTTGCTCTGAATCTGTGAGCCCAATCCAGAAGTTGCCTTTCCCAGCAGTCTGTCTTTTTATCCATTGCTGCAAGTGAAAATGCAATCACAGATTTCTGTTCTGTTTCTGAGAGCACACAATTACTTGCTTTGTGTAGATTTTTCTTTTAGAAGATAGACTAAGAACAGTGCTCTTCTCCTTTCCATTCCCAGTGCTCAACCACCTCACTTCCTTGTTGGTTACCTCTTCCTTCTAATTTTGGGTCTTACTCTCTGTTCTCACTCCTAGTATGCTGCTCGCACTTCTGGTAGAGAGTGCAGTAATCAAAGGGTACTTTGGTCATTATTTCTCCCTCTTGTCATCGAAGAATGCTCTCTCCTGAAAAGGTTCCTTACTGGCTGGAACTTTCTTCCTTCCTTCCCTCCCTCCCTCCCGCAAAGATAGACCTTAATTTGTAACAACATCGGAGATGGTACTTATGGTTCATTCCAGAGCTAATCTGTAGTACTCCTGCTTTATGAGGGATCACCATTGCTAATGTACAGATGATTATGGAAGGTTTATGCAGCTCTAGACGTGTTTTAGGGCCTGATCCTTCAAAATTAACTGACAAAAAGGCACTATTTGTCTGTGGGTAACAACAAAAAGGCACTAGACTCAATGGCACTATTTGCCCGTGGGTAAGAACTCCCCGTGAAAACTGGGCGATTGGAAGGCCACCACCAATAGTATTTTTTTAACTAAGGAAAAGAATAAGCAGTTATACTTTATTGAGCCACTCTTGCCTGGCAGGGGCAGGGGCATGTCTGGCTACCAAATAATAATGTAAGGTACGGCTTTTATTCATTATCACTGCTCATACTACAGAAGACCTAATAGACTTTATTTAAGATCATAATAAAGGCTTAAGTTGTCTATCTTAAAGATTGAATTAAAAAATAACTATTTGCAACACGGAAAAAATGTGTTTCAGACAACAGGCCACTAACAATGGGCCTGATTCTGAAAGGGGCTGGGCACCCACAACTTCTACTGAATTTACTGGAAGTGGCAGTGTTCAGCAATTTCAGGATCAGGCCCATTGTCTCCTATGTTGCTCCTTTTCACACTAAGTGCTGAGCAGACACGGGAGTACAGCATTCTGAATGGGGTAACTCAGTGTTTTCATTTCACCATATGAATCCATGATGTTCTCAGCTTCCCTATTGCTGTGTAGTTTCCAGACTCAAAATACCTTCAAACCTTATAGCAGGGGTAGGCAACTTATGGCACGTGTGCCAAAGGTGGCATGAGAGCTGACTTTCAGTGGCACTCACACTGCCCAGGTCCTGGCCACTGGTCCAGGGGGCTCTGCATTTTAATTTAATTTTAAATGAAGCTTCTTAAACACTTTAAAAACCTTATTTACTTTATATACAACAATAGTTTAGTTATGTATTATAGACTTATAGAAAGAGACCTTCTAAAAACATTAAAATGTATGACCTTAAATTAGAGTGAATAAATGAAGACTTGGCACACCACTTCTGAAAGGTTGCCAACCACTGCCTTATAGCTTTCAGAACAGCAGGTGATGTTATTTACCTGCTCCTCTTTATTGTTTATGATAACCAGATGTGAGGACTTCTCGTCACAGAAAACTTTTGCATCTTCAAAAACTTCTCTTTCAGATGAAAAGTAGTAGCATTTTTCTGTAAAGTTCTTCCAATGAGCAGAACAACCTGTGACATGAAACCCTGCTGTTAAACTGGGGATTTCAAACTGTCTTACAGGATGGTGGCATCTGAAATAATTAGATGCTGAGTCAATGAATATGCACATATCAGAAATCTGCACCAGAATGCAGAATATAACTTAACCTGCATGTCCAGAGAACTGCTCCTACTCATTGCATTGCTGCCATCTCTTTAGAGATGAGACACTTTAATCAAACTCCAGAGCAGCTGAAAGAAGTCAGGCAGACACAGCTAGGTAAACTGGAGTTTCACACTAAGAATCTTTGAGAACTAGTGTGTCTAAGCAAAAGATAACAGAGATTAACGTTAGCCCACTGTCATAGTGGCAGGTGCACTAAAAACAGCTACTTGGGCACATGGGCATGTAAATAGAAAAGTAAGTGGGTGAGCAGATAGCTTACCGTTAGCCTCAGGTATTGATGTTGGCTCACTTTTCAGTGCCAGAGGCATCCCTGGACCTGGTGGCCCAGGTGGCCCAGGCAGCCCTGGTATGCCAGGCAGACCAGGCAGTCCTCGAGGTCCAGGTACCCCAGGCTCGCCAACAGTTCCTTGCAATCCTTGAAATCCAGGTGGACCTGGTGGACCTGGAGGACCATCTTTGCCAGGTGGTCCTGGTGGTCCAGGGTCTCCATTAGGTCCTGGCAGACCAGTCTTGCCAGTAGAACCTCTCTGACCTTTGGAGCCAGGTGATCCTCTTGAACCTTTCCCACCTTTTTCTCCTGGTGGCCCGATTGGCCCAACTGGGCCCTTTTCACCGGCAGGTCCTGGTGGCCCTGGCTCACCTTTTTCTCCTTTTTGCCCTTTTAGGCCAGTGAGACCAAAAGGTCCTTGGGGTCCCCTCTCACCTTTAGGTCCCCTTGGACCTGGAGGGCCTGAAACAATTTAAATATGCAGAGGAGGGAAACAAAAAACAGGAAGAGTGTTCAATAAATCTAAGATTAAAAACGTTGGACATCCAATACACTACAAGCAGTAATAAAGCCCAAGCTACTCAAGTAGCCAATGTAAAAATACAGTTGGTTTAGAAAAAGGAGGTGAATCTCTTCACAATCGTTAGTTATATATTATTTCTTATTGAACCTCCTCAAGACACTTAATGCTGTAGAGGACACAGAAGAAAACATGCCAGACAGGACTTGTAATTTACATTAAACAGACACATAGTACTCCAGGTAATCAGATGAGCCTCAGATCTCAAAGAGATATGGTTATCATTTGTTTTCTAAAAGTCGTGTTATGTGCTTTTTGTCTTTGGTGGATTGACACTGATGGGCTTCATGGCAGCCTTAAGAAGGGATTTGAATAAAAAGAAAGAGCGATTGTTTGGGACACAAGAATAAAGGTTTTTTAATTTGAAGGAGCAGCATGAAAGAAGGGGTAAAGACAATAGTGGAAGGGGGTGGCAAAAAGGATGTTTAGGAGGGCAGTTTGGAGGAGATTAGCAGTCTGTATGTGGGTGTGGGGGGATGGAGTAAGGAAGTGTGATCCAGGACATGGAGAGGGGGTAGGGCAAAACTGTGCAGGGCTTAAAGGTGAAGATCTCTCTCAATTTTTAATAAGTGCCTCCCAAAGCAGCAGCCATTGTGGATCACTGATCCCTGAAATATGAGGCTTACTGCACCATGATCTCCTTTACCATCTTATCCTTTCACGTTTCCTTCTGTTCTCTTTCCTCCCCTACTCCCCCTTTTGTTTTGTTCTTTCTCCCTTTCTTCTGTTCTCCCTGTTGCTTCCAACCACGCCTCTCCTTTCACTCTAACAGCAAAATGTAGTCAGTGAGAGCAGCGCTGTCTTGGTGTGGAACCTGCATGGGATTTAGCAGTGACATACTGGGATAGTAGAACAAAGGTGAAAAAAAAAAAGAGAGCTCAAAAGCAGAATGCTCCCACAATATCAGGGAGACTTGAGAATTATTGCACCACATGTTTATTACGAAGCAAGATGCAGGCTGGGAGTGAACCATAGACCAGCTGAATGATGAAAGGGAGAAATGAAGGGGCTATGGGCTATTTGAGAATCATGGGATGGATGGGTAGTGAGAAATAAGCCAACTGGAGGGTTAATGGAAAGATTTACAGAATACTACCTGCCTATTGGATATTCATAGAAGGACAGAGCACCAGTCATAGCAGGAGATCAGAAGACAATGAGGAGTGGTCGTCCATATTTGATCATTAAAGCAGGTTTGGATACTGTTCATGGATAAGCACATCTCAGTAAATTTTAATTCTTTTTTTCCCAAAATCTATCCCATTTAATCTCCATCAAGGATAAGCTCCATCAAGGATAAGTCTCTGAAAATGGAGGCAGCTACTTCTGTGTGAAATGAGACCAGGTGAGAAAGGTGCTCTGGACTCACATGCATCGTGAACCGTGCTTGTATCTATTCTGAGGGAAGGTTTTATTTCTGTGACCAGTAGAGTTGCCGATTTTGGTTGGACGTATTCCTGGAGGTTTCATCATGTAAAGATTAATATTTAATTCCTGGAAACTCCAGGACAATCCTGGAGAGTTGGTAGCCTTAGTGATCAGGGTTCAAGACCTGGTTCAAATCAGGTCAGCAATATGGAGTATTAATTTCATTTAGAAGAATACTTGGCTTGGAAGACAAAAAAAAAAAGTTCAACAACTTTGTGCGTATATTTACTTCTGACGAAAATAAAGTATCCTTTGATGAAAAGAAACAGGAGGTTTCCCAGCCTGCTCCCAGCTGGCTTAAAACAAAATAGTTTTACTTTTTCCACTAAGGGTGACCTCTCTGGGAATGATCCAGTTTTGTATTGTTCAGCTATTTCCTCCTTAGCAGGAATTGGTTTCTTGAGGTTTCCACCCTCTCCACAACTATTATGGCTTACTTTAGACCAGTGTTTCTCAACCCACGTCCCAGTCAGCACACAGCTGCAGGCCATGTGACATCCTCAGGGCCATGCAGGTAGTATATATATTGTGTCAATATGGCCCACATAACACAGAGCGAGCTGTATATGTGGCCCACAATGGTAAAAAGGTTGAGAACCACTGCTTTAGACGATAGTTCAAAAGCAGACCCAACAGTCAGAATAAAATGTAACCAACCTAGAACTTTCTTTCATGACATTCCAATTTCAGGCCGGTAAAGGAGGGAAGTGAATATTAGGCGGTAAAATTTAAACCAAATTTGCATCTCCCAGGTTTAGGATTAGACTATGGAACAGATAAGGTCTTTGTCCCAGTATAAATTGGAAAAAGGATTTTCATAAAATGAAAGACTAATTTTTGTTGATTAAAGGTTAAACTAAGGATCCCTTTCTCTAGCAATGATGCAGGGAGAAGCCAAAGTCCCAGACAGCACATTCCCAAGAGGTAGGTGATAACACCTGTGTTCTCCTGGACAATGTTTCCTTTGTTAGGGCTAGATTTTACCAGAGGTGCTGTCAGACACATTAGAGGGGTTAGGCAGCAGCCAAAGCCCTGGTCACAAGGCTGACAGGAAGGGCTGGGCAGGCCAGGCCAGGCCTGGGGTGGGTAAGTCCAGGAATGGAAGATTTGCACTGTGCAAATGCTCTGGATCTTCATCTTGTAGAACAGGGCAGCAGGAGCTCTGAGAACTATTGCAATCTTATAGCAGTCACACAGTTGCTTTGCTGATGCTCCTTGGACAATGTGGGGAGAGTTCTTTCTCCCCATGCCCTCACAAACTACCTCTCTGCCAAGCCCAGCTATTCAGGTTTTGTTCAGGAGGAGATAACTTAACCCATAATAAAAAAAGTTGAAGTATTTTGGTTTTACTTAAAACAAGTAAAACCCATATGTTGCTGTGAGGTACAACCTGAGGTATAGACTGAAATTTATCTTACCTTGCAGTATTGTGAAGTTCTTGATAAGCTGGCCATGTTTGGAATCTACCATCTTCATTTCTTCCATAATTAGTGATAAATTTGCAACTTCAATATCTAATCTTGATCTCATCACATCCTGTTGCATCCTGAGAGATGTAGAATCTAAACGAATATTGGCTAGTGTGTTGTTCATAAAAGTCAGGTCATCTGTGTGTTTACTTAAGGTGTCTGTACAAGTTGTCCTAACCTCATTGAGATTGCTAGTCAGTGTCCGCAGGTGATGCGCAGTATAGCTGATGTTGCTAATGATATTGACTATATCTGTCTCAAAGAGCTGAAAGCGCTCTTCTAGCTGGTTAAACTTGGCAGAAGTTCTGTTCGCATAATCTTTATGATGCTCCTGCAGATCCTTAAGATTTTGTTCATTGGCTTGTGCAACTGTGGTGATGTTCTCCATTTGTCCACTGAATGAGCTAAGTTGACTGTTCATGTCTTCAAGTGTATCATTATTAGCTTTGGCCAATGCTGAGTTGTTGACTGCTAACATCTGTAAATTCTGCACTTTCTCCTTAAGCCAATCAGTGTCCTTTCGTGCTTGAAGGACAACCTGTTGCAGATTTTGAAAGTCATTCTTGATTCTTTGGATAGCCTGACTTGTATCATCCACAGACCTCTGCAAAACACTGATAAGATTTCTTTGCTGAACTTGTGTCAGATTTAAGTTGTTTAGATTCATGATAACCACATTATGAGAATGCATCTGGCTTTGCAAATTTGTTTGGATATTACTTGTGTCTTGTTGGAGATTGTTGATATAGCCAGTGTATGCTTGGAGAGTTTTATTGACGCTGATGATCATGAAAGAGTTGCTATCCAAGATACCTTTCATTTGGCTCTGCCTGTCATCTAATACATTTCCAGAATCTTGTAGCTTCTCCAGTGTATCCTTGTTTTTGGTGGTTTTCTCTGCAATCTCCTGAAGCTGCTGGCGAAGAGCCAGAATGTCAGATCTGAAGCTAGAAAGTTCTTTGTTAGTGCTCATATCTTTTTGTCCAGTTTGGTCATCTATTAAAGAGGGAAATTTTGAAACGAATTAGCTTTGTTTGGTTTATGTTAAGCACTATATAAAAAGACTCTTTCCTGCACTGTAAATGCTGTATCTAAGAGTGGTCAGGCAATTAAAGCATTCACTTGGTGAAATATTCTATTGTCACTTTTCTAAAAACAGATGCTGTAGGGTCTAATTCTGCCCCCAGACACATGAACTTTGCTGTTGAAGCCAATGGAATGTGACCCTTTGTCTTGCCCAGGGAATAGAATGATGGCTCTATTGTCACTACTGTTTATATATATTCATTTAAGCATAATTGTTTTACTTTCTTTTAAAAATTAACTTTTAGAGAGAGTGGTGAATAGGTGTAGTCTAGTACTGCTACTGTACTGAAGAAAAAAATTGGATGATTAAGTGGAGTTCAATAAGTTGAAGGGGTATAAATAAGTAAGTAGCTGATGGTCCTTTCCGGCGTAAGGCAGAGCAGGCTCAGTCCCAGGCCTGCAGAACTGCCAGGTAGTGGGCACCACCTTGTTGCTATCTAGCAGCAGCTATAACTAGCTTATGCTCCACCACCCATGACCTGCTGTGGATTACAGACCAAGGATCCTGGATCCTTCCAGCTCAATGCCACTTCTTGCTTGCTACGCATATCCCAAATTCCTCACAGTGCTGCTCACTAATCATGCCTGCCTCCAGCTATGCCCTAGGGCAGCGTTTCCCAAACTTGGGACACCGTTTGTTTAGGGAAAGCCCTTGGCAGGCCGGGTCAGTTTGTTTACCTGCCGCGTCTGCAGGTTCACCGATCGTGGATCCCACTGGTCATGGTTCACTGCTCCAGGCCAATGGGAGCTGCTGGAAGCAGCACGGGCAGAGTTTTGGGAAAAACTGCCCCAGGGCTACCACCTTTGAAATGCAACCCCCCTGCCCCACCCCCCAAAAAGAAAGAAAATCCATCCTCCAACAAGGCAAGCCTGCCCAAGTCCAAGCCCCAACCACAATGAAACTCCTCAACCCCTTCTCTCTCCCCCTCCCCCACCACTTCAACAGCCTTTTATAGTATCTAGAGAGATAACACATATAGATAAGATTGTTAACATCATTTTCTTACTTAAACTGTGGAAGTGGGAACACTGCAAGCATCTTTAGCTGGATACAAAAACTTTTAACATTAGACATCCCAGTGTATTGTGAGGACACTGAAAATCTTTAGACCCATGTAAAACAAACAAACAAACAAAACAAATAAAAACAAACCCCGGCAGATAAAATTATTTTTCTGGCAACTGGCAAATCCACTAAAAAACCAGCCAGACTGGTCAAATACTGGCCAGGCGATAATCCTTCTATGCCCCCATACACTCCTACAATCCTATGACCTGTCCCACTGTGATGGGGTGTTTTTACACCACAGAAGGCCTGAGTAAGTAAAAAGGACCAGTTAACCCTGTGATGGCTGCACCAGGAGGAGAGTCAGGACTGATAAGATCTAATTGATAAACCCCAGCTGGGCAGGGGCAGGCTGAGGTGATATAAAACCAGGAAGTGGCAAGGAAGAAGGAGGTTGCAGAAAGCAATACTGTAGTCACTTCCTCTAAAGGAAGAGACCAGGAGGCAGTCTAAGGGGAGAGTAAACCCTAGGATTCTGCCTCAGATTACAGACCTTGGCAAGAGCCTGGAAAGAGTGAAATGGCAACATGTAGCCTAGGAAGCGCCAATGGTTACCCAGAGGGAGGCAGAGCTAGAGAAGAAAGGTAGGAAGGAGCCCAGTGTTGTATCAAACAGGCAAGGTACTAACAAGCTTCAACAGGACTTTATTTTTACAGTGGAAACCCCTTTACCAAGCTGCTGCTGCATACCCTGTAACTCTCACTCAGCCTCCTCAACTCCTCCCCTCTCCTTCCTGTTTCCTGTCCTTTCAGGCTCCCAAGAGCCAGTGCTCCCAGTTCTAATAATTACAAGCAACATCTAAACACCACAAGTAGGCAAATAGCAACAGGGTCAGGGATGTCTTAGGCTGTGCTTACTAGACATACAGTTCTTGGGCTGGAATCTAGAGTAGAGGGTTAGCCTGGGTTCCCCTACCAACCACTGGGAAAGAGGGAGCAATTGGGTCCAGCAGGAGAGAGACTGGATGAGCACAAAATAAGTCTGGTTGAGAGCTAAGTCCCAGCTGTAGCCACAGGGAGGTGCCACAGTGGTGAATAGTAAACTATCTGACCCTCACATTTTCCCCGTGCCAGCCCCATCATGACCCTGCTCCCTCCAACTCCCCTCCTAGAGCCCCCTTGCTAATATGTCCTACAGATATAGCCCCCATGTTTTAAATGTTTAAACTTTTAAAACTTTTTAAATGGGAGTTGACTTAAATAGGAATTGATAGGGCTAATCACCCCTTAGATCTGGCCCATATGATACGTACTACAGAGTACAAACAATGCTTAGAAATGAATTTGATCACAACAGTTCCAGACTACGATTAACTTAAATCACAGAACAACAGAAGGCTGTATGGGCGTTTAGCGGTAACATTCCTGTTCTATGAATGCAAACACAGGACACTGAATGACTTTATTAACATACAGTTTATGGACATCTTTTATTGAGAAGCCAGAGTTTTTTTTATGACTGAACTGCAAAGTAAAGAGCTTTCCTAGCAGCAAGGACCTCACTTAACTTACTGTAAATATCTATAAAACCTTTCCAGATCCATGAGTCCTACACATGCCTATGGTAACACGTGGTGTAACTCATTCGGTGCACTAAATGCTCCAATAACTACGTAGGTGAAACCAGACAATCACTACAGTCTCAAATGAACTCACACAGGACAATGATAAAGGACAAAAACACCACATCAGCTGTGGATGAACACTTTTCACAAAACAATTTATATCGGACCTCAGTCCTCATCCTCAGAGGAAACACTTTCAAAAGATGAGCCTGGGAGCATACATTCATAACTTTGCTAGACACTAAAAATCATGGTTTTAATAAAGACACAGGTTTTATATCTTATTACAACAATCTGTAACCCACTAATCTCCCATTTTTGTCCTCTGACTATAGGGGTGTTTATGGGCTATGTCACTTTGAATGGTCCCCTAGTTTAGCATAAGTAGACATATTCTATCTATTCAACCTTGTATTTAGCTGTGACAATCTGAGTAACTTTCCCAGACGTGAAGAGCTCTGTGTTGCTCAAAAGCTTCCCTCTCTCTCACCAAGAGAAGTTAGCCCGTTAAAAGATTTACCTCATCCACCTTGTCTCCCTATAAAACTAACAACCTATTTCAAGCAGTAAATATATATATGAAGAAAATATATCACTTATATCTTCTTTTCTTCAAAGTTGGGAGCGTGATATCACGTGGGAGATCTACATTCATAACTGCATGACTTGCACTTCCCATGATGACTGACAGTGCTCAGAGTGGTTTGAAAAAATTGTGTGTGTGGGGGGCTCTCATCACCCCACCGCCCATCTGCCTGTCTCCCTGCTCAGCAACTAACTCTGCCCCCTCGGCCTCAAATCAATCTGTCTCTGTGGTCCCCACATCAGCTTTGCCCCGCTACGGCTCTCCCCTCATCCCTCATCAGTTCTGAATCCCCTGCAGCTCCTGGGGTTCGTCACCCCACACTTCCAGGCCTGAAGGGGGCTGCAGTAGAAAGCCCTTTCCCAGGCTGGTTTTGCAGGGAGAAAAGCAGAGGAGCCATGCTGCTGCTCACAGAAGGGGAAGGGGGAAGAGGAAACAGAGCTGCTTGACTCTTTCTGCTCTTCCCCCTCCCCCACTCCTCCTGGGAGAATGATGTTGGATTGCTAAGGGAGTAGGGAAGAGCTCTCCCTGCTTCCAGCAGCCAATCAGGGGTCTGTCTCTCCCCACTCCAGGCAGTATTAAAACTGTGCCTTTCAGAGACCTGGCTTGCTTTTTAGAAGTCTTATCTCCCGGGTCTGTGACCTGTTTCCACCCAGCACTCTTTAAGCACTAATGCCTGATGAAGTTCATCTCCTACAAGTTATATTTTTGCCTCTGAGAGAGGGTTAAACATATGTTATTGTTTGAACATCTCTTGGCATGGACTCTAGATTTGGAACTTATCTGCTAAACAACATCAGCTCAAAGATTACTGGGTGGGTGAAACTTTTGTTCTTAAGAGTCTCTTCTTTTGTCCATCAATGTTTGCATCACTTTACAGCTCTGATTCAGAAAATCATTCCTATTCAGGACAGCTTGTAAGCACATCCTGAAGCCCCTTTGATTTCAATGTGGTTTCAGTGGGAATTCAGGATGTGATTAAGAGCTGTCCTGAATCTGGAACTAAAATTTAAGATTGAATGAATATGCAGGTACCTTGGCGACCTGTTCAGACAGACCTGTGGAGATCAGATCAACTCTTCTCCACTGATATCTCTCCCACAATAATACCACTCAAGGACATGCATGTAGGATGCCTTATCTGGCTTTTGGTTATGTGGAGATTACCTAATTTCTTCAGGCCACTCTCCACTTCTGAGAGTTTCTCAGCGTATCTTCTGTGGGATGTCTCCATGCCACCTGTAACGTTGTCCATTTTTTCTACAACTGGAAAATTGAGAACAGTGTTAACAGGCATGTGTAATTTTTGTAGGTATCATTGTGAGAAGTTCCAACTATGAGATATGGTGTAAGTAATGAGATTTTTATAACAAGTTATATAGAAGAACAGTAAACAAGAATGTAGTAAATAATGAAAAATACAAAATATTTGGGGTCAAGCATAGAAAATACTTAAAAACAAACAAACAATTACCTTGCTTTCCACTTAACTCCTGAGTTAAAGTACTCTGCATAACATCAGAACAGTGTGTTCTCTTCTGCTCATATGACTGTGCACTCTGCTAAGAAGTTAACCACTATGCTTCAACCAAATATTTCTTTTGATAATAAAGAAATTCATCTCATGAATGAAGATTCTTCTGAGCCTTCCTCTTCAATCAATTAATTTTTTATAATATTTAACTACTAAAGGAGCCTCATTGTCTAATGAAGGTATCCTGTATGCTTAAGGCTTGTTACCTCGCTAGCAACAGACTCCGGGTACGTCTTCACTACCGGCCGTATCGGCGGGTAGCAATCGATTTCTTGGGGATCGATATATCGCGTCTCATCTAGAGGCGATATATCGATCCCCGAACGCACTCCTGTCAACTCTGGAACTCCACCAGCGTGAACGGCGGTAGCGGAGTTGAGAGGGGGAGCCGGGGACATCGATCCTGCGCCGTGAGGACGGTAGGTAACTCAATCTAAGATACTTTGATGTCAGCTACGTTATTCACGTAGCTGAAGTTGCATATCTTAGATCGATCCCCTCCCCTAGTGTAGACCAGCCCTCCCACTCGCTCGCCTGTGGGCCACTTCCATTTAGATGGACCAAATAATTTTCTGATCCTTTTAATCATTATGAACTGCATCCTAACTACTAAATGTGGAGGCTATAGAACATATATCAAGTGCTGTTCTTAAAGAAAGCCTTCTGAAAAGTGATGGAGCTTTGAAACCTCTTGCTAACAGCATAAGGACATGTAATTAAACAATGGTTTTTAAATAATTCTGATTTGCAAGGGTTTAAACTATGGTCATTCAGCCCAGCCTGGACACATGGCTGTTCTTGATTTGCTCTTGGCTTGGGGAGGTTTGAGTTGTTTTCCTGGCAGTTACGTATTCTGTTGCTTTTCATGGCAACAGTATGGGTACAGAAGAAGGAGAGAGCCCGAAATGAAGTGTTCCAGAAGGCTCAAAGTGCTAAATATGTATTTATAAATTATTACAAGCAAAGGAGGAAATTGAATGCTTCAGATGCTAGATTCTGCCTTGATAGGGTTGCCAACTTTCTAACTGCACAAAACTTAACGCCCAGGCCCTGCCCCTGCCCCTGCCCCAAGGCCCCACCCCTTCTCCAAGGCCCTGCCCCCACTCACGCCATCCCTCCTCAGTCTGTCACTCTCTCTCCCCCACTCTCACTCACTTTCACTGGGCTGGGGTAGGGGATTGGGGTGCAGGAGGGGGTGAGGGGTCCGGCTAGGGGTGCTGGCTCCAGGACGGGGCCAGAAATGAGGGGTTCAGGGTGTGGGAGGTGGCTCTGGGCTGGGGCAGGGGGTTAAGGTGTGGGAGGAGGTGAGGGCTCAGGCTGGGATTGCGGGCTCTGGGGTAGGGCCAGGGATGAGGGGTTTAGGGTGTGGGAAGGGGCTATGGGCTGGGGCAGGGAGATGAGATGCAGGAGGGGGTATGGGGTGTGGGCTCTGGGAGGGAGTTAGGGTGCAAGAGGGGGTTCTCACCTGGGACAGGAGGTTGGGGTGTGGGACGGGGATTTGGGATCCGGCTCCAGCCGGGCAGTTCTTACCTCAGGCAGCTCCCGGAAGCGGACGGCATGTCTGGTTCCTATGCGGAGTGGTCAGGGGGCTCTGTGCACTGCCCACACCCGCAGGCACCGTCCCTGGATCTCCCATTGGCCACAGTTCCTGGCCAATGGGAGCTGCAGAACTGATGCTCAGAGCAGGGGTACTGCGTGGAGCCCCCTGTGGCTACTCTAGTGCCTAGGACCAGGGCATGCCAGCCACTTCCGGGAGCGGCGCAGAGCCAGGGCAGGCAGGGAGACTGCCTTTGCTCTGCTATGTTGCTGACCGGACTTTAGGCAGCTCAGTCAGCGGTGCTGACCAGAGCTGCCAGGGTCCCTTTTCAGTCGGGCATTCCAGCTGAAAACCAGATGCCTGGCAACCCAATGGCTTGACCTTCAAGTCCATGTCCATTTTCAGTTTGGTGTCTGTGTATTCAAATCACAGACAAGGCCAGAAGGTTCTGTCCTATACCCAGATTATTTTCCTCTGGGCAGGGAGGATCTGCACCACCCCATGAGGGGTTCTAGAGGACATTGTGCTGCACTGTGTCACTCCTCCAGCCCCCTAGCATGCAGAAGAAGAGGTGCTGTACCACGCCTTTGGATGAGCCAGTGTGGAGGTAGGGGACAAAGCCATAGCCCTGCTTCTTCCCTATGCCTTCCCACCCTCTTTGAGGTGATTTGTAACCTGGCAGGAACTACAAAAGAGCACTCCCTGTGTTTCCCCAAGCACAAGTTGGAGGGACCTTTGTACTGGGAGCAGCGGTGGCTGCAGGCACCAGCACTCCAAGCACATGCCTGGGATGGTAAGCTGCGGGGTGTGCCCTGCCAGTCCCTGCGAGGGCGGCAGTCAGGCTGTCTTCGGCTTGCCTGCGGGAGATCCGCTGGTCCTGCATGCCTGCCATGCTTGGGGTGGCAAAAAAGCTAGAGACGCCCCTGACTGAAAGTATAACTTCACGAGCCCTCCTCCTACTCTTTGCATTCATGCAAAGGTTACACACAACCTGGCACTTTAATTTGTGGCAGCCAAGGGGTCCTTGTCCCTTTATTAATCTTCCATCTTAATCTTTTGAAGATACGTACATGTATATAGGAGGATTTTCATGGGTCCATGTTGCTTCAAAAACCGAACAGACAGCTAGGGCTACATTTATCCCTGGGCTAACTACATTGAAGTCAGGGATTACTTTGGCACTGTCACAGAGTGATAGCAAGCAGCACCTGACCCAGCACTTTGATCTCTATATAACCAGTTCGGGCACGGGGGAGGGCCTGATTACAGAGAGGAGTTCCTGATTACCAGATCAGGTTGAGGCTGGGTAGCTAATAAGCTAATTTACAAGGAGCCAGGATAAAAGAGAACAGGAAAGGGATGGGGAGGAGAAGTAGAAGAGAGGGAGGCTAGTAGAGCCCAACAAAAGGGAGTTTTCTGGAATTTATAGGAGAGCAAGCCCAGGTGTAGGAACAACTACTACAAAGTGTGGTGAGTCCTGTGATGGGGACTGGCAGTCAGGTAGGCCTCTGCAAGATGGGCCTACAGATGACCCTGACTTGGTTTTGGTCATGTCTGAGAGAGTGGCTATGGGAGCAGGATAAGATAAGAAAATTTGGGCCCTACAAATTTCAGCGCTTTATTTAACAGGGTCAGGCAGCCTACATAGCTTTTGTGATGAGTAGGCAAGGGACTACAAACTGGTAAAAGCGACCAGCCTGGACTGGGTGGCCTTTAGACTGAAAGGTACCGGCAAAAATGTCAAGTTGCAAAGTGGACTGGGGGATTATGGACCCAGGCATTTGCCCAAAAACTGACAGTGGGCCACTCATTAGCAGAGGCTGGACATCCAAAGTGGGGCTGCTATTATGGACGCTGTCGTTCTTGAGTCTCCTGGAGAATACCCGGAGATGGATTAGGCAGCATCATCTTGTCACTCGAGATGCGGCAGTTAAATTTGTAGAGGCGGACATTCCCAGAGGGAGTTGGCAATTTAAAGGTCTGGATACAGGGGAGGAAGGCCAGAGAATCTACATCCAGAGAGGGCACCAAGAAGCAGATGGAGGAGCCCAAGAAAATATAGACAGGATCTTGAGCAATTGTGTGGGTGGCAGGGACATATGACAAGAGACTGCCCATATATGGAATGTAGGTTTACAGAATTCTGTGTTTGGACTAGGCCTCTCAGGGAGGGATTAAAAAGGAAGTTAATGGCCACTTCTGTAATGCTGGGGATAAGGTACCAAAGGGGTTTGGTAGACACTGCCTCAGCCTGTTTGCTAATCAGACGCAAGTTGGTGAAACCCCACCAGACACTTCCTAGAACAAGAGTGAGGCTTGAATGTATACATAGGGATAAGAAATTCTGCCCTATGGCACAAGGGCCTCTGGAAGTTCAGGTGAAGTTTAAACAGAAGCTGGCTGAGGTAGTGGGTTGGTTGTCACACCCCTTCATGTTAGGCATGGACTGGAACCCCTTCCCATTAGAAAAGCAAAGGGGTATCTGGAAACCCCAGAGGGATGGAATTTAACCCATGGGGAAGGGAAAAGAGCCATTAAACAATGAAGGGTTGGAAAATACTAGACAGGAGAAACACAAGCCAGAGAGAAAGTAAAGAAAGGAGAATACCCAGTGAAATGAAGTGGGAGGGGAAAAATAAGGAAATCGTCTCAGGAGACAAAGATAACCTGAGCTCATTAACAGTGGTCAAGCGGTTATTGGAACAGAGCAGTTCCAAGGGTTGATGGAACAAGCAACCATGGGAAGAGGAAGGGAGGCACACCAGTAGATCCCTCCGCAAAACAAAGGGTGAGAACACGGAGAGTGACCCCTCGTGTGAGGACCTGTGGGCTAAAGTGGAATTATGGGGACAACTTCCACCCATCACTGCCCCATCACAAGCCCCAAGGTTTCATGAGGAAATTGAACATTCTTGGGTGGAAAGCTGCCTTGTTTCTCCTTTCCATAATGCTAATGAGCCAGCTAGAATGCTAGGATTTCCTTGTCCTCTTCACGACTGAAGTCTTAATTCACCAAAGCCTTTAAGCAGGTTCGTAAATCTACTAATTTCAATGGAACTTAAGATGTGCTTAAATGCTTTGCTGAATCAAGGCCTTAATGGGCATTATCACACCAGTTATGGTTCTTGTTAATCCCTGATGAAAGCAAAAACTTATTTTTTCTATATGCCAGTGGTTCTCAAACTTTAGTAACGCAAAGACCCCCATTTTGAGTTAAAATTTTGCCATGGACTGCTAAGTCTCCTGCTCAGCCCCAGGCACCGCCCCCACTCAACCCCTTCCTCCAAAGTCCCACTCCCACCCAGGGGCGGCTCCAGGCCCCAGCACGCCAAGCTCGTGCTTGAGGTGGCATGCCACGGGGGGCGCTCTGCCAGTCACCGGGAGGGCGGCAGTCAGGCCACCTTCAGCGGCATGCCTGCGGAGGGTCCGCTGGTCCCGCGGCTCCAGTGGACCTCCCGCAGGTGTGCCTGCAGAGGGTCCGCAGGTCCCGCTGCTTTGGTGGAGCCGTGGGACCAGCAGACCCTCTGCAGGCACGCCTGTGGGAGGTCCACCACAGCCATGGGACTGGCGACAGGCATAGCGCCCCCGGCAGCATGCCGCCGTGATTGGGGTGGCGAAATGTCTAGAGCCGCCCCTGCTCCCACCCCACCTCTTCCTGCCTCTGCTCCACCCCGCCCCTCTTCTTCCCCATCTCTTTCCACCCCCTCTTGCAAGTGAGCACGTTCCCCCTCCTACACCTCCCTCCCAGCGTGCAGGAGGTGCTGGGAGGGAGAGGGAGGAGTTGAAAGAAGGGAACAAGTTGATCAGCGGGGCCCACAGACCCCCTGGAGTACCCTCGCAGCCCCCCAGGGGTCCACAGACCAGAGTTTGAGAAATGCTGTGTTACGCAATACTGATGTATTTGGGGAATGAACATATATTAGTTTAATATTAGTTTTACGGATCCCATCAAGTCAATGCAGACTTCAAATAAACAATAAAAATGTTTCCATGATTCTTAAAAAAAAATTCTAAATGTTATTTATGTGGATTATTGCATTCTCCTGAAGTGTTTTAATAGAAAGGCTACCACACTGGTATACATATGTGCTGGGAAGTGACACTGGCAATAAAGAACTGTCTATTCTATTTTCATTATCTAAACTCAATAAAACACAGAAAGAAAAAGCTTTGTTTTTAATAAGTGTTCTCTGTGTGGAACTCCCACTAAAATCTATGGAAGAGCTATGTCTGGAGCATTTACAGGTTTAGACCCCAAAAGCATAAATGATGAAAAATAAATGATTTACTATTCTTTCAGCTACAATAATATATATTGTATTAATAATAATATGTATATTGTATATTCATAACCCCAGGTGAGGGATTTCAATTGAGTTAAACAGATATAAAACAGATGTAATGCGGTGGTAAATTAGGCCCTTGATGTGTAAAGACAGACAGTAGGTGAAATTTTTACCTTCTCTCTAGCTTGTTTGCACCAGATAAAATGGTAGAAGCAACATAAAAGAGCTCTAAAAGTCTCCATTCTAGCTGAGGAAAAATTCCCCTGGTGCAAACACTGTGGAAGACAGCTGCAAGGCTGTCTTTCTAAGCCCCCCTTGTAAGCCCTGGCATCCAAGGCAGGAAGGACATGTCAAGGCCAGATCCATAGCACACAGTGCTGTGGAGACAGTGGCCAGTATTGAGGCCTGGAGGCCAGCCCTGAGGGCTATCTAAATTACCCAGGAGCAGGATGAAGAAGTGGTTTAAAGCCACTGATGCTAACAGACTAGGTGACAGCTCATGCCAAGGCCCCCTAGGCTTCACTGAACACTGACAAGTGCATAGTTGGAAACCAGTCTGGCTCACCTGTGTGTTAGCATTGTTAAAATAGATCTTATGTTTATAAGAATGTGTTTTAGTATTTGGATTTTATGAAATGCTTGTGAGTTGCTGCATGCATTAATCTCACTTAGAATGGCTGTATCCCATGTTATGAGGTAATATTGAAGTGTTTGCTATGAAACTGGAAACCCCCACAGTCAGGAGAGAAGCACGAACAAATGTGAAATACTAGTTTACCACAAGAGGTGTCAGCTCCTGCCAACAATAGAAGGCCCATAGACATCAGATGAACCATTTGGAACATCAGAGGACAAAAGACTCTGTTGATTGCTCCCCTCACACCCATAAGGAGGGGACATGTACAAATCCTTGTCCCATCACTGTTTGAACTCTGGGGAAGGGAATAAAAATCCCTGACCAGAAGGATCTGTATCACTATGCTGCCTGGAATTTGGAGAGGCAGTATTTCTATGCATAAGCAAGGGATCCCCAAGCTGCTTACCTAGGGTTAGCCCTAAAGGACACACAGAGCTTGCACATCACAGCAGGTTCTTTTCCTTTTTGAAACCCATGACTGTAACTCTTGTGTGTATATATGTTCACCTGCTTTAACTTTGTAAATAACCGATTTCTTTTTCCTAGTTAATAAATCTTTAGTTAGTGTATCACAGGATTGGCTACAAGCACTGCCTTTAACCGATCTAAGATATGATTGAGTTGGGGTAAGTGACTCGTTCCTTGGGACTGGAAGTAACCTGAATATAATTGCGATTTTTGGTGTAAGGGACTATCTATCACAAAGGCAGGCTTGCCGGAGTTGCAAGGTAGACCTGAGTTCCCAGAGGGACTATATGTGTCTCCATGTCAAGGCTGTTATAGTGCTTGAGGAGTTCACACTTGATACTTGGTTGGTGAAATCTAATTGTAGGACACAGCCAATCCAGGGTTTGTGCCGTGGTTTGTAACAGTCTGCTCTGAGGCTAGCACTCACATTCATGAGCTACTCCAGATAACCTGACTGCCACCATAGCCCCCTTCCCCTTTTTAGAGGCACAGGCACAGAATTTCACCCAGCATATATTTAATATTGTTGATGAAAAATACTGGAACATATTTGCAGGGCTGGCGCTTCCATTTAGGCGGCCTAGGCAATCGCCTAGGGTGCCAGGATTATTGGGGGGGTGGCATTTTGCCGGGATGGGAGGCAGGCGGCTCCGGTGGAGCCGCCGCAGTCGTGCCTGCGGAGGGTCCCCTGGTCCTGTGGTCCAGTGGAGCTGCCGCAGGCATTCCTGCCGACGGTCCGCTGCTCCCGCGGCTCCGGTGGACCTCCTGCAGGCATGGCTGCGGCAGCTCCACCAGAGCTGTGGACCAGTGGACCCTCTCCGCAGGCACTACTGCAGCAGGTCACCGGAGCCGTGGGACCAGAGCGTGGGGCGGCGAAATTGCCATGCGCCTAAGGTGCTAAAAACACTAGTGCCGGTCCTGCCTATTTGGGATGTTGAAGTAGTTTAGGCTCAAACTTTGGTACATTTTATAATCCACTGTGGCCTCAAGGAATTAGTGGAAGTCAGATCTGCAGAGACCTTTAAAACTAGGCTGGGTGCAGCAGAGTGAGAAGGCTGCGGGGCAGCTGGTTACAGCTCCAGGATGCAGATTCTAGGTCTGGTTTTTATGCCAGCCTGGAGTAAAATAGAGAGACGTGGAATCTGCTTTAATCTTTGCAGACTGACTGGCCCCTTGAGGTGCTGTCGGCCAACCAGGGAATGACCAAGTGCAGAATGTTCCAGCCATGCCCCTTCCTTTCCCTGATATGATCCTTACACTAGTGGTGGCAGTAGGGTGCGACATGAGCTAAACCATGCCGGTTACATACTTGCCAGGAACATGTAGTTGCTTTTTGGCCCACACATGCCACTTAGGCAGCATAATAGGGCCAGAGCATAGCAGGAAAACCAGCTGGTTTTGGAGAAGCTAAAGTTTTTGGATTTGTAACTTTCATCAGAGAACAGTTATCGACCTTTGAGAAATTTGACTGGCTAGCACATTAGGTGTAAATTTAAAAAATGATTCTAATAACGGACAAACTGGAGACCTGCCCATAATTTATATTTTTTGCCAAAATAAATAATTTGCTGAAGGGGTATAACAAGAGGCCTTATAGAAACTAGATACAACCAGCCAAGATGGCCGTGTCTGAGCTAGGTCCTTAAACCTTTGAAAGATGCTCATCATCATTAAAGGATCCTCAGTGGTCCAGTTCCTAGAAAATGCATGAGTCTAAAGCCTATGTGTGTGTGTAACTGGAGATAAGTTTTAAGTAGCAGCCCTGGATCAGATGGGCTAGATCAGAGAGAGCTCTGGACATGGAGAGAAATTTTGCTGTACACTGCAGCACGATGCTCAGAGGGCCACTAAAGAGGGTAGTAAGCTGTTAGCTATTTACTTCATTAACTGAGACTACTTCGTCTAGTTTAGCTGATGAAAAGTGCAAACTCAGCTATGTTATACAAACCACTTCTTTTGTTTCAATTCCATTTTCTGTCTTTAATAAACTTTGTTTTTGTTAAGATCACTTCTGTATGGGCAATTTTACACAGACATCCCTTGAGATGCAAACCTTGCAACCAATTGCTGAAGGGTAGAGTGTGTCTGGAACCTATTTCGCGCTCAGTCTCAGATAAGAAGCATGGAAAAGTGTCTCATCCCAGTGAGTTGGGTTACAGAAGGACTAAGCAATAGATGAGAGTTGTTGTCTGTACTAGTCACGAACCTAAAGATATAAGCTGCAATATAAAGGTCTACTACAAACTGAAAATAACCAGAAATTCAAATTTCAGGCTGATATTCAAAGAATGTTTACTCCTCTTTTGCCATGGAGTGAGCAAGAGTATAATCATTAACTTTAAATAGATTAGTTTTACATTGACTGGTGCCAGAGGAATCTTAAGTACATACTTTTGTATCTAATTTCCTTAAGAAAACATCTGGAAAACCAAGAACACTATTTTATTAATGTTTTTAACAGAAAGAATTAAGTTTCATTCCGAAGGGAAAGGAATAGTAAACTCATCTTGCAATCCCTTTCAGACCTTGATATTTAATTCATGTTTTGGTTTCAGCTTTCTATGGTTTGTTACAGAGATTTTACAACTAATTTGGAGATTTATTCTGTTTATTTTGTATCCCATAGAGTTATTTTTCTTGCCAACCAAATTTAATCCATTAATTAGTAGTTCTTGACTTTTTTTTTAATAACATAGGATAGCTAAGTACCATGTAGGAAACTAAAAGTTTTAAAAGCAGCTTTGGGCATTATAAATATAAATCAGTGTATTGAAAAGAATTCTAATGGAACATAACTAACAGATTGGAAGAATTCCTGATGCTAGCAAAATTCTATCTTTCACTGTAGTATCACCATACAAAGAAGAAACTGAACTCTGAGGTAGAGGGGACTGTTGTAAAAATGTATTTTACTTTTCTTTTGTGTCCAAGATTTAAGGCCTAACTCCTTAGAAACAAACAAAAGTATCATAACAGCTCATTTGGGGATCAAAAATCATATTTTTTTCTCGTAAACTGGTATTTCTTCTGATTCACAGTGATCGGTAAGATCTATGTAAAAAGCCAGCTGACCAGTGCACAGGATTCAAGTGTGAGGACAAAAGGACAAATTCATCCCCAGTGTAAGTCCATTCACTTCAGTGGAATTACTCAAGAGATAAATTTGACTCAAGGAGTCATTGTCTTCTGAAATGCAGTGGAACAGACAGAACTGTAAGAAATATGCTCTGATATTCAACCTTCACAATGAAAATAAATATGGGTGACAGGAGGGATGTGGAGAGTAGAGAAACAGGAAGTTGAGGAGAGTGCTGAACTGAGAATGGATTCTGGGCCAATGCCACACTTCCCTCCCCTGAAATTGGATGTGGTGGGCCCCCAAGTATGACGACTGAATGAGATGTACATCTTCACACAACCTCCGGTTTTTTCCCTTGCGACAATGGGCTAAGAAATTCCTCTCAGTGATGCCAATGAAAAATCCCAATGCGTATTACTGAGATGGAAAGATGACAAAATGGTTGTAGTCATCCATGGAAGTGCATAATGGAATGTAGTGAGGAAGTAGAAAGAGAGAGGAAGGCCTTGAGCAGAGTAAGAAAGCCAGAACTGGAGGCATGTGGAGAGAGAAGCCTGAAAGTGTAGGGTAAGGAAGAGTGAGAAACATTTAGGTAAGGGTCTCCTTGTTTGCTTATTCCCATTCAGAGGTTTCATGAAGAAACAAAGAAATTGCCATAGCAGGTCAGTTCAGATGCCTTATAGTGATAGACACAAGGAGTTCTATCTATTTAGCTTAACACAGACAAGGCTAAGGGGTGACTTGATCACAGTTTATAAGTCTCTATGTGGGAAACAAATATTCTATAATGAGTTCTTCAGTCTAGCAGACAAAGGTATAACAAGATCTGATGGCTGGAAGTCGAAACTAGACAAATTCAGGCTAGAAATAAGATCTATAATATAAAACCGAGGACAATGAACCATTGGAACAACTTCCCAAGTGGTGGATTGGATGTTTTTAAAAAGAGATGCTGTAGTTCAAAAGGAAACATTTAGGGGGAGTTCTATGGCCTGAGTTATACAGGAGGTCAGACTGGATGTTCACAATGGTCTCTTCTGGCCTTGGAATCCATGAATTAAAGGTCCAGCTGGTATGCTATCTCTGACAGTAAGCAGCATCAGATTCTTCAAATGAGTATGTAAGACCCCGGAAAAGACAGTTATGCAATAGCATGCCTAATATGGAAGCTTCTTCTGAACCTCAGGCAGTTAGTGGCTGGCTTAACATGGAGGACTGATATCCCATATAAGAGCCAGATCCTCAGCTGCTGTAAATTGATCTATGCCAACTTAATCTGGTAAGGGTCTGGCTCTGTTTTCATCCAGCTAATGTAACTGGGAACACCTAATTGACCTTTCATTTATATTCATACACCAACATTGTGTCTTCTCTTATGAAATCTTCTCTCTAAGTCGTCCTGATCATTTTAATTTTTCCCATACAAAAGTCCTTTCAAGCCTCTAAACTGTGTTTGCTGCCTTTCTCTGCCCCTTTCCTATTTCTACTATTTCCTTTTTGAGGTGACGTGAACAAAGCATAGAATCAAAGGGAGTGGGACTCAGTGTATATAGTAGTCCCATTGTAATAGTTTCAGCATTATTTTTCCCTTTTCTTAATACAGCCAAGCTTTTAACTGGCTTTTTTCCCTAACCAATACTGCACAGCGAGCAGATGTTTGCACTGATCTGTCAAGAATGATGCCTATATTATTTGGTGGTGATAGCTGAATTGAATAACAATATGTATGTGAAGATCAAACTGTTCTTTCCAGTGTGCATTACTTTGTACTCATACATAATCTTCTCAGGCAAAACATTGCTTAGCATTGTTTGATTCTTTGGAATTTCCTCAGTCTTCAAAATTTTTTAAAGTCGTCGTAAAAACTGATGAATAAGCAATTCATCAGTTTTGGCACCGCCCTGTTTACCCCCTCTTCCAGATCATTAAGAACAATATTCATTATACTTTTGAGCGCCTCAGATAAAAAGTATTAATACATTAAGTGACACCATTCCTGGCCCCTCCTTTACATGAGTGAACTCTAGGGGTGGATCCTGGTACGTATGTGGAACCTTACTGAAGTTCTTGGCTCTCCAAATTAATATGCTTCCATATTGAAAACTGGAAACTTAATACATATATTTTAAAATCTCCACAAATGTGTAATCTAATGTCAAAGCTTGATAGATGTTTGAACAAGAAACTTCAAAGTTTGTCTAATGTAGACTATACCAAACATATAATGAATCATGTTAACAGAAGTTTAATTCTGCAATAATCTCATAACTGAAAATAAAAAATCCACTCTCCTCTCAATCTCTTTCTAATACTTGGAGCTCTTGCTTGGATTCCTGTTTGAAAGTGAAACTCTGTGACAGATATGGTACATACCTTTGTATCCCAGAATGGCTACTGTTATTGTTAGCAAGGCACACAAAATATATAGTAATATGATGGAGAACTTCAGTGCCCAGTTATTTTTACATTTGGTACATTGAGTTCCCTCCTGAATACCTGCAAAAGAAGATGGGACTTTAAAATCGTGTCAAAGAGTAAATCTCAGCTTTTATTATGGTTTCTTTGTCTAAACCACATACACAGATAATAATTGTACACATACTTGTCTACACTGCAAGTGATGGCTAACGTTCCATTGACTTCAGGCTCACTATAGCCCTACTTTAGTGATATGTTCCTTTTAAGGTTTCAGATGAGTAATAACTGGATTCAGTTTAACTGGAAAACCAGATGTGGCTTTATTTGGAACCCCCCCCCCACTATTATCATGAGTCTGATAATGACACTAGGTTGCAATTAAGCCAAAAATTTATGACAATATTCTGTCTAGATCCTGATGGTAATAATTCAGTTTTAGCATTTCACTTCTCTGAGCTGTTAGCAGTGGGCGAGACACACACACACACACACACACACACACACACACACACACACACACACACACACACACACACACACACACACACACACACACACACACACACACACACACACACACACACACACACCCCTACCTGAAATTAAGTACTACTCTGAATGTCTGAAAGGAAACTTTTGCCCTATTTTGCAACCTTTATATTGACACATGGACTTAGAAGGAAAATATCAGCACTTAATTTTATTTGCACTGTGTAAAATAAGGCTCATGGGATTTAGGGCTTGTCTACACAGGGAAATCTAGCAACATAGTTAGACTGGTATATCTCCCTGTATGGATACCAGCGGGAGTTATATCAGTATAATTATGCTACTTGTACCATTTCCCAACATAAGTGAGTTCTAAAAAAAAAAAGAGAGAGAATAGGGGAAGGAACCTCCAATTGTGAGAGAAAATAAACCTTTAATATTTGGTATTTGGCTTTTTACCAAAGATATTGACGTTGGCCTGTTGTGGGACTCTTCTGTCAATGATCACAGGTTATAGCACATACATAAGCATTGCAAGCTTTCATTATATGAGGGGTAGGCAACCTATGGCACATGTGCCGAAGGCGGCACGCGAGCTGATTTTCAGTGGCACTCACACTGCCCAGGTCCTGGCCACCGGTCTGGGGGGCTCTGCATTTTAATTTAATTTTAAATGAAGCTTCATAAATATTTTGAAAACCTTATTTACTTTACATACAACAATAGTTTAGTTATATATATAGACTTAGAGAAAGAGACCTTCTAAAAACATTAAAATGTATTACTGGCACGCGAAACCTTAAATTAGAGTGAATAAATGAAGACTTGGCACACTACTTCTGAAAGGTTTCCGACCCCTGCATTGGATTATCAAGAAATGCTGGGGAAACAGGGACATATAAAAAAACATTAGAACATGAAGACCATGTTGGAATGAATGGACCAGACTGAGCCCTTGGCAAGGATGACTATAGCTCCCAGCATCTATTAAAAATGAACTTCCTTGACCTTTTACCCCATTTGTTTGCTACTAATGGAGTCACCAAGGAGAGAGCTTTAGTAGGCTGTGTGTACCAAATTACTGATCTAATGAAAACTTGCTCAGCAATTTTTTATGAGAAAATTATGTTTCCCATGGGGATCAACCAACCAGCTGATTTTACTTTTCTCCAACTTGTGATCTTCTGCACAGTGCAATTCTTCAGGGAAATGCACAGGCAGCTTCAGCTGTGTTTATTGAGGACTGATGACAGAAATAGTAAGTTAAGTCAACTCTTGTTATCTCAAGGAGTAACAGGTTCTAGTGGTTTTCTTAAACGTAAAGTGCTTTAAAAAGGGATTTTCATACTGAGGCAAATGCAAGAAGAGAGATTTATACATAAAGTAAGTTCATTTGATTAGTTATTTTCTCAGTCCCCTTTGCTAATATTATTTCATATATCTGGCTTGAATAAGACTGAAATGAACACCTCACAGGCCAGCTCCTTCTTATACATTACGATTGTGTGGTGAAGTCACACCATAGTCTTACTGTTGTGACATCACACTTAGTTACAATGGGATGGATGTGATGTCATGAATTCAAAATTATGAAGTCACTGTAGGACATAGTGGAGAAGCTCAGTTGGGAAAGAGCAATTCCTTTTTCAAATAGAGATACAAACCTCTCAGTAAATTGATAAATGTGGCAAAAAACAGTGGGAAAACAAGTTAATACATTTATGTTCTAAATCTAGGTTTGTTAGTGTAAGCCATGTGGCCAGAAGCTCCAGAGGGGAAAGGGCTCTCTGCTCCCTCTCTTGGTGGAAAGAGAAAAGTCCTGATAAAGAGAGCTTCATTTGCATAGACTATCTACCCACAATCCTGCTAGTGACACTTGGGGAGTCACCATAACTAGACATGAACTTGGATTTTGGGGGCAGTGAGCTCCCAAAGCAGCTTGGAGAAGGGTAAGGGATTTTATCTTGTGACAAAGTTAGTCTGTACAGAGTCTTGAAGTATTTGTGAGAGGAAGGAGTTCTGTCTGTTAATGGTCTGCAGAGAGGGAACACAGTTTTCTGGGAGGGGGTTTGGGCCAGCTTACTTATTTGTCAAGAAGATCACCAAATACACTGAACACAGATCTTCTTGCTGTCATTAACAGCTTGGAGGGAGGGTTACTTTAGGTGCAGTGGAGTGCATGGTGCTTTTCAGACAAGTTTGAAAAGAAGGTCTCTCCTCTGAGAGATTTATAATTTAGGACCTAATTTTGTAAGTTTCTGTATGCTTTAATTATCCATGGAAATTAATGGGAGTTCAGGGCACTCAGCACATCACAAGGTTGGCCTTTAGTTTATACAGGTAACCGAAAGCTTGATCCTGCTCTCATTAACTTTAACTAAATGAGTTAATGACAGCAGGATCAAGCCATAAAAAGAAAGGGCAACAGAGGTACAACACAGAGAAGGAAGCAGAAAAAAATGCATATTTGGTATCAGCTGTATGTTGGAAATTTGTATTAAAGTCCCACATTAAGGTTACTCATTTTCAGCTTAGGATCTGTTTGCTGACACTGTACTTAATTTGATTCCCTGTGCAGTGTAACAGGCTGCAACTCTCACTGATGTCCCTGAATTTAATACTGTTCATCATCTAGCACCATATATGTACTAATATTTCGCAAGCCACTGGCTTCCTTCTCTTGGTTTTTTCTCCTCATGTATGGTCCAGTTAAACAATACTTGTGCTTTATGGATCTTTCAGTTTCAGAGTATTTCAAACGGACAGAAAAATAGCACCTGAACATGAGACAGACTCATTTTTTTTTTACAATCCACTGTCAGTATTGAGATAACACAAACACTACGGCAGCCACAAAGACTTACATAATTTACTTAAGCAATCTGGGTTTAAATTCTGGGTCATATTTTGTGTGTGTGTGAGAGAGAGATACTCCCATTCTTGTCAATTTAAAATTAATTATATTGTAATCTAATCTACCCCAAGATATAACCTGCATAAGAGCTGGAGCAGAGAATCAGGGAGTTGTAAGGGGGTCCCTTCTTCCCCAGCCCCCCCACTTTGGAGCAGAGCACTGCAGAGAATCTGGCCCAGATCGCTATCAATTTAACCTCTTCTGGGCTGTGGTATTTGTCTTATGTCAGGAATACATGAATATTCATTTTGTTCCTGATACTGTCTGGCCTTCTGATTAACTAATTAAATGGAGAGGACTACTAAAGATGATGAAAACCTGGATCTGTCTCAAATGAGAGAATAGGTATTGAACTATTTCTAGTATCTCTGGTGGAGCTTGAACAGTTTAGGTTCGCTTTGCTTAAGATCCATCCAAAGTTGGTTGATCTGGTACATAAGAGGCACTTGGTATGCATTGTGAATGTGATCTCATTAAGGTTGCCTTGTGGTTTGTTAAGGTATTTTCCTTTATAAAGGAAACAGCCATATTAGTCTGTCAGGGTATGTCTACACTACGGGCTTATTCCGATTTTACATAAACCGGTTTTGTAAAACAGATTGTATAAAGTTGAGTGCACGCGGCCACACTAAACACATTAATTTGGCGCTGTGTGTCCAGGTACCGAGGCTAGCGTCGATTTCCGGAGCGTTGCACTGTGGGTAGCTATCCCATAGCTATCCCATAGTTCCTGCAGTCTCCCCCACCCATTGGAATTCTGGGTTGAGATCCCAATGCAAAAGCAGTGTCGTGGGTGATTCTGGGTAAATGTCGTCACTCAATCCTTCCTCCATGAAAGCAACGGCAGACAATCATTTCGAGTCCTTTTTCCCTGGATTGCCCTAGCAGATGCCATAGCATGGCAACCATGGAGCCCATTTAGCCTTTTGTCATTGTCACCGTATGTGTACTGGAAGCTGCTGACAGAGGTGGTACTGCAGTGCTACACAGCAGCATTAATTTGCCTTTGCAAGGTAGCAGACGGTTACCATCCCTGTTGCACCATCTGTCATGCCATTGTAAATTGGCGATGAGATGATGGTTATCAATTGTTCTGTCCTGTCTGCTGCTGTCATGGGTGTGCCTGGCTGGCCTCGCTGAGGTCTACCAGGGGTGCATGGACAAAAATGGGAATGACTCCCCGGATCATTCCCTTCTCTATGTTTTGTCTAAAAATAGAGTCAGTCCTGCCTAGAATATGGGGCAAGTGTACTAGAGAACCAGAGAGCACAGCCGCTCCATGTCAGAGCCCCAGAGATCCCACAGAAATGATGAGCTGCATGCCATTCTAGGGGGTGCCCCTGCAACAACCCCACCTGTTGCTTCCCTCCTCCCCCAACTCTCCTGGGTACCATGGCAGTGTCCCCCCATTTGTGTGATGAAATAATAAAGAATGCAGGAATAAGAAACACTGACTTTTTAGTGAGATAAAATGAGGGGGAGGCAGCCTCCAGCTGCTATGATAGTCCAGGCAGTACAGAATCTTTTCTTTAGACATGAAATGGGGGGGGCTGATAGAGCTCAGCCTCCCGTTGCTATGATGAGGACGGTTACCAGCCGTTCTGTACCATCTGCCGGGAATGACCAGGAGTCACTCCCATTTTTACCCAGGCACCCCTGGCTGACCTCACAGAGGACAGCCAGGAGCACTCACGGGCTGATGATGACGATGACAGACGGTACAATATGACTGCTATCCACCAGGAAGGGGATGCTGGTGTTCAGCGCTGCAGCACCCCATCTACCAGCAGCATGCAGTAGACATAGAGTGACATTGAAAAAAGGTGAGAAATGTTTTTTTTCCCTTTTCTTTCAGGGGGAGGGAAGGGTGTAAATTGACGACATATACCCTGAAACACCTGGGAAAATGTTTTTGACCCTTCAGGCATTGGGAGCTCAGCCAAGAATGAAAATGCTTTTCGGAGACTGCGGGGACTGTGGGATAGCCGGAGACCTCAGTACCCCCTCCCTCCCTCCATGAGCATCCATTTGATTCTTTAGCTTTCTGTTACACTTGTCATACAGCACTGTACTGTGGCCTCTGTCTATCATAGCCTGGAGATTTTTTCAAATGCTTTGTCATTTCGTCTTCTGCAACAGAGCTCTGATAGAACAGATTTGTCTCCCCATAAAGTGAACAGATCCAGTATCACCTGTACGGTCCATGCTGTAGCTCTTTTTGGATTTGGGACTGCATCGCCACCCGTGCTGATCAGTGCTGCACGCTGGGCAAACAGGAAATGAAATTCAAAAGTTTGTGGGGCTTTTCCTGTCTACCTGGCCACTGCATCCAAGTTCAGATTGCTTTCCAGAGCAGTCACAATGGTGTACTGTGAGATACCGCCCGGAGGCCAATACCGTCGATTTGCGGCCACACTAACCCTAATCCAACATGGCAATACCAATTTCAGCGTTACTCCTCTCGTCGGGGAGTACAGAAACCGGTTTAAAGAGCCCTTTATATCGATATAAAGGGCCTCGTTGTGTGGACGGGTACAGGGTTAAATCGGTTTAACGCTGCTAAATTCGGTTTAAACGTGTAGTGTAGACCAGGCCTTAGACTAACAAGAGGCAACATGGGGAAGGATTTAGAGTGAGTGTAGGGTATATGTACAAAACTGCAGCCTGACATAAAGTAGGTGCCCTCTCTCAAGCTTTATCATGGGAGCACAGAGTCATGGTTTGAAGTCCATATGCAATCTTTAACAAGGCAAAACTTCCACTTAATGACATTTTGGCTATTTGGAGCCTGAGTATAAAGACTACGAGATTTGGCTCATAGTGAATCAGCGTTATCTGGCTAGGTTTGTAACATCTCATTTGGAGATCTTTAAATTAACTCAGTGGAACCAGTGTAAGACATTTTCCTACAAAGGGAACATATGTAAATCACACAGAACTGGGCTTAGTTTGAATCAGATCTTTGTTGTCCCCACTATGCATTCTCTACACATGGTTTTAATGCTGATCTGCTCCCAGACATTTGTCACTAGCTTTGCATACCAAAAAGTCAGGGTCACTTCCGGATGATGAGCATTGCTCACTGCTGACTTTATCAACATTTAATAAATATCAGATGTGACATGCTGTGCCTTGTTTCACTTGACACACTTTTCTTTTTCCTGACTTATTTTAATACAAGCTTTGTTTTTTCTGTCTCACTGTTGGGAAGACATCTGGCCAAACAGACAGCAAGTCAGTACAAAGGGATCCTGCTGGCTCCCATGTTTTGGGGACCTCCATCTCTGTGAACCGAGATCGTCACAATAAACATGCGAGAGAGACATCCCCCTGTTACCAGCCTTTGTAGTATTTGTTTTTATAACATTACATTCTAGTGACTGGAAACTTTGTTTTCCTGCAGGGGTATCCATCTGCAGACTCTTTTTGTGCTACAGTTAAGGCAGGTGTTTTTTTTAATTACAGAAGGCTAAACACGTATTCCCTTTGTGAGTACGCAGATACCTTATCAAAAGCCAGATGCCTCAAAGATATACTGTTTCAAGGACCATAATTTCAAATGTTTGAGTGCAACATGTATACTGTACAGATTTGCCTGCCAAATACTTCTTCTGAAATATTTTCCATTGAGCTCTCTTCTTGGCTCTTGCTTCAGGAACTTAGGTGGCCTCATAAAATCTGTGCTACAATGTAGAGTTATGATGAAGACACAAGGTTCCCTACATAACCATGACAAAAAAGCATTGGTAAGATAACTGAAATATTGGAAGAATGTAGTACAGGAAGCCAAAGTCAATGCACTATTTAGGAAAATTCCTTTCCAGTGTGATTCAATATGGATACTGCATCTCTTGTAGCATGCAAGGAAGGTTTCAAGCATAGTTTACAGGCACCTTTACAGAACGTTATCTAGAATCATGGATAACTAGAGTCATGCACCTAAATCCATATTTAATCTACTTTTAAAGAGGCTCAGTATAAGCAATTCCCATAGAATAAACACAGAGAAGCAGATTTTTAAATATATTTAGTTGTGAGAAGAGGCAGATAGGCATCTAGTGGGATTGTCAAAAGCACCTAAATGTTTAACTTCCTAATGCCAAGAGAAGTTAGATGTCTCAGCGCTTTTGAAAACCCCACAAGGCGTCTGTCTGCACATTTATACATCTACAATAAATACATTTAAAAATCTGATCCTAAGTAACTAAAATCAGGGATGCACGTTTGAAAATTTTAGCTGGTGTATTTGACAAGTAAAATCATGATGCTTTAGCGTTTAAGACTGATAAATCTTGATAAATACCTTTAAGCATTAGGAAGGCGGTCTAATATCAACAAGGCATAAAGAGGCAATTTTCAGACTTTGGGTCTTATATTTAGGCATCCAGATATGCATTTGGGTGTTTGTACTGACATCCCAGACACCTAAAATAAGTATCTGACTGCCCGAGTGACAATTTGAGTACTGAAGGGGAAAGATTAGGTGCTCAGACATGAAAACTGGGCTCAAAATATTTAATATTTGGATCTGCTGGAATATTAAGGGAACAAAGGGCATATTGCATTCATATGTTCTATGCTCAGGTTACCAATATTAACCTTCAGTAAAGCTTGGAGATTGTAGAATCCAGCCAAACACAAAGTTTTAGCTGAGATTTGCAACTTCTCCCTTCATGTGGTTTTACAGGTTATTAACCTTCTGGTTCATGGTATGAATCCATATAATTCCAAGTGAATAGTTAGGTTATAAATAGCAAAACTGATGATTTAGATAAATTCTGATAGTTAATATACTTTAGAAAGCAAAATGTCTGTAAAAAACATTTAAATCACTGATTTTCTAAAGCTTACAAATTACAAAAATAGGCTGATTTTTGTTGTTTTTTTCAGGAACATCTGGTCTTTGTTATTTTAGAGGTTGATTCTGCATCATAAAGGCTACAGTGGGCATGGAGGGTACTCAGCAATCCCAGGATCAGGCCCTTAGACCATGGTTATTAAGTACTATAATTTAGGGCCAGATTCTGCCACTCTTACTCAAGCTGAGTAGTGCCTTACTCCACAGTTCTTCCCTTTGATTCCATAGGGCTCCTCAGAGAATAAGGTACTGCTCAGAGAGAATAAGGTTGGCAAAATCTGGTTGGCCTTTTGTTTATATATTAAAACATACAAAACATATTGTTAAAAGAACATGTGGTTGCAAAGTCAAACACTCAAAAGTTAGGTAATGCCAGAATTAAAGTTGCCTGTACAATGGATTCCCAGCCTCCTCACCCAGCCAATCCCAGCTTCCATTCTCACCCCTTGCTCCTGGTCCTAGGCTCCTTGCCTGCTGGTCCCAGTCTCTTTGCCCAGCCAGAGCCAGTCTCTCTCCCTGCACCTGCCTCTGATGCTGGTCTTACAAGACTCCTTCTCCCAGTCTATTTCTTTCACTCCCCACTAGGGGCGGCTCCAGGCCCCAGCACGCCAAGTGCGTGCTTGAGGTGGCATGCCGCGGGGGGGCGCTCTGCCGGTCACCGGGAGGGCAGCAGGCAGGCAGCCTTCGGCAGCATGCCTGCGGAGGGTCCGCTGGTCCCGTGGCTTCAGTCGACCTCCCGCAGGTGTGCCAGCAGAGCGCCCTCCGCGGCATGACGCCGTGCTTGGGGCAGCGAAATGTCTAGAGCCGCCACTGCTCCCCACTGGTCTGGCCTTTGTTCCCTCTGCATTTGAATCAGATTCCTGCTCCATGCTGCCTAGGTGTCAGCAAGGAGGTCATTGAGAGCACAGGTGAGATGGACTCCCTGCTTTCAGTTCCTGTGCTCAGCCACACACCAGCCCAGAACAGCTGGGAGCAGCTGTTACAGGAAAAGTCCAGCTTTACACCTCTACCTCTGGGCTAGGGCATGTTCAGTTGCTGTGTGAGGATGATGCATACAGTGTCTGGTCAGAACTAGGAGCTGTGAGAGTCCTGAGCATGCTCAGTGAGGACAATCTTTGGATATTTTAGCTGCTAAAATAGAAGTCTCTACTGAGCATGTTCAAACTCTGATTTTTCAAATTCTTATTACATGGCCAGATTTTCATGGTGATAGTAAAAGGCACAGAAGCCACCCTTCTGCCAAATTTTGAGTTCTTGCTCCAAAGTATGGAAAAAGTCACCAGAATTTTTTAACATGTACAAAACAATGTATTTTCCCCTAGCCTTGTTCTTAGAAATAGCTGAACCATTTTGGCTGAAGTTTTCCAAATATATTCAGCCAGAAGCGGACACCTGGCATGAAAAAAAAAAGGGGGGGTTCTAGCTGCACCAGTTGCAGAGAAAAGCTTGAAAATGTGAATTACAAAAACTCAAAACCAGAAGGCAAATAAAAGAATCCAGCATTTATTATTTTTTTAATGTAATGATTTTAAACCAATCTTATGATTGGGGGGCCTGAACTCTATTTTTTGAATACTGGAGATGCTTAATACCTTCAACTTCTGTTGAGGTTAATGGGAATTGAAGGCACTTAGCACCACCCATGAGCCTCTAAGGCTGTCAAAGGCATCCAAAGGAATTAAGTAGAATTCCAATAGGATTTAGGAGCCAAATTCACTTTGGCCATGTCTACACTTACTGGGGATTGATGCTGCTGCGACTGATGCCATGGGGGTCGATTTAGCGGGTCTTCCCTAAATTGACCACAGAGAGCTCTCCAGTCAACTCCAGTACTCCACCAGAACGAGAGGATTAAGGTAAGTCAACGGGAAAGTGTCTCCCGTTGACACAGCATGGTGTTAGACACCGGAGTAAGTCAACCTAAGCTACGTGAATAACTTAGGTCAACTTACTGCGGTAGTGTAGACAAGGCCTTAGACACCTTTGAAAGTCCCAGCCTCAGTGCTTTGCTGGATCAGGCTCTAAATTCTGCACATGTGAAAAGTAGGGAAAATTCTTCACTGCAAGATCTATTCTGTCACATGTCGTGGTCCCTTTCCGTGAATCCATTATCCCACTTTTGATGTAATTTAGGCCTGGACTACACTGGGGAGGGGAGGAGAAGAGGTCGATGTAAGATATGCAACTTCAGCTACGGGAATAGCGTAGCTAAAGTCGACGCATCTTATTTCGACTTACCTCCCGTCCTCATGGCGTGGGATCGACGGCCACCACTCCCCTGTCAACTCCACTTCCACTGCTCGCCCTGGTGGAGTTCCGGAGTCAACGGGAGCATGTTCGGGGATCGATATATCATGTCTAGATGAGACGCAATATATCAATGCCCGATAGATTGATCGCTACTCGCCGATCCATCGGGTAGTCTGGATGTACCCAAAGATTACCAAATGGCTGGCATTATTTTCTCTGGAAAGCTCTCAGCATCAGAAATACTATATTATGTGCAGTATACGCAATCCCTTTCATTAAAGGAGGGAAAAACTCTTGTGATTCAGCTTGTCCATCATCTCGCACTTATTTATATAACCCAGCCAGCATTTTGGCTTTGTACTTGTTCATTGTAGAATACAGAATGAATTGTCAAGGTTCCTAATTATACACCTCAACAACCATAACCATTTAATTATATAGTATTACCAAACAATGTTTTGCAGTGATTAATTAAAAGGGTACAGAAAAGGCCTACCCACAACACAGGCAAACCACTGAGTGTCTGAATGGTATGTTACACAAATATTATGAGGAAAGCTGTAGGATTGTCATGATAAATTTTGAGGAAACTCATAGATTTGTTATAGTACAATGTCAAGCCGTAGAAATGTGGTAAGATTATTAAACACTCAGGGGATATGAGATCTTTTAAACCATTATAATAAAACCATGCATCCAGATCCAAGATCAATCCCAAACAAACAAGCAGCAAATGAGGGTACTTTGAAATAATAGTCTTCAGCGGGTGAACTATCACTGTATTCAGTTACTGCAAGTCAAGCAGATGGTCACTGAGTGCACTGCCCTGGAAGTAAGGAAATCCAATTAAAACCACTCAGAAGGAATAAAAACTAGAACTGCTAAAAGAATTTAAAATTGTGTATGAATTAAGTGTACACTGACTCACAAGACAGCCAAAACACCAAGTAGCATTCCAGCTAAACATTTTTTTCAAACTGAGCCACATGTGTGCACACACGCACGCAGAGATTTAGGCAGAATAACTGAAGAAAATTCCAAACAGTAAGATTCATTGGATTGTGCAACAGTCTCCTTCGAGAAGAAGTGGAGCCCCATTGTTTGAGTGAAAAAAAACCTCAACTGAACAAAAAACTGGAAAATATATAGAAGGGAGTTGTCCTACAGAGGCAGGGCATTTAGCCAGATGGCCTAATAGGTCTTTTCTTTCCTTAAATCTTTATAATTCTATGATCTTCAATTCTTAAAGCAAGGAGCTTCATCTTGAGTGTCCCCAATGGAACGGAGTTCCTAAATAATGTTGTATAATTTGAAGACCAATCAAGGGTCTTTGTTCCCTAATTTAACTTTGCTTTTGTTTTCCCTTCAGTGTAATGTATTAGACTTAATTTATATTAGTCTAAATTTTTATACCATGGTACTGGAGCGAGAGATTACAGTAATGGTATCTTGGTAGTTTTAAGGCAGAAGAAATAAGAAATGCTTGCTTCACTGCTCTTGAGCTCCCTTTAACAGGCCAGGTTAAAGAAGTACCATCATTGTCCCAGGAGAAGCTGTAAAGGTTCTTGGTTATGATGTTGAACACCAATGACATTTGCATGGAGAAGGGGTTTACTGGGGAAATAGTGACATTGCTTGGGGCAGATGAAATTCCCAGGACCCTATCAACCAACCTTTGCATTACTATTTCCAGACTCTGAGTGCTCTACTTGGCAGCCTTAATGTTCTTTTAACATAGATTTTAAAAAAATAGAAAAAATGAAAGCATGTGCCACTATTTTGGAAAGCACAGAGTAACACTCTCTCGCCCAGTATCTATACACAATGAGGCAAGGGCTTCTTCTTTCACACACATTGTCACAGGCTATATTCCATAAGCCACATATATTACAACTAAGATTTCATTCACCTTTCTTATGCATTCATGTGCAAATCCAAAGGGAATACTAGGAGACTAACTGTTCTGTAGAAATGTCTGTAAAATTTATATATATGCACATGTGCAGTGTTAATGGAATATTGTAGTTTTATTGTATAACAATACCCAGTGTGCATCCATGAACTATGTTTTTAAACTCTGATAACAACTCAGAAGAACGAAAACAAATTTTCACCAGACCAGTGTAAGACATCTATGCTCTTGGGAAGATATTCCTGACAAACACCAAGCTTCCATCACTTCCCACTGCCACGCTACAGCTGTCCAAATAAGGTCCCAAAATATTTTACAGCAGAACTGCATTGTCTCTTTTTTTCCATGCTTGCAAACTGCAGAATCATCTTTACTGAAATTTTCAGACTGAACAAATGAGCCACATTCCAGTTGAAAAAAAAAAAAGAAATAATTAAAACGATTGGGTATCCTTAACTATAGGCTTCACAATATAGTCCACCTAGAATACAGTAATAGAAAACTGACAATACAGAATTGGAGTAAGTAAATCATGAGTCAACAGCTTCAAATTAATATACAGCCCTTATCCTGTTGCACTGAAGTCAATGGCAAAATTTCCATTGACTTCATTGAAAGTACGATTAAGTCTATAATGTAGGAAATACTTTTTTTTCCATATGAAAAGTCTCATGCAGGGTGCATATAATGAGGTGCTTGAGGAAGACCAATTTGAGCATAACAGGACCTCATATAACAACATGAATATGGAAAACACTTGGACTCCATCATCTGTGCATCATTTATTTATCAGGCTATGGCTGTGGATGTGCATTGTCCAAAACCATTTTTGACTAGCCTTTCCCATGGTGTTACCAGCAAGCTCCAGCTCCTAATCATGCATGGTTGCACTTCATCACTGAATAGAAGAGGAAGATCTCTATCCATTGACTACAAATCCATTCCTAATCTTAAACTGCATGCCCACCTACAGAAAGAAGTTCAGCTCAGCTTTAAATATTGTTCTACTGAAAAAAGACCAAGTATTAACTTCTTTGCTCTCTGTTTCCTGGCAGACACACTTCTTTAGTATCCAATTACCTTGCTATAAAATAAGCTCAGCATGAGCTTCCTAACCAGACCAGAGCCTGTTTCAGGCAGTTGTGCCAATGCACAAGGGCTTTAAGGCAAGGAAGCCACAGTTCTGATTAATGAACTTCTCTCTGTCTAGGACTAGCACTCCATACGTTTGGGGAATTATCTGCAATTGTGATTTTATTTCTTATTTTAAGTTCCTTTATATTTTGGGGTGGTAATTTTCATGGCACTATATTTCATAAAGTGTTGTATGATGCTCCCAGCACGCTGGCAGAACAGGGACTAATAGATACATTTCTTGTTTTTTCTCTTAATTAAGTTTTAGAAATAAGCAAATGCCGCATGCTACCTTTCTTTGCAAACAGCTCATGAATCATGGAATTAAATCTGCTCGTCACATGCTAGAAATGAGAAAAAAAGCCCTTTGATATGTGGAATGGTGTTCTGTGCAGTTTGTATTTATAGTCCAGGTAAGCAATAATAATACAAACCCTGTGGAAATAATATATTTACTACGTCCCTTATGCCAGTATCTTCAAATTTGTATGCAAAGGAATAAGTCTGTTAAGTAGATAAAAATCCCACTGCAAATGGTAAAATATATTAGTCAACAAATCTGCAAACTTGTGCACATCTGCCCAGCAACAATTTGTCATGTTTATACATAAGGAAAATTCATTGATCAGCCACCTAATTAAGCAATAAATATGTTACCACAATAAAAATAAACCTTACTATATAGTATGTGCTGGCTGATAAGTGTGTTAAAAGAACATATAACCCTTACTTGATAGTTTGTGAAAGCTTGAAAAAATATTAATTGTAGGCTTTTTGAAATACCTTTCATCATCTGAAATGGCAAGGAAGGGAGAAACTGTATTTTCACTTTAGTAAAGAACATTACTGAAAATTTTGAAAAAAGGAAAATGTTACAGACAAGATAAGATCTTGGCTCATGACTGGATGAAAGCAGTCATGTGGTAAGTCTGAAAAATATGTTTGGTTACTTGGAGGTGAATGCTACTTGGAGCAAAGCAGCCAGGAATGTAAGTCACTGCACTAAAAAATCCTCAGGATCCCAATTCTGATCTGACTTATACAAATATAGCCTCACCTGTTTATAAAACAAACTAAATTGCCTTCATGTCTTCAAAATTCAGAGTCACTGAGTCCCCATTATTCTTTCATGCTCAGCAAAATTTCAGTTGAAAAATAATTTTGGTTTATTAGGAGTGCAAAAATTATTTAAAAATGTCTGTTTCCAGGGTTATAGGTTTTTTTGTAGTTCTATTTAACATAAAACGTTTTTTGGCTGGATGCTTGTATGTCAAGCTTCAGCTCAGAGTGAATCTTTCCATGGCTGAGCTATACACTCCTAAAAAGAAGGATGGAGAAATTCTTATAGATTATTGACTGTAGCTAATGCCACACCATGAACCGTACCATGAACGGCACAGCTTTCAATGTGATGTTGAGGTGTTCATATGTGTTTCATAAAATATGTATTTCGTTAAATATATTTCATAAAACACTCCCTGTGATGTGTGAGCATCTTATTCAAGCCTGCACAGGATGAAAATGTTTGAAGACCTAGGAACACTTTCACAGCAGAGACTATTGTGTTTGACTATTTTGCATGCTTTACTTGTTCTTTACTAATGGTTTGATGAGCAAGAAAAGACAATTTCCTGTACATTGGTTAAAACACAGTATTGCTTGTTTGAATAACTTTTGTCTTGCATACTCTTAATAAAAATATATTGAAATGTTTAAAGGTGGACAGATTCAGCTCATATAACTGCTGTTGTGATAGTATTTTAACTGACAAGATCCAAGGTGTAGTTTCTATAATTGTATAAAACCAAGTAATTAGGATGCAGAGTTGCACAATTAGAAGTGTCTCTTTGACATGCATGTAACCTTAAAATAGATGCAGCCAATAGACTAACCTTGAGCATCTCCAGTTGTGTTAATATCTGTCAGCTGGAAAATGTTCTGGCAGCTCTTGTGTCATAGAATCAGATGTGGCTATGGCCAGCCAAGGTATCATGCTACGTTAGAACAACTCAGGCTGGTCTAATCTGAAGTACGGGCTCCTTTCTCTTCCCATTCCTATTTTCTCAAGATCTCTGTTCAAGTGAACAGTGTTTTTTCAGAACTGCGTCTTCCTAAGGATTTTGTCAGGGATGCAGTAGCAAATTTAGGGCAAAATCTTGCTGCATAGGAGAAAGAAGCTAGAAGATAGAAGAAGAGCAGTCATATTTTAATAGCCATTTAATTTCCTGTTAAAATACTGTATTTTATTGAGCAATGCTCAATGGTCCAAAGCTCCAAGGGTGTGAGTAGCACAAAGTGTCCCTCTTGCAACCCACTCAGCAGTGGACACAAACTGTGCAAGACACGCAAAGGGAGACAGGCCTCAGCTTACCTCTCCATTGGCTTGGTGTGCAAGAGGGGTGCTAGCTACAGTCCTAAAGGGATAGAGCACCTGGTGTGCTCTGCATGCACACTGGCGATCAGGGCCGGCTTTAGGCCTATTCCACCAATTCCCCCAATCGGGCCCCGCGCCTAAGAGGGCCCCATGCCCAGTGAGAATTCCTTCCCTGGCTAGAGGTGCCTTTTTAATTTTTACTCACCTGGCGGCGCTCTGAGTCTTTGGCGGCGGGTCCTTTGCTTGCTCTGAGTCTTCGGTGGCACTTCGGCGGCAGGTCCTTCAGTGCTGCTGAAGACCTGGAGTGAGTGAAGGACCCGCCACTGAAGTGCTGCCGAAGACTCGGAGCACTGCCTGGTGAGTACAAGTCCCGCATGTTTTTTTACATGTGTGTTTTTTATTCATCCCTGCCAGGGCCCCATCAAAACTGTTTGAATTGGGCCCTGCACTTCCTAAAGCCGGCCCTGCTGGTGATCTCCTGCTGGTATGATTCAGCACCACATCACCGCAATATGGGGATGTGATTCAAGACAAAATAGAGCCCATAATTAGTATTGGAAAAGAATAATGAACACCACCCATTAGAGATTTGAAAGGGACTCCAAATAAAGGGGATGAGCATGGATCAATGGCTGGTACTCAGTACCCTGAGACACTGAATGATTTTACTTACAAAGACCATAATAAAAATGTTTGTTCTAGGAACAAATAGGATGAATCAGAAGACATGAACTCCGGATATGAATGAAAAGCCTGTTTGTGTCTAGCACAATTGAAGATATTGTTTAGGAACAGTTCATCCATGTGAAACTATGACCCTGTAATACTGCCAAGGTCTGTGAGAGCTTTGGTGAGTAAGCTCTAGTTCTGCATGCTAATATTGCAGAGTTGAGCAATCTTATCTGCTTTGTTTTGTCCAGGGAACATGTGCAAGTTGTAATGTGTAACACAGTTATGATGTTTATTTGGGCATAAGTTTTCGTGGGTAAAAAAACCTCACTTCTTCAGATGCATGGAGTGAAAATTGTAATGAGCCAGCCACTCCCAGTCCCTATTCAAGCCCAAATTAATGGTGTTAAATTTGCAAATGAATTTTAGTTCTGCTGTTTCGCTTTGAAGTCTGTTTCTGAATATTTTTTGTTCAAGTACAGCTACTTTTAAATCTGTTATAGAATGTCCAGGGAGATTGAAGTGTTCTCCTACTGGCTTTTGTATGTTACCATTTCTGATGTCCAATTTATGTCCATTTATTCTTTTACGTAGGGACTGTCTGGTTTGATCAATGTACATGGCAAAGGGGCATTGCTGGCACATGATGGCATATATCACATTAGTAGACATGCAGATGAATGAGCCCTTGATGGTGTGACTGATGTGGTTGGGTCCTCTGATGGTGTTGCTAGAGTAGATATGGGGACAGAGGAGGCAACGAGATTTGCTACAGAGATTGGTTCCTGGATTAGTGTTTCTGTGGTGTGGTGTGTAGTTGCTGGTGAGTATTTCCTTCAGGTTGTGGGGCTGTCTGTAAGCAAGGGCTGGCCTGCCTCCCAAGGTCTGTGAGAGTGAAGGATTGTTTTCCAGGATACGGTTGTAGATTGTTGATAATATGCTGGAGAGGTTTTAGCTGGAGGCTGTACGCGATTGCCAGTGGTGTTCTGTTGTTTTCCTTGTTGGGCCTGTCCTGTAGTAGGTGATTTCTGGGTACCCGTCAGGCTCTGTCAATCTGTTTCCTCACTTCCCCGATGGGTATTGTAATTTTAAGAATGCTTGATAAAGATCTTGTAGGTGTTTGTCTCTGTCTGAGGGATTGGAGCAAATTCGGTTGCATCTTACGACTTGGCTGTAGAAAACTGATTGTGTGATGTGTCCTGGATGGAAGCTGGAGGCATGTAGGTAAGTATAGAGGTCAATAGGTTTCTGGTATAGAGTGGTGTTTATGTGACCATCCCTTATTTGCACTGTAGTGTCTAGGAAGTTTTTACCCGTGAAAGCTTATGCCCATATAAATCTGTTAGTCTTTAAGGTGCCACTGGACGACTCCTTGTTGTTTTTGTGGATACAGACTAACACGGCTACCCCTGATACTTGACAGTCATTACGGGCCAGCTTCACCCATTGTTTCTACTCTTTCTGGGTGCTTAAAAGAGGGCAAATTTACAATTCTGAATTTCTGGGTGGCCTCTCTTCCTATAAAGAATTGGATATCTCAGAATTTTGGGGGAGTTTGTATCCAGAATCAGATCCCTAATCTGTGGGTTGGGCCCATCTCCAGAGCCTTCTTTTGAGCTGCTCACCACATTTTAAAAGGAAGATTTTGGCTATTTTGTTGGAGTGCTACTTATTTCTTGACAAGAATACAAAAGTAGATGGAGGGGAAGAATGAAAGTTCTGTGAATGAGCTGTCATTATGGATTGGGGAAAGAGTATAGGGACAATGGAGCCCTAAATCGTGCTTTCTGCAACTGCACAAGAAATCAATCAACAGCACAGGGGCGGCTCTAGCTTTTTTGCCGCCCCAAGCATGGCAGTCAGGCAGCCTTCGGTGGCTTGCCTGCAGGAGGTCCCCAGTCCTGCAGATTCGGCGGCTTGGGTGTACCCACCACCGAATCGCTGCCGAATCTGTGGGACTGGCAGACCTCCTGCAGGCAAGCCACCGAAGGCTGCCTGACTGCTGCCCTCGCAGGGACCGGCAGGGCACCCCCCGCGGCTTGCCACCCCAGGCACGCGCTTGGAATGCTGGTGCCTGGAGCCACGGCTGCAACAACATGCCCTGTAATGCCAGTGATTGTTAAAAGGCCCAGCAGAGAAAGTGGTGCCTTCGGACTACAGTACTAGATAGTAACTGATTCATTGTAATTTATCTCAGCAGACATTCTAGAAAATTTGGAAGGTGGCAACTTTTTTACATGAATGTAGAAGATATTTACTGAAGAAATCTTGCTTAGATGGTATTTATTGATAGCCACAAACTGTTCAATCAATTTGGTCTTTATAATCCTGTTCTGACCACAGTGGCTACTGTGACCATGTTTCTTGGTAACAGAAATAAAAGTAAATGTTGCATTCTAGAACCATTTGTCCAGTAAGCTGTTTAACATTAAATAAATCTAATAAGTGATAGAACACATTAAAGAAATAATGAAATGCTGTATCATTTTCTGAAATATTGGACACATTTTCATGAAGAGAGCAGTATGAAAATATGTTCTATTGGGGACTTGAAGATGGCTCCCTTAGCCTTTCCATCTCAGTTCTCTCATAAAGCAACTTGTCAGTTTTTTGACAGGGTAATAGGTAAAGTTTTCACTGCAGCTGCCTTTTATTGCCAACAAATGCGAGTCCCAGTGAGCTGTAGCTTTAATTATTCACTATTCTAGTCTCAGAGGGAAAAAAATTGCTCTGCTTTCAGCTATAACTCTCTCCCATGCCAGGAAGGGAAAGTGAAACATGCCTTTTAGGATCTGCAATGTGGTTGTGACTCTGCTGCATCTTCCTTCAAAAACGATGTAATCAATTTAGGGATTGTATGAAACACATACGCCTGAATGTGGCAAGTTCTGGAACACATCTAGACCCAGCCCAATTCTCATAATGGGCATTTGACTGGAGAAAAGCTCCAACAGATGGTTGTCTTTTTAAAAAATATATAGTTTCCAAGATTTCTTGCAGACATGACATCATTTTTTCACTTGCTCATCAAACAAAGAAGATAAGAAAGAAGAAAAAAAAGAGGAAACAAAGAAAAGAAAAATCTCTAGAATGCAGACAGATGAACCCTCTTTTGGACGCAATTATGCTTCATTACCTCTGATGGCTGTTAACTGCTTATATGCCAGAGTAATATTGTGGTGGCCTTAGATTAACAGGTCATTTGCTGCATTTCCCAAGGATGCCTAAAATGCTGTAAAGAAAAGGATTAAGGACTGTGTCTTCCAACTTATCTGTACAGTGCCTGGGAAAACTGAACAAAAGAAGAAAATCCTTTTGAATTCTCATTCGGTTTCAATGTTGGGATTCTATGCCAAGTCCCAGTGGCTTGAATCTAAGAGTATTCCGGTTCATCAATACTACTTTCATATGGAAGCTGAGCCAACTTCTTTTCACAATTACTCTTGTGGATCCCCACAGACATGAATGATACTGCTCCAGTGTATCCTAGAGCAAAATTTGGCCTGTCAACTGTTGCCTGTCAATGTTGTCTGACTGCTTTGTAAAACTTCTAGCAAAAGCACAAGCTGAAAATGATTCCGTTTTGCTGAATCAAGTTACCCCACACACTCTGTGTGGCCTGAAAAAAACTAGCCGATTTCAAGAACTGGTAGTTGTTTATTTTAAGAGAAGATGAATGCTGGATTCTTTGCATTGTCTGCCTCTAAAAATATATAAATATTTGCTTTCTTTGATTTAGACTTTTAAAAATCTGTGCTTACATTTATTTAAGTGGACTGGATTTGTTTATCAGCCATTACTGACTGAAATTCTGTTTTCTTAAAAGACTATTATGCTAGATAGGTCAATTGCTGATGGGGTAACTTACGCTACAGGTTAAGTTAGTTTTGGGATGTGCATGCACATCCTATTAACTTCCAATTCAAGCCAATGCACATGTACCCAAAGTGGCAGGATGTGTCCCTAAATCTGCTTTTGTGTGATCAAAGCAGTAGTTATGGACTCTCAAGTGAACATATCATTGAGGGAGCATTTGTAATGTGGATTTTGAAGACATTTAAATCTGAATATTACTATTAAAATTAAAGTGTAGGTATTTTAAGTTTGGCCCCTTCTAAAACTCTTCAAATTTATCCTTAGTGTAACTCCACCACGTAAATCAATGGCGTTATTTGCTCACAGTTGATAGTCTTTGGTGCTGTACAGAATATGGAAGAGAAGTGATCCGTGTCCCACAAGTGGTTTACCATTTAAGGCTCTCATCCTGCAACCCAATACGTACTTCCCATTGGAAGCAGTCACAGGAGTAAGCACTGAGCCCAGCAGGCAGTGTTTGAAGGATCAGGCTTCCGTAGAAATGTCATAAGACTGTAGAAGGAATTTGCTTCCTTCACATGGAGTTTCTTTCTTATGTTAAATTCTGATCTCCTTTACACCAGTGTAAATCCAGAGGAATGCCACTAATTTCACTGAAGATACTCCAGATGTACATTGGTGTAGATGAGTGCAGAATTTGACTCAGTACATTTAAGATATTACTTGTCAATATAAACTTTAGAAGCCCTCTTCAGTAGCCCTGATATCCTATTTTAAGGAGTTTTAGGCTTTTGCTCAGCAGTGTCAGTTACAGACCAAAACTAATGTTCAAAATTGTTTCATATTTCCTCACAGCCAAATCCAATAGTTCTTGTTCACTTCCTATCCAAGCAAAACTCCCACAGATGTCAGTTGGAGTTTTGCCTGAATCAAAAGTAAGCATGGTAGGATCTGGCCCTCCGAGAGCAAGGGAATAAAAAATGAATGAGATCATGCTGACAATCACTTCTCAGGGGAGGAAGATATTGACATGACTTGTTCAAGGAATTTCTATAAAAGAGGTGAGGTCATAATAATTTGTTTTTAAAAGTTAAATAAATACAAAATTGAGTCTCAGATTGATCACTGTGCCCATTTGTGATGTCTCCTTCACTAACGTTTCAAAAGTCTCTTCCTTTATCACACACCTGCTGTACTTGAGAAAAATACCCACAGACAGTTCCTACTTAGGGTAAACAAGATGTAGACAATAAACAGAGCATTTAGAATGCTCTATAATTAACAACATATTAATTAACCACACGTCTTTGTTACTATTTTCTTTTCTAAAAACTGCTTCTCTGAGGGTACTCAGAGACCACTACATAATGTGACCAAGGGCTGTGCACACGTCCTCCTACTACTTTACCAATAAACCTCAATCCTGCTACTCCAATCCTGGGCCTCTCTTTGGCAGAAATGGCAACTTTGCCACTCTAAGAGGTAGTTGTAGGCTGTGGAGAAATGAAGACAAGGCTGGGAGCAATAAGCTCTTTGTTACCAGACTCTGAATACTAATATGAGGAGGTAAAAATTGTGTAGGTCACAAGGATGCATTAACTCACTAGTCAATTATCTTAATCCTATTCACGCTTTGGAATCACCTCTCCTTTCCCTTTCTTTGCAGAAAGTATGAACCCGTCTTATGGGAGCTCTTGGGGGTCTCTTTGGCAGTTTTCTAACAACAGCAGTCACACATCTAAATCCTCCTGTATGGAGCTGAAAATGCACAAGGACCTAGGTATTACACACACTTCTGTCTGGTATTCTTCATGCCTGTGGAGTCTGAATTCCAGAGCAGATGAAAAACAAATTTATTCACCAGAGAGTTAAAGCTCTAGACAACGTGGGACTAAAAATATCAGAAATGTTTCCAGTAGAAATTTCCATATTGTTAATTTCCATCTTGTTTCAATATGGAAACTGTATCAGCTGTATATTTCCCGCTGGCTAATGAATAAACTCTCATACTTTTAACTCACTAAGTTTTATTGTTTCTTTCTTAAAACATCCCTAAAATGAGCTTTCTCTTTATATCTCTTCCACTAAAGTCCTGGTCATCTCTTATCTCAAATACCAAAACCTCCTCATCACCGGCCTCTTTTCATCTCTCCTCAGAGCTTTCCAGTGTATCTGAAACATTACAGCTAAGATCATCTTTCTTGCCCACTGTTCCCACTACATCACTTTTCCCAAAGGCCTTCACTGCTTTCCCCATCCCTCTGCATTAAACTAAACTGCTCACCCCCATCTTCATAGCTCTTCATTATTATACCTATAAATTTGATCTCTTTTCCACCTCCATATGTTCTTCCATTTCTTCTCTCCTAACTGCTTCCTTTTTCCTCTCCTACCTGTGACTTTGTACCTCCTTTCACTGAGACCCTGATACAAATCCCACTGAAATCCATGGGAGCTGGATCAGCACTATGGGCTAAATCTACAAAAGGATTTAGGCTTTGAAGAGCTCAGCATTACAATGACTAACTTTTTAAGCACTCTCCCACCCAGCAGAAGCCTCAGACCCAAGTTAGGTGTCCAGACTCCCAGTAAAATGCATGGAGAGAGTTAGGTGCCTAAGAATAGGATTTATCGAAGCCAGCTCACTGAGCACAGAGTCACCTAAGATAGCCAGTAGGAAATACCAAGGAGAAGGGCAGGGCTTATACCTAGTCCCTCATAGATGGGTAGGCACCTAACTGTGGATCAGGGGAATGTGGCTATCTCTGCTCAGGACTCACAGCCGTGAACCCTTTCCTGGGGTTAGGCACCGAAGCCTGGTCAGCCCTTTCTCACTAGAAACCAGAGAGAAGAGGGAAAAAAAAACTCCACCCCATTCTTGCCAATAGCCCAATGGTTAGGGAATACAAGTGGGAGCAGGGAGGCCTGTTTTCAAATCCCTGCTTTGAAACCTAGATTTGAACATGAATCTCTTACATCCCAAGTATGTGCCCTAGCCACCCGGCTGGAGTTTCATTCTCTCTCTGTTCATAATCAATTAACATTTGATTATTGTTACCGTGTGGAACAGCTTCAACAGCACAGTCCGAGAGAGCTCTGCCCTTGCATAGCCAGTAGTCTGGGGATTAGGGCACTCTCCTATGAGGGGAAGACCCAAGTTCAAGTCTCTACTCCAAATCAGGCAGAGTAGGGATTTGAAAATAGGTCTCCCAGGTGAGTGCTGCAACCCCATGGCTACAGCGCACCTACTCACCCCCAGCCTTGAAAATTCATGATCTGGCTATCCCCAGCTGCCTTTCTGTGGTAGAAATGCTCTGTGAAAGCAGAACATACATAGGTGGGCGAATGCCTCATTTGAGAATCCTGATGGGGCTCAAGGGTGAGCTAGAATGGCTGAGCAGTCCAACAGCATCAGGACATAAGTGGTTTTGCACATGATCATCAATGGAAATGTAAGCACCTAGTGGACTTTGCTGGAAGAAACTTAAGTGCCTAGGGAATTTAGACATGTAAAGGGTTGTGTGACAACTCAGTGAGGGGAGCGGAGGGTTTGAGGATCTCAGTAAAGCCTAAATATTAGATTTTGGTGCCCAAAATGGCAGTTAGGTACCTACATCCCTTTGAGGATTTAGCTCTAACCCCCTTGGCCTGCAGTAGCTTCTCATTCCTTATACACCAATCACTCTCCCTCGTCTCCTTCAAACTCCACTGTGACACCCTGGAACCCCATAATCACCACTGACATATGTAAGATATCATATGAAAAGTCGTGATCTGTGGAAACCCATTGTTCTGTCCCAGGGGTAGGCAACCTATGGCACACATGCTGAAGGCAGCATGCAAGCTGATTTTCAGTGGCACTCACACTGCCTGGGTCCTGGCCACTGGTCCGGGCGGCTCTGCATTTTAATGTAATTTTAAATGAAGTTTCTTAAACATTTTAAAAACCTTATTTACTTTACATACAACAATAGTTTAGCTATATATTATAGACATAGAAAGAGACCTTCTAAAAACGTTAAAATGTATTACTGGCATGCAAAACCTTAAATTAGAGTGAATAAATGAAGACGGCACACCACTTCTGTATATTGTTAGTGTGTATCAAGTTATGAGATTTTGCTGTATGGTTGTTACTGAAATATGTTGCAAGTTTGCTAGTGGCATACAAAGAAAGCAAATCACTCACAGGAGGGTATTCGAGGATAGAGTGTACTCAACAACCATTAACAAGCAGGGCAGTTATAATCCAGGGTTTTACTATTCAAAGATAGTTGCGCAAGCACCATACAATGGGGACTGCTTGACCCCATGACCTCATTGCACAAGACCACACTAGAGGAATTGCTCAACTGAGCGATTCAAGGAAGCCCTCCAGGACATAGACTCATAGACTTTAGGGTCAGAAGGGACCAATGTGATCATCTAGTCTGACCTCCTGAACAAAGCAGGCCACAGAACCCTACCCATCCACTTCTATAACAAACCCCTAACCTATGTCCGAGTTATTGAAGTCTTCAAATTGTGGTTTGAAGACCTCAAGCTGCAGAGAATCCACCAGCAAGTGACCCATGCCCCATGCTGCAGAGGAAGGCGAAAAACCTCCAGGGCCTCTGCCAATCTGCCCTGGAGGAAAATTCCCTCCTGACCCCAAATATGGCGATCAGCTAAACCCTGAGCATGTGGGCAAGACGCACCAGCCAGCACTCAGGAAAGAATTCTCTATGCTGAGACAAGTTTCTTCTAGGCACAAGGACTAAGGATCTAAAAGAGGGAACAGTGGCCGTACGTTTGGCCTCACTCCCCCCACAATTTAACACCTGGAAAAATACTGGAGGACAAAGATTGAATGGGGGAAGGTGGTCCTGGGCTGGAGGAGAGTTCCAGCCTGTGCATTGAAGATCTGTATCCTACTTGTACTATCTGTCAGGGTGAGACACTGCTTGATTCAAATCCTGTGTAGCAGAGCCATAACAAGGAATTTTTGCGCCTGAGGCAATGGCCGGCTCCAGGATCTTCAGCAGCAATTTGGCGGCGGGTCCCTGAATTCCTGTCAGAGGGAAGGACCTGCTGCTGAATTGCCGCTGCCGCTTCATTCATTCTTTAGCGGCAATTTGGCAGTGGGTCCCTGAGTCCCTCTTGGAGAAAAGGACCTGTCACTGAATTGCCGCCAAAGTGCCGCTGATCGCAGTAGGGCTGCTGCCGAAGCGCCGCCAATTGTGGTACAGCTGCTGCCCCTCCGCTTTGCGCACCCGAGGCAAGTGCTTCACTGGCCTCACCCTCGTTACGGCCCTGCTGTGTAGTTTATATAACTTAAATTGCAAATCTGTTGTATTTCTTAGGTAACCAACTTTGATCTCTATGCTCACTACTTATAATCACTTAAAATCTGTCTTTCTGTAGTTAATAAACCTATTTTATGTTTTACCTAAAACAGTGTATTTTGTTTGAAGTGCTTGGGAACAAAAACTGGTGCATGTCTTCTCCACAGGGAGGGGTGGACTGGGTTATAAATGTACAATGGTCAGGCTTCTGACCAGGGCAGGATAGTACAGGTCAGGGGAGCAAAGCTGGGGAGTTGGGGGGAATTGGCTGGAGTCCCTCTATTGTTAATTCATGAGTGACTGTGAGAAGCATTCATGTAACTCAGCTGGGTGTGTCTCTGCCTGCAGATATCTATGTGAAAGCAGTACCTACCAGAGGTTTGCAGCTTGTCACAGCATCACAGGGTGAGAGAAAGGCCAGGTTGGCGGGACAGAGGTCTCAGCAGTACACCAGTTCCAGGTAGCCCCCAGAGACACCCGTCGCACCCTCCTCCAAATTCACTTTCTTCTGGGCTGCCTTCCAGCTCCAGTGGTCACCCCCCATATGGTGTCTGCCGACACACTACCTTTTCATTGAGTTGTATATTGTATTGTATCCACTCGTGGCTTTAGACTGAAAGCTTTTCAGGCAGAGACTCTGCTACTTGTTTTGAACATTGTGCCATTTGTACAGGTCCATGTACACCTACAGCACTATATAAATGTAATGCCATGCCTACTTCAATTGCCAGCTTGACAACCCAGGCTCTTGATGCACTGTAGAACCACATTCTTCAAACACAACATACAAAATAGAAGAAAAACAAGACAACAAGTTAATCCAGCCATTTCCACTAAACATTCAGAGGAAGTTTTGCTTCTATCAAGTGAGTGTTATTGTCAACTAAGGATTCAGGAAAAGAACCAGATGCTCCACTGAACCAAGAGTATATAAAACAACATTTATGAACTTAGCATTTCAGGGCTGTAGTTGTTAAACAAACTTTTGTGACAGCCCCAGAACTGATTTGGTGGTTGGAAGAGCCAGCAATTGCAAGATGCTGTATAGAAAGCCAGTATTCAGACCATAAATACTTTTCAAATGCCTATTTAGTCTGCAACTGGGTGCATGGGGGAAAAGAGATGGGATTGTACAATGTAAAACAAGTGAATCTTCAACAGGTTTCATCCTGGTCTGTATGTCTTGAACATAAATTCAGTGCTGATGTAGTGTGCAATACTGGTAAGGGCAGGTCAGTTCTACAGAGCATTCTGGATTGCATGGTAAACTGAACTCACTTGAACAACATGCATTTTAATGTCACTAAATACAAAGTCATACATACAGGAATCAAGACTATAGGTGGGGGACTGTATTTTGGGAAGGAGTGACTCAGGAAAGGACGCAGGGGCATGGTGGAGAGCCAATCAAACATGAGCTCACAGTGCAATGTGATGGCTAAGAGAGCAAATGCAATCCTTGGATGTATAAGAGGAGGCTTATCGAGTGGGACTAAGGTGGTGGTATTACCTCTGCATATGGCATTAGTGACACCATTCCTGGAAAAATGTGTCCATTCTGGTATCCATGCTGGAAAAAGGTTGAAAAATTGGAAAGGGTTCAGAAAAGAGCTACGAGAATGATCTGAGGTCTGGAAAATATGACCTAAAGTGAGAGGCTACAGAAGCTTAATATGTTTAGTTTATCAAAGAGAAGGTAAGAGATGACTTGATTACCATCTATTCTATATCTACATGAGGAAATGATTTTGGATAGTCCAGGGATCTTTACTCTAGCGAACAAAGTCATAACGACATCCAATGATGGAAGCTGAAGCTAAACAAACACAGACTAGAAATAAAATGCAATTTTCTAACAGTAAGGGTAATTAACCATTGGGACAACGTATCTAGGGATCTGGTGAATTCTCCATTGCTTGAAGTTTTTAAATTAAGATTGGATGTCTTTCTAAAAGACATGCTATAGTTCACATAGTAATTCCTACGTGACACTCATAACATCTATGTGAAATTCTATGTCCTAGATTATGCAAGAGGTCAGACTAGATGATCACTGTTAATCCTTCTAACCTTAAAATCTATGAACATACAAGTTATTTGTAAGATTTTTTAAGATCTTGGAAACTATGAATTGCACCAAATGTCATAATTTTTGGTGATAAGGAGGAAATACAGTCTTGTGGTTAAGTCACTAGACTGGGACTCAGGAGAAGTCCCTTTTGTCCCTGGATCTCCTATGCATTGTCTGTGTGACCGTTGTGACAAAGCTCTGTCCTTGTCTCCATAGGTCCTGTGTTTCCTGATGGATTTCGCTAGCCTCAGAGGCTCACTGTGACCCTTCACTTAACCCTTCTCTCTCTAGAGACAAGGGTCACAGTCTACTGAGCCATTTTCATCATAAGCCAGCAAGGGAGGTGAGGAGAAGCAACCCTCCCTTGCACAGTCTTTGTTGTCTCCCAGTCTCAGTGATTAATTGGGGGGCAAAGGGAGGAGCCCAGGCCTACCCTCTACTCCAGGCTCCAGCCCAGGGACTTTAATAGTATCAACTATGATAGCTGACCTTTTAGGAACAGGAGACGTACAATTCCCTGGGCTACTTCCCCACAGCAGCCCCCACTTCCTCAAGATCCACTTCTCCCTTATCTCAGGGCCTCCTTCCTTGTGCCTAATATGGTGTGTACAGCTCAGTCTCTCCAACAGCACAACTTCTCACAGCTCCTGACATGCACACCTACCTGACTAACTGGGAGGCTTTTAACTACTTTCAGCCAGCCCCTGACAGGGCAGCCTGGTGGGGGGCAAATGGGGCAATTTGCCCCAGGCCCTGGGCCCCGCAGGGGCCCCGTGAGCCTTGACCTGGCAGTGATCCGGGTCTTTGGTGGCATTTCAGCGTTGGGGGGCCCTTCAGTGCTGCCGAAGATGCAGAGCGACGTAAGAGCCCCCCGCTGCCGAAATGCCACCGAAGACCCGGGACCGCCGCCAGGTGAGTACAAGCGCCGCAGCTCCCCAACTTTGCCCCAGGCCTCTGAATCCTCTGGGTGGCCCTGGCCGCTGATTGGCTTCAGGTGTCCCAATCAACCTAGCATCCTCCCTGCCTTCTGGAAAGCTCTTAATTGGCCCCATGTATCTTAATTGACCTGGAGCAGCTGCCATTTACTTATCCTGGTACCAGAGATTTGTTTAACCTGGGTCTAATATATCTATCTCCCATTACTTTTCTTTAGCCATCTGGCCTTGCCCCATCACACCATCTATGTGTTCCCAAGTTCCTCACTGATAGCAAAATGGGATAGTATTTCCCTACCTCAAAAGAGGGTCAAGAGGGTCATTAATATATGTGTTGCTCTCAGATGTTACATCAATGAGAGCCATAAAAGTAAATAGAAATAAGAATAGGGACTAGCCTAAGAACTATAATAAGGCAACTTAGACTTCTTCCCATGCATCAGGCAGCCTCCCTTTTCATCAAGGGAACAGAAAAAGCTCTTATACCCTCTTTTGCCCCCAAAGAATTTTTTTTAAGTGTCAGGATATACTATGTATTATTTTAAATCAATCAGTTAAATAAATTCAGTTTGGCAACATAGCTTTAATACATCATGTGACAAAGTGGGAATGTTCTTAATGTTTTCTCTGAATACTGCGTGGGTGCCTCAGTTTCCTCTATGCATTTCTCTAGTATTTAGGTGGTGGGATAAGGGTGTGCAATTGTTGCAGAGTCTGAGAGGGTCAGTGCGATGCTGTCTGCACAGAGAATGGCTGACACTCTGTCTCCTGATGGCCTGTGCCCCCTCTCCTGCAAAGGTGCCAACTGAAGGTGCTGGAGAACAAAGTGATCAGGTGGCTTCCTGGCCCCGGAAAGAGACAAAGACCGGAGAAGGGGCTGGAGAGTTTCAGTTTAGAGCTGGCTGGGGAAACAGAGGGAGCCCCAGGGCTGGGGTCTAAGTCCCTGCCCCCCAAGATGGACCTGAACGAGGGGGTCCTGTGTCTGTACCTACAAGCTCTGTTTTGGTTTGTGTTCCTGTCATCAAATAAACCTACTGTTTTACTGGCTGGCTGAGAGTCACGGTGAATCACAGGAAGCGGGGGGTGCAGGGTCCTTCATCTCTCCTTCATTCTCTCACTGAAACTTTTCTTATGTTTAACCTCCCTCCTGAGTGGTCTCCCTACACTCTCACACCTGAAACTTATTTGCATTGTTTTCATCCAATTTTGGACCTCATCCCACATTAGGATCCACAAGGGTATATCCATGGTCACATGCAGATCCTCACTGATTGCAGAGTCATCGTTGCTGAAGGTGAAGTCTTCATAGAATATCAGGGTTGGAAGGGACCTCAGGAGGTCATCTAGTCCAACCCCCTGCCCAGAGAAGGACCAAACTCCAGACAGATTTTTGCCCCAGATCCCTAAATGGTCCCTTTAAGGATTGAACTCACAACCCTGCGTTTAGCAGGTCAATGCTCAAACTACTAAGCTACCCCTCCCATCCTGAAAAAATAGTTGTGATAATGTGGCCCTTGTATTCCTAAGTATTTCAGAAGAGTCAGGTGCATAAGTGACAGCTATAAATCATAACATTTTTACTTGGAATCTAGGGCACAGGAGATGGTAGGGTGGTGCATTAACCTGCTCAGCTACAAGTCCTCCTTCCACTTCAGAACAACAGGTGCTTTCAAGTCAGGAGAGTTTGATTAATTTTAGATCTACTGGGAATTCCTGTGGTTGACAAGGACACCGATACATCTTTCTGCTTCCTATAATTTCAAAAAGCCAAACTTCTTTATTTTTATCCCACGTGTACAATGTGAACAAAACCTTTCTTCTGTGATGTTTCTTGGATGGTCCAGTGGTTAGAGTGTGAGTCTAGGACATGGGAGATCCAGGTTTAAATACCCTCCTTTACCACAGACTTTGTGTGAGACTTTGGGAAAGTCAATGGGCACATCTACTTTGCAGCTATGAGGTGTGATTCCTACCACAGGTAGATAGGCTCAAGCTAGCATGCTACAATACCAGCAGTGTGGATGTTCTAGCATTGCGGCAGCTTGGGCTAGTTGCCCAAGCTCAGGCCCAGGGAGCTGGGCGGGATTGGACTTGAGCAGCTAGCTGAAGCTGCCACCAATGCCGCTTTTTTAGCACACTCGGGTCTGTCTACCTACGCTGTGAATCACATCTGCCAGCTGCAGTGCAGGTGGACCCACTTAGGCCAAGATTTCTGAAAGGTATTTAGGCATTGCTCTGCTCAGTGTTGCAAGTTTAACCTAGCCTAATTAGGCATCTAACCTGCTTAGGTACTTTTGAAAACCCCACTAAGTGCCTGTCTGCATTTTTAAGTGTCCAAATACCTTTGAAAATCTGGCCTGTAGGCCTTGCAAAGCTGAGCAGAGCAATGACTAAATGCCTTTAAAATCTGGCCTTCAGCCTTTCTATGCCTCAGTTCCATCTGTAAAATGGGGATAATAGCTTTTCCAACTCACAGCAGCGTATGAGGATAAAACCATTAACGACTATGAGGTGTTCAGATACCACAGTAATGTGGATAATATTAGCAGGACAGATAAGATAGATGTTTTTATAGGGCCTGATTCGCCAACCTTACTTATGATTAACAGCATTTATTCATCTAAGTAGCCCAGCCAAATCAGGTCCATAGTGTTTTCTTAATTTATTATGTCCCTTCATTGAAATATATGCAAGAAATACACATGGTTACCAAAAGCAACTGTGTGAAAATGGCTACCTATATGATTGTGGGCTCAGGGGTAAATGGTAAGCTATAAAAAATGGTGTGGTGTATTTTAAACATTTTGCAGGCTCTTTAATCAGACTCATTTCTTCTTCTAAAAAAAAGCTCAGTTTAAGTCCCACAGTGTCTATTACAAGCATGAAGAACAGTGATTCCAAAGAAAAACATACTGTGGGCCAAATTCTTCTCCCCCAGGCACACGTAGGTGGCTCACAGTGAGCTCTGAGGGACCCCTGTAACACATCTGAGGGGAAGATCTTCCCCTGTGTTATGTTACTACTGGCCAAAATTTGGGCAAATGTAGGTTTCACCTGGGTAAAATGCACAAGAATCTACAGTCCACCCCTCCTAGAGGTAAGACTCATAACTATGGATGTTATAAATCTGAACTGCAGGGTGCTGAGTAAAACACAACAGCTACATGAAGCAAACAATGTAAACACGCACCAATAAAACAGAAGAGCCTGTGTACTGTGAGTACCAATTTACCTGTGTATATCCTAGAAAAGTATAATTGGGGAGATTGTATATGCAAGTTTAGAGATGTTTTCTGGACCAAAACAAACAGGAGACCACCCTGTTGTAATATACATTTTGAAATATATCAAGTTCCTTATCTTTGCAAAAGGAGATCCATACTTTTCTTTATGATTGGGTCTCAAATGCCTCAGTCTGCATGATCTCATTGGGTGTGATTCTGCACTAGCACTGCTGTAAAACAGAAGTAACTTCATTGACTTCAACAGTTACACCAGTGTAAATAGCAGCTTAAGAGGGATCAAAATCAGGCTTCTTGAAAGTAGGTGAAAACAGTATTTATTTTACTCTCCCTCTGTGCCTCCCTCTCTCGAAAAGCAAGCGGTCACATCTGCTTGTTATCAGTAGTTATCTCGCAGCATGCCTCTGAATCATTTAGAAAACTCAAAGCACATGCTTATTCCTGCTGAGGAATCAGCCATTACCATGCTATTTACAGACCCTTTGTGACCTGAAGCACACTACATGGTGTAGAAGACCGCCAAGGTTTTCATCTCAGGGATTCTCACTGCCACTAGGTTTAATTACTTAGCTAGCCGTTTTCAGAGATGCCACTCTTCAGACTCCTGGACACTAAACGTTAGCGCCTTCTTCATGAGGGGCAATGATGGGACTTTAGGTGCGTGTTCATATGTATTTGGGCTTGTGTGCATACATGCACATCAGAATCTGAAGGCCACTGGCTGATTATAACTGTGAATAGACAGTGTGCCCCTGGACACAGAAAGATTTAGGTCCCTTCACTCAGAAAAGGCCATGAACATGCTTTTCTCTACTTCTTTCATGTTTACATGAGCTTTATGTAACACTCTAAAGGACTCTACCATCATACAGAAGGGATCCCACTTGCTCTGAGACACAAAGTATGATCCTCTGCCCACTGAGATCAATGGCAAAGCTCCCACTGACTTCCTTGGTGCAGGATCAGGATCAGAGATTTGTCTTTCAATTCAGAGATGACAGACAACCCTCTCACCTGCACTTTCGCACTTTCCCATTATTTAAAAAAGTTAATGTTAATATATTTTAAAAATCTGATCTCCCAGAAAGTCAGTAGTTCAGCCTGAAACTGTTCCCAATCAAGTCAATGGGAAAACTCCCATACCGGTCTATTTCTGGAGCACAAGGGGTCAGATTTTAGTTGCTTCATGCTCAAAGATGGGAGGTGGAGGGTTCTTTGAACAGAAAGCCAACATGCTTATCAAATTCTGCCAAACAATCTTTTGCAGGGTTAATATACTGTGTTAGAAAAATGCTGACGATTTTTTATTTTTATTTTCAGAGAATATCACTATGACCAGGCATATAAGGTAGTTAACTACAGTACACTGGGTATGATCATCTTTGTGGGTGTGCCAACCCTTGCATTAGGCTACTTACTGTAGTCTGTGCTGTGTGCAATCCCCTGCTTTGCCACAGTCTTCCTGTGACAGCTTGGGCAAGTCACTTAGCCTCTCGGTGCCTCGGTTTCTCATCTGTAAAGTGGAGCTAATAGCACTTCCCTGCCTAATGGGTCTTATGAGGATAAATATATTAAAGACTGTGAGGTGCTCAGATATTCTGGTAATGGGAGCCATGCAAGTACTTAAGATAGATTTATAAAATTATCTGCCTATGTGACAATTATAAATGGAAATATCTACCACAATTTTTCCATAGTATTTCTGAAGTATCTATTACCTTAGTTAGCATTAGAAAAAAGGGAATCCCACCAAAAACTAAAGAGATTCAATAAAAAAAAATAATTCAACCAAATGCAGCAGATTGAAAACATCTGAATGTTGCTGAGATTTCCATGTCTCCATGTGGAAATATCTGTAGATGACAGCTTTAACCATACATTTTGCACACTGCTTCATTTCACACCATGGGGAAGGAGGGAAATGTTTATATATCCACTTAAAAGTGTCCGGTACTTAAACAGCACAATATGGGGAACTGTAAAAGTGGAGAAAGAAAGCACTCAAGATATGGATAGGTCAAAATCCAAATGTAAACCTAACCTAAATAAGTCTGAATTCCTACACTCCTATTACCAATCTAATACAAAACAGTATATTTGACTAACAACATTTCTGGCTTTAACTCATGAAAACCATGGAAATTCAAAGTTGAATTCAAAGCTACTTCATCCACAGAATATGCATTAGAAAAAATAAAATATAGTTTTCGTCTATTGAGTAATCTTGTATTCTGGCAATTTTTAAAAGTTTGTTTTATGTGCTATACAGACCAATAGTCTCTATAAAACATCTAGTTTATCATTTAAATACATATTTAAAATTTAAAATTATTGACTCATTTGTCAAAATAATATTAGAAGCAATTAGGTTAGAGGTGAAAAATACATTTAGCCAATTTATTTTGTCCATCCCAGGGCAAGCTATTTCTCTCTAGCATTTACATACAGATTTTTCTTCCCCAAGGATCTCTATTGTGAGATCTGAAAAGCTTGATTTAGTCACTCCTCCAGTTCAACATGTGATTGGGGCTACATTGTCATCAGTAGATAGATGGGATGTGGAGCTTCGCTTGTTTTCATTAGACCTGGATAGTGTGGTTTCTTTGCTTTCCCAGTGCCTGGCCAAGAATAGAATTTGGATCACAGTAAACTGGCTAAGGCTCAATCCCACAAGATGATATTGGTGGGAGTGGAAAGGATCTTGAGGGAACAGAAGGGTTGGTTTCTATCCCTGTTATTGAAGGTTTTTTTCCCACCCTTTATGCAAGAAGTTCACAATTTGGAGGTGGCTTTGGACTTGCCATTAATTTTAGTAATCCAGAGTACCTTTTTCATCTGCATCTGGCTAAGGGTTCATGACCTTTTCTGTCAGATCTTGGTCTTGACACAATAAACCAAAAGTTTGGATTTTTTACTTTTAGATGCAATTATTGCAAAGCTCTTTATTTGGTGCTACCTATGAATATCACGTGGAAACGAGAGGTGCTACACACCTGCAGCTTCCTACCTGTTAAGCAGTATTTCACTATAGGCAATCTATCATAGTAGCTCTCCAGGAACTGTGTTAGTTTCAACATGCAGTATAGACATTGTTCTATAAAACCCTGTATTACTTGGGTCCAGGCTATCTGAGAAAGCCAGGTGTCACTGTGGCAGTTGAGGTGATCAAACTAGCTATCCCTAGATTTAAGAATTTGGTGGCTGATTGTAGGGCATTCTCCTTAAAGGGCACTTGACTCCAGAGTTCACTTCCCCTGCTCGCTCAACCAAGGCCAAATCTGTTGAGCATTAGGGCACAATGTGAGGCACACCTCTTAACCCAAATATTTGCTTGAGGAATTGGTCAGGGGACAGACATTGCTGGCTCTTTCATAGATGAGTTTTGGAAAAGAGGTAAACATGTTTTTATACATGCCCTGACATGCAATTTGCAATTTGAAAGGAAAATCTAAGGATATCAAATTTTCCATTATAAGCAGGTATGCTACCCTTAAAAAAATAGGCAAATGCATTCTACGGGTGCATTCCCCTGTGCTCTCCTAATCAAAGTCTTTATAAGATATAGTGAATACATCTGAATTATAACTCCTAAAAGTAAAGGCTTATAATGGAAAAACTGACATAGCCTTAATTATGTAGAGGCTCTGTTTTAACAGAAACCATCAGTCCTTGGCATAAGAATACAACCATAATTGTCTGAATTTAGGTGACTTATTTTTTATCTGGGTGCACTCCCTAACTGTAGTCATTCTGTGGCTTTGTTTATTTGCAACCATATTTAGGAGTTTGGGAAAAGAATCAAACGACAAAACATCTCTGTCATTCTTTAGCCTATAGGTCACAGAAGGCTTTAGCATACATTATAGTGTTGTAAAACTCCAGAATGTCTTTGTATTCTTTAAAGGCATTGCCAGTCTGCTAGCAATTTATGCATTGCTGGGGAGCTGGCAATCTTGTAAACTGACACATTTTTTGACAGTTATGAACTTTTATTGTTTCACACATAGGAATAGTCCTAAGAGTGTGGGAGATCCACCCATGGATTAAAGCAAGTGTATCCAGATCATTCATAATTTCTAGCACCTTGAATAAAGATTATGAGCTTTGGGTGGGAGGGAGAGATGATGAGCTGAAAAATTAAATATTTATATTAAAATATTTTGATCCTTTCCCAAAAAAGCAAGTGGGATTTATTCCATATGACCATGGTTTTCTTTTTTACATATAACAATAAAAATATCTATATTTTATGCTGGTTTATTCTGAGTTTTGCTTCTGTTATTCCTCCTCTGTAGTCCAACAATGGCACCTCCTCTAGGTATTTTGCCGCCCCAAGCATGGTAGGCAGGCTGCCTTCAGCGGCTTGCCCGCGGGAGGTCCCGCGGATTCAGTGGCATGCCTGCGGGAGGTCTACCAAAGCCGCGGGACAGTGGACCCTCCGCAGGCATGCCGCCAAAGGCAACCTACCTGCTGCCTTTGCAGCAACCAGCAGAGCGCCCCCCGTGGCTTGCCGCCCCAGGCACGCACTTGGCGTGCTGGTGCCTGGAGCCGCCCCTGAATGGCACCCACTTAAAAGGTTTCCAACTCTTCAGCCATCACCTCTCATGGATGGAGTTCCATCTCTCTCTTCCTCCTGACTGGGATGTTAAGGCTGCTCAGCCTCCTGATTTACCGTGTGGTATTTCCAGCAAGCCAGACTGCCTAGACAGGCCAGCACCTGATCTTTGCTTCCTCTCCAGAGGCTATGAACAGAGTAATTGCCAGTGGACACAAGTTACCACACAGCTCTTTCTAAGCAAGCATATTTATTCTTAAGGCGAAAGCATTACAAAGGAAAAATTAAAAAATGTAGCAGAACCTACACACATGCTAAAAACCTTACCAGAAGTCACCCCAGCTCCAATCTTGGGCTCTGGAAGTGTCAATCCTTAAAAACCCACAACTGCATTTTCCCTGTGGTTACAAGTTCATGACTGTCTCAGATTCAAAACCACAGCATAGGCTGGGAAGTTCAGCTGTTTCTTTATACAGCTCAGGCCTTTGATCTTGTCTCCAGGAAAAAGGAATCAGCAGACAATGACCCACTCCTCCAGGCATAGCTTCAAAAGACTGGGTTTTGCATAACCAAAGATGGGGGAATTTGCATTACCTCTCCCTAGGTATTCCCCAGAAAATCCACTATACACGTATTGTCCCAGAAGTTCATTCTTGTCTGGCATATTTTCAATATAGCTCTTTGAACTCCCCAGCCACACACCATGTCTCCCCCTCGAGAGGCTGTATGCAATCCCAGCCCACTGTGATACATAAACTTTGTATTTAATGCAATGGATCCCATACTTAAACTTAATTCAATAAGGTCTCCCAAGGATATGCAGGAAATTGCCATATCTGTCACAACTTTCTTCTCTCTTTTGTTCACATCTGGAGTTAGGCCTGATATCATGAGTATGGTATGCCATCTGCCTCATCTCCCCTGGTATAAATGAGGAAAATTACTTAGTACTCATCACTCATTCACAAGTCTAAATGCAACATGAAACTGTTCAGAGTGGCTTATCCATTTTGGCCAGGTTGATTTATCTACAGAGTTAAAGATCTTTGGAAGGATGACAGGAAATATTAGCTCCATTGCTCCTGGAAAAAAAAAACTTCTGTCTCTTTATAAACTTGATTATAATTTCTCTCTCCCCTCCCTCATTTGTGCATTTATGGTGGATTGTTTTTTTCCTCTCTGCTGTAATGGAGGTGGCCCCTCTCCCCTTCTTTTCTCTTTCAGGGGGATCTGTGTCTCCTGATGCAGCTGCTCTGTTTCAGCCTAGTTTCTTAGCAGAGTCTTCTCCTAAAAATGTTTACTTTTTTCTACCCTTCTTGCTTCGTTCTTTGCCTCTTCTTCATGCTGGGTCTTTCTTTTTCAGTTCAGCCTGTCTTGTCCTTTGGTGTTTGGGAACACACAAGCCTCCTCTTACTGAAAAAGTGATTCACTTACTTAAGAGAAACTTCTGTGTTCCCTCTCCCCTTTCTGCTAATAGGATCAGGCCAGGTCTGACACTGAGTTAAGGTGCAGGCTGGAGCAAAGAGGGGCATTCATGAGTACAACAGAAATGATTTCTTTATTAGTAAGGACCCAACAGCTACACAGAAAATTCAGCACTATTTCCAAGTGTAACAAGGCCAACAGCATTAATTCTTAAAAAGCCTTCCAGTCCTGACTTCACCCTCTGCGGGTGCAGTTGGTGTTGATGATGCTCTCCTACTTTAGATTTTCATACTTGATGATGGCAGGGGACCACAACTTTTAACAAGCATTAAACAAGGCAGGTTGCTTGGAGAGAAGATACAAAACTTGTGTTATATACATGAACACACAATTCATACTGAGATTGCTCGGGTTTCTGGACACCTCTAGGTCACACCTGGTAAACTTGGAGGCATAATACATCTATTGTAACAGTCACTCTGATATTGACATTAAAGTCATTCATTAGCCTAATCACTCCACTACCCACAATATGATATCTGTCCTTAGAGGGATGTGCTAAGTCAGTGAATCCACAGACTGCCCTAATTACACTCCATTCCCAATCAGCATCACCCATTTCATTGGCAGCACCAGTCTATACCCATATCTGAATGGAGAGGATGCTAATGTTTTCTGATACTTTAACTTTCCTTTTGTCAGGCTTCTGCCTTGGAGGGAAAGCTGGCATAACAATTAGATGAACTTGACTCAATGGAAGTGAAAAGTTTCTAAAGTTGTAATAGTTACGCTACATCCACCACCTCTATTCAGTGAGCTGTGGGTGTGAAAAGCGTGTCACAGCTAAATTAGGCAGTGGAGTTTTGCATCTGAATTCTCCTGATTATTTTTTACATTTAACTCAGATATTCTTTTAGGGTTCTTTTGTTTTAGAGGTACAATATTTTCAACCTTAACTCTATTTTAGTTTTTTTTTCTCTGTTTAGAAATATAGATATACAGGACCAGACCCTCAGCTGCTGTAGATCACTGGAGCTATGCCAATTTACACCAGCTGAGGATGTGACCCAGAGAGTTAATAAAGACAGCATCTTAAAGCCCAGTTTGCTAGTCTGTCTGAAAATAACAGTTAGGTATGTAATTTGCATTAATTCTGGACACTGATATCAATTTACCAATGAGAATATGCTCTTATGACAGAAGCCATCCGGGAATAATTGTGAAATTGATCTGCATTGAACATGTTCAAGGAACCTACAAGAGAGGAGGACACAAAACCTTTATTGGAAAAGATTAGAGAGTCTGATCCTGCTCCCATGGAACCCAGTATGAATTTTGCCATTGACTTGCAAGAGAGCAAAGTCTGGCTCTAGGATTGTCCCTGAATACTTTAAATCCACATGGTCTGACTCCCATTTCTATGAGCGGAAGTATTCTTTTCATCAATTTAATACATTTTCACAGGGACACAGCCAATCTCTCTCTTGGCATGCTGGGAGCATGTTGAACTATTCTGCTCAGAACCAAGTGAACAATGGTTACTACAGCAGCAGTAAACTACATGGCTATGTTTAAACATCACTGGCCTGATTTCATCTGTTAAACCTTACTTGCTTTCCGGGTATCTAATAAATTCATATGGGGTAGGATTCTTTTTAGTGTTATCAACTGCTGAAGAGTATTTTAAAATAAAGCCAAGATTATTGGAAATCATGCACAATCCATGTATCTTCATACAGAAGCTGTCCTTAATTAGGAATCATGTTTGTTTAGCAGCCACACCCTTACCATATGGTGTTCATTTGCTGCATTCTAATAGTAGGCATGTTTTTACACACCAGCTGCAGGGGAAAGTAATTGAATTGTAACAGAAACCACCCTTGATTTAAAGCTGCAGGGGGAAACTAATTAGATATAGTTGAAACCATGGATGCTAAAAAAATATGCATGGTATCTTAACTATTTTGCAAATCTGTCATTTCTTTCAGTTTAAGACATATAAAATAAGTTTAGTAACCTCCTATTCCATCAAAACCACATGATCTTGGAAACTAAAAGTATTAACAATTAAACTCATATGTACACAGAGCTATATTATACATATTACATACATGCTATATATGTACACTATAAAGTGTAATATACAAAATATAAAATATAATCTATGTATATATGAATTTTGTTTCTAATAGTGTGTGCAGGCACGTGTGTATCTATGTATAATTATGCCCACATGAGACAAATATGTAATGACATTATAAAACTATAATAAAGTGATGCCTTATTTTCCACATAGAGGAACATTTTATTGTCACACAGGAACTTATTCTTCTGAATTGAATAAACTTTACACAATCAGTCTTCATTTAGAAATCATTCCTTTCAATCATTTTCTTGTAACAAAAGAACAAGCACTTTCAAAATATACAAAAAATGACAGTTTTGAAACGTGGAAAGGAATGAATTTAAGATTAGGATTGAATTATCCATCATGGTTGTTTCAAATTTAGGACTCAGCAAGGAGTTCACATCCTACATTTTCAAAGGGAACAAAAAGAGGTAGGGCCAATTCAAAAGCAAAACCAGAAAACTAACCGGAGTTTGTTATTTGGCTTTTATTCAAAATGACTTCTTTAAGCTGAGGAAAATAGAGGGAGTTGTACCTGAATTCAGTTTGACTTTAACTGTCCCTATGCACGTCATGTTCAGTACCATCAAGTCTTAGCACCTTTCCAAATCATATAAATAAATGGAGGCCTGCAAAGCACAGGAGCGTCCATATATATATTTCTTTGAAGTCAAATCTTTTTTAAATGTTGCAAGCATTTTAAATTCAGAAACCTTCATTTCCTTAAATCCAGCGTATTATCATGATTTTATAATTAGATTATATGATACAGGCAATGTTAAAAAGAAGTGTGTGTATAAAAAGATGAAAAAGTGGTTATGAAATAAGTTAGCAGGGATTCCTGGATTAATGAAGAACACACTTTTAGCTCCCTGGAGGTCCACTATATTCTGCACAGAACTGTGAAGATTTTAAACCAAAATGAATTCCTCCACCTTCCAGAGTTAGTCAATGGCACATTCCACATGCTGGGAGAGTCATTATTGAGCTATATTCAGTACTTTCTACTTCTGGGGCTGAGCACAGTGACTCCACAGTGCTTCTGCACAGCTGAGCACTTTATCTTAGAGTTCCAAAGTTTTTTATGAGAAGAACACACCTTCCATAGTAAGATAGACTTGAAATTTAACACAGCCTATGAGAAGAGGGTCCTTATAAGGGTTGCATTCCGCTCTGTAGAGTCTTGCACATTAAAAATATAAAGTGATGCCAGTCATTTTTATTTGCTTCCAAAGAAACAAATTAACTAAAATTATTTCAAGTATCAGGGGGCAGCCACGTTAGTCTGTATCCACAAAAACAATAAGGAGTCTGGTGGCACTGTGAAGACTAACAGATTTATTTGGGCATAAGCTTTCATGGGTAAAAAACCTGAATAAGTGGTTTACCCACTCATGAAAGCTTATGCCCAAATAAATCTGTTAGTCTTTAAGGTGACACCGGACTCCTTGTTGTTTTTGTGAAATTATTTCAAGTTCTGAGAGATAAATGGGTGAAATTTTAACTTACTCTCCCTGAAGATAAAAATGGGCTAGGTAAAGATTTCTGCATATGGTGAGATGGGGTTTCAGTAACATCTCCACATGGATTTGACCACTGGGTTTCTGAATTGGCCTTGCACATTTCAGGGATGAATGTATTGTGGAGCATTATGTGTAAACTGCACCCCAAGAGCCAAAAACTCGCTTAAAAATTAGATGCTCCGATGATCTTAAATACTGGGATGTCCCAGCAGCAGCAAGGATGCAAGCTTGTGATATAATCTTCCCAAACACATTAGCAAGGCAGCTCTAGTGTCTCAGAAAATTGTATCTGAACATGATGTGATGAATTTTGGCTGAATATATCAAGGCAGGTTGGTAAGGACTAGGAGTTCATACAATCTTATCTCTCCCCTCTGTACAATACAAACAGTGCTGTGGCATTAAAAGCTGAGAAGGAAGGTAAAGAAGAGTTCATTCTCTCTTACGCATGCACTCAGCCAGGCTTCATCATGCCTGCAAGCTCATGAGAACTGCACTCTGGGTCAGACCTTTGTAAGTTTATCCTTTGCTCAGTCTCTGCAATTAGGGATTTCCAATAGTGTGGAAGTTTTAATAAAGCTTTTTCTATCTATTTCAGATTTCCTATGCTCCATGCTCTGGCGTTGCAAATAGAGCTGACAAAAGACCAAACTACCATTATTTTTGATTGCATCATATTTAGGTGTTCTATAGTCTCAGAAAGTCACTGAGAGTCATGATACCCAAGACAGAATTTATACATTACAGATGAAGCTGTTCTGACCTCAGCAGTGAGGCAGACAGGAGAGTATTTGAAATAGTCCCGTTGATGCACTACTTGATAGGATGACTTTTCAATTTCTATTTTATGAACAAATTCAAACCCTATTTGGGGAAATTGAATGGCCATTTCCACATGATTCCCCTCACACTTTGGGGTGTGATCACTTTCAATAAACTTGAAAAGTCTCAGTCTAGGCTGTTGCAGGACAACTTTGCTCATAGCTATCAATCCAGTTGTTTTCCTCCTCAGTTTTTAATCTCTGTCATCACTTCACTATTTTTGAGCACTGTTGACCACTCAGAGCTATTATTGTGGTACAATCCTTTCTAACATCAGATATTAAAGAGACAGCAACCTAGGGTTATTTACCTTGGGTACTTACTATGGCCTTCAACAGCATAGTATCTCTTTGACATATTTATCCTCCTAGGGTTACCAGGTATCTGGTTTTCAACCGGAACACCTGGTCGAAAAGGTACCCTGGTGGCTCTGGTAAGCTGACCAGGCCATTAAAAGTCCAGTCATCGGTGCTCCTGCACTAAGGCAGGCTAGTCCCTACCTGTTCTGGCTGGCACTGTGCTGTGCACCTGAAGCGGCCAGCAGGTCCAGCTCCTAGGTGTGTTTGGGGGTCTTACAGGGCTCCACCCACTGCCCCTGCCCCGAGCATCAACTCCGCACTTCCATTGGCTGGTTCCCAACCAATGGGAGCTGGGGGACGGTCTCTGCAGGTGAGAGCAGCATGTGGAGCCTCCTGGGCCCCCCACCTAGGACCCGGACCTGCTGGCTGGTTCCAGGGCGCACACAGCACAGTGCTAGGACAGGCAGGCAGCCTGCCTTAGCCCCCTTGATGCACCCCTGACTAGGAGCTGCCGGAGGTAAACCTCAGCCTGGCCCTGGCTCTGGCCTCTGATTCTAGCCTAGTACTATCTCTGGTCTCTGATCCTAGCCTGACCCTGACTCTTGCATACAGAACCTGGAGAAACTGCAAGAGCCAACTATGGCCACGTGAGTACTGTTGTGGTGGGTAGGTCTCAGCCCAGCTGTGATTGCTAGGCCAGACTGCCTACACCCCAGTCTCTTAAAGGAGGATAGCTAATGTAGGGCCAATTTTTTTAAAAAGCTTCACAAGTGATACCGGAAATTACAGGCCGGTAAGCCTAATTTCAGTATCAGGCAAACTGGTAGAAACTATAGTAAAGAACAGAATTATTTGACACATAGATGAACATAATGTGTCAGGGAAGAGTCAATGTGGTTTTTATAAAGGGAAATCGTGCCTCACCAATCTATTAAAGTTCTTTGAGTGTGTCAACGAGAATGTAGATAAGGGTGATACAGTTGATATAGTGTACTTGGACTTTCAGAAAGCCTTTGACAAGGTCCTACACCAAAGGCTCTTAAGCAAAGTAAGCAGTCGTGGGATAAAAGGAAAGATCCTCTCAGGGACCAGCATCTGGTTAAAGGATAGGAAACAAAACATTCATAAATTATCAGGAGAAGCTGGTAAAGCTGGCAGATGATACAAAATTACTCAAAATAGTTAAGTCCAAAGCTATCTGTGAAGAATTACAAAAGAGACCTCATAAAACTGGGTGACAAAATGGCAGATGCAATTCAATGTTGATAAGTGGAAAGTAATGCAGATAGGAAAACATAATCCCAACTATACATACAAAATTAGGGGGTCGAAACTAGCTGTTACCAGTCAAGAAAGATCCTGGAGTCGTCATGGATAGTTCTCCGAAAACATCCACTCAACGTCCAGTGGCAGTCAAAAAAGCTAAACCCCATTAGAAAAGGTGTAGATAATAAGACAGAAATCATCATAATGCCACTATATAAATTCATGGCATGCCCGTACCTTGAATGCTACATGCAACCCTGGTTTCCCCGTCTCAAAAATATATATAAGAATTGAAAAAGGTACAGAGAAGGGCAACAATAATGATTGAGGGTTTGGAATAGCTTCCATATCAGGAGTGATTAAAAAGATGGGGACTGTTCAGCTTAGACAAGAGACAACTAAGGGATGGGGAGGAATATGATAGAGGTCTACAAAGTGAATATGAAGTGTTATTTATCCCTTCACATAACACAAGAACTAGGGGTCACTCAATGACCTGAATAGGCCGCAGGTTTAAAACAAAGAAAAGGAAGTACTTCTTCACATAACACAGTCAACCTATGGAATGTGTTGCCAGAGGATGTTGTGGTCAAAAGTATAACTGGGTTCAAAAAAGAATTAGGTAAGTTCATGGAGGATAGCTCTAACAATTGCTATTAGCCAAGACGGTCAGGGATGTAATCCCATGCTCTGGATGTCCCTAAATATCTGACTGCCAGAAGCAGGGACTGGATTGACAGGGATTGGATCATCCGATAATTGTCCTGTTTAGTTCATTCCCTCTGGGGCACCTGGCATTGACCACTGTCAGAAGACAGGATAGTGGGCTAGATGGACCATTGGTCTGACCCAGTTTGGCCATTTTTATGTTGTTAATTCATGTGCAACACATTGGTGTGCTTTAGAAATCACATCTCTGCAGTGAGTATTATTGCTCTTTGTAGACAAGCCCATAGAAAGTGATTGTATTAGCCAACACATGAAAGGATAAAATATCTAACCACAGTTTATGAAAGAGTTTGTCAAGGATGTGGGAATGCAGACCAGATCTAGGTTTCACTGACTCTGAGCACTCTGAGTCCACAGTAGAGGACACTGTTTTGAACATAATCCAACCAATAAGTCTATAAAGGACGGCAAACATTGATAATCCCTCAAAATTTCCAAACACATGAAAAAAGAACAGAAATCCTAACAATACTATACATAACAGGATAATTAAGGACAGTTTCTTCTGATGAACGAGATATTGTGAAGTTACAGCTACTGTAGTTGAATAAAGGAAAAGTATTTGCGGGTAAATTATTCAACAATCAAAGGAAGTAAAAAGTCTGAATAATATTTCAATATTTTATTAATCAGCAAAAGAGCAGTCAAATAATGGAGATATTTGTTCACAGATAATTTAATGAAATTTTTTTGATAAATTATCTAAAATGAATAATTTGACTAGTTGTAAATTAATTCTCGGGAATGTGAGAATGGTTTGCATATACTGTTGTTCTGATAAACCAGAGGGAAGAGGGAAAGGAAGCATGTTAAATTTGGAATTTAAATAGACTCTCATAAATAAGAGACATCAGCTGCAGATCAACAACAAACTCTCTAATGTGTTGATTTTCTAAAGAGAAAATAGCTGCAGATATTTCAGACTTTTTAAGGTAGGCTGTTAAGGATAAAGTCTTCCTTTTTTTGCAAAACTACAGAGAAAACCAATAACTAGCTGCTGGAAATATGACACTCTGTATCAGAGGATAAACAAGACTTCGATAATTGAAGTTTCACTTTATATGACATAGGAAAAATGTTCTAACGATACTTAAATTAAGGTGGGTGAGGTAATATCTTTTATTGGACCAACTTCTGTTGGTGAGAGACACAAATTAAGCCCTCAGTTATAGGCTTCCACCTGCTGATAGGGAGCAGTGACTACATTCCCAGATTTGCAGAGGAATAGTAATTACACTCTGAAGTTCAAAATATGTAAGGGCCACAAGGCAATGCTGCTTTTAAGTCTGTTGAACAAATCACTGTAAACACATCATGGACCAAATTTTCAATGTACCCCTGTTTTGCATACACACAAAACTTCCATGCGTGCTCCCAATTCAATTAACTGATTTGCACCTGAAAATGTGGGTCTTACCCACACAAACAGGTGACAGCACAACAGAAGCCTTTGAAAATTTAGCCTTTTTTGATTTAGGACGCACTAAAGAGAGACCAATAAATAACAGTAACTAAAACATATTCAGAGGCTGACACATGAACAGGGACATTGAAGGGTAGATGAGAAATAAGATTGCAAAGCAGTAGCAGCAAGGCTTCTAGTTCTTACAAAAACAAATGAGACAATATGAAGGACGCCATATTGCACTCGGCTCCTGTCTCAAGATAATCCCACATTATAAATATTGATGCAGCACTTGTAGCTGTTGCCTCCACAAGACTTAATGCAGTATAATGTAATGCATCTGTTCACTACCTATTGGGGATGTGGCATGGGAGACTGTACAGTAAAATATGAACAAGAAATTGAAAGACTCATTATACATTGACATTCCTCTTACCCATCTCATGCTGTCATATGAGGATAGTGGAAAATATTTCTTAATTCTCAAAAAGAGTGATTTTTTATATTTCCAAAAAAGTTACATTAGTTGAGTTCAAAATAAAAAGAGGTAGGGGTGGGGGAAAAAAAGTGGACTTCATTCTTTGACTTTCTGTAATCATGTAAAGTATTATAGTTGCTTATGATTTTCATATGTGATGCATATGAAGTGAAAAGATCACAAAGCATACATGAAAGTTTAAAGGAATAAGGAAAGAGAGACAGGAATTTATGCCTGATTTTTAAGTCTTTAATTTAGGAAGTCAAGGGATGTAATCACCAGTTCACACAACCTAAGTAATGCACATAGAAGGTATGTGTGTTAACCATGTTTTTTTTTTTTTTAAATCTCTGTGCCACCCACAATGCAGATAAGTGGCACTTTAATCTCTCACTTTAAAGACACCCTTTAAAGATTTGTAGATGTAAAAACTGATCTACCTTGACAATGGTCTCATCTGGAACCCATATACAATATTGCTTTCTTAAAACAAATCATGTTATAATTATAAAAAAAAATGTTAAAAGCCACAATTCACTGTTACACCGACAATAAATAAATCAATGTTTGCACAATATATGTGACGAAATACATTTTGGTTACTGTGGGTCTGTTCATCTCACATTACCAAACTGTGGTTCCTTCTAACCCTATGATTCTACATAGTAGTTTTTAAAAATGTTTCCTGGCAGCAACAGTTTGAAATGAAAAATACATTGAGAAGATAATTAAAGAAAGCTCTTTTGGCTTCTATATGGGATCACTATCAAAGAATGTCAATTTGTGGAGCTACCAAAGTTAACAGTGTTCTTTGAAATAATGCTTTGGTTGTCGCACAATAAACTTTTTTAGACTCAGAATATAGCATCTCTCGCCACTTATTTTATTATTATTAAACATTTATATTGTGATAGAGCCTACTGGTCAACCAAGTTGAGGCTCCATTGCACTAAGAACTGTAGAAACATAAAGGAGGATTTTAAAAGGCACAAAGTGCAGGCAGGTACCCATCTTCTTTTAAAGCCAATGGGAGTTGGGCACTGTGAAAGGGAACACTCCCCACCAGTGCCACCTTGCAGTCTGGCAGGAGTTGGGCAGGTTGTCTCCCTTCTGTTTCTCCTTTTCCCCTTTTCTATTCTGTCTTGTGAGGTCTGTCCCTTTTTTTGCGGCTCAGTCCTCTGCAAGGGTCACACATTCTAGTCCACCCTTTTGAAGGTATACAAAATAAAGTCCTATATTGAGAAAGTCTTTCAGGGCCAGCAATGGCTTCAGGGCTTTCTCCTTACTTCAGGGACTTGGAGTATGGACCCTTGAGGACCCAGGAGCTTCCCCTGTTGGATTCCCCACCAAGGTAAAGGCTCTCATTGTTGTCCTGTCTTGTGGACTTGGTAGGGGACTATGGGCCCAGCCTCTTGAGTCAACAGTGTGCTCTTGTTGCCAAGAAGGCTAAAAGCATTTTGGGCTGTATAAGTAGGGGAGCTGCCAGCAGATCGAGGGACATGATCATTCCCCTGTATTCGACATTGGTGAAGCCTCATCTGGAGTACTGTGTCCAGTTTTGGGCCCCACACTACAAGAAGGATGTGGAAAATTTGGAAAGAGTCCAGCGGAGGGCAACAAAAATGATTAGGGGGCTGGAGCACATGAGTTATGAGGAGAGGCTGAGGGAACTAGGATTATTTAGTCTGCAGAGGAAAAGAATGAGGGGGGATTTGGTAGCTGCTTTCAACTACCTGTAAGGGGGTTCCAAAGGAGGATGGATCTAGACTGTTCTCAGTGGTATCCAATGACAAAACAAGGAGTAATGGTCTCAAGTTGCAGTGGAGGAGGTTTAATTTGTATATTAGGAAAAACTTTTTCACTAGGAAGGTAGTGAAGCAGTGGAATGGGTTACCTAGCAAGGTAGTGGAATCTCTTTCCTTAGAGGTTTTTAAGGACAAGCTTGACGAAGCCCTGGCCAGGATGATTTAGTTGGGAATTGGTCCTGCTTTGAGCAGGGGGTTGGACTAGATGACTTCCTGAGGTCCCTTCCAACCCTGATATTCTACGATTCTCCACCATGCTCTGATCCAGCACTTGGTGGTGGACAAGTAGTTTTGTACCTTGGGGTGCTAAGCAGCTGCCTCCTTGGATCACTTCATACCTAAGTCCTTTTTTACCCACAAGGTAAATTAAAGTTTCTGCCCTTCACAGTCAGTTGCCAGTCTCTTCTTTGTCAGGTCTGTGTTGCCAGGTCTCTGCCTATAAGAGCTCCTAGGCCATACTTCCCCAGAATGCAAAACGAGTCATACTGAAAGGTGAACTGTCAGGCTGGAGAGAGGTTACTAGTGGAGTTCCTCAGGGATCGGTCTTGGGACCAGTCTTATTTAACACATTTATTTCTGACCTTGGCACAAAAAGTGAGGCTGAGTAATAAAATTTGCAGATGACACAAAGTTTGGAAGTATTGCCAATACAGAGAAGGATTGGAATATCATACAAGAAGATCTGCAGAGCCCTGTGCAGATACAAATTTATATCCGCATCTGCAGATATAAATTGGTATCCACAGAACCGCAGGGCTCTCGCGGGAACCACAGTGATGAAAAGAGCAGAATGTGGGGCTGCTGCTCCCAGGAGCCAGCGCCCCATGCCAGGTGGGCATCAGACTTATTGGTAGCTTTCCCGGGTTGCGCTCTTGTGTTCAATCTCCTGTATGCCCCAGACAGGAGACACAGGCAGCTGTGTGGAAGAGCTGGGGGCAGGGCTGGGAGCGGTCCAGCAGCGGAGGAGGAGCTGCTGGCATGGGGTGATGTCTCCTGGAAGCAGCAGCCCCACATTTTGCTCCTTTTGCCACTGCCATTCCTGGGAGAGCCCCGCAGATACTGATTTATATCCGCAGATACAAATTTGTATCCATACAAGGCTCTAAAGATCTGGATGATCTTGTAAACTGGAGTAATAAAAACGGGATGAAATTTAATAGTGAAAAGTCATGCATTTAGGGACTAACAACAAGAATGTTTGCTATAAGCTTGGTACTTATCAGTTGGAAGGAACAGAGGAGGAGAAAGACCTGGGTGTAGTGGTTGATCACAGGATGACTATGAGTCATCAGTGAGATGCAGCTGTGAAAAAGACTAATGCAGATAAGGTATTTCCAGTAGAGACAGGGAAGTGTTATACATTATACAAGGCAATAGTGAGACTTAATCTGGAATACTGTGTGCGGTTCTTGTCTCCCATGTTTAAGAAAGATGAATTCAAACTGGAACAGGTTCAGAGAAGGGCTAGTAGGATGATCCGAAGAAGGGAAATCCTACCTTATGAGAGGACACTCAAAGAGCTTGGCTTATTTAGCCTAACCAAAAGAATGCTGAGAGGAGATAATGATTGCTCTCTATAAATACATCAGAGGGATAAATACAAGGAGGGAAAGAAGTTATTTAAGTTAAGCACCAATGTGGACACAAGAACAAATGAGTATAAACTGGTCATCAACAAGTTTAGGCTGAAATTAGGCAAAGGTTTCTAACCATCAGAGGAGTGAAGTTCTGGAACAGCCTTCCAAGGGGAGCAGTGGGGGCAAAAACCCGAACTGGTTTCAAGACTGAGCTTGATAGGAGATGATATGATGGGATAGCCTACAATGGCATGTGGCCCATTGATGACTGCCAGTAGCAAAAATCCTCAACAGCTGAAGATGGGACACTAGATGGGGAGAGCTCTGACTTACTACAGAGAATTCTCTCTCAGGTATCTACCTGGTGGGTCTTGCCCCCATGCTCAGCGTCTAATTGATCGCAATATTTTGAGTTAAGAATCAATTTTCCCACTGGGTCAGATTGGCAGAGACCCTGGTGGTTTTTCTCCTTTCTCTGCAGCATTGAACACGGTGCACTTGCAGGTATAAACTAATGTAAATGGTGAATTATCTGTGACTTGAAGTCTTTAAACCATGATTTGAGGACTTCGGTAACTCAGCCTGAGGTTATGGGTCTATTACAGGATTGGATGGGTGAGATTCTGTGGCCTGCATTGTGCAGGAAGTCAGACTAAATGATCACGATGGTCCCTTATGACCTTAAAGTCTATGAGCAGAGGTCTGCTCCGCTCCACTGCCTGCTTGCCTGCCTCCTCCTGAGCTACTCTGCTTCCCTTTTTTAAACTCTGCCTCCAGCTTGTGCCGGCTTTGCAGATGAGGCAGGGAGGGGCCACCTGGACCCAGAGCTGCTCCTTACCCTCTTGTTCTCCAGTATGCAGTTTGTACACCCCGTCACAGGCACCTAACTGTCCCTTCTGCCTCTAAAAATAACAGTCCTTTGCCCCAAACAGCCCAAGGATGGTCCAGAATCAGACAAGATTTTGAATTTGAACTTTCACTGCCCAAAAGGAGGGTGGGGGGAGCAGGAGCTGCTCCCAAAACCAGATGCAATAGGGAGCCACACTACCATCAAGTGATTGGGTCCACTGTCACTTTAAAAAGATTCTGATGGACAAATGATATATAACATGTCTGACTTGCTAGAGAGGGTAGAGGAAATATATTATGATGGATGAAGTTAGGTAGATTCAGCATTTTTTTGATGGTCTGTACATAAATCTGAACCATGATTTATTACACAATCAACAAGGCATTTTTAACACTCATTCTGTTTGGATTCTGCATGTGAACAATGTTGAATTTTTTTCCATATTGTAATGGTGCCTCTGAGGATATCAAATAAATCTTTCAATTGTTAGAGAAAATTAGAAACAGTTTAAGGGCAGTTTGGCCATGCTATTAGCTCAAGGCTTTCACTATATAACTCTTTAATAATGGTGCATGACCTGGAAGGAGACATAGTCTACCTCTTGTGGGAAAATAGACAATTAGTTACTCTAAATTATACTTCAAGAAATATGAACTGAAACTAACCATACATGTAAATAAGCAGCAAATGCGCTCTCTCATCATACATTTGTTTGAAAAGTTTTACCTACTCAGCACAATGGCTTCACAGGTATGAAATAAGATAGTGTTTAAATAATTACAATCTGTTAGAAAGGCAGCCAGTTACCTATAAACAATATAACTTCCTAATTCCCAAGAGCCTGAATCTTCTGTTTATACATCTTATATACAGTACTAATTTTTATCCAGGACCGTTTTCAGACTTAGTTATGGACAAACTACTGGGTTCACACAGAATATGAGTTAGGACTGTGGTAAGGGCAATATTGGGAGCATGTCTCACTACATAATAATATATTCATTCAAAGATGAGTTAAAAAACAAAAAGGCTATTGATGGAGAGCAAGTAGACCTGATATGCTGGTCATTATTCAAAGTAATTAAGGGTATCCAGTTTTATGCTCTAGATTATTTTCTCTGGTTAGAAGAATTGAAAAGAAATGTGAAATGATGAAAATATACCATCCCTAACCAGAACTGTAATTTGTGTTTAATACTACTTTCATGTAGTCAGTGATTTGTGGGTGAAGTTTTTAACCTACAAATTATAGCATGTGTCCAATTGTGAAGGTAAAAGCTAAACAGGAATTGATTGACTAACTTAGTACATTACCTTGAAATAACTAGTTATCCATCCTGCTTCACAGCTGTTAGTCATCATGCTCTCCTCTTTAAAAAAAAAAAGATATAATTCCCAGGGTACATTATTCACTCTTTTCTATTTATATTACAGATGGGCCTGGACTGGAAGGGCACAGATGAACCAAGAGTTCATGAACCTCAAAGTTCAGACCCAGCACTAAAAGATGAATCTGAACTGGAACACTGGATCCAATACCCCTTGGTCTTTGGAGAAGTTTTGATCTAGGCTGATATCCATTTTCAGGACTCAACTTAGCAGCATAGGCTCTTCTCTAACTAGCATGTAGTCTGCAATGTTTAATGCTTCAACCAACTCTTACATAACATACAATCCTGGTTCTTTTCCACCAACATTCATATCAACACTGAAGAGTATTTATGTTTAAAAACGAGGGAAATGTGATAGTCATTTATTGCCCCCACACTGCTATGAAATTCCAGGCTTTTATGTGCAGGAAGCATTGTGTTGATTTTGGCTTCCCTATGGGTTAAAAATCTTGTTTAAATGATGCAGACTCTAAATGCTCTTTGAGGTTTTTCAGTGTTGTTTTATGGAAAGGCTTCTGCCTGATTATCTACAGATGCTGTCTCTGAGAAAGCCAAAAATAGTCTCCTACTAATTCTGAAATTTCAGCTTGCACTTTTATTATTTTACTGTGTAACCAAGAAACATTGCTCTGGGTTCTTTCATTTACATAGCAAAGTGGAGTCTTTTAGACCTTCTGCTGGCATCATGCGCCAGGACAGTTCAGGGTAGCTAACTGCAGCTACAAACACAGACATTAAGACCCTATCCAGCAGATATGCATCTGCTACTGCCGCTTGCCCAGTGGCCTTTCTGGGTGACATTGCCACAATGGTTCCTCCCTATTTCAAGATGGTATTCTCTCCCTCCCATCCCCAACCCTCCATCAAACCGTGTAGTCTGGAAAAGAGAAGACTAAGAACAGTTTTCAAGTACATAAAATGTTGTTACAAGGAGGAAGGAGAAAAATTGTTCTCATTAACCTCTGAGGATAGGACAACAAGCAGTGGGCTTAAATTACAGCAGTTTAGGCTGGACAAAGGATGAATATAAACAAACAACATAAGTATGCAGGAACAAAATTAGAAAGGCCCGGGCACAAAACAAGATTAAACTAGCTAGAGACATAAAAAAAAGGTTAGTAGTAATTGGACATCTAACATAGTGAATGCCAGTGAAAACGAGGTAGGATCAGAGGCTAAAATAGGGAAAGAACAAGTTAAAAATTACTTAGATAAGTTAGATGTCTTCAAGGCCCCAAGGCCTTAATACAACCTAGAATACTGAAGTTGCTGACAGAGAAGATATCTGAGCCATTAGCAATTATCTTTGAAAAGTCATGGAATACTAGAGAGATTCCAGAAGACTGGAAAACGGCAAATATAGTGCCAATCTATAAAAAGGGAAGCAAGGTCAACCTGGGGAATTACAGGCTAGTCAGTGTAACTTCAGTGCCCAGAAAATTCATGGAACAAGTAATTAACCAATCACTTTGCAAACACCTAGAAGATAATAAGGTGATAAGTAGCAGTCAGCATTGACTTGTCAAAAATAAATTATATTAAACCAACCTTATAGCTTTCTTTGGCATGGTAACAATCCTTGTGGATGGAGGAAAGAAAAAGATGTGGTATATCTTGAATTTAGTAAATCTTTTGATACTGTCTCTCATGACCTTCTCATAAACAATCTAGGGAAATGCAATCTAGATGGAGCTACTATAAGGCAGGTGCATAACTGGTTGGAAACTTGTTCCCAGAGAATAGTTATCAGTGGTTCACAGTCAAGTTGGAAGGGCATATCCAGTGGGGTCTCACAGGAATCGGTTCTGGGTCTGGGGTTGTTCAATATCTTCATCAATGATTTAGATAATGGCATAGAGAGTACACTTCTAAAGTCTGATGATGATACCAAGCTGGGAGCAGTTGGTTGCAAGTGCTTTGGAAGATAGGATTAAAAGTCAAAATGATTTGTACAAACTGAGATGTGGTCTGAAGTAAATAGGTTGAAATTCAATAAGGACAAATGCAAAGTGCTCCACTTAGGAAGGAACTACCAGCTACACACGTAGCAAAATGGGAAATAACTGCCTAGAAAGGAATACTGCAGGAAGTGACAGAATCTGGGGGTCATAGTGGATCACAAGCTAAACGTAAGTCAAAAGTACAACACTGTTGCAAAAAAAGCAAACATAATTCTGGGATGTATTAGCAAGAGTGGTGTAAGCAAGACACGAGAAGTAATTCTGCTCTACTTCACATTCATTAGGCCTCAGTCGGAGTATTGTGTCCAGTTCTATGTGCCACATTTCAGAAAACATTTGGACAAATTGGAGAAAGTCCAGAGAAGAGCAACAACAATGATCAGGGCTGGCTCCAGGGTTTTTGCCACCCCAAGCACCGGGGGGGGGGGGGGAGAAAGCTGTGATTGCGACTGGCAGCATTTCAACAGCAGCTCCACTGTGCCACTTTCTTCTTTGGTGGCACTTTGGCGGCAGGTCCTTCCCTCCGAGAGGGACCGAGGGACCCACTGCCGCTGAAGAGCTGGATGTGCTGCCCCTTCCCTTTGGTTGCTGCGCTGGTACCTGGAGCTGGCCCTACCTATGAGGAAAGTTTGAGAAAAAAATGGGTTTGTTTAGTTTGGAGAAGAGAAACCGGGGGCAGGGGGAGAAAAGAGGGGGACATGATAACAGTTTTCAAGTACATAAAAGGTTATTACAAGAAAGAAGGAGAAAAATTGTTCTCCTTAACGTATGAGGATAGGAAAAGAAGCAATGGGCTTAAATTGCAGCAAGGGCAGTTTAGGTTAGACATTAGGAAAAACTCCCTGTCAGGGTGGTTAAGCACTGGAATAAATTGTCTAGGAAGGTTGTGGAATTTCCATGATTGGAGATTTTTAAGAGCAGGTTAGACAAACACCTGTCAGGGATGGTCCTCCAGATAATACTTAGTCCTGCCATAAGGTCAGGGGACTGGATTAGGTGACCTCTCAAGGTCCCTTCCAGTCCTATATATCTATGATTCTATGATTTTGGGAACTACCTGGCCACTCAAGGCTTCCTCTTTCCTGGAACCATCCTGGATGTCAACCAAGGAAGATTTTTTTAACAGGCTATATGAGACTAAGATATTTCTTTGATTGATTGAGCTCCATTATGAAGCTAGCCATTAGACCAAAGATTTCCCCATAGGTTGTCCAAACCACATAGCAGTGTGGAAGCTGAAAGGAGCCACTCATTCTGACAATCAGGGGGATCCCCACACAAAAGCCATAGAATGGGTGAAGACCCCAGACTTCTTCCATGGTAATTTAAGGAAAGATTCTCCCTTCCTCCACTCAAATCAGCATCAGAAGAGTTGCACTTCACTCACTGCCAGAAGTTATCTCTAACTTGATATATAAATGGTTGGGGCCTGTTTTTCTCCCCATCTCAGAGCCAGGGATGCATTATTCTAGTCCTCCAGCTAGGGTAGCTTTGGGGATCCCAGCAAGGGACAGGGGGCAAGTCAGGTTAGGGACATGTGAAACTAATTTCCAGGAGTTCTACTTTACCCACAGCTTCTTCGCTCCTGGGTGTGCTGGGTTTTGAGCACAAGGACTGTGTTCCTGCAAAGTAGGCCAGATTGTCTTCTGAATAGGTTAACCTGCTGCCTAGAAAATATCTGCAGCCTGTGTGGCTTTGAAGGTTAAGGGTGTTTTCTGAAAGCAAGGCTCCTTACTGTAAATAGTATTATTGATTTTCCGATACATTTTGCATATTATATATATATACACACACATACACACACACAAATGTCATGTAGGTGTCTTCACTATAGAATTTTTTAGTTAGTATAATATCGAATGCAGTTGTTCCACAGTTTTGTTAAATACGTTTTACACGCAATGTGGGCTTCATTTAAGCCTCCTCACCCCCGCAATTCAAAAATAAACTTTTGCACTTGTAACATTCATAGTGGCTGGAGATGTACCAAGGAGGTGTTTGGTATGATTACACTTGAGAAACCAAATCATGGTCAAAAGAGAGCTAAAAATGAGATCTGGATTTGATTATGACAAAATTTCACCATCTTATGAGTTTTCTGGCATTTTGAATTGCATAAATGTCATGAGAGCAGACAAAGTTTTAAGATTTTAGCTTTCTCCAAACTGGAGACAGAAAATAGGATTCTTTTCCAGATATGGCCCTAACCTAGAATCAAAATTTTAAAGGCTGATTCTGATCCAATCTTGAAACCTGACCCCTTCCTTCTGAAATGTAAAGGAGCAAAGATTCCGAATTCTGGGTTCAACTCACCCCTAACCACAGGTGCCGGCTTCCTCCTTGCCCCTGGAGTTTTCAACTCCCACTCCACCCCAGGCTTTTCCCCCACTCCACCTCTCCCCCCAAACTCCTGCCTCTTCCTGCCGCACTCTATCCCAGGCCCTGCCCCCACTGACTCCACCCCTTCCCCCAAACTCCACCCCAACCTGCCTCTTCCCACCTCACCTCTTCCCACATCCTACCCCAAGTGCGCCCTCTCCTTCTCCCCCCTCCTGACACAGCAGAGCAGCTGATCACAGTGGGTGGGAGGCACTGAGAGGGGGAGAAGTTGACCGGCGGGGCCACTGGCAGGCGGGAGGCACTGGCTCCACAATTTTTTTTCTGTGGGTGCTCCACAGCTGGAGCTAGGGTGACCAGATAGCAAATGTGAAAAATCGGGATGGGGGTGGGGGGTAATAGGAGCCTATATAAGAAAAAGACCCAAAAATGGGGACATCTGGTCACCCTAGCTGAAGCACCCACAGAGTCAGTGCCTATGTCTCTAACAGTAATATAAGCAAGATCAGTCCAATCAGAATCAAGTATAGGTGACAGTGACAAGTAATATATCAGAAAGTCTATCACAACACATCTGAATGTTCCATCAACTGCCACGCAGGGCCAAACTTGCAAGTGCATATGGCTATTTTCTACTCTACAAAACTTTCATGAGAAACTCCTGTGTATGTCAGCCTTCTGTTTGCATAAAAAAAGGACTTTTACACGTTCACAATGCATTTTCTGCTTGCAAAAAGAAAAAAAATGTGTCTCTTTTTTGCATGCACAATTACCCACTGTGTTTCTGATGCCAAAGATTTCTGCTGACCATTTACCTTAAAATGCAGCTGAGCATTTCCATTCCTTTTAAATATGTTGCAGGTGGGACTGTCTTATGAAAAATAATTCCTCAAAGAAAATTCTCTTATTGTTTTGAAATCCCAGGACAAAACAAAAAATTTGCAAATGTAGAAACAATTTTAGGCAAGTTGTTCTGATAAAAAAAAATAGAGTGCTTTCCTAATTCTGTACATATTTCTGTTTTCATCACTGCTATATTCAGCATTTGTGGCTGGTAGCCATACATTTTACAATCTTTTTCTGTCATGAATGTGCAGTATTACCCAAAACCTGAAAGTAATGTTTTTGGCTAACAACAAAATAGGATGTCTTTCTGAACAATTTGCTATCTGCAGTAGCAAGTCTCAGCGTCAACCCAGAGAAAGTGGAAAAAGAAGGAAGACGAGAGATAGTGCATGTGACTGAGAAGTGGAATGCTTTTGGGACTGACTCATCACAATGTTACTATTGTTTTATGTTGGCATAATGCCATAGGAGTCAGACAGTGGAGTTACTTCAGAAAAAAGCTAGAACAACAGAGTGGGGAATTTGGCCCTCTATTTCTGAGGTTTTTCATCCCACCTCACTCATCTACACAGTCATTCTATTTTTACAGGTTTTGGAATACTAAAGGGAAACCTGTCCAGTATTACAGGTCTGGGGCAAATTTCATTGACAAGGCTAAATTATGACCAGAGACTAACACTGGTCTTTCATGAAGGCACCTGAAGGACTAAATTCATCAGTGACTAACTGTGATGTAAGTTGCTTGTTGCGTGTAAGTTAACGGGCTCTCCCTACTTTGCAGGATTGGGTCTCATATAGAGTGACAAGATGTCCCGATTTTATAGGGACAGTCCCAATTTTTGGGTCTTTTTCTTATATAGGCTCCTATCACCCCCCACCCCCTTCCCGATTTTTCACATTTGCTGTCTGTTCACCCTAGTCTCATATGACCAATGGGACTTTCTGACAGAGAAAATAGGAAGTATTGTTCCATTCATTGACTGAGAAACCTTCCTTCACAACAAGAGTTTGTGCCAAGAGAATGCTTGGAGCATCCTGATAGTGTCTGCTCTTACCATTTGGTTATACAGCTCAAAGAACTCCCTGAAAATTTCATATCCTTCCTTCTGATAATACACAAAAGAAATCCTTTGAAATGAAACCTAGTCCTTAAATCACGGGCATGCTCAATAGTGATAGCAAAAGTCTCTTCTTGTCATCTTGCCAGCCAGTTGCTCTAAGTAACTGGTCAACCTCTCCAGCTTAGTGTCACTGTTTCTATCTCATATCTGCAGGGAATTTAAGCCACAATTAATGAACCATGACTACCATGCAGAGTATGTCAGCCAGACCATTTCTCTGCAAGCAGTAGTCTCTATTGTGCATCAGCTCTTGCCTTCCTATCTTTGCCATCCAGCTCTGTGTAACTTGGTAACTTGTGATACATGTAACATGTTTTGAACAGACAGAACCCCATTGAACGATCTATAATTAAATCCAGGTCTCAGAAAGAAGGTTTGTTCTCTCTGTCAATGATCTAATAGCTAAAGCAGTGTACCATAAATTGAAGAATGAGGAGTGCACATTGAGGTGATTATAACACCAAGATACACGTGCTAACAGCTGGAAGAGATCATGGATTATTCAAATTATATTAGCTTCAGGATGGCCACCTGCACTACGTTTTCAAGAATCCAAAATTCCTTTCCATGACCAGGCTGATGTGTCCTATGACTATTTTCCTCCAAGTTTGTTTTCATCATGAGAATACTTTACAAAGGTGGGGAAGAGATGCAAAAAGTTAGTAGCTCAGGGTCATACTTCAATAACTGCAAGCCAGTGGTATAGCACAGTGAATTCTCTCTCGTTGTGTAGCTATATTTACTTAGTAATGGTAGAAAGTTGCTAGTGGGCAAGAGCTTAACAGCGGACAAAGTAGATTAGGTGAACTAAATCAGGTGGTCATTTCCTTGTGTGGAAGGGTCAGAGTGCCTAGCAAGAGTTTAATGGAGACCCAGATCTGAGCAAAGGAAAACCAGAGCTTGGATTTACATTCTTCTCCAACCAAAACCACGAAAATTGAGAGTCTCTGGCTGCTATACTCTTTATTCACATACACACAATGAATACCGCACACAGAACAGAAGATTATAAAATACCAAAGGTAATACTTTTGTTTTCCAAGAGCTGTCTCTCCTGGCTTTTGGTCAGCACAAACACTCTCTCTGACCTGGGAGTAACCAAACCCCTCTTAAATATGTTAAGATTAAGAAGGATTAGCTACACCTGATTAGCTCCCATTTGGGAGCACCACCCTGACCCAGGGCCGGCGCTTCCATTTAGGTGACCTAGGCGGTCGCCTAGGGCACCAGGATTTGGGAGGGCAGCATTTTGCAACCTCCGCGGCAATTCGGCGGCAGGGGGTCCTTCCGCGCTCCGGGTCTCCAGTGGCAATTTGGCGGCGGTTCCTTCACTCGCTCCAGGACCCGCCGCTGAAGAGCCCCGAAGACCAGGAGCGCGGAAGGACCCCCCCGCCGAAGAATTGCTGCCAATGACTGGGGGCGCAGAAAGACCCCGCCTAGGGCGCCAAAAACCCTGGCGCCGCTCCTGCCCTGACCTGACTAAAATCTTACTAGCAATTTAACTCAAACCCCAGGTCACACTCTGGCTCAGCCAGGCTTCCATCTCTGGGCTGTTCTGGGGCAGGATGCACCAGGGCTGCAGGACTCTTCATAGGGCTCACCAAAAGAGCTGTGCTCTTTGTCACATCAGTGTTACTCAGAACTAGGTCTGAGGAGGAATGTACTAATGGTAAATGGTCACAAAGCAACAGTTGCCAGGATACCTGCTGGCGATTCCTAGAAAACTGTGATAATCAATGAAATCCAACAGGAAAGTCTGATGCTAAACTTTCCTGTGTGGCAGCCAGGGTTGGCTCCAGGCACCAGCTCAGCAAGCAGGTCCTTGGGGTGGCCAAGGGGAAGGGGTGGCACGTCGGGCTCTTCGGCGGCAATTTGGAAGTGCCGCCGAAGAAGAAAGCAGCACAGTGGAGCTACCGCTGGTCGCGACTTTTTTGTTTCCCCGCCCTCGCCACTTGGGATGGCAAAAATCCTGAAGCCAGCCCTGGTGGCAGCCTGTCAAAGAAAGGGAAACACGAGCATCTAACTATGAAGGATATGGCAGATGGAAAGTTTCTTTCCAGAAATTGCCTAATAAACTACCACAATCAACTGCATAAAAATTCCAAATCTGTAGAGTATATTTTATGATAACAGGTGATATTTAGTTGTATTACATTCAAATTAAAAATGTGAAACTATTTTTTTTTCTTTTTAACAATTTTCAGATCCATGGATCAATTATAGGGACCCAAGTGCGCTTAAGTCAGGCAGACACCCCTTGATTTCACTGGGAGATGTGCCTATTTACAGAAGACTGAACTTAGCCCAAAACTGCAGCCTTAATTCTGAACATCCTGGATTCCGTCAGGAGGAATTGCATGACTGAGTCAAATCTCACTTGTTACTTGATTATGAAAGTCACTATTCATTTATTTCTACGGAAAATGGTTTTACCACATGGAACTTAGCACTTTGGTATGAATAGGGTGGCTCTAGGCATTTTGCCGCCCCAAGCACGGCAGGCAGGCTGCCTTCTGCGGCTTGCCTGTGGAGGGTCCGCTAGTCCCGTGGCTTCAGCGGACCTCCTGCAGGCATGTGGGAGGTCTGCCGAAGCCGCGGGACCAGTGGACCCTCCGCAGGCAAGCCGCTGAAGGCAGACTGCCTGCTGCCCTCGCAGCGCCGACAGACAGCCCCCCGCGGCTTGCCGCCCCAAGCATGCACTTGGTGTGCTGGGACCTGGAGTCGTCCCGGGTGTGAACATATAACAGATCAATCAAACCTGGCCAGTGCAATAATTTTCATGTGATAAACAGAATAAGTTCAATACTAGAAAGTGCAATAATGGTACATCTCTTCTTTCATCATGGTAAAAATGTAATTTCAGCAGATTCCATCTTCAGTGGATTTTAGATCCCCTCAGGAACATTATCCTCCTGTTCTGGAGAGATTATGCCCCCTCCCACCCTCAACTACCAGTAAATTCGACCAATAGAATATTATATATAAATAAAACTGCCTACTTAATCTGAACTTGCTCACAAAGGGCCTGATTCAGATCTCATTTATGTTAGTATAGATCAGAAGTGACTCCTTAGAAGAACAAGCATGATGTGAGATCAGAATCAGGGCCAGGGATGTTAATTAGCTGTAAAGTGTTTTCTGAGTCTGTGGTATGAATTACGCTCCAATTATAAACACATTTCACTGTAGCGCCCAGATTCAGTTTTCCTTTACGGATCTGTCTGACCACTTGTGTGTGTTGTGGGAATATCTGGGAGTAGCAGTAGCATTAGGTGTCTACATATTTTCATTGAGGCTATCATCAGGTTGCACAGGTGGCAGTTGGATATTTAGTTCTGATGTTCTCACTCTGCTTTACAAAGCACTAAAGTCTCTTATTGAAGTGCCTTTATGCATAATTCCAGATTATAAAACCTAACTACAATACTACTATCAGCGCATGAAGACTCTCACTGCCCTGATGTACAAGTAGAGCTGGATACAATGGCTGCAAAAACAAACAAACAAACAAACAAAAAACATAGACAAATCAAAATGAAAGAAGAAAACATCAAATTGAACATTTTTTGAATTTTTTTAAAGAATTGTCAAAACATGTTTCAACATTTTCTAAATAAAACAATTGTGGTTTTCCAGTTCAGAACAACTTTATATTTTGAAATTTAAGCTACTGAGAATGAAAAAATATTAAAGTTCAAAATAAAAGTGAAACATTTTGATTGACATGACCCAAAATATTTTTCCTTTTTTAGTTCATGGAAGTTTGAGATTGACTTTATCTCCTGATTAGATACAGTAAAAATTTTCAGACTCTTGAAAATATTTGTGAGATAAGAAAACCTTTTCCCACACAGCTCCAGCTTAACATATAAATAATGAGTAATGGTAAATATTCTGGATTTTATATGGGACAATACATTTTTTTGAAATGAAAGGTGTTAACCCGTGGAGGCTGAAGTTAACTGACAGTTTAACCATTTCCTCAGGTATAAAAGATAAGAGAAAGTAAAGAAGTATAGAGATCTCACTCAAACACTGGAAAGAAAACAATCATTAACTCCAAACAAATCACTGAAGTCATTTTCAGTTTCTTTATGCATCTGAAAAACTCAGGCTGTATAAATCTTTTCAGAGTGTAATTCTACAATAATTATAGACAACCTGCTAGTAATTAAACCACAAAGAAACCAGGTGCCTTTTAGAAGTAAGTGTTTATTAGATTTAGTCAGAAATTTTCTGTCAAACTTTTTGCAATAGAAAATATAGTTACTGCAAAATTGAAATTTTCAGCAGAAAAGTTCTGATCTTACAGATTTTATTTTCTGTCAGGAAATTGGAAACAAAATGTTTTGTTTCAGGCAGTTCTGAATCAAAACATTTTTGTTTGTTGAACCAGACAAACAAAAATTTGGCTAAACAACTGCGATGCATCATGTTAGTCTGGCCAGGAAGTCTGGCCCTTACAGGCAAATGGCGGCATGATGCACCTGAACTACATCGCCCATGAGGGACTGTGGCAGTTCCAGTGGATGCAGTTTGGTATCAGACTGAGCTAAAACTAAACGTTTTGATTCAGGAATGACTAAACATTTTATTTCAGCTGAAAACACCAATACAGAATATTTAGACATTTCCAAACTGAAATTTTTCCGAACTCTGTTCCGTGAAAAAAAAAATTCAATATTTTGACTTTGCATCCTGATTTAAAACAAAAACAAATGTTGTAGCACTGGAATTTCCTGTGGGATGGAGGAGGTGGGGGGAATCCTATTTTTGACCAGCTCTAGTGTTTACAGTGAAGGTATTTTAGAGCGCTGATCCTTTTAAACAAAGCTATTTCCTTTTAAAAACAAACTAATAGCACTTGGAATTTAAGATGAATGCAGCCCCTTGTGGCAGGCCAGCACAAGACTCATTCACCACTTAAATCCCATTTTAACCCTTAAAATAAGGTTTAAATTGTGCATGGGCCTATTGTGTCTGTCTGTCTCACAGTGCAAGAATAAGGGGATATTCAATGACATTGCAAGGGAGTGGATCAAAAAAAACCTTTTCCACACACTGTGCATATGAACTGTGGAACTCTGTCAAGAGCCTAGTCTCTCTGATGGGGTTGTGTACTCATTCACCTCTTGTTGTCCAGCTTGGGGGGGTTAGCATCACAAGCCCAATGGCGGAAACTCCATTTCCTCAGAGGACAAAGAGATGAACTCAAGGAAGAGAGAAACAACCAACCAGTCTCAAATGAGCCACCTGGCTCTTTTTTTCCAGAGGGAGATTGGGCAAGCCGCAGTCTGGCACAATGTCACCTGGTTAACTATCGGGTTGCCAACTTTCTAGTCACACAAAACCGAACACCCTAGCCCTGCCCCTTCCCCAAGGCCACACCCCCTGCTCACTATATTCTCCCTCCCTTGGTGGCTCGCTCTCCCCCACCCTCACTCACTTTCACTGGGCTGAGGCAGGGGGTTGAGGAGCAGGAGGGGGTGAGGGCTCCAAAGTGGGGCCAGAAATGAGGGGTTCAAGGTGTGGGAGGGAGTTCTGGGCTGAGACAGTGAGTTGGGGGTGTGGGAAGGGTTGAGGGCTCTGGATGTGGGTGCAGGCTCTGGGGTGGGGCTGAGGGGTTTGGGATGGAGGGGGCTCCAGCCTGGGGTATGGGGTCAAGGGATTTGGAGTGTGGGAGGGGGCTGCGGGTTGAGGCAGGGGGTTGGGGTATAGGAGGGGGTGAGGGCTCTGGGGTGGGGCCAGGGATGATGAGTTTGGGGTAAAGGAGAGGGCTCCAGGCTGTGTGGTGGGACCAAGGGTGTCGGAGTGTGGGAGGAGGCTGTGGGTTGAGGTAGGGGGTTGGGCTGTAGGAGGGGGTGAGGGCTCTGGGGTGGGGCCAGGGATGAGGGGTTTGGGGTAAAGGAGGGGGCTCCAGGCTGTGTGGTGGGACCAAGGGAGTCGGAGTGTGGGAGGAGGCTGTGGGTTGAGGTAGGGGGTTGGGCTGTAGGAGGGGGTGAGGGCTCTGGAGTGGAGCCATGGATGAGAGGTTCAGGGTGTGGGAGGAGGATCTGCGTTGGAGGCAAGGGGGCTGAGGGGCTCTGGGATGGGGGTGCAGGCTCTGGGATGGGGCCAGGGATGAGGGGTTTGAGGTGCAGGAGAGGGCTCTGGGTTTGGGGGCAGTTCAAGGTTGGAGCAGGGGCTCAAGGTTGGAGCGTGGGCTTACCTTGAGTGGCTCCAGGTCAGTGGCACAGCGGGGCTAGCCTGCCTGTCCTGGCACTGTGCTGCACACGCCCCAGAAACAGCCAGTAGGTCTGGGTACTAGGCGGGGGGGCAGGAAGCTCCACACATGGCTCTTACTTGCAGGCAGCGCCTCGCCACCCATTTCCCATTGGCCAGGAACAGGTAGTGGCTAGCCTGCCTTTGCAGCGCTGACCCAGCCTTTAACAGCCCGGTTGGCCGTGCTGATTGGAGCCCCAGGGTCCCTTTTCAACCAGAAATTGGACACCTTGTCACCCTAGTTAACTACCAGAAAGTGTCTTGAGGTAACCGTTTATAATCCAGCCTGCTCACAGTGCTCAGACAGTTTGTAGGCATAGTGCTGGGCTCTTCCCTCGATCAGGCCCCTCCCTGGGTGCTGGGGACTAGAAGTCTATATCCTCCCAGGGCTATTTCCTACTGAGCTGGGCTTCTCCTCTTTTGAACTCTTCCTCCAGCCCAGATATGCCTTGCAGGTGTGTTGGGCTGGGCTACTTAAGCTCACAGCAGCTCCTTAACCACTTCCTGTTTGGTGTAGCGTTTTGTTTTAAAAAATACACATACCGTCACACACTCACTGCCACAGAATCTAATTCAGGCCAAAAATGCAAGATTCAAAAATGACATTTATATGGATAGCAGAAATATCCAGTTACAAATAGTTAATACTAACAAACTTTGGAAGTTATATTAAGCCTCATGATTCAGGGTTTAAGCCAGTCTCTATGAGAAATTAAGAGAATATCAAATGTACGGGGTAAATTATTCTACATTCTGTAGGTTTCCCTTTGCGCTGAGCTGAATAGGACTATTTTATAGAACTTTACTTATTCAAAATGCCAAACAACATGAAAAAGATATTTTTAACCGGAGACTAGACCAATATGTTTCTGTTAGTTTAATGAGGTGTCATTTGCTGCTGATGTTTTGCTTTTGTGGCGCAATTTTGCTTTTGATAATATCCCCCATATAACATTTTTTTTCCTGTCAGGTTTGAGGCTTACCTCATATTTGGAGGTTGGTGACTGATTTCAGTTTTACAGGGAGCTGTGGATTTGGATTTTAACTTGGCTTTGGAAAAATAAAACTTTTGCTCCTGTAACTCATACATCTCCTGAGTGTGGTGTTCTGTCCCCTCTAGTAGCACTGAGACCACTTAGAGAGAGAGAGAGAGAAAATGAGTCTGGTCTACAGCCTTAACTAAGTGCTATATGGCTTTTAGCTCATGTATTTAGCTCCAGAGGTCCCAGATTTGATCCCGCTGGCCAAAGACCAGAGTCTGTCAGCATTACACTCTTTCATTAAACGTGCATTTTTTTTTAATGTGGTGTGCGCCCTAAGATAGGTACAAGAGAAAGAGAAAGCAAATACACGTGGGAGAGATGAGAGTCAGGCTGAGGGATGGAATAATAGGACAATTGGTTATTTTAAAATATACAAACTGGGGTTTAAATAAAGATTGTCAGAATAAATTAGATAGGGTTGATTCTGTTCTTTTACCCTAGTGTAAGTAGGGTGAGGCCTGTGTAACAAGGGTGAGGGGGGCAGGAACAGGTGCTTTGAAATGAAATCTGATTTTCCTTATGGTTGCAAACTACAATGCTAGTCTCTGATTTGTCTTTGTTCAGGAAGCACTAATGTCCAGAGAATCGGATGCACAACATTTTGAAAACTTGAAGGAAATTGTATGCCTCGTTAGAAGTACTTCATCTGTGACTGCTAAGGGTATCTCTTCTTAGCAGCTGGAAGTCAGCCTTCCACCCTAGGTAGAGACACTTAGGCAGGCATGCTAAAAATAACAGCATGGATGTTGCGACTAGGTCTGCAACTAAGGTTCAAGACTAGGGAAGCTTTCAAGCCTTTGCCTGAATCAACCTACTTGCTTGCTAATATACACTTCCTTTTAAAAAGAGACTTTCCTGTGATCGTGTTCAGCATAACTCTTCACTGACATCAAGTGATCACAATGCAAATAAGATCAGTTTGATTTTATCCGGTAAAATAGTGATAAGGCATAGTTTTATGAAGCAATCATTGCATGCTAGAGGAGAAATAGGGCAGTTGACAGGTTCACAGTTTTATTTACACTTGATGCAAATAGGCTACTTGGCATACTGGTTCAAATTCTCATGTATGCACAATAAAACTCATGTAAGTGAGATACTTTTGGAACTTTTGAATACGGAGATCTGCTTGGGGTGGGGCAGGAACATCCCATGGCCTCCTCCACTTACCAGGTGTTAAGGCCTCCTGAGAGGACAGGCTGAACAGCAGATCCTGATCATCCCAGCCAGCAGTGGGATATCCTTTCCATTCCTACCTCTTGGCTTCCTTGCTGTGGGCCCTGAATTTAGGCCTGTGTTACTGAGGGGAGAAAATCCACACTGGTGAGCAGGGAGAGAGGGAAGGAGGAAATAATTCTCTGGCAGGTGTTTTTTATTTTATATTTTTTTGGCAGCTGCTTACTGGTTTGGAATGTTAGAAGTGGTCCCACAGGAGCTGGGTTAGTGTGCAGAATGCAATGAGGTAGCAATTTATCACACAGTTGTCTCCACCACATGTAGTTTATCTATCTGTCTCATATTAATGTACAGGGAATTAATCTGTCCTTATAATTCTAAAATGTAGAAAATTAGAAATAGAAAAAAAAACCCAAACACTACAGGCAATCCTGTTAATATCTTCATTACTTTTCTTTTCAAAACCAAGATGACTATTTTGCCTAAGCAATTTGTGAAAGTGTTCTACTTGGCCACTCGTGACTGCAAAATGTCTTTATTTCCATTACTGAGACAGTGAGATAGGACACTAGGCACGATCTATTGTCTTGAATCCTTGCATTAGGACATTATGAAGACATCTGAACTTGCCTTCAAAATACAAGAAAACTAAAAATTAGTTTGTTTAAAGAAAGCAAACAAAAATAAAAACAAGCAGAAAACTAGACTTCCTTTTACTCTATATTGCCAATTCCCTGTTCTAATGAATTGAGTCTCAATGCAAGAAATTGATCTTCACAGCTTAGTGAAGAAGGGCACTTGTTTCTCCCTCTGATTTCTCCTTATTAAAACTGAAATCACTGAGTTAGAAAGTTTGCCTCAATTATTCTTAATTGCTGTCATTTCTGATTAATGTGGACTGTCTTGATTCTGCAGCAATCAGTAAGAAGAACAAAGTACGTGCCCTTTTCTACAGTCCTTTCACACACAAAACTCATTACAATTTCAATGGAAATACCATAACTGGAATGACCAAGATTGGGTTCATGATTTGGATGACATCACATCTGCAACCAGGTTTTGCAATAACAGTACTGTTTCTATTTCAGCCAATTATTCATTATTATGACTTTTTTTGGTATGGTAGCAAGTAGTGTGTAAAGTAGGGCTGTCGATTAGCACAGTTAACTCATGCAATTAACAAAAAAATTAATCACGATTAATTGCAGTTTTAATTGCACTGTTAAATGATAGAATGTCAATTAAAATTTATTAAATATTTTGAAAGTTTATGTACATTTTCATATATATTGTATTCTGTGTTGTAATTGAAATCAAAGTATATTTTTATTGTAAATCTTTGCACTGTAAAAATTATAAATAAAATACTATTTTTCAATTCACCTCACACAAGTACCATAATGCAATCTCTTTAAGAAAGTGCAACTTACAAATGTAGATTTTTTTTTTGTTACATAACTGCGCTCAAAAACAAAACCAAAAAATGTAAAACTTCAGATCCTACAAGTCCACTCAGTCCTACTTTTGTTCAGCCAATCTGAAGTGCCTTCCAAAATCTGAGAGGGACGAGGTGTGGAACATGCTTTCAGAAGTCTTAAAAGAGCAACACTCTGATGCAGAAACTATAGAATCTGAACCACCAAAAAAGAAAATCAACCTTCTGCTGGTGGCATCTGACTAAGACAATGAAAATGAACATGCGTCGGTCCACACTGCTTTGGATTGTTATCAAGCAGAGCCTGTCATCAGCATGGATGCATGTCACCCTGGAATGGTAGTTGAAGCATGAAGAGACATATGAATCTTTAACACATCTGGCACAAATATCTTGCGATGCCGGCTACAAGAGTGCCATGAGAATGCCTGTTCTCATTTTCAGGTGACAATGTAAACAAGAAGCAGGCAGCATTCTCTCCTGCAAATGTAAACAAACTTGTTTGTCTGAGTGACTGGCTGAACAAGAAGTAGGACTGAGTGGACTTGCAGAGACTACAATTTTACATTCAAAAATAAAAAACAATGCAGATTTTTTGCATATAATTCTACATTTGTAAGTTCAACTCTCATGATAAAGTGATTGCACTACAGAACAGTAACTCCTCTCTTAACATCCTCCCGCTTACCGTTGTTTCAAAGTTATGTCTCTGCTCAATTAGGGAACATTCTCGTTTAAAGTTGTGCCATGCTCCCTTATAACATCGTTTGGCTGCCTGTTCTATCCACTGCTCGTAAGATTCTGTGGAAGAGCAGTGACTTTACAAGGTAGCATTGCACAAGTTCCTCTTCTCTGCCTCCTCCCCCTCCCTCCCAGCACTTCTCGATTAAGACTTTTGGGGGAGAGGAGGGAGGGGGGGAGAGGAACAGGGATGCGGCATGGTCCAGAGAGGAGGTGGGCCTGGAGTGGACCGGGGACGGGAAGAGGCAGGCCTGAAGCCTCCCCCGGCAAAGTGGGTGCCTGTTCTTCTCTGGGGAAGCTGCCGCTGCTGCTGCAAAGGTGCTTCCTAGTGTCCTTGCCTGCAGTGGGCTGTGCCTGTGTGGGGTAAGTCGGGGCACTTCCCAACCACAGTATAGTACTGTATAGTACAGAGGTTGGCAACCTTTCAGAGGTGGTGTGCCGAGTCTTCATTTATTCACTCTAATTTAAAGTTTCGCAAGCCGGAAATACCTTTTAACATTTTTAGAAGGTTTCTCTCTATTGTTGTATGTAAACGAAACAAGTTTTTTAAAATGTTTAAGAAGCTTCATTTAAAATTAAATTAAAATGCAGATCTTATCAGTTTAGTGCAGTGGTTCTTAACTTGGCGCCCCCATGCACTCCCTGGCTCCCCTCTTGCCTAGGGTTACCATATTTCAACAATCAAAAAAGAGGGGAGAGCCCTGCCCTAGCCCTGCCCCATCCACTCCCTCTCACTTCCCACCCTGACTGTCCCAGTCAGAACCCCCAACCCGCCCTGCTACTTGTCCCCTGACTGCCCCCTCCTGAGACCCCCTCACCCTAACTGCCCCCCAGGACCCTACCCCCTACCTGTCCCCTGACTGTCCCAACCCACACCCCTACACCCAGACAGACCCCCGGGACACCCACACCCCATCCAACCACTCCCCGCCCCATGACAGGATCCCCAGAACTCCCAACCCATCCAACCCTCCCCCTGCTCCCTGACTGCTCCCTGGGACTCCCCTTACCATGCCCATGCCAGTCAGATGCTGGCTCCACGTGGAGGGAAAACTCCATGTGGAATGCTGAGGCAGTGGGATGGGGGGAGCTGCAGGAGGGGCAGCGGCAGCAGTGGCTCACACTTCCGGGAGCCGCAGAACCCAAGCACAGTGAGGGGGTGCCGGGGGGCGCACCTGCCTGGGCTGTGGCCCAGTGCCCCCCCCAGGGGGCTCCTGCAGCAGATGCATGGGGGTGGCAGTACCCATGCACCCCCTGGCTCCCCCTTCGCCGTGCTTGGGCTCTGCGGCTCCCAGGAGCGTGAGCCGTCACCCCTCCCACAGCAGGCTCAGGGCCCTGTGCTCCAGCGGCTCACACTCCTGGGAGCCGCAGAACCCGAGCGCCATGAGGGGGGAGCCAGGGGGCGCACCTGTTGCCAGTCTGGGTTCCCGGCTGCCAGCCCCACTCAGCCTCCTGCTGGCCTGGATTTCCGTTCACTCAGATGGCAGTGGGCTGAGCAGGGTCAGCAGCTGGGACCCCGGCTGGCAGCCACGTGCCAAGCAAAATCTGCTCACATGCCACCTTTGGCATGTGTGCCGTAGGTTGCCAACCCCTGGTACAGTATATAATGCCTTTTGTCTGCTCCCAAAAAAAGTTTCCTTGGAACCTAGCCCCCTACATTTACATTAAATCTTATGGGAAAATTGGCTTTAACATTGTTTCAATTAAAGTTGCATTTTTCAGGAACATAACTACAACATTAAGTGAGGAGATACTGTACTTGTATTAGGTGAACTGAAAAATACTATTTCTTTTGTTTTTTTACAGTGCAAATACTTGTAATCAAAAATATAAAGTGAGCAGTGTACACTTGTGTTCTGTGTTGTAACTGAAATCAATATATTTGAAAATGTAGAAAACATCCAAAATATTTTTAAAAAATGGTATTCTATTATTAACAGTGCAATTAATTGAGTGATTAATCTATTCAATCACTTGATAGCCCTAGTACAAAGGTGTTTAAACTCACTGAATGTTTAGGGCTGCATGGAGCAAGTGAGGTTTTCAGAGGGATTGGAATGAGGAGAGAGGATTGTTTTGTTGAAGGGAGTTCAGAGGGCATAGCTTTACCACTACACAAAATGGAGGAGCTAAGATGGGCAGAGCTGTTTTTACCACACCTCAGGATTCTGTATATCCTTTCAATCCAGTTAACAAGTGGCAAGGGGCAGATTGAAAGATCCTTCAGTAGACTGTGTAAGAAACAAAGATAGGGCTAGAGCTGCTGGATGCTATGCACTTTTGAACACCTGGCCCATCTCTCTCATCACACCTCTAAAGTCTGAAATACTCTCTCATGATATCAGAAACATAAAGGGTGGGATACTGGACATGATCAAAGGATATAGATTCTTTAAAAAAAACCTTAACCTCCCCCCAGACTTGTAGAAAATATTCCAAATCGTTTTCTAATCTCTCCTGATTTACTTGTTACCACATGCATTAATATCTACACATGTGGCATATTTTGCAAGAGAGAAAACTGTCTAACTTCAGCTCTCAGAGGCACTAGTAAATGTGAAATTGTCATCTCAAAGGACAAAAGGCTCTCTTCTAGCCAGCCATTCTTCTAGACAAAAGATGGATTATTGGACTTAAAGTGAGACTCTTTTATTAAATCCCATAAGTGACTTGATACAAAAAAAATCTAAAATGGGATTCACTTTATTATTGCAAGACTTTAGAACATGCACAGTGAAGGTCAATACTTTGCAGCTATTCACATTATTTACAAAGTGCTTGTGTATGTCTTCATATATTCCAGGACTGGGTGGTAGCTGGATTCCTAGCTATGTCATATTACTATAAAGGCTCCTGATGGGATATGGTGTGAGATGAAAGAGGCAATTCTTCATTTATTTCAATGGGACTGCACCAGGTGTAAATCAATGCAGATTGTGATCCTCTTCCTAAGTAAGGGCCTAATCCAAATCCCACTGAAGTTAATGGAAAGAAGTGATTGGCCTTTTAAAAAAGTTTCTATTACATCCTCAGTTATACTGTTACTTTTCAGTTGGGTGCACGGGTGTAATTTGAGATAGAATTTGCAGACAATAGGGTTGCACAAGTGTATTCCAAGGCATTGTTTGGCTAGCAGAATCTTTATTATGGGCGATTCATGAGAAAGAAAGAACTCAGATTGACTTTCAGATATCAGGGTACTTTTCCAGCTATTTACTGGTAGATAGAATGAATCTGATCTGAAATCAGTGAGATACAGTGTATCAGATCACAACTTTTTTAGAATAGAAGCACATTTAAAACCATACAAGACATACCATAATAATCCTAGAAAGATACCATAGTGATGGGAATGGTATGAAATCCTGGATAAACAGGAATTCAAATATGAAAAACAAAACAAGGAAAACACTTCACTTACTCTCCCAATGTGATTACCATTTCACACCTAGCACTGGCAGGTATAACTCCAGTGGAGTGAGTGGAATTGTACCTATTACACCATTTAAATCTAACCCAAGAAGTCATTACTGAGAGCTAGTCCAGAAACCTCAAGTATGCTCAACTTTCTAAAGACTGCTTTTAGAATTAATATTACAAGATTGCTTTAAAATAAACTTCATGAACTTCAATCTAAAAAAAAACCCTCAAAGTAACAACACACATACAGAATGTAAAGAATATAAGTGCTGGTTCTTTGTTAAAAGTGAAATGCAATAAACAGTATTTCAAGACTAGGAAACTGAATGGAAAAATTAAAGTTTAATCACACAAACCTTGAATTGAAAAGACAAAAGGGCTGCTTTGGCTATTCCATCTGCAGAAGGAAGCAGCATATAAATTACAGATTCCCGCCACATCTTGCAGTAATACCAGTTCAAACATTTCAAAGAAGCCACTGGGAGTTAAACATAGGTCTAGTTTACTGGAAATCGGCTATCAACTTCTTCATGAGTTTGTTCAAGAACAAGCAGTGCAACTTGCAAACTTCCAAAACAGCACATTTTTAAACTGAAGTATGCTGATTAGATCTGCTGACCCTCAGTAATGATGAGCACTAGCAGCTAAATATTTTGAGAACACACAGATCATGCTACAAAAGTTCAAAGGCTGATAAAATGGCACTGCCAGATCTTCATCTATCAAACAAGAAAGGAACACAAACAAACAAAAAGCTAGTAGGAAAATAAGATTTCTCTTAGCCACAAACCAAAGAAGTTAGCTGAGAAGACACCATGGGGCTAAATTCCCACTTTGCAGTATGTAAGGGGAAAATGAGGGAAACCTGCTTCAATGCAGGGGCAAAATATATTTTACACATACACACACATACACTTGGGGCCAGTAGTGGCACGTAGCTAGAATCTGTAGACTCAATGGTATCAGTGTCTCTCACTTAATCCATCTAATGTTTAAGAGCTTGGTGGCAAAATTAGATATCTTTCTTGACCATCCCATATATAGCTACAAGCAGGAGGACCCAACTACCCTCATATCCTCCAAACAATATTTTTTTAAGCATCACTGGCAGCAGCAGATGTATTTGTCACATACCACCTTCTCTCACTGGAGGAGGGAAACAACTACGGTCCTGGCAGGCTTCTTGCTGTTTTATCTTGGCTAGTAAACAGTGTTTGTCAGAGTTATCCTAGTTACCCTAGAAGATAGAATAATTCATGCACCTGCTGCCCATGTGTTATCTACCAGTCTGGGAGGTCAGTATCTATACAGCTGATCTGTAGACAAAATTGACATTTTCTCAACCTACAACTCTTAGTCTTTGCTGTCACTACATCAGGTACATTCTTTTTTAATGTTGCAAAGAAAACATAGGCAGAAATCTGCTCAGAACGTGTCCTGCTAAAAATGTGGTGAAATGTATGGACAATGTGCTTTTTTTTCCCGCCCCCCCCCCCAAGGAAAAAAAGATGCTGAACCTTTTTAAAACTCTGGAGTTCAACATGAATAAATCCTCCACCTAGAACCTTAACTGTAATATTCATTTTGTGCAGCTTTTCTAAATCCCATGTAGGGATCCATATAATGACATGCAATGATGTTTATAGATTTGTATATTTTCTCGAGACATGAATTAATGCAGTCATAGGTAAGGGCTGTCCTTTCTAATTGCTCTTATCTAGGTTTTGGATTTTCAAATATGTAAATGAAGGGAGTATGAACCAAGTTTTGAAATCAATGGAGACAAGTTTTGAGTGGTTTAACCTGTAAATGAATAAAACCTATTCTGGGAGCTAGCTGTGTAAACGTGAAAGTGGGGAGGCTAAGCCAGCAGTTCTTAGCCTGCTGACACAGCTGTACTAGCATAACCCATTCGCTGGAGCTCAGAAGGATATTCAGTTACAGTGAAGAAATCATAACAAAGACAGGAAACAGATCAGCACTCCCTGGATTTAACACCCTCCCCAGGGACTGTGTTGATTTTCAAACTGCAGATGTTTTTAACCCTGTCTTGAAATATATCTATACCACATACTCCAATCTGATGAAGTCAAGTACAGTATATAAAACAATACAAGTCACGGCAGAAACAGCCTTAATAGACACCAGTTGGAGCAACTGGAAACATTTCATATTACTTTCTGTGAATGAGCACAAAAATATGTATTGAGCTGAACTGTGTCCAAATAATAGTAGAATAACTCTTATAATGAACAAGCTCAGCTAAACTTTGCTTAGCAAAAAACATTTTTTACATTCTGATTTAAGTGCTTTTCACTGTAAATGGAAGTAATAGACTTCCATCAAGATCCCAACTCTTTCTACAGCCGCAGCGTGTCTCTGTTGTGTTGCAGCATTGTCCTCCATTTTTGCTGCTCTCATCACTACACATCAGACATAGGGAAGGAAAATTAAGCTGCCTTCATTTACCTTTATTAAACTCAGTGCCAAGAATAACTAGATCCTGAACTGTTTAATGTTGGTTATTGAGTTAAATGTAATGTATCTAGCCTAATGTAACAGATAGCCTTTCATAAGTTATATTAACTCTACAGTGTTGGGCGTATTTAGTTTAAAAAAATTAAACTAAGTTGTATAAACTTGTCATAGATTTCATGATTTGCCTTGGCTTTTCGTTGTGGTAAAATGATTGACAGCCAGGTTCTACTCACAGGATAAAATTCTACTCAAGGATGGTAAACTAGGGCCTCCAGATCATAAACTCCTTTGGGCCTGGATTGTAGATGTCTATAACTAGCACAATGAGGTCTCCAATGCTGATTGAGGCATTGGGCATGATCGTAATATTAAGACCATTTTTATGGGGATATCATTAAGCCACGTTAAAAATGAGAGAGGCTACAAGTGTATGAAAACCAAAGCTGTATTTGGAAATTTATCTGACCAAATTCTGCATGATAGAGCCTAGGATGGGGTTTTCCTAAATGCTACCAATACAAATCTCATTGATATGTTTGCAGAGGGGAGGGGCAAAAAATTAATTCTTCCTGTTAACAACATTCCTAATTTCCTGTAATGCACCATTTTGCAAATGTACTGCCTTGTACAATACACAGAGTTGTGGGACTTTCTTAATTCAACTTCCATTGAGTCAAAAGCACCTACAGATATTTTAAAAAGAAAACATACATACCATGAAAGTTTCTGCTATTTGCTGATTCTGTGACTATCTGTATTTTAACACACCCTAAATCCTTTCTATATATCTCCTGGGAAGGTATTATGGATTATTTATTTTGCTTTCTGAAACAGGATTCAATAAGTTTCTAAAGGGGAAAAATTAAAGTTTGTGCCACATCACTGTAATCCACAAACATGAAAATAATAAAACTAAGATGGTGTAAGTGTATTTTGATAGATGATGTCATTTAGCCTCACTGAGACCTTCTCTGCTCCCATGTAAAGAGGAACTCCAACTTGGCTTTTGCTTATTCTCCTTCACTGCCTAATCTCCTGTACAAGTCATCCACTAGACCAGTGGTCCCCAACCTTTTCATCTGGCAAGCACCAGATGAAGGACCACTGCAGCGGTGGAGCACTCGCCAAAATGCCACCGAATTTCGGCAACATTTCGGCGGCGACGCCTCTCGATGACGTCACTTGTCGACAGCAAACGTCATCATCGAGAGGTGTCCCCGCGGAAATGCTGCTGAAATTCGGCGGCATTTCGGCAGGTGCTCTCCCAGGGTCCAGGACGTGGGCGCATTAAGATGCCCCCGCAGGCGCCACAGTGCCTGCAGGCACTGCGTTGGGGACCACTGCACTAGACTATATGCCTCAAAAAATACCCTGGGTCCTGGCTTACCTGAAGGCTTGTTTGGTTGCTTGATTTTCCCTTTTGTGGTCTAGTTTCATTCCATGCACGAAGCAAGAGACTTTGCAAGGAGTCTTGTTGACACTAGAGATGTAATTAACTTAACTGCCACTCAAACCAAATGTGTTACAAGGTGACAGCTGCCAGCAATACAGCTCTGTATTAAACCATATTACCACTAACTGTAACCTCTTGTGTAGACATTTGAGAATAAAAATACAAAGACATGATGATGTATTTCACAAAAGAGGCTTGAGAAAAAGCCAAGAACACTAGCTTTGTAGGAGTCAGGATACTAAGCGGCAGCAGGGAAGCAGTGTAGCTATCATTGTTAAGGTGTTCCCTAGCTTCACACATTCATTTCAGATGTCCCTATGCAGGATGGGTACAGGCTGAATAGGGGGATTAAAGCTTTTTCTGACTTTGACTCTTCATTGGCTCCTGGCTTATCTCAAAGATGGGGATCCCTAAAAAGCCATTCAGTTGGAAAGCTGCGAGGCCCAAGATTCAGTGTGCAACAACCATATTTTCTGTCCAATTTCTGCACCTTTCTCAAACTCCTATGCCATGCCATCTGGCTAGGCCTTGGATCTGCTTTCTTCAGGATAGTCCATAACCACACTGAGTTCACAGAAAGTGTCAAGGGAATAAGAGATGGAGATTTCTTGTTAAACAGGAAGAGGGGAGAAGCCTCCTCTGATGTGCCACAGCCAGTACTTCGGTAGAGTAAGGCACATTCTATTGAAGCATTCTGGCATCTCAGCATAACATCTGCACAAAGAATTTTGTTCTCCACACCCTGTGGTACTCAAGCATGAGTAGTAGACACCATACAAATCAGTGGGCCCCCATCGCGTAGGGTCCCCCCACATACATAGCCTTGGAAGCACTGTCTGAATTGGACTTGTTTGTACCTTGGCAAAGATTTGCCTAGATAACAGAGCTAAGATGGAATAAAATATACTTCCCTTTGGAGGAACATGGTACTTTCATTACATCATGTAGACACACTGCAGAAAGTTTTCTAGAGGGAAAAAAACTTGATCTTTGCTCTGTATTTGATATATTCAGGTTAGTCCCGCTCCTCTTTATGGTGTTTATGACTATACTTCTAATTCCTGATCTCTTTCAGTTGGTTCAGATCCCCCCTCACATCCAATTGATGACTGTAATGGGGCCTCACAGTCCCTAGCAGCCTGGTGCAGCCCTGCTATTTCCCCCTTTCAGTAAGTCCAGTGAGGCTTATGCATACTGAGCAGAACCTTTCAGGGGTCTAGTTTATTTCACCCAAAGACAGAACATCAAATAAATATGCTTCCAGCTCATGGTCCTAGCTGGACTGCGTTAACCTTAGTTCATCAACCTCACTTATGTACAGGTTCCTTACTAGTGAGGCCCTCTTGATCCACAGCGCTCTTCTGGAGTCATGGCCTTTTGCCATCAAATGGGGAAAGATCTATCCTCTTGGGTCATGGTCCCCCCCAGAATCAAACCACAATGACCCTTCCTCAGAAAACATAGTTCCTTTGATCTGGTGCTGCCTGCTGCTCTCTGGTGATATTCTTCTATTAGGACCAGATTTCACTGAGACTTGGCATTCATAGCTCTTCCCTTTTGGAGCCTCTCCCACCTAAAACCATTCTTCCTTGGTTTCCTTTCCTGGTGAACTCCCTCACCAACTTCCCCTGAGATGCCCTTCCCTTAGGAGCTCTGTCTTTCGGTGTTCTGGGGACTGTTACTCTCCCCAGAAGCCTGTTCTCCAGCCTACCCTCAGAGATGCTCCCCAGCCAGCTCCCCTGAGAAGTTGTTTCCCCCGGGACTTCCTCTCTGTGTTCTCTGTTGCCTGAGCTAACATAACCCTTTGTAAGGTCCAGGTGTTCCCTTAACTAACTACTGCTCAGTTACTTGGGCAATCAATTATCCCCAAATGAATCTGGGCTGGCTCATTCTCTTTTAGCAGAGCCTGACTACTTCAGGGGCCAGCCACCCATGACAAGGACTTGAAAATAATGTTTAAATTATTTTTTAATTAAAAATATTACTTACAAAGTGACTAACCCTTTTAAAAACTTTCATTTTCAGTGTAATATTTATGGAAAGTCTTTTTAAATCCTCTGTAATGAACAGAAGCATGAGCTGTTGGTCTGTTTTCTTTTAAAACTGAGTCACACACAGCGTTCTCGCTCATCTTATTCTCCACTGCTTTTCACAAAGCGTTTACTAAGGACACAGTGCCTGGGTCGAAGGTATGCATATGTTCCATTTCTTTGATGTTTTCAACTAGTAGGTACCATTAATCAAGCAAAAGTCCAGTTTCCCCTTAGGAAACATTTAAATAAGTTATGGAACAGCAAAGGCTTAGCCTGGTTTAGGAAAATTCACACACAATGTAATGAGAAAACAACCTCTGCATTCCTGGCCAGGAATTTGGAAGTCAAACAAGAAAAGCCACCCCATTTTTTTCAGTTATCAGGCACTGGGAATGTTGGGTCAGGACTTCGGAGAAAACATTTTCAAGAGGAGCCTAAACCTGGCCTACATTTTTCTGTACTTACTTTTGCACACTTGTGTGATTGTATTTAAATACACAAACTCAATTTGAACATATACATCAAAAGAAAATGAGGTTGATTCCCGCACATTTTCTCTTTCCACTACAAGTAATGGTGTAGAAAAGCTCTTGGAGCCTCATGACTGTGTGATGTACACAGTAGCTATGTTGAAAACTTGACCCTAGGAATTCAACTATACTGTGTAGAAAGATATTTTAATTAAGGCTGATAGTGCTTTAATTCAAGAAGCACTCAGGGTATGGCTACACTTGGAGGTGTGCAGCGCTGGGAGTTACAGCTGTGTTCGTACAGCTGTGTAGGGACAGCGCTGCAGTGTGGCCACACTGACAGGTACCAGCGCTGCAGTGTGACCACATTTGCAGCATTTGCAGCACTGTTGGGAGTGGTGCATTGTGGGCAGCTATCCCACATAGCACCTTGTCCCATTTTGGCGCCGTGGGATGTGGGAAGGGGACGGAAGGGTGTGGGTCATTCCACTTCCTGTCCCAACACCCCGTGGTGCATCGCTTCACATCCCAGCAGTTTGGCGCCATTGTGAGTCTCTGTGCAGCGTGATTTGTGTGGGAAATAGAGCCCAAGTTGCTGAGGACTTTGCTGATGAATGTTGCCAGCACATCACGTTTGGCAGCTGAGCTATTCCTTCAGCTCCAAAGTGACAGTGAGGAGTCCGAAGATGATATCGAGTCACCTGACGCATGTGACACTAAATTGCTTGTGGCAGTAACGGACATGCTCAGCACCATGGAACGCCGCCTTTGGGCTCTGGAAACAAGCACTGAGTGGTGGGATCACATCGTCATGGAAGTATGAGATGACGAGCAGTGGCTGCAGAACTTTCGGATGAGAAAAGCCACTTTCATGAGACTGTGTGAGAAGCTCGCCCCCACCCTGCGGCACAAGGACACGAGATTGAGAACTGCCCCGTCAGTGGAGAAGCGGGTGGCTATTGCAGTCTGGAAGCTGGCAACTCCAGACAGCTACCGATCGGTCGCGAACCAGTTTGGAGTGGGAAAGTCGACCGTTGGAATAGTGTTGATGCAAGTTTGCAGGGCCATTAATCGCATCCTGCTAAGAAGAACCATGACTCTGGAGAACGTGCAGGACATTCTGGATGGCTTTGCACAAATGGGTTTCCCTAACTGTGGAGGGGCGATAGATGGGACGCATATTCCTATTCTGGCACCACCCCACCTGGCATCCGAGTTCATTAATTGGAAGGGGTATTTCTCTATGGTTCTCCAGGCACTTGTGCATCACTGTGGGCATTTCATTGACATTTACACAGGCTGGCCTGGAAAGGTGCATGATGCATGCATCTTTCGGAACAGTGGCCTGTTCAGGAAGCTGCAGGCCGGGACTTTTTTCCCAGACCGGAAGATCACAGTAGGGGACGTCAAAATGCCCATTGTGATCCTTCGAGACCCCACTTACACGTTAATGCCTTGGCTCATGAAACCGTATACAGGGAAGCTTGACAGGAGCAAGGACAGGTTCAACTACAGGCTGAGCCGGTGCAGAATGACTGTTGAGTGTGCTTTCGGCTGTTTAAAGGGACACTGGAGATCTCTTTATGGGAAGCTAGACTTGGGGGAAAGCAGCATCCCTGCGGTTATATCCACGTGCTGTACTCTCCATAATATTTGTGAAGGGAAGGGTGAAACATTCAGTCAGGAATGGACCTCTGAGGTTCAAAGCCTGGATGCTGAATTTGCACAGCCAGAGAGCAGGGCTACTAGAGAGGCCCAGCACAGGGCTACAAGGATTAGGGATGCCTTAAGGGAGCAATTTGAGGCTGAAAGCCAACAGTAATGTTTGGTGCCTTGCACAGGAGTGAAGTGCAGTGGTTACAATGATTTGCAGTGCCTGTTTTTTCCTTAGGGTATGGTATCTCAGTTTCTGCAATAATAAACACTGTTTTAAAAGCAAAGAAATCATTTATTGAAAAGAAAGTAAGTAAAAAGGCAGGGGGGTAGGGTGGTGAACTGTACAGTCAGAGGTTTGAATATGTCCTGCCTGGAGTGCTGTGCAATGACTGCTGCACTTCAGGATGAAAATGCTGCATGGTGATGGGTGTTGAGTGCAGAGGGTAAGGGTCGTAGTTCTCAGGGCTGGTAGGTGAACATACAGGTGTTGGGGGCAGCTGGTGGTGGTAAGAACCTGGATGCTGGAGAAGGGGGTTTTGAGCTGACATTGGGGCACAAGGGAGAGAACTTTGGGATGGGGGGAGGGAGGCAGCACGGTAGTGCTCTGCCTGCATGGCTACCAGTGACTGCACACAGTCCGTTTGGCGTGCCAGGAGGCTTATCAGCTGCTTAGTGCTTTTCTTCTTAGCCAATTCCTTTCTCCTGCTTTGTGTTTCCCTCCACTGCTGAATCTTTTCTTTCCAGTCCTGAAGCCTCTTGCTCTCTCTGGCAGACTGATTCATAACTGCTTTCACCAAATCTTCTTTGCTTTTTCTTGGTTTCCTCCTCAGGTTTTGTAGTTTTCAGCAGTCTGTGATAGGGCTGGTATGTTACTAGTAGTCAAGGACACTGTCATTAAAAAAAACAACAAAAATGGAAACATTTATTACAGAGGCTGCATTGTGCATAATCACAGTGAAGGAGTTTTTAGTCTCCTTGTACCATACTTTACACATAGCAAGCACAGCACAGAGAGGCCACAGCAGTGAAGACATGATGAGTAATGGGAAATGAGTGCTCTCACTGCCGCGGCTCACCTGGGAAGGGGAACTGCTTGGGTCAGGGCTGCACTGGGGTTTCTGTGCATTGGGGAAGGCAGAGAGCAGCGTGGAGGGAACTGCACTGAACACTATCCCTACATTTTACACAGGAGTTAATCCTGCCAGATATCTCGCTGCTGCGGGTTACCTGGGAAGAGCGAGAGAGTCTTCTACAGCAATGCGGATTCTGCCCTGGTCCCTATGCAGCTTGCCTGTGCGCAGCAATGGTCCCCCTACCCCTTGCGGCACAGTGGCGCGGACGCATTAGCCTGACTGGGACAAGGACCACAGTGGCTCTCCCTATAAACTTGTGCAAGTGCATTGCCCATGCTCTGGCAGAAACTTTTGAAGAGATTACAGACGCCGATTACTGAGACGTGATAGAGCAAATCAATGGGCTATTCCACATCTAGGCATGCATGCATGCAGCCATAAACACCGCCCCCGCCCGCAAAACATTTCCATCCTTAAAATAAAAGCTGCTTACCGGGAACCCGCTCCTCTGCTTCTTCTTCACCAACAAGTTCCAGCTGCTGCGACTGGCTAGCTTCCTCCTGGCTGGAGAAGAGCTCCTGGCTGCATGCCTCCTGGGACTCCAGGGTGTCTCCCTCCACCCCAGTAGCCTCACTCTCGGCTTCCTCTACACCCTCCCCCTCTTCTCCCTGCTCTGAACTCTCCATCGCGGTCCTCGGATTGGCAGTGGGGTCACACCCAAGTATGGCATCCAGCTCCTTGTAAAAACGGCAGGTCGTGGGGGCAGCTCCTGAGCGGCGGTTTCCCTCACGGGCTTTGCAATAGGCACTCCGCAGCTCCTTTACTTTAACCCTGCACTGCAACACGTCTCGTTCGTGGCCCCTTTTCAGCATGGACTTTGATATCTGCCCATAGGTATCGTAATTCCTACGGCTGGAGCGCAGCTGTGACTGCACAGCTTCCTCACCAAAAACACTGATGAGGTCCAGCAACTCACCAGTGCTCCATGCTGGGGCTCGTTTGACGCGTGGAGGCATGGTTACTGATTGATTGATTGATTGATTGCACTCCACACCTGGCTGATCAAACAGGAAGGGGATTTTTAAAATTCCCAGGGCATTTAAAGGGCGGGTCACCTGAGCCCAGGGCAGTAGAGTGCGAACTGATGAGCAGACTGGCTGAAAAGGTATTCTGGGATACCTCCTAATACCCTGGAGACCAATAAAAGTGCTTTTGGTGGCCACACTTGACGAGCAGCGCTGCATCACCAGCGCTGCAATCTTACACCGCAAGCAGACCAGATGTACAGCCAGCGCTGCAGCCAGGGAGATACAGCGCTGTATGTGCCTTGCAAGTGTGGACATAGAGTAAGTTGCAGCTCTGTAAACCCACCACCAGCGCTGCAACTCTCCAGTGTAGCCATGCCCTCAGTTACATGGGATGTTGAATACAGAACTTCTACACACATCAATAGTAAAAACTAGTTAGCAGAGTATGCCACTTGTGAATGGCATCTGAGGTAGCTTTTACCAGGGCCAGCTCCAGCTTTTTTGCTGCCCCAAGCGGCGAAGGGAAAACAAAAACAAAAACAAAAAAACCTACCCTGATTGAGCTACCACTGAAGAGGAAGACAGGGAGTGAAGGACTCGCCACCAAATTGCTGCCGAAGACCCAGACATGCCGCCCCAATAACGGACGGAGTGCCACCTCTTTCTATTGGCCACCCCAGGCACCCGCTTCCTTCTCTGGTGCCTGGAGCCAGCCCTGGCTTTTACAGCAATGTTCCATTTGTGCAAGAACTGCAGGAGAGGAAAAAGGCGGTTGCTTTGCCATGTGGCTCAATTAATATAGGAGTACTTGGTGACACTCAACAGGAAGTACACTTACAAATACATCATATAATGCGGGACAATGTGGTTGAAGAATCTTTTTGCTACCAGTGACATTATAAACACAGCAAGCACTGTATGAAATGCTTAGTTTGAGTGCAGGTTCCAAATTAACAAAGAGTCATTTCAGGTTGACCCAAAAATAAGTGTTTCAAAAATTTTCAATGAACTGAAATATGTAAAATATTTTTTCACTTTTGAGATTTTATAGTTTTTAAATTAATGGTTTAAAATAAAATTGAGGGAAATACCAAAACAAAGCATCTTTCCAAAATGAAAGGTCAAATTGTTTCATTTTGGAAATGCCAAAGTGAAATGCTCAGACATTTAAAAAAAAAAAATCCCCTCCAACTGAAACAATTCACAAATTCAGGTAAGTCTTGTGAATTGTTTCAGTGAAACTGAGTCTGCATTTTTCAGTGAACAAAGATTTTTTGTTTTTGTTTTTGTGGGGGTTTTTTGGAGAGGAGTGGTGGGTGAGGGGTGGACAACAATGTTGTCCGGCATTAATACACAGGTAAGCTGAAAAAACATCCTGAAACTCTACCGTCAAACAAAATACAAATTCTTCATATCACCACCCACCACTGAATAGTTTTAGCCTACTCATCTGATCAAGCTGTGCAGGAATTTAGCTGAAGTCAAGGCAATTTCCACTTCCATGAATTTTGAGGCTATAAATGCTCTAGGATTTTCCACTTTCCAGCGTGAGGCACACAACCTCTGTATCAGGTACAGTGCAACATGACATGAGCTACTAAACACTTTCAAAACCACACCACTTTTAAAGAGTTACGCCTCTACCCTGATATAACGCTGTCCTCAGGAGCCAAAAAATCTTACCGCGTTATAGGTGAAACGGCATTATATCGAACTTGCTTTGATCCGCTGGAGTGCGCAGCCCCCCCCCCTCCTCCGAGAACTGTTTTACCGCGTTATTTCAGAATTCGTGTTATATTGGGTTGCATTATATCACAGTAGAGGTGTATATTAAAGGTTTAAGTTTCAGTGTATAAAATATGCAAAGAGGCACTGTCACAGGGTTTACTATTCACCACTGGGATGGCTCATATGGGGGGATTCGCTCTTTGTCAGTCTGATACCCTCCCCTTTGGTTCCTTGCTCCATGGTCTCTCTCTCAGCAGTCAGGTTACTCCTTTGTAACATGGCCCTCTGGCCAGGTCATTATAGTCCTCCCTTTCTGGGGTATCAAAGTTCCCAGGAACAAACTGTTTCAGCCAGTTTTCTAGTCCATTGCTCAGCCTGGAACACTTCCCCAGGGGCTGGAAGGGGAACAAGCCTCCTCACTGCTCTAGGTTCCAGCCCAGGTACCCTATGTCTAGCAACCATGGTCTACACAATCTCATACCCTGTTGCTGTTTCCTTGGACTCCTTCCTCTCATTTCCCCCTCTATTTTCTAGCCCTCCTCTGGGTTATCACTGGAGCTTCCTCTGCTCCCTCAGGCTACTTCACCAAGTCTCGGGTTCTTGCCAGGGTCTCTATTCCCAGACAGAATCCCAGAGTTTATTGTTCTCCTAGAACTCATTCCTGTCCCATGCTAACCCCATCCCCTCTAGGGAAGGGCTGTGGAAGGTCACTCCCTGCAGCCCTTTTTTAACACCAGCTTCCTTTCTTTATAAGATAATCCCCAGCTCCTTTCCCTGCTGGAATTCATCGGCCTTTATCAGGCCCTGGCTCCCCTCCAGGTGCAGGTTATAGGTTAATTGGCCTGTTTCACCTGTGCTGGCCTTATGCAAGGCATACACATCATCACAGGCACCCAAAGAGCTCCTAGTGCCTGTCATCCTTTAAAAGCACAACTAGTCATCCTCACTCCTTCATAAAACTGCCTATCATCAAATAATTGTCAGCAGAGCAACACCCTATAGTATCCTCTCCCCACTGTCCTATCCATTCTTAAAAGCCCATCAAAAACAAACAAACAAACAAAAAACAACAGACATTCCAAGGGGTCTTAACTGTGGAAAGCTGAATAGAGTTCCCCTCTCTATCTTCCTCCCACAAAGATTCCAGTTTGGACAAAGGGTGGATATTTAAAACAAAATAATTAACTTTTATTTTTCTAGGGCATCTTTGGTCTCATTTCTTGACTTAGGGTTGGAGAGAGCAGTGTTTTCCAGATACATCTCTGAACTGAATGGTGAGTGTCTGTAGCACACAAGGACTATCAAAGCACTGATTGCTCAACAATCCTCCATATTCCATCTGTACACCAGACAGGGCTTCTTCCATTTCATGTATCTTTCACAAATGTGCTTCCAGTCATTCCAGAATGACAGCACATTCGCTTAACCCAAAGTAAAGCGAGCCAGATATTTTTTCTGCATTGACAGCTAAGCCAAGCACCATGAATACTAACAACGTTGATAAAGAAAAGAATAAATAAAATTTAGATCCCAGCTCTTCTTTGGCTTATCTGTAGCATCTCAGCACATGGACTATGATTTTGTTTTAATCTCACTATACTGAGAGCAAAACCACATAAGCTTCCTCCCCCATTGTCTGCCCCAGACAAGCCCACCAGAAAGACTTTTATTAGCTTTATTTGGCCTATCCACAATACCATGTTCTTCCTCAGGCATATTTTTCTAGGTCAGCAGGCATTGCCAGCTTTTCCAGACAGTGGCTGCATGGAATTCCTTACATCTAACAGTTATATAATTTAATATCGCGATCTAGAGTTGAAGGACAATAGTAGCCAGCCCCCATATAACATATCCATTGACTGAGGACCAAAGCAATGAAGTATGGCCAATATTGAGAATACCTCTCTCAGTAGGGAAGTGTAGAAGCTGCACAACCACCGACTGTGCTGTCTGGTGGTCAGGCGGTGGTTGGCAGGACATCTTCACCTTGAAGTAGAGTCCTGTCCTTCAGCACCCCTGCCTCAAGAGTTTCCAGTCTCCCTTTTAGCACAGGGGTTTTGAGGGTTGGCCTCAACTGTCTTTTCCAGATGGCCTCTCATCAGAGGTGAAGGCTCTTGTTATTGTATTGTCCTCTCAGAGTGGGTAGAGGAGCCCAGGCCCGCCCTCTCCACTAGGCTCCAGTCCAGGGCCCAATGGTGAGCAGCTCCATGCTGTTGGGGTGGCCAGCTGCTGTCCCTCATACCACTTCCTACCCTAGTCTCCTTCAGCTTCCCAAAGTAACTCACTCTAATCAAGCCCCTGACCCATTCACTCCATGCCCAGCTTTTCCTTCATGGGTTAGCGGAGGTCTGTGTTGTCAGGTCTCAATGCAATGAGCTCCTGGACAGTACTTTCTGAGCTCAGAACAGCCACCTGATCCCTTTCACTGCCCACCTCTGAGCTGCTCTGCTTCTCTTCTTAAAGCCTTGCCACCAGCTTGTACAGGCTTTGCAGGTGTGTCAGAGTTGGTCTGCATGGGACTACAGCTGCTCCTTAACCCCTTGCTCTCCAGTGTGGGGTTTTTTATACCCCATGACAGGAAGTCATTTATTTCTACCACTTAATGTGCTGAATGAATCTTGAGGCATGAAGTTAAATCTCTTCAAACCCCCACTTCAAAGGTTTGCCATTTACAGGAATACAATTTATCAGATCTGGCCAGTCAGCTGTCCCAGGTAATTGGATAGAAGTTAAGGAGCCAATCCTACAAGGTGCTGAACACATCATTATAGAATTGTACTGCTGGAAGGGACCTTCAGAGGTCAAGTTGGGCAGCCCCCACACTGAGGCAGGACCAAATAAACCCTGATCATCCCTGACAGGAATTTGTCCAATCTATCCTTAAAAACCTCCAATCATGAGGATTCCACAATCTCCCTTGGAAGTCAATTCCAGAACTTAACTACTCTTATAGCTTGAAAGATTTTGCTAAGATCTAACATAAATCTCTCTTGTTGCCCCTTAGACTGATTATTTCTTGTCTTACCTTCAGCGGATGTGACAGTCACCATCCTCTTTATAACAGCCCTTAATATAGTTGAAGACCTATCAGGTTTCCCCTCCATCTTCTTTTTTCAAGACTAAACAAGACCATTTTTTTCTAACCTTGCTTTATAGATCAGGTTTTCTAAGCCTTTTATCATGTTTGTTGCTCTCCTTTGGACTCCCTCCAATTTTTCCACATCTTTCCTCAATTGTGTCACCCAGAACTAGACACAGTATCCCAGATGAGGCCTCACCAATGCCAAATATAGTTGGACAATTACCTCCTGTGTCTTACATACAGGACTTCTGTTAATACACCTCCAGAATGATATTAACCTCTTTTTGCAACTGCATCACATCGTTGATTCATGTTCAATTTGTGAGCCACTGTAACCCCTGGATAATTTTCAGGACTTCTACCAAGCCAGTTATTCCTCATTTTGTAGTTGTGCATTTGATTTTTTCCTTTCTACGGGTAGTATTTTGCATGTCTTTATTGAATTTCATCTTGTTGATTTCAGACCCATTCTCTAATTTGTCAAGGTCATTTTGAATTCTAATCCTGTCCCCCAAAGTCTTTGCAACCCCATCCAGCTTGATGTCATCTATGTGTTTTATAAGTTTACTCTCCACTCCATTATCCAAGTCACTAATGAAAATATTGACTAGTACTGGATCGGGAACTCACCCTGTGGAACCTCACTAGATACAAGTTTGACAGCAAACCATTGATAACTACTCTTTGAATGTGGTCTTTCAGTGAGAATATCATGTGGAACTTTGTCAAAAGCCTATTAAAAATCAAGATATATCACTTTTATTGCTTCACCCTCCCCACCCCCAATCCACTAGGCCAGTAAACCTAGGAAGAAAATTAGGTTGGTTTGGCATAATTGGTTCTTGACAAATCCATGCTGGCTATTTCATATAACCCTGTTATCCTCTAGGTGCTTACAAATGTTTAATAATTTGTTCCAGTATCTTTCCAAGTATAGAAGTTTGGCTAACTTGTCTATAATTCCTCGGGTCCTCTTTGTTCCCCCTTTTAAAAATAGGTACTATGTTTCCACTTCTCCAGCTCTTTAGAACCTCATCCATCCTCCATGAGTTTTCAAAAATAATTGCTAACAGTTCCAAAATTATGTCAGCTAGTTCCTCAAGTACCCTACGGTGAATTTCATCAGGCCCTGACTATGTGAATACATTGAACACATCAAATATTCTTTAATCTGTTCTTTCCCTATTTTGTCTTGCATTCCTTCCCCTTTGTTTTAAGTGTCTGGTCACCATTGACCTTTTTAGTGAAGACTGAAGCAAAATAGGCATTATACACCTCAGGCTTCTTGATGTCATCTGTTACTACCTCTCTTTCCCCGCTAAGTAAAGGAACACCTACACCTTCCTTTATCTTTCTATTGCTCCTAATGTATTTAAGGAACCTCTTCTTATTGCCTTGTATGTCCTTCACTATGCATAACTCATTTTGTGCCTTAGCCTTTCTGATTTTGTCCCTACATGTTTGTGCTATTCTTTGTACTTCTCTTGAGCAATTTGTCCATGTTTCTATTTTTGTAGGATTCCTTTTTGATTTTCAGGTCTTTAAAGAGCTCCTGATGGAGCCACATTGGCCTCTTATTAGTATTCCTATCTTTTCTTTGCATTGGAATAGTTTGTTATTACACTCTTAATATCGAGTCCTTGAAACTGCCAGCTTTCCTGAATTCCTTTATCCCTTAGATTTTCTCTTAGCTACCCGTTCTCTCAGTTTGTTGAAGGCTACTTTTTTGAAGTCAATTATCCTTATTCTGCTGATCTCACTCTTTCCTTTCCATAAAATCATGAAATTATACATTTCATGATCACTTTCACCTTCAAATTTGCAACCAATTCCTTCCTCGCATATGGGAGAATGGGCATGAGTCGTACAGCACCACAGATGCTTGAAATAATATTAAATGACATGTTATGTCAAAACATTATGAAATTTTGATTCTATTTATTTTAATTTGTCTTAATTTAATCTGATCTTTCCCCTTCACTAGGACATTTCTGAAATGGACAACAGGAAGCAAGATTTCTGCTCTATCTACATGAAAAAAGTCTGGCTCAGACACCAAGCAAGACATAGATAGAATTGGAGATGTCCTAAATGGACTGTCAGGTGCTTATTGTGTTAGTGTATATGAATATAAATTCATTTATCAGGCTAAGTAGTTCTGAGTGTTAGTCTTAGCAACTTTGGATTGATACATCCAATTCTTTTGCTTCTTGCATTGTTTGTTGCTCACAACTTACTGACACAAGGAAGCAATAGAAGTACCATAGCTTTACGTAGGCACAGTTTGGTTGGAAAAAAAACTGCTAGCTCAGCAAAGTCCTGATCCTTTGAGATGCTTAGCACCGCCTCTGAAGGACACTACCCTCAACATTCAATAAAGCCAGAAAGTATTTTGTACCTTGGAGAACTGGGCCCCAAATACTGAGCTGACATTCCTGGAATTTCAAGCTTTTCCTCTATGTCTGATAATGTCCCTGTTAGAGTTTCCTGGTGTTTCGAAGGGCCTTCCAAGGAAGGGAAAGGAATCTAGGAGTTTAATGACAGCAGCACCCATGACAAGCTGATGTAGGGTATGAGTTTTATTCCTGATTGTCAGTACAAAACATTTAGCCTAAGTTTTTCATATGCCCTCAAAAGAAAGTGGCACTAATTTTTAAAGTTAAAGGGTGAATATTACTTATCACCAGATACCAGCATCTGTTGAACAGCTAGGTTACATGCAGAGAATACGACACATTGGCTTCATTACTTGGTATGCTTTTGTAGGTGATATGCTAGATAGAGCAAGTCCATAGTACAGTTCTGAAGTATTTTGTTATATAATGGCAACTGTGTTGTTAGTGTAGGTTAATGAAGAGGGGTAGATAGTAGCAGTTGGCTGTATGTACATACTGTTAGTTTGAACAATGTTTAAAGATGCTCACCAGTGATGTCTGTAATTACAAGTAGTATTGAAAACATGAACGTAACAGACAGCTTCCCAGTGTGTCATTTTCATCTATCTTTAATTTCCATTCCTTTCACTGTTTTCAAGTTATCAGAAAGGTGCTGATTGCAGATGAGACAATTCTTAGTCCTTGTATAAAGCAGTCTATATCAGGGGATCACTGTAAGCACATGAACATATACAGTATCATGTGTGACTGGGTGGCTCAGGCCAGAGATTTTGGTAGTGATCAGGTGGTAAGTATTTTGTTATCTGTCCATAGATAATATTGATTTAGTGGAAAAGCTAAAGCAAAATCTCCAAAATATGATGGACTACATATTCAAAATTTTTCATTCCTCTGGTATGTAAAACGCAACAGTCAAGCTCATGCATCTATTTTCCAACTTCAGTACAAAAAAGGGCACAAAATACACAATATTGAGTGTATGTCTCTTATTTTAACACATTTCAGAAATGGATGGAAGGTGCTCAAAAGCAGGTAGGAGGTTAGGCATGCAAATGAAATATGCACAACTTTGTGAACAACTTTCATTGCATTCAGAAATTCTAATAGACTAAAACCCTCAAATAAACAAGAACAAGAGGCTATTTGGGGCTCTTTCCACATATTTATGGACACAGTCACCAACCATGCTGGGAATATTTCCTTAGTTCTGAGGAGAGGAGAAAAGTCAAAGCTGGCTTCTGCCTGACTGTCCCTTTCTGACAAAACAGTCACTTCAAATGAAAGTTCTAATCCTAGCATGAACAACAACACAAAATTTCATTCAACATGGCTTTAATTATCATATAGACACATTTTATAATATGATTCATAGATTCATAGATTCTAGGGCTGGAAGGGACCTCGAGAGGTCATCGAGTCCAGTCCCCTGACCTCATGGCAGGGCCAAATACTGTCTAGAGCATCCCTAATAGACATTTATCTAACCTACTCTTAAATATCTCCAGGGTTGGAGATTCCACAACCTCTCTAGGTAGTTTATTCCAATGTTTAACCACCCTGACAGTTAGGAACTTTTTCCTAATGTCCAACCTAAATCTCCCTTGCTTCAGTTTAAGCCCATTGCTTCTTGTTCTATCGTTAGAGGCTAAGATGAATAAGTTTTCTCCCTCCTCCTTATGACACCCTTTTAGATACCTGAAAACTGCTATCATGTCCCTTCTCAGTCTTCTCTTTTCCAAACTAAATAAACCCAATTCTTTCAGACTTCCTTCACAGGTCAAGTTCTCTAGACATTTAATCATTCCTGTTGCTCTTCTCTGGACCCTCTCCAATTTCTCCACATCTTTCTTGAAATGCAGTGCCCAGAACTGGACACAATACTCCAGGTGAGGCCTAACCAGCGCAGAGTAGAGCAGAAGAATGACTTCTCGTGTCTTGCTCACAACACACGTTAATGCATCCCAGAATCATGTTTGCTTTTTTTGCAACAGCATCACACTGTTGATGCATATTTAGCTTGTGGTCCACTATAACCCCTAGATCCCTTTTTGCCGTACTCCTTCCTAGACAGTCTCTTCCCATTCTGTATGTGTTAAACTGATTGTTCCTTCCTAAGTGGAGCACTTTGCATTTGTCTTCATCCTGTTTACCTCAGACCATTTCTGACCCTATCCTCCAAAGCAGTTGCAATCCCTCTCAGTTTGGTATCATCTGTAACTTAATATGGTAAATATGACCAGATAATTTATTGGAAGTAACTTGCCAGACCTTCCAGGGTTTGTTATTAATGGCAGCCCACATAATTTTACTAAATTTGCAAATACATACATAGAAGAATGCCCTTTTGATTTATGCTGTTTGTGGGGACTGAAACTCTTCACCACTGGCCATTTTCAGACCTAGAAAAGAGTTAACTCAAACTTTTAGAGCTTATGCTTTTTTCCCCCTGAAGGCTTAAGGTTTGTGTGCATGTAGTACACATTGCCAGACTGATGTCGGGCATTTTTTTGCATGTTATTACAGTTTTGAACAATTGACTGGATTCATCAAGGGATAAAGAGTGGATTTCTGGGCTGGAGGGGGTGGTCTGTGCAGTGTTTAATGAATAAATGCTCTTTCTGCAACTGAATAAATGCTCTTTCTGCACCTAGCAGAAAATGTCAAAGGAGGAGTTTTAACAAATGCTTACAGTGATAATCTCTGAACTATGTTATTTATAGTAAAAATGTGTACACTACCAGTATATCCAAAGGAGTGCCACAGGGATCTGTCCTGGGTCTGGTGCCAGTCCACATTTTCACTAATGATTTGGATAACTGGGTGGAGATTAAATTTATAAAATTTGTGGATGACAGCAAGGTGGAAAGGATTGCAGTCATTTTGGAGGACAGGATTAGAATTCAAAATGACCTTAACAACTTGGAGAACTAGTGGTCTGAAATCATCAAGATGAAATTCAATAAAAGTAAATGCAAATTACTACACTAAGGGTACATCTACACTATGGGATTATTCCGATTTTACATAAACCGGTTTTATAAAACAGATTGTATAAAGTCGAGTGCACGCGGCCACACTAAGCACATTGATTCGGCGGTGTGAGTCCATGGTCCGAAGCTAGCACCGATTTCCGGAGCATTGCACTGTGGGTAGCTATTCTGTAGCTATCCCATAGTTCCCGCAGTCTCCCCCGCCCCTTGGAATTCTGGGTTGAGATCCCAGTGCCTGATGGGGCAAAAATCATTGTCGCGGGTTGTTCTGGGTAAATGTCGTCAGTCATTCCTTCCTCCGGGAAAACAACGGCAAACAATCATTTCGCGCCCTTTTTCCCTGGATTGCCCTGGCAGATGCCATAGCACGGCAACCATGGAGCCCGTTCAGTTTTTTTTACTGTCACCATATGTGTACTGGATGCCGCTAACAGAGGCGTTACTGCAGCGCTACACAGCAGCTTTCGTTTGCTTTTGCATGATAGCAGAGACGGTTATCAGTCGTTCTGTACTGTCTGCTGCCATTGTAAATTGGCAGTAAGATGACGGTTATCTGTCATTCTGTACTGTCTGCTGCTATCATGGGTGCCCCTGGCTGAGGTCGGCCGGGGGCGCAAAGGCAAAACTGGGAATGACTCCCCGAGTCAATCCCTCCTTTATGGTTTATAAAAATAGAGTCAGTCCTGCCTAGAATATGGGGCAAGTGTGCTAGACCAGAGTATCAGAGAGCACAGCTGCTCCTTGTCAGATCCCGCAGAAATGATGAGCTACATGCCATTCACGGGGCGTGCCCCTGCAACAACCCCACCCATTGCTTCCCTCCTCCCTCAACCTTCCTGGGCTACCGTGGCAGTGTCCCCCCCATTTGTGTCATGAAGTTATAAAGAATGCAGGAATAAGAAACAGTGACTTGTTAGTGAGATAAAATGAGGGGGAGGCAGCCACCCGGTGCTATGACAGTCCAGGCAGTACAGAATCTTTTCTTTACACAGGAAAGAGAGGGGGCTGATGGAGCTCAGCCCCCAGTTGCTATGATGAGGACGGTTACCAGCCGTTCTGTACCATCTACTGGGAATGACCAGGAATCATTCCTATTTTTACCCAGGCATCCCCGGCCGACCTCACCTGAGGCAAGCCAGGAGCACTCACGGGCTGATGGTGACAATGGATAGCAATCATATTGTACCGTCTGCCACCAGGGAGGGGAGAGGAGCGGATACTGCTCTTCACTGCTGCAGCATCGTGTCTACCACCAGCATTCAGTAGACATAGGGTGACATTGAAAAAAGTCAAGAAACGATTTCTTTCCCTTTTCTTTCACATGGTGAGGGGAGGGAGTAAATTGACGAGCTATACCCTGAACCACGCCGGACAATGTGTTTGAACCTACAGGCACTGGGAGCTCAGCCAAGAATGCAAATAGTTTTCGGAGACTGCTGTGGACTGTGGGATAGCTGGAGTCCTCAGTACCCCCTCCCTCCATGTGCGCTCATTTGATTCTTTGGCTTTCCTTTATGCTTGTCATGCAGCACTGTGTAGCCTGGAGATTTTTTTCAAATGCTTTCGCATTTCGTCTTCTGTAACGGAGCTCTGATAGAACAGATTTGTCTCCCCATACAGCGATCAGATCCGGTATCTCCCATACGGTCCATGCTGGAGCTCTTTTTGGATTTGGGACTGCATCGCCACCCATGCTCATCAGAGCTCCACGCTGGGCAAACAGGAAATGTAATTCAAAAGTTCACGGGGCTTTTCCTGTTTACCTGGCCACTGCATCCGAGTTGAGATTGCTGTCCAGAGTGGTCACAGTGGTGCACTGTGGGATACCGCCCGGAGGCCAATACCGTCGATTTGTGGCCACACTAACCCTAATCCGATATGGTAATACTGATTTTAGTGCTACTCCTCTCGTCGGGGAGGAGTACAGAAATCGATTTAAAGAGCCCTTTATATCGATCTAAAGGGCCTCGTAGTGTGGACGGGTGCACCATTAAATCGGTTTAACGCTGCTAAAATCGATTTAAACGCGTAGTGTAGACTAGGCCTCAGGGAGGAAAAAATCAAGTGCACAAACTATAAAATGGGGAATAACTAGCTAGGCAGTAATACTGCAGAAAATGACCCCGGGCTTAGACTAAATCACAAATTGAATATGTTCCAATAATGTGATGCAGCTGCAAAAAAAGACTAATATTCTGTAATAAGACTGTATTAATAGGAGTGTCTTATGTAAGACATGGAAAGTCATTTTCCCACTCTACTTGGCACTGGTGGGGCCTCAGCTGGAGTACTGTGTCCAGTTTTGGGCACCATACTTTAGGAAAAGATGTGGACAAACTAGAGAGAGTCTAGAGAAAAGCAACAAAATGATGAAAGGTTTAGAAAACTTGCCCTATGAGGAAAGGTTGGAAAAAAATACTGGTCACGTTTAGTCTTGAAAAAAGAAGACTGAGGGGGGACCTGATAACAACCTTCAGCTATGTTAAGGGCTGTTATAAAGAAGATGATCAGTTGTTCTCCTTGTCCACTGAAAATCAGACAAGAAATAATATGCTTAATCTGCAACGAGGGAGATTTCGGTTAGATATAAGGGAAAGCTTTCTAACAATAAGGATAGTTAAGTACTGCAATAGACTTCCAAGGGAGTTGTGGAATCTCCATGGTTCATAGTTCTGAAGAACAGGTGGACAAACACCTGTCAGGGATGGTCTAGGTATACTTGGTCCTGCTTTAGTGAAGGGGGCTGGAGTAGATGACTTCCCTTTCAGCTCTACATTTCTATGATTATTAAATGTAAAATTTTGTCTGTCTCAGAGTTCTGGTTTTCCATTGTAAGTTATTGATAGTTTTCATTTCAAGTTTGCATTTGTAATAACTTCTATTGAAGGTGGAAGAATAGTAAATAGCATTTTTCTCTATTCATATATAAAATATAAATGAATATTTAGGAATTAGTCATGGAATGGATCCAATCCAATTGTTCTTGGCCACTCGTCACAAAAAACACTCTTTTTAAATGTAAGATATATATGTTTTAAAAAACCATTGTTTAAGTTGCAGGTGCCATATTTCTGTATGAGGTGGTCAGTTAGTGGCTCTCATTTTTGGAACAGATGCTGACATGTAAATTCTACCTAAGGCCTAATTTAGATACTTAGGTGCACCGATGTAGTACCTATCCATATTATTATTGTAAAATGAGTGAGATCCTGTATTAGTGCATCAATGAGTAGGAGGGGCTTGATTTGTATAATGTGGCCATATGGAAGAGGCCATCCACGGATCTTCCACTGTGTGAATCAGTAGCTGTTATGCAGTGACATCCAGAGTGCTATTGACAAGGTTAAAAAGAAGTTTATAAAGCCAAAGAATAGAATTGTCATACTGGCCCCCATCAGCTGTGCCTATTGTGGAGTCATAGGTCTATTGCTTACCGACTAAGAAAAAAGATTTTTCACACCATGTTGTTCATCTGTTGAGAGACCAGTGCTCAAATATATCCTGCTAAAATGTGAGTGTCTGAAGCAGTGCAAACCCTGTGCACTGCATGACAGCACTACACGAGAGTTAAACTGGGACATGAATACTTCAGACATTGAGCTTTTTCTCTCTTATGCACACGTCACTGCTGCACATGCACAACTGCCAGAAAGGAACATGCTCTATTTACATTAATCATGACCCATTCCTTGCATGCATGCCCTGCATGTGCCCCAAACACTGACAAAGGAGTTTTATTCCTTTTACAGTAACAACGAATGATCCCAGTATGCAAGTCACACTTCAGATGGTCATGCTGCTTGCAACTATATCACTATTCCATCCTTTGTGTGGCTGACAAATTGGTCCCTACAGCTGTCACATAGTATGCTTTTAGAAGTTCTGTTGCTTGGGTGAGATGTTGAAATGAGGTCCCTTCTTGCCCATCTCTGGTGTGCTGTCTAGGTGGAAGCTCAAGATCCCAAAGGACTTTTCAGAAAGAGGTTATACTTACCCTTTGTGACATTATGCCCCATATTTCGTAGACATATACTTGCGATATGAATATGGCATAACTAAGATGTATTTTATGCAAGATGGGTCATGTGAGATCATTGGAAAGGTTATGATTTACTGAATATAATTATCTTATTTGTATACATGTATCAATTTTGTTTCTAAAGTTAGGACTATGAACTATGTAACAATTACAACTGTGTTTGCACCTGTGGAACACTTACCAGATAGAATGCAATCAGTCTGGAATGGGCCATTACAGAGAACAATAGGACTTTGAAGATGATAATCTTCCTGCTTCCCGAGAAGTTTTCTGGGATGCTGCTTTGACACTGCAGGGTCAGGTAATTATGTCACCTGGTACTGGACACCATCTTGGACTTCTAGTGTTTTTTCATTATGAGATGGTGGGGGTCAAACTGGGAAACAAAGGATTCCTGCCATATGTAAATCTTATTTAAGGCTGGGGAGTAATCTTGGTTTGTTCCTCTCTGAATCCCCACCCAAGATGACTGCCTGAGACATCTAAGGGTACTTCTACACTACGAAATTAGGTTGAATTTATAGAAATCGGTTTTTTAGAAATTGTTTTTATACAGTGGATTGTGTGTGTCCCCACAGAAAATGCTCTAAGTGCATTAAGTCGGCGGACTGCATCCACAGTACCGAGGCTAGTGTCGACTTCTGGAGCATTGCACTGTGGGTAGCTGTGAGTAGCTATCCCACAGTTCCCGCAGTCTCTGCTGCCCATTGGGATTCTGGGCTGAGATCTCAATGCCTGATGGGGCAAAAACAGTGTTGCGGGTGGTTCTGGGTACATGTCGTCAGTCCCCCATCTCCCTCCCTCCCTCCCTCCATGAAAGCAATGACAGACAATCATTTCACACCTTTTTTCCTGGGTTACCTGAGCAGATGCCATACCATGGCAAGCATGGAGCCCACTCAGCTCACCGTCACCATAGGTCTCCTGGGTGCTGGCAGATGTGGGACTGCATTGCTACATAGCAGCAGCTCATATTCCTGGGTGCTCTTTTAGCTGACCTTGGTAAGATCGGTCAGGGGCGCCTGGGAAGACATGGGAGTGATTCAGCCAGGTCATTCCCATCTTCTGCTGAGCACCCAGGAGATGACGATGGCTGCACCGTCTACTACCAGCCTAAGATGTAAAAGATAGATGGATCAAAACAAGAAATTGACCCGATTTGTTTTGTGAAATCAATGGCCTGCTAAATTCAGGGTTTTGAGTTCAACCCTTGAATGGGCCATTCTGTGTGACAGTTGTTTATGTTTCTCCTTGATGAAAAGCCACCCCTTTTGTTGATTTTAATTCCCTGTAAGCCACGTCATCAGTCACCTCTCCCTCCGTCAGAGCAATGGCGGACAATAGTTTCAAGCAAAACCAGGCGAGGAGATGACAGCAGCACAGTGACGAGAGGGACATGGTCATAGACTTCTCACAAAGTATGGGCTGGGCAAAGTGCCCCGGCAATGTGCACATCATGCTGATGAGCTCTGCATGAGCTCTGCAAACACACTGGCCAAACAGGAAATGGAATTCAAAAGTTCACAGGCCTTCTCCTGTCTACCTGGCCAGTGCATCTGAGCTGAGAGTGCTGTCCAGAGCAGTCACAATGGAGCACTCTGGGATAGCTCCCGGAGGCCAATACTGTTGAATTGCATCCACACTATCCCAGATTTGACCCAGCAAGGTCGATTTCAGTGCTAATCCCCTCATCAGAGGTGGAGTAAAGAAATCGATTTAAAGAGCCCTTTAAGTCGAAAAAAAGGGCTTCGTTGTGTGGACGGGTCCAGGGTTAAATTGAGGTAACGCTGCTAAATTCGACCTGAAGTCATAGTGTAGACAAGGCCTAAGGAACAAAGACAAAAGGGAAACGGGGTGTGTATGGGGGAAGAGTACTGAACCCGGGCTGGGAATGGTGTCTAGCCCGTGAAGGATATATCTGGAGTGTCAAGCTGTAAGCAAGAGCTGTCTGGTCACAAAGAAATTCTGCAATCTGCTTAAAACAACATTTAGGATGAGAAATTACTATTTATAGCCAGTTTCTTTAGTACACCTCTACCCTGATATAACGCTGTCCTTGGGAGTCAAAAAATCGTACCACGTCATAGCAGAAACAGTGTTATATCAAACTTGCTTTGATACACCAGAATGTGCAGCCCCACCACCCCAGAGTGCTGCTTTACTTCATTATATCCAAATAAGTGTTATATCGGCTCACATTATATTGGGGTAGAGGTATATATTGAACGTAGTTTGCGTTTGTTTTAATTGCTCAGTAATCTGCTTTGTTCTGTTTGCTATCCCTTATAATCACTTAAAATCTACCTTTTGTAGTTAATAAACTTGTTTTTTGTTTATTCCAAAACGATTTGTGTAATTCATAACTGGGAGGGTGGGGGGGAAGCTGTGCATATCTTCCTCCACATTGAGGGAGGGGGCAGATTTCATGAGTTTACGCTGTACAGATTTCTGTACAGCACAAGACAATATAATTTTGGGTTTACACTCCAGAGAGCAATTCCCTAGCTGAAAGTCTTCCCATGCAGCACTGATTTCAGTACCGGTGTCATTCTTCAGCTGGGTGCACCCCTATCTGTGTGTGTGTGTATGCAGGACAGAGTGAGGGGGCCCAGGCTGGTGGAACGGGTGGGCTCAATGGAACCCCAGTACATTAGGTGGCACCCCAGAGGCGGGAGGGAACCAGTTAGACCCTCCTTGCAACTTTTTAGATGCAGATGGCAGGACAGCTAATTCAACACAAGGGGATAGACTTACATTGTCCGCCTCCTTATTCCGTAATGTTAGCTCCATCTTTGGGCTTCTGTTATCAGCATGATTTCAGATTTTTCATGTCATCATTCATTCCAATTTCTTCTGTTTCCAAAAGCTTTGCCATAAGTTCCATAACAAAGAATGATAAGTCCAGCATCCTTGTTTCGAATTACCCAACAGCATGGAATAAACTGTATGATGTATAACTTTGTATTGGATTTTCTATGTGCACTCTGAGCATTACATATTTTGTAGTTTATCAAACACTGTAAATTAAAATTCTCTTCCCCACATCTGTCACCCTGAAGTCGTATGAACTCTGAACACAAACACAGGAATTGCCATATATACTGGGTCACACCTGGGGTACACCTAGTTCAGAATCCTAATGCTAATAGTGGCCAGCAACAGATGTGGTGAGGAAGGTGTAAGAACCCTGCTGTAGGCAGATGTGGGATATTCTTCTCCCCACTTGGGCCTCATCCTGGTGTGTAATAGTTAGACATTGGTTTAATCCCTGAAGCATGAGGTTTAATATCCCTTCCAAAATGTTAATTTTGTGTTCAACTGAAATCAACACTTTTCTTTGTGGTGTATGATTTGCCAATATGATCTCAGTGTTAGACATGTTTGTTTGAATAAACGTTGTTAACTTCATAAATTTAAAAAAAAAACTAAAAAGAAAAACAGTTTATACTATAACTCCTCATGTGAGTTATTTTTCCCATATGTGAAACAAGCCTTTGGGAAGTAAACTCAAAATCTGTGGAATTAGCTTACAGTGGAGTTCAGAGATGCTGAATTACTTCTTTGTAAATCAAAATTAAAGAAGCTAATTTAAAATGACATCATCATCTTAAAAAAATTACATCTCTAGCTGAAAATTTTCACCTGTTCTTGTTAAAAGTGACACCTAATATTATAACTCAGAGTTGTCATGTGTGTGTGCGTGTGTGTGTACACTCATTTTTACTGCTGCTCTTGGTATAATCAGTTTCCTGTGTTTACCTAAGTCTTTCACACAGCAACAGAGGAAAGGAAAATTGGTTAAAAAAATTAGGGAAATGTAGTTGTAAAACCACTAAAAAGTGCAAGGGAAATTAAGAGCAGGTGAAGTACTTGATAATTTTAATAAACCACTATTTAAAAGTTACTAGATTTCAGATTGTCCCCTTAAACAGCCTGTAAAGGTCCATACATAGGAATGAAATTCACTTCTGCAGAGGGTTCTGTATCAATTCCTTTGTGCCACTTAAGTGCCCCTTTAAGGACATATGAGATCTTTCCTGGGTTTGCTGCATGAGGCTGAACTGGAACATGAGTACACATTATATTGCATATTAATTTCTTTTTTATTCATTCTCCCATTTCTTTATTCCAATTCTTGATTTTTTGTTCACAGTTTATAAGAAAATAAAGAGGACCACTGACTGTAGAAGTTATCTTTTATAAGAAATTACTAACTAGAGCAGGGACGCACGTGAATAAAAAGTTGGCAGCTTTTGGAAAGGCATTTTCTGTGCCCCCCACAGCCAGAGGAGCTAGCTCTCCTCGGCCCCCTCCTCTTCCCCAGAGGAGCTGACTTAAGGTTGCTAACCCTCCAGGATTGTCCTGGAGTCTCCAGGAATTAAAGATTAATCTTTAATTTAATATTATGCCATGTGCTGAAACCTCCAGGGGTCCATCCAACCAAAACTGGCAACCCTAAGCTGGCTCTCCATCCTTCCTCCCCCTGCAGCCAGGGGTGCTCAGTCTCCCTGTGCCCAGTCTGGAGGCGTTCTGTGCCCACACTGATTGGGGGGAGGGCTTGCCCCTGCTTGCCCCCCCCCCCATACACACACATGCCCCTGAACTAGAGAGGTTGTCAGATGTGTGCCTCTGAAAGGATGGCCTTCAAACTTCATTCATTCACTCTGTTCCTAAAGGAAAAGATGGAAATTCCTGAAATTCTGACAGGATAGGGTTAATGTTGGTGGTAGTTTTCTAGAGAAAAACAACGGAGAGAGCAGTACCTTGATATATGGATTAGATGTCTTCAAAAGTAGCTACACACTATGACTGACAAAAGCAGCAATGGTGACAAAGTAGGTTTCTTATGTGCACTCTCATCACAAGAGTCAAAAGCAATGGAAAGCTGAGTCAGCAGATAGCTCACTCTTGGCAGCTTTCTTGCACATCTGCAGCATCCATTGAAAGGAAGTAAACAGCCTCAACCAACACTCAGTTGGAAAAGGACTTTTCTTCAGCCTCCCTACAGCAACTTGTTCTGTGCTTAAAAACAAAGGAGAAAAATATATACTATTTTTTTAGCATCTTGAAGTAGGTCAGCATATGCCCTGGTTGTTATTTAACATGTTTGTGGCTTAATATAGTTAGCTAATGATTTGCCAATTGAAAGGACTAGTAACACCATAAATTATTTAAAATTAGCTTACAGGAGAGGGCAGGAGGAAAAGACTCAGAGAGGAGAAGTGGTGTGTGTCTATGTCGGCAGGGAGAGGCAGTGTTTAGTCTGTTTTTGAAAAGCTTTTCCCCAAAACACAAGGTTTCTCCCAAGATGTCTTCCTCCTCCACTGAGCATCAATGAAATTGAGTGCAGAGAGTAACAAGGTTTATTAGTCTCTCTTCCCCTCAGCCATTTGTAACTTTATAGATCTGTTCTGTTTGCAGAATGAACTAATGGCAACAATAACCAAAACCCAAAGTCAGTAATAATAGTCTCTTTTGCTGAACTCTTGAGAAGCAGTTTGGTCAAAACTTTGCTTGCCAAACGTTGACCAACAATGTTCCCAGCTGCCAGCAATTACTCACTATAAGCCTTTAAATACACTAAGCTTCTACCAGTGTTTTTCATGAAATCAACAGTGTTCTGGCTCTCTTTCACTTTTCAAAACATTTTATGTTCCAGAAAGGACAAACAAACCCCACCTCCTCCCAAAAAGGTGGAGTCAATGGCACTTGAAATCAACAGCAGTTCTGCTAGTTCTGAAGCAATATCTGCCTCACTCAGAAAAACGAAGAACTAATATCACAGCTATGTACTATTCACAGTATTTTAGAGTAAAATAATAGCTCTTATATTAAGGACTCATGGAGGATCAAAGCTATAGTGCCCCTTATGTAAGTCAGTAGCAGTAGGATTTCATTGAACAGCCTATCATATGCACTCTCAACATTCACATAACACATAAATAACAAAAAGCCTTAGTACTTGCACTGTGCTTTTCCTCTTCAAAGACCTTCATAGATAATACCTAATCCTCATGACACCCCAAAAGGTAAGAAAATGCATTATTCCCAATTTTACAGATGGAGAAACTGAGGCACGGACATGACCAAAGAGGGAATAAATATCACAGCCAGGATTTCCTGATTCCCAGTCAGGTGCTTAATCTACTGGTCCATACCTGTGCACCTATGGTAAGTTACAGTGTCCAGGGCTGGGGCAGGGGGTTGGGGCCCTGGAGGGGGTCAGGGGTGCAGGCTCCAGGTGGCGCTTACCTCAAGCAGCTCCCAGAAGCAGCAGCATGTCCCCCGTCCGGCTCCTACGCGGAGGCACGGCTAGGCGGTTCTGCACACTCCCCCGTCTGCAGGCGCCACCCCTGCAGCACCTATTGGCTGCAGTTCCCGGCCAATGGGAGCTGCGGGGGCAGTGCTTGGGGCAGGGGTAGTGCACAGAGCCCCTTGGCTGCCCCTACACTTAGGAGCCAGAGGGGGGACATGCCGGCTGCTTCCTAGGAAATTACTTCAAGCTAGGGGTGCTCTTGCACCCCCTAGTTTGTAGAACCTACGGCTACCAGTAAAGGTTTTTGTAAGACCTGTTTAACTTCATGTGAGTAATAAGAAAGAACAAAGTTAGAGATTTGTTGCTACTTACCAAATCTCTTGTAACCGAAGGACTGCACCTCCTCCTCTTCTGCAAAGTCGTCTACAGAAAGACAAATGCACAGATTTAGTACTAAGATTAGATACGAAGGCACAAAAATTTGAGAGTATACAACGGGTTACTGAACATTGTATTTGAATGGTGAATTGGTTTTATCAATATTACTGCTTGCTGATGTATGAAAATATCTCAGACTTTTCTCTTTCCACTATTAATCTTCCACCCCAATCTTTGGCTACTGCATGATATTTGGACCCTTTTTTTTCTGAGTCACCGGCAGAAATCCAATTGATAAGTTATCATCATCTGATGGCTGTTCAGGGACTTTTATTAAATTGATTGCTGGTCTTAGTACAGATTTTAGCAGACAAATCCCTCATCGCAACTGGCACTTAGTGCAACTTTGTTGGCTGTCTCAGCAAGGCAAAGGAATAAGTAGGCACAGAGACTGAACCACCTTTTAACCCATACATGGGAGTCCCCTCCAGGTCAGGGCAGAGGCACATTAGCAAGGTCTTTTGGGCTAGCTTTCACTACTGCTTGCCTGTGCTGTGCTTTTCCTGTGAATAAAGAGAAGGCTTCAGTTGCTAGGGATGTCAATCCATCACCTTTCATGAACACTAAATTCACTGGAAGAGATAAACCTCATTCAGACACAGGCAACAGAACTGACAAGCTGATCAAGTTAAAAAGGTAGCAGAAATAAGAGTATTTAGTCATTTTCATCTTGACTCGGGCACAGGGAGTAAGAGGTTGGTATTTAGACCTTTAGCTTGTCATTAATTTCATCTCTCCCCTCACTTCCTCCTGCCAGTAACAGCACAAAGGAAAGGATTATGACCAACACAAACAAGCAACATCACTACTTTAAAAAAAATAAATGTATATAACATCCCTCCACCAACCCTGCCCTTTCTCTCACCCCCAGGAGGGCCTTTCCCATTTGCAGCCCCATTTTCCACTGCTCTGGGACAGAGTTTCACCCCTTCTCATATCAACATCAGCAATGTGCCCAGATGGGGTGTACGCATACCTGCCACACCTAGGGCATCTGGAGCAATTACAAATCTTCACCCAGAGCTCACCTTAGCTCAGCCCCCTAAGAGGCTGACACCACTCTCTAGGCATGTGACACACAGAGATTGCCATCGCTACCAAGTACATTAACCCCCCACCTACGTCTTTCCCAAGACAAGTCATAACAAGAAAGAAGTAAACAGGAATACCAGCCAGTATCTGGACAGAAGGTCACCAGAAAGCTTCATTCAATCAGGTGCAATCACAAAACAGGTATGTTATACAGGCCCCAAACAAACACTCAGCGTCATGCAATTAAGCGCAAAATCTGTGTTCAATAGACCATTCAGTCTCATTGCCAATGAGTCAACCAGCCAAGTCTGCATCACAGAAATCTGTCTGGTTGACATGGTAGACAACTGCTACCTCACCTGGCTTTGCGATCCCCTCCCAGGATACATTATTCACTACACAGCCAGACCTAGAGAGGACAAAGCTGGAGATGGAGCATAGTTATTCATTTCCCTTTCAGGCTCAAGATCAAGAAAAGGACACTCAAATCAAAGTCCTTTGAGGGCATCCACTTACTCTTGCCCAGAGACAAGACTAACCTAGGCATACTACTATTCTATTAACTTCCAAACATCAAATGCTTGCAAGTGAGGTGATGGAGAAATTGCCTGACATGGCGATGACGTTCACTGAATTTATCACCTTGCAGGGCTTTAATATTCACACAGCTAATGCCTCTGACAGGACAGATCAAAACCTCCTATTCTAATTCTTCACCTTACATTTCTTACAGGCAGTGCTCATCCATCACTCAGCTGCCCATACCCTGATCTGGATCCTGAGTTGGATGCGTATGTAAGGAATGCAAGAACTTGCAGCAGCTTCTTAAAAGACTTTTCAAGGCAACAAGAAACCATGTCCTCAAACTCTCCTGAAGCCTGCCAAATTCCAAAATTTACACTTTGAAAACTCTACCCAACAAAGAGGCCGATCATCTCATGACAAATGCTAATAAATCAAAGTGATCACAAATCAGTCAACATTCAGCTTCCTCACACACCCCAACAGTGCTCATTCCCTACACAGAACTTCGGAAAAACTGCCACTTTGGTGTGCAAGAAAGAGCTGCATAACACAGGATTCATTTCAAGACTGAACTCATTTCTCTCCCAATTTTTCTATCATGGTGGGCAACACAACCACATGCCTGGTAACTCAAGACTACAATCTTGACTTCCTATTTGGCTTGGCCTTCCACTTTGACCCACACAGCCAAGCCATGCCTAAATCTTGCCGCTTCTTCCTAAACATCTCTAAGATCTCATCATTCCTCTTTGCCAAAGTCTTGTGCAAGCCCTGATCATCTTGCCTCTTAACTACTGTAATCTCCCCTTCTCTGGCCTCAATGCCATGACAGTGTCTCCCTCAAATCCAAGTGCTGCTGCTAGGATCATCATCTCTGACTCCTCACCAGGAAGAGACCTTGATAGGTGTTGAATTAGAATTTTTCTCCCAAGAGTTCTCTGAAAACAGGTGCTTAGAAGTGACAGACTAAAAGCCTCTGTCTGCCCTGGAAAGTAAAACTTGAGATAATTAATACAATGATAAAAAATTTAAATGGACAGGTTGGACAGGGCTGAAAATGGACAGGTTGGACAGTGAGAAGGGACTCACTGTTTCAGATTTACTGTATCTGGAAAGATTAATGGAATTAAAAGTATTTTCTTTTTCCTGTTTAAAAAAAAAAAAAAGTCTCCTAGAAAGACATATGAATCAGATCCAAAAGGACCCAAGGGTGAGAAATGTTCATACTTCCTTTAGAGAAATTAATGTCTTTTCTGTTGGAACTAAATGTCAAAAAGATATACTTTATGTGGAAAATTGTTATTGTGCTCCTTTTATGAAATGTGGGCCAGGGGGAAGCCTAGGTGGCACCTTAATGCATAATTGCCCTATTCAGCTGGAAACAAATCTGTCTGCATTCTTTTCAGACCCTTTTAGCACATTACTGCTGATCTGCTTATTGGTTGTAGTTTACCCATTTTCCCATTGCAGTTCTAGTTGAAAGGCAAATTTGGCCCTGGTATAAATGAGCAAAATTCCATTCAGCTGATATTTATGAGCTACAACAAAATACATACAGCTATGATTGAAGTGCAGTTCTGCTCTGTGACTAAAATATGGCATTGTGAAGTTCGATGTTTACTGTCTCAATAATTTAAACATCAGATGTGTTCAGTTTACAAATGTAAAGATAGGAGGAAGAGGTTAAAACAGCTAATCCTGCAAACTCAATAGGGATCTGAGAGTCAAAATAGAATTTTTCCCCATCTCACATATCAGATAAGAACATAAAAATGACCATCCTAGGTCAGACCAATGGTCTATCTGTCCCAGTATCCTGTCTTCCAACTGTGGTCAGTGCTAGATGCTTTATAAGGAATGAAAAGAACAGGGCAATTATTGAGTGATCCATCCCTTGTCTTCCAGTCCCAGCTTCTGGAAGTCACAGGTCACAGTCACAGGGACACCAGAGCACGGGATTGCATCCCTGACCATCTTAGCTAATAGCCATTGATGGCTCCATGAACTTATCTAAATCTTTTTTTTCACGTAGTTATACTTTTGGGCTTCAAGATATCCTTTAGTAACAAGTTCCACAAGCGAACTGTGCAGTATGTGAAAAAATACTCAATTTTGTTTGCTTTAAACCGACCGTCTATTAATTTCATTGGATGATGCCTAGTTCTTGGGTTATGCGAAAGGGTAAATAACACTTCCCAATTCACTTTCTCTACACTATTCATGATTTTATAGACCTCCATCATACCCCCCCTTAGATATCTCTTGTTCAAACTGAACAGTCCCACTCTGTTGCCCTTTTCTATAACTTTTCCAATGCTAATTCATCTTTTTGGAGATGGGTGACCAGAACTGCAGGCAGTATTCCAGGTGTGGGCATGCCATAGATTTATGTGGTGGTATTATAATATTTTCTGACTTATTTACACTTTCCAAATTATTTCTAACATTCTGTTAACTTTTTTGACTGCCACTGTACACTGAGTAGATGTTTACAGAAAACTATCCATGACTCCAAGACCTTTCTATTCAGTGGTGACTGCTAATTTACACCCCATCATTTTGTAGCTAATTTAATCACATGTAATAAAGATTCAGCAGACCTAACTAAGCCTTCACTGATAGCTGTGCACAGATAAAACCAACTGAAAATTAGCAAACAAGTCATTCAATGATGCATAAGAAGACACAGAACCTCTCTCTCCCTTTCTTCTTTGTTTTGGTTCTGCAGTCCCAATATGAGTTAAAACTAGTAAACAAAATATATTTTGTCATTAATATAGGCAAATTCATGTCTCAATATATAAAAAAGAATACTTATGTTGAACAAGATGTCATTTATATAGTTGTTTTTCTGAGGCAAACAACTTTCATACAGTACAACGAAAGTGCTGAAGAATCAAAGAAGTTTATGGGTGATATATAATTAATTAGCTATGCTTGTTTGCTGAAAATCCCACCTCTTTCCCCAAAACACTAGATGGACTGTATGTCATTTCATTACTCATGTTTTGCCCAATAGCATTGCCAGAGATTTAAACATACAGAAGAAAGATCCAGTCAGAAAAATGAAGGGACATTCTGAGACATATTTTTCCATCAATGATAAAGGTACATCCTTGCATTTCTACACCGGAACCTCACTTACTGCTTAGCCCTGAACTACTGAAGACAATGGGAGTTTTACAATTGGGATGGGATGACAATTGGATCTGAATAGGATAAGAACCTTGTTGGGAAATCATTGGAAAGCAAGGGCTCAGATTTAAAAAACTTTGAAACGCTTAGGCAGCAACCTCACCTTACCTGACTCTGATGGTAAATTTTGGTAACACTTCAGATATAAATTGTTATTCTCACATATTGCATAAACATGGTTAGAGAGTTAACTAAGTTACAGTACCAAGCTTAAAAGGGAGAGGAAATAATATGGCAGTTCAATGGGGGATTGAGGGAGTTCATTTAATCTAAAATAAATTAGACTCTGGTTTGATTAATTTGCTGGAAGCAAAGTAAAAATCTGGTGAGTAGAACTGCGCAGTTTCTGCTTCCTTGTTTTTAGAATCTTCAATATGTTATTCATGGGCCATTTGTGACTCAGTTTGAACTCAAGAAAAAAGATAGATTTGGGCTGGAGCCATAAAGGATGCCAAACGCATCCTAGTCATATAACCCATAACCACTCCACTTCTCTCTCTCTTCACTGGCAGTGTGTCAGAGCTGTAAGTTCTTTGGATCCAATATTATTTTATTGGAATTGTTACAATTTTACTACTGAGTTTTATGGATGTCACTCAGAATGTGTTATGGAAAGCAGCTAGTTCACATGTCCAGTTGCCACCTCTCAAAAGCAAACAGCCCAGTGATTGAAATATATTTAACTAATGAAAGAATATTGAGGACCTGAAATACTTTTGGACCAAATTCTACCTTGGTAGACTTCTAGAACACTTGTACACACATTAACAAGGGTATAATCTGACCCTCGGTTTAAGCCATTTAAGTTAAAACGGCAGAATTAAGAAAACAAAAAATTTTCCACACCAGATTTCAAAACCAAGTAAAGATATAGTTCAAGGAATAATGAATAGATCAGGACTGAAAACTGTGATGCCAGGTTTCAGCTCAGATTTGAACATCTAGTTTATAAACCCCATAAAAACTGGAATTACAGTATATTTGTTACTCAGTCATAAGTACTGCATTGGTAATTCACTTCCAATTTCTAGTAACGATGACATCCACTCCGTTTCCTTTAAAATAAATCTTTCTATAATGTCCATTTGCAAACAACTTTAATGGTTTTGACCCTGAGTTAAGAATTCTCTACTAGTGTGTCTCATACCCAGTCAGGAAGTACCAATTCTAGTGGCAAAAAGTTCAGTCTCTACTTATTGAATCTTAGGCCTTCTTGTTAAAGGTGCAAACGTGCATGACTGTGCATTTTTTGTAACACTAACATCTATGCACAAAGAGGACAGACACAACCAATTAATTTATTACAAGTTGCTGAATAGTCATCATATATATATGTACTTGTGGTGACTATTAACCTACCCCAGATCCTCAAAGATCCTTGTAGCTGGAGTTAGGCACTTAAATAACTTTGAGGATCTGGGCCCTAGTCCTTCAAAACACTGACCTGGAGATGACACTGAGCCAGTAGGAGCAGAGACAAGCAGCTGCAGCAGAGACTTTTGGTTGCTGATGGTGTTTTCAGTGTTCAGCTGCTTTTCACAGCCACATGTTCTCTCCACTGTGCATGGACTGGCTTTTCTCTTCATTCCTGCCATTCTTTCCTCCGCAGACCCTTCACTTCCACCTTGCTGCATCTGCCCTTCCACGCTCCCCTTCCTCCCTCGTTCATCCTTGCTACCTACCATCAAAACCCCTCTCTTTTCCTTTGTTTAGCTAACCCCCCCAACCCAAAATTTAAAAAAAAATCATCAGCAACAAAATCATGAAACTAACGTGACATTTTCAAACACATCATTCACTCTGCTTATATTTTATAGTCCTTCTCCCCAGACCTTTGGCTGACTTGATCCTTTAGATTTTAAGCTCTTTGGGGCAGGGATTGTCTCTTTTTCTCTGTCTGTGCAGTGCCTAGCAAAAAAAGGCTCTGATCTCATTGGAGCCTTGGCACCCCTGTAATACAAATAATTAATAATAATAAATAGCTGAGGCTCAATTGCTCATTCCCAAGTCTCTGAGTCATCTCACCCTCCAAGAATCCATCCCTCAACCCCTATTGGTCTCACGCACAGAAATTCACTTTTGTTCTTAAAGAAAAAAAATCCCACTAAAAGTTTTACTTAGGAGATCCATCCATAACCACACATCAAAAACAGAGAGAGTCTATTATATAATGAAAACTAGAATACTTCTCTTGAACAAAACAGCCTCTTCGCCTATCAGTGCACTATGTCAATCAGTGCTGAGACCAGGAGCTGCTGCACTGTGCAATGTCAAAGTTTGAAACTAACAATTAGAATCTAAGGCCTGAATTTTAAATCAATTTGTATTTCAGAATAATAATTTGAGAACAGATCCCCTAGGTCTTATTTATGAACTGAAAACTATCATTTTCTATGAGCAGTTTATAGGACTCATTTACCAATGTTAACGTATGGTCTACATTTTCCTGATTAATATATTGCTATACTATTTCTATAATTCATCTACTTGTTTCCCAGTCATGTCTCAGTCTTCACCTCCAATTTATAAACCAAAATGGATTGTAATTTTAGAAGGGGGAAGGTTAACCCCAAAGAGAATTCATGTTATGTTTAGTCCGTGCTTATATAATGCTACATTCAACATATTAAGGGGATCAGATTCACTTCTAGTACCTGGTAGACACATTTAATATATTTTTGCTCTACTGGGTGGTCATGTCTGTCTCTTCAAGGGAGAACTGTGGAGCACAATTATCCTAGGAATCTCCCACGATGACTGGACACCTGTATTGTGGGGTATTTTAAAAATCAATTTTGGATTTATCCCACCTTGCAGACATCTTTAATTCCAATTATTTTATGTTTCCTTTAGTTTCAGCATGCATATATTCACCTGCTGGCCTGGGGATTGCACCCCTATGCATGATTGCATGCTTCCCTCCTTGTCTTACAGCTTACACAAGCAGTGATGTTTGGACTGATTTTGCTCTAACAGTGCAGATCTAAACAGATAGAGCTAAAGATTCATAACAATTGGCCAAATTCTGCTCTCAGTTATACCAGAGTCAGTCTAGAGTAATTCCACTGACTCCCGTGTAAAAGAAAAAAAATCCCAGTGGATCTAAATTCTAAGGCTCTATTCTCCCTACATTGCTCACAGTCACAGCTCTGCATGCCTAGGGAAAATAGAATATTGAGATCACCATGCACGATTCTAATTAATTCTGAAAATCCTTTGTGATAATTAATTTGCACACTACTTAATTATATTTAACACCATTTACATACAGTAATTTTCCTATCTGCATGATGTCCAGTATTTATGTTGTTCTTTTTTTTGGATCTCATGACAATGTGCCTTCTTGTATGTTGCCAAATGAGAATACCCTTCAAGCTCATGTTTGCAAGATCCCATCTCTCTCTCTTACTGTCAGAAATTTCAAAAATCTTTCTATTCTGCCAGCCCATCCAGCTATAACAACCATATGCTGGCAAAGCTTTGGGTTTGTTCTGTGTTGCATCATACGTTTATTGTACCTGCCCATGCCTTTAGATTGTAAAGGCTGCATCCTGTTACATGTGCAGCACAGGTGGCTCATTGTACATGCATGCCTGGTACATTTATGGCACTACAAACATATACTAATCTATAGGAGGAGATTCCAGGATTGTCACTTGAAGCCCTGAATGTTTGTTGTGTCTGTGTGACATGATGGAAACAGCTCCAAGCATGGTTGAGAGCTCCTTTTGTTCAGAATATCACCAAAATGAACCATCACTAGGATTTGAGATCTGTTACTGTCCAATTTTTAAGCCATTTTGACTTTACAAATTACGCCTGTGCCAGTGCGGGCTTTCAGCTACAGCAAGGCAAGAGTTCTAGACCAGCGTTTCTCAAATGTGGCTACCATGGTCCCAGGTGGCCACAGGGGCTTTTCTTGTGGCCACAGCCTCCTGGGCAGTGATTGAGATGGAGCAGCGGAGCCACAAACACCAAAGGAGCAGGTAGCCAACGTGAGTTCCCCACCTTCCCAGGGATGGTGGAGTTCAGGCTTCTGGCTTCAACCCTGGGGTGGCAGGCTCTGTCCTCGGGCGACACGGCAACAGGCTCCATCCTATGGCTGCAGGGCTTCGGGCTCTGGCCCCAGTCCAGGGCTCACCACCCATTGCCCCGGCCCCTGCTACCTCTCCTGGCCCCCTGCTGCCTCCCTACCCACCTCCCCATCCAAGACTTAATTTGTCCTCTGGCTTATCAGGACTGAGTAAGTCTGTTCTGAACAGTGGTATTTGTATGTTTGTTAATTATCACTTTTCACTATCTTCTAGCTCTCAAGTCTGCTGCTGTGAGAAGCGATATTAACAAACATACAAATATCACTTTTCACAGAAGCAGACTTACTAGCTAGCAAGTCATAAAAAAGCAACCAAAAAAAAGCAAAAAACAAAAACAACCAAGAACAAAAGACAAGAATATGCAAAGCACCTTATTTGTGTTTCTATTCTGTTTAGATCCAGTAAAGAAGACATACAACTGTACATTATTTTTATTATTAGGTCTGCAAAAAACCCTACATAAATAAATTACACCGATTGGCCCTGTATATGTGCATATTTATTTGTTTTTTTCTAAAGTGAATTAAGTATTTTAGGAAAAATTGTGAGAGGAGCCGCTAGCAAGCGTTCATGGTCACACTCTGAGACCACCAAAATTTTTGTTGTGAGAGCCCAGGTCCTAGACCATTATGATATCAGAGGAAAGTCAACCAAACACAACTGTTACTCTACAGCTAATTTGCATGCAACAATTTCATTGGTTGTATACGGAAGACTGCACAGATGGAGCATTACTAAGCCCAACCGCCACAGTTCTTACAGCAGGGTCTTTCAGCTACTAGTACTATAACAGCTAAGTTAAGGTTACTGGGTCATTTCACTCTAATCTTTTGATTTCTGTTGCTGATAACTTTCCAGATCTTTTATCTACTGGGCTGAAATTTCTAAAGTGTTGTCTCTGCCCAAGAAAGATGTGTTTGCAGAAAGACCATGCAGCTATTTTTGAATACAAGGAGAGTGAAGGAGATACACTTGTGTCTCTAATTTTTTTAAAACAGTTCTATCACCAGAGTGCCTGGGGACAGAAAACTGAAATTTGGAATGAAAACAGTAATCATGTAGGAGAATTCTTTGATTGTTAAAATGTATATCTTTATACAATGATTGGCTGCATTTTTTATGTACGCATAACAACTTTTGGTGCATGTTTAAATTTTGAGAGAGAAAAAGGTTTGCTTGTGAAATGTCTCATGGCTCTGTGCAAGATCATAACAGGAGTGACTGTAACTGTAGGAGCCATACCTCATTCACTGTCCAATAAAATGCATACTGAATAAAGCAAAGAGTGCACATAAGCTTGGTTTATTGAAAGTTTCCAAGTTTCTTCTAAAGCACAATAATGAAGAAGGGCTCTGAAGGAACAGTTTGCCAGATTCATCCTTGATATAACTATTGACTTCAGTGGAACTATACCAGGGATTAATCTGGCCATATGTCTCACTGAGTGCGCAGTTTTTAATATGAGAGTGCACTTTGCATGGGGAAGATCATTCTGGTCACATACTTTTCCTCAAATAATATATCAGACATTCCTCACCCCCACCAAAGACCTTTAATACACATGTAGTATCCCATAATCCTGTGTATGTCAAACAAGCAGACTTCAAGAAAGTAAGTGATATGAGTAGTACACAGTAAACCATAACATATTACTATATTTGACATCAGAACAATTGTAATAAAAGTATATTGCCTACTGATGCATTTGAAACAAAGAAGTTCAGAAATATCCAGTTGAACACTCAGTTTTAATGGCATCTTCTTTCCCTGTGTTAAATTGGGTGCAATGCTTTTGAACGTGCGTTGTTGTTTGAATACGTGAAAGTTGTTCTCCGTCTGTTTCCTAGACAACAAGTACTGCTTCATAACTCACAAAACATCTACAATTTTAAAAACTGAGAAGTATTATTAGGTAAAGATACAGCTAACGCTAAGGCAGTCAAATCCCTTTATAAATAATGTGACATTATTAAAAAGCAACAAGGTTTATGAGCTCGGTTTAGTTTACTGGAAATAAATCTGGCAGTAAACTAAACATATATTTCAATTTATTTTACTGATTTAAGACCCAACATATTAAGAATTCAAGCAATGGAAAAATATAATTTATTCCTTACAAATATCTAATGATGTAATTATTTTGATACTGTTCTGTTCTCTAGGGAGGGTAGATACGGGAATAGAGACAGCTGTTTACCGCATTCAGTAGATCAACTGTGTGGTTATTCATGAGGAGAATGTGTGATTACACTAGGTTCAAAAACTCTAGCATTATGCAAGCACCAAGTTTAAATGGAGAATGTGGCAAGCCAAATATGTATGTTAAAGAGGCAATAGGAAAATATAGAGGCAAAAATTTACTTTGGCAGTATTTAGGACTTTTATAACTCTTGCAGTACCAGTTGATTTGATGTCTGATGTTTTCTATTAATACTGTAGTTTAAAGATTTTATTTTACAAGGGTTATTATTGGTTTCCATTGTTCTGAACAAATTTAAAAAAATCAAGCAGTTGTAAAACTTCTTAAAGAAACATAGTGGTTAGGGACTAAAAAGGAGTGTGAAGCTTTCCAGTAATGCTGCATTTCTGGAGCAACCAACACTAATTTATAGAAGCCATAACACCTTCTCCTAGTGACATTTCTGCCCTTAGCCGAGAAAAGCAATGGGCTACAAATCATACCGGCTCAAACTGCGTGTCCATTGTAAATCAATGGCAAAACTCCTGTCAGCTTCAATGGGTGCAGGATCCTGTCCAGTGTAACACTCAGCAAGGTACTTCCCCTTCCCCCTACCCCAAAAAAGAGACAGCTAGAGAGTAAATGAGCAAAGCATCAATGCCAACATGAGAAGAAACACTCAATTAAAGATTGTAAAATCAAACACGTATGGTTTTAAATTTGCTATTTCCACTATTTAACTTTGTTTTTGCCACTTGAAATCTGCCAGTGAAGGTGCTATATAAGAGACAAGGATGATGACGGTGAGGATTACACTAGTGCTGCTAGCAATAAGGCAGTGACAAAACATTTGGCACTAGTGGTCTATAAATAAAAAATATTGTTAAGAAACTGCAGGCTCCCCTACAGACACCTTGTCACATTGCCAAAAGTTATTTAAGTAGTGTGTGTGGGTTCACAAAACAAAAATAAAAGCAACCACACTCATCCCTTTAGGGAGCTACTCTGGCATGTGAATAAATGATCACATCGCTTGCTGTACTCGGCTCTGGAAACTAAGTGTAACTATCCTGATGTTTCTGGCCTGTTGGCATCTAGGTTCTAAACTGGTGCCCAACTGCAGGCTTGCTGGTATTTTTAAAAGTTTATTTTTGTCTCTGAGAAAAATTGAACTTGAAACTTGCAAACTCACAGGTACTTCCTAAATTTTCTCTAGTGTTCTTGGATGCTTTCTTTGTAACCTTGCCCAGAGTATAGGGTTCTATGCTTCGCTGTAAGCTTTCACTTTTCATAAACAGGAGGGCTTCTTGCAAAGCCCTAGCACATCTTTATTAGATTAGAACGTTAGCCATTTGGAGAGCTACTTCTGTATTCGACTTAAAAAGCGTACTATCTGATACGTCTTTTAGTCACAACTTTATAGGACATGAGTAGGGCCAACTGGTGTGTTGTGTAAAAGCAGCGGGCGTTTCACCCATTTAAAGCGGAGGGTGGGGGGACGACTTTAAGTTTCAGCTTTAACAGATGCAAAAGACCAAATATTTTCCAGTCAGTGGATCTTGGGGTGAAGGATGCCAAATACATTTCACAAGCCAGTTAAACCTCCACTGGCACCTAATCATTGCCAGATGTTTAAAAGCAACACCAAGAACATCACGAAACACTGGCCCAAAAAAGAAAAAGCTGCTCTGTTTTCTAAAACTACAGGGGAGGGGGGGAAAAGGAGAAAACTAAAAGATAGGTGGCCAGGAAATACGCGCAGGAGTGAGCAGAAACGGTGGGGAGGGCGAGTGCTCCCATCTCCTGACCAGATTTACATTTGAAGCAGGACGCCGTAAACAACTGCTTACGGACTGGTCTCAAGTTTGCTTTAGAAACTCATCCAGGGCAGCGTTTCTCATAAGTGTAAAGAGAAGGTGTGTGTGTGTGGGGGGGGAGGTAACAACCCCCCCTTGCATCATTTCCCTCCCCCTGGCCACTTAGTGCAAGTTATCACCTCCCCCGCAGAGTTTGCAAAGAGATTTCCAGGCAGGTATATCCCAGCGCAGCAAGCCCCGCATGTTAAAGCGCGGCTAGATCCACGCACACCGCTCCCCATCCCCCGCTTACCTTTCATGTTGGCACAGGAGCGGGTCACATAGGAAACTTTCCGAGCCTGGGGAACCGAAGTTTGCTCCTGAGCTCCCTCACTGCACTTCCATGGTGGGCACCCGCGGCGCGGGAGCTGGCGCAGGAGCCTCTCCCTCTCCCTCTGCCTCTGGGCTCTGCAGCCTCCGGGACCTGGAGTTTCCAGCACTAACCCGACCCGCCTGAACTCACACGACCAGCCCCCGCCCCTCCCCTCCGGCTCAGCTGGGAAGAGGAGAGAGCTCAGGCTCTGCGCTCTTCTTGTGGCCACCCCGCTCCCCCCTTGGGCAGGAAAGCGAGGCCGGGAATCCCGAGGGGGAGGGGGGAGGAGAAAGTCTTCCAAGGAAGTTTTCCTAACACCCCCCGGAATGGCCCCAGAGGAGGGAATGGCTGAGCCCGGCCTCAGCCACCACCTGGCTGCTTTCCTAGAGGGGTCTCCTTAGACGAGGTGGGGCTGAGAGGCAAGTGAGGTCCAGGCAGAGGCTCCCCCCACATTTTAAGGAACCGGGAGCAGACAGAGTAGGGAGAAGAGCCCCCCTCCCACCTTCAGTTGTGTTAATTTCCAGTATTCCCAAGGAGCACCAATGAGCTAATGAATGCTTTGTGCCTTGACAGCCCAAAGCACTTTACAAATATAAGTATTCTTTTACAAATGGGGCAGCTGAGGTACAAGGAGATTAGGGTGGGACCTCCAGTGAGCTCTCCAGGGATGGACCCCGGCATTTGCATGGACTCAGCGATCCACGGCTACTAAGCCTAGTGCAGGATTGAGACCTAAGGTCCTGATCCTGCACGGTAGAAAACACAGGCCCTAGGTCCATGCATCCTAACTCACATGACTGAGGCCTCAGTTATTTGTTCAAAGTCACAGATCAAATCAGAATTGGAATAGGAGTTTTTTATTAGATCCTAAATTCACCAGGATGGAGATATGTTATAATACCATCCAGTCCTTTGCTATAACCAGTAGATCACCCTGTCTCTTCAAAACATTATCCTTTACCAATACAAAATAAAAATCTACTTGGAGAAGCACAAGAACCATTCATACCTATACCACAAGCAACAGAAAGACTTGTGCCCAGACTGAAAAGACTGACACACATGCTTAACTTTACACATCAGGCTTGTCTACACTGTGTCACAGTGCAGACTTAAGGGGGTGTGAATTGCAGAGCCCATGAAAGTGTTAGAATCTTTAAATGTCCCCTAGTTAGCACTAACATAGTCCTCTTTCAAATAGGACTATGTTAACGAGACAGATACTTTTTAGTTTGCACCAGCAGCATCCACATGGGGAAGTTAAGTAGCAAGGCTTTTGCAATTCACACCCCCTGTAGTCCCTATCGTTTTCACACTGCCGCTGTGAGTAACCCCATTGAAATTAAATGGATTACTCACAGTGCCTAAATTTAAGTAACTCTTTGCAGAATTATAAAGAATTAAAGGCAAGCCATCTTTTATTTCTTTAGCCCAAATACTCTGGCAAAACTGCCATCACATCAAGTGGAGTTTTGCCTGGATAAGGAGAGGAAGATTGGATCCCCCAAATGATTTTTAATACAAAGATTTTTCTTAAAACATTAGAAATTATAATTATTTTAAACAGTATCCTGACTATAATTGATTCCAACTGATCCCTCCTTCTGCTGGCTCAGAAAAGGTCCTTGTTCTCCCTCTCTGCAGTATGGGCAAAATATTTGCATACCACTTAAACTGGGCTTGGTTAGCCCAGTAATTGCCTTTTAATTTAGGGTCAGGTGTTGGGTATCAAAGAGATTGCAATTTATTTATATTACACTAATTTATTGGGTTTTTCCTACATATGCATAATGAGCTTTGCTGAACTAGGGCCTTAACAAGAATTTTAATCTGCAAAGGCAACAGCATTGATGGTATTTACATACCAGTACAACACTTGATCAGATGTTTAGCTTAAATTGGATCCTGAGTCAACCACTAATTTCTGATTTTGTGGAATCTGAATTGTTATGTATTCAGTTGCCAGTATTAATAACTATTCAGAGCCTGATCCAAAGCCCATCAAAGCTGATTCCAAATGGGAATCTTTCCAAAGACTTTGATGGGCTTTGGATAGAGCCATTATTGAAGAGGTTTAAATTCTCCACAGAAAGACTACATCTGAATTAAAGTTGAGCAGCTTGGCTAATGTAAAAATAATTAATACTGCTGTAAAATAGTGATATTAGTGAAGAATCTGGGGGCTCGTTCTTCAGGAAGGAAACCTCAAAAGCAGCTTTTTCTGATAGCATGTGCAATTGCCAAGAGCTTAAGAAACTAAAGGACAGCACATAAACAAACAAAATGTTGCTGAGTATTGCAATGAGTTAGCTGATCTGGCTGGAAAAAAAACTGGAGAAGAAGAAAAACTAGAGAATTTGCAGACATATGGATCATGCTTTTAGACATTTATGACTGATCCATTAGGGTTTGAATCTGTTGTGTATTTTCCTGTGGTTTAAAAATATACATTTATTTATTAAAACTTGTATCCATTGTGGAACTTCATGTTTTTTAAGTGTATATTCTTCCTTGATCATCTGAATTGTATACTCTTTTTAATTAAATATATAATCCCTGCCGATCTTTTGCTAATATTTAAATAGCTTTTAAAATCTCTATTAGTGATGAGTAAAGAAGTTCAGAAAAGATAAGAACTGCCCCCAAGTCTCAACTCTTTCCTCTGACATAAATCCTTTTATGGTTCAGACTGCTTGAACTAAGTATTTCCTTTTTCTTCCCCACAGAACACTCTCCCAACTCCTAATCAGACCCCTGGATTGTGAAAAGTTATAACAACAGTCCTTGTTAACTCTAACATTTATGAATCCTGTTGAAAGGCAACTGTTTGGACTTGTGGACATTCCATGGAGACTCAGGGACTCTAGTGGACATAGTTAGTGTATTTTTAAATTTGTTTCAGAGAGGCTTAACTCTGGCTTCCTTGACTGCAAGGATTATTGATATAGAAGTGCATATATTCTAATAAAAAGATCCCTTCCATCAAAGACTGTTTGATTAGAAAGATCAGTGTCTGTAGCAGACTAAAACACTCTGATAACATACTGTAGAAATGCTAGCTGTTGGTGGGGTGACAATATTCCCCACAAAAGTGATGCTGTGCCCCAGCATCTTGCATTTTCTCCCATCTTCATCTGACAATAATGAGAAATGAGGGTATGTCACAAACATCTAGAGTAGAATCTTGGACCTCAGCTTGTATTTCCCTTTCCTGTTGTCCAAGGATTATGGAACCCTGTACCATCCAGCTGTTGAACCAGGAGTTAACACTGTATGCAGTAATAAGGGTATATTACCATGCACAGAATGTTCTAGGCAGTTACTGAGCGCTCTGTCTTTGTGGCTTCTGAGTCTTGTTTAAGAGTATTGTGCAATTTGCTAAACATGACTACAGCTGTTTCCTTATAAAAGTTGTAAAACTTCCTTATAAATCTCCTTATAAAACTGTTCATATTTTCAGAAAATATCTCCGCAAACATGCTTTTATTTTATTTTATTTTAGGACAGTGCAGATACCTAGGTTGACAATCCTATAGTAGCATCTGATTTAACAGAAATATTTCATTTTAGATATTTTGGTTTTGTTCTAGTTCAATAGATGATTTGGGAGGCCTACTTTTTCATCACATGATGTTCATAGAGAACCACAAAATACTGGCAGAGGGACAGTCTGCTATGACACCGCACTGTCATAAAGTGTCATGAACTAATATCACACTGTGGCCAAATGTAGAGGGGATGGGCAAATGTAGAGGTGGTGTAAATTACACTCCCTTAGTCTTATACTCATTTACTGTTGCTTGAGCATTAGGGTATCTAAATTCGTGCAGTTTACACATTAAGTTGAGGAAGTTGCTGGACTCAATTCAAAATGTTCATTTAAAAAAAAAGTTGAGTATTATAATGTATTTTGGAGATACATCTTCTTTCTCCTCAACAATTTCCTACTGTAGTTAATGACCTTTTTGGAGCTGTGCCCAAAACAAAGATATTTTCCTTGGATCTGGGTAATGAGTTTGTAAATGATCCTGAGCAAATGATGACGTTATTTACTAATCATTTTGTAAAGTCTACAGATGATCTTTTCCTTAATCTGGATCATGTTGTCTTTTCTGTTTATCATCAGAATTTGGAAGTATTTAATTATTTGGACTTGTCCTGTACAAATGAGTTTGTTTTCAGCTGCCCCGCACCACTCTTTTTTATTCTCTGAACATCGGAAGTACAGACGCGCAAGTCTGGAAAGCAGTGAGCCACCAGGTTAGTCTTGAGTAGCTCTGTCATAAACAGATAGTTAAGGGTTAGTGCCTCTTTTACCTGTAAAGGGTTAAGAAGCTCAGTAAACCTGGCTGACACCTGACCAGAGGACCAATAAGGGGACAAGATACTTTCAAATCTTGGTGGAGGGAAGTCTTTGTTTGTGCTCTTTGTTTTGGGTGTTGTTTGCTTTTGGGACTAAGAGGGACCAGACGTCCATCCAGGCTCTCCAAATCTTTCTAAACCAGTCTCTCATGTTTCAAAATTGTAAGTAACAGCCAGGCAAGGCGGATTAGTTTTATTTTTGTTTTCTCAACTTGTAAATGTCCTTTTTTGCTGAGAGGATTTTACCTCTGTTTGCTGTAACTTTGAACCTAAGGCTAGAGGGTGTTCCTCTGGGCTATACAAATTTGATTACCCTGTAAAGTATTTTCCATCCTGATTTTACAGAGATGATTTTTACCTTTCTTGTTTAATTAAAAGCTTTCTTTTTAAGAACCTGATTGATTTTTCCTTGTTTTAAGATCCAAGGGGTTTGGATCTGTGTTAACCAGGGAATTGATGAAGCCTCTCAAGGCTGCCTAGGGAGGGGAAGGTTTTGGGAGGGACAAGAAGTGCTCCAGACACTGAAATTTCTGGATGGTGGCAGAGTTACCAGATCTAAGCTAATAATTAAGCTTAGAAGTGTCCATGCAGGTCCCCACATTTGTACCCTAAAGTTCAGAGTGAAGAAGGAACCTTGACAAGCTCAAGCTAGGCACGGATGTAGATTTCCATTTTATATGTCATTCCCTCTACATTTGAATGTTGATGCTGCTAAGACCCACATCCTAATGGCAGCTTGTCAGGCTTTCCTTGCTGTGAGCTCTTCCTTTTGGAGACTGTACATTGCGGAATATCAACATTTCAAACCCTGGAAGCCTAAGATACAGAGATAGCTTGGATGCTCCTATTACACTGGATTTAAATAAAAACAAAATGCTTGAATGAAATTAAAACTACAATCATTATAATTAGCTGCAGATGACATTTGGAAACCACTAATTCATATTTTTAGTATTTGATGAAGCACTTCATTATACTTTTCATATTTGGAAGCAGGAATGAATTTTTCCTGTTCATTAAGTGTGGGGAATTTTTTCCTGGCAATTTATAAACCAATAGGTTTGGGGTATGCAGAACAGGGAAGAGATGAGCTCTGCAAAGACACAGGCCAAGTCATCCCTTCCCCACCCCTCCCGCCAAGGCTGGAATCAGCTCCTATCCCTTCCCTCCTGCATTGTGCTGAAAGGCTGCTGCTGGCCACCTTCTGGTGTGAACCCCCCGCCCCACACATATGCCTCAGGAAGATGCGGTGCCAGGTACCAGAACAGGCTGGTCCATCCCGGGGACCCAGCCAGGCATGGAGGGTGGAGAGTGCAGGGTAGGGAAGGTTGGGTTGATCAGTCACCCCCGCTGTGTGAGAAGTGTACAGGAGTGTTTGTGTGACCTCTCCCTGAGTGAACCCAACAGCCTTAAAGATAAGAAGGTAAATAAAAAGAATCCAGCTACGCAGTATTTCTTTTTAACAAGGGCTCAGTCAACTTGATGTTAATTTGAATGTTTGTACTGCATAGTTCTGACTGAATGTTGTTGAACTCACCTGAATATAAGTAATTTTACCAGGTGTCCCGTATTCAACAGAGGGAAATATGGTCATCCAATCCTCAACATGTAGCTTACTACTAGTAGTATGTGGCTTAATTCCTCTAGAATTCCATAGTTTAATTACCTTCCCTAGTTTTATTAATGAAGACCCACTTACAAATGTATAACTTTCACTCCCCCTTACTCATCACCTCTGAATTTGGACCACAGAGCCTAAAAGTCTAAGCTGGTATAACTCATATGCTGATTGGCCAGAAGAGAGAAGATTAGGAAGAAAAGTATCTAAACAGTGTACCCTCCCTACTCTCACTTAACCTTGTTACAACCTCAGCATGTAAATTACACCTGTGTAGACTTACTTACACACTAGTAAGTGAGTGTCAGTAGGTCTCAGGGAGTGTTAAGTTACAACACTTCACCTCTGAATTTGGTCAGAAAGTATAAAAATAACTTTGAAAATAATGAAACAACATGATTCTGACCATAAATTATTTTGCTTAGTATGCAGAACACATCTGTGATCTATGTAAATTACAGTTCATAGAAAACATTGAACCTTTGAAGTTTTGCTAGTTGAGGTGTAATGATAATAACCAATAACTGCTTTAATAAGAATTTTTAGTCTTATTTACTAGGTTTACATTGGTCATGCTTTTCAGATTAAAGAGATTTCAAAAGGAATAGGTAGTCTAAAAGATAGGTGGAGATAAATTGTCCTTTGTATATTGCTTCTGAGATCATATTATCAACGGTTGCCTTTGAAACAATATTTCTATGTTCTTTCAGCTTGATTGCATACTGCTAGTTATTAATTGGAAATATTAATTAAAACTTTCAGAGGAGCATGTATCTTGTTTCCAGTATCAAACTTTATATGTATTACACACATAAAAAGATGTACTTCTACAAATGAGACCACAGGCTCTCAAGTCAAGCACCAGAAAACAAGGAAGACACAGTTAGTGACCTTTTCTGAAAAGTTTGGTTTAAGTGACTTGCCTAGCATCATATAGAAACAATGTGGCAGCATTCAACTGTCTTAACCATGAGGCCATCCTTTCCCTTCCTGCAATCTCTGAACTCAGTCACTACACACCTTCCAACTTCTACAATAAATGAAGCAGGGGTCCTAATTTCCTTTATTACAAAACACAGATTTCATCCCCAGACTGTGTGCACTGAATGAGGCAGGAGTCCTGTGGAAAGATAGTATGAGATCATGTAATTAAATACTGTATTATAATGCATATGGACAAGGAGTGCAAACTAAGGTTGCACAGGCAAACTTAATTCTGGCATTTCCTAACTTCTGAGTGCTTGACTTTGCAATCTTAATAATGTTCTTTTAATGTAGTTTTTTTATGTGTGTAATTTCCTGGGTTTTTAAAAAAGCAAATGGAAAAAAAGCCCCTAAATTCCATCATGTGCCATCATATTGACACCCACATGAATCATCAGCAGGGTTGAAACCTTTAGATGCACTGCACAGACCTCTGCCACTTGAGCTGAGTAAGTGATAGTAATGGTAGATTGTGACCCTCTGTGCGGACCAGTGCTAATTGGGATTGGGACACTTTGCCAGTGGGTTATAAAGATATTTGCTGACAACAGAAGAATGGTGTAATTAATGGATCTTGGGTTATATCCAGGCTCTGGAGGGGAGTGTGCTCCAATCAGCACAGACTCTTCTGCACATTTCCCCCAAATATGATCCCTTCTGTCCCATCTCCTCCAACCTGTTCCTTCCTGTCTTTTCCCCACCCCTGGCTTCATTGTCTCAATCCTTTTCTCCTCTCACTTAACCAGTTTCACTGTCCAGTCATCAAGCATCTCATCCCAGTCCTTTTGCGCAGCAACTCCTAATCTTACCCTTCCAGATTCCCTGGCCCAATCCTGCTCTCCCTTCCATTCTCTATCTCCTTGTCCAGACATTCCCAGTTCTCTCACTAAGCCCCCAGCTCTTTCTCCCCAGTGTCCTTGCCCAGCCAGTCTCAGTTCCACCCCACCCCTTGGCTTCTTCTCGAATATGCTTCTCTATTCCACCTGGGCCTACAGTCACCCCCTAGCCCACATTTCCCTCCTTGGGCACTTTGTCCAACCTCAGTGTCCTCTCCCTGACTCTTTGCCCCAGTCTCTTTGCCCATCCAGTCCCAGTTCTCCTCTGAACACCAGCTCCTCAATATGTGTCTCCTCTCCCACTTCAATTCTTTCTGCCATATCACTGGTTCTCAGGCCCAGTGTCCTTGCCTAGCCAGTCCCAATAACTCCCAGTTCCCACTCCCTCATTTTCCTCTGTGCCCCCCAGTCCCACTCTCTCTGTCCAGCCAGCACCAGTCTCGCCCTACTTCCCTGTCCCAATCTCCAGTCCCAGTCTCTTCTCCACCTTAACTTCCAGTCCCACTTTACCAGCCTCCAGTGTCAGTCTTTCCTGCAAGGGTCCTTGTCCCAATTTAATTCCTTGCTTCCAGGTCCTTCTGTTGTCCCTCTGCATTTGAATTAGGCAGTTTCCTCCTCCACATTACCGGAAGTGTCAGAATGCCTCACTGCTTCTGGTCTGTGCATCACTTGGGCGTAGGCCTCTGGGCACCAGGTGCGGGCTGCAGTGCACATGTTCACACGCAGAAGGAGAGGTGCCTAGGGAACTTTTACTATGAAAATATAGGCACCAGGCTATTTTAGGCACCTACAGGGCTCAGGGGCAACTGAGTGCGTTTTTTTTTTTGAATCTCTGTAGGGCCTAATTCTTGCAGTGAGGCATCTAAGTCCTTTTGTGAATCTAGACCAGAGTGACTTTAATCCCCACTCCATCGGGAGGCATTGTAAAGGAACAATATAACACAAAATGTGTGCGGTGCTGTGTGGGGCATTCCTAACTGTCAAAGTGGTTAAGCACTGGAATAAACTGCCCAGGGAGGTTGTGGAATCTACATCAATGTAAAATTTTAAGAGCAGGTTGGACAAACACCTGTCAGGGATGGTCTATAATACTTAGTCCTGCCATGAGTGCAGGGGACTGGATTAAATGACCTCTCGAGGTCCCTTTCAGTTCTATAATTCTATGATTCTGTGATCAGGGCAGTCAGGATCTGAGTTTACTTAGTGTCTACCAGGGATGGCCAAACTGTCGCTCGCGAGCCATGTGCAGGTCTTTTATCATTAAATAGTGTCTCTTAATGCCCCCACCCCTGCCCATTCTCCACCTACCAGACTGGAGGTGGGGAAGCTCAGGACCTCTCCCTTGCAGCAAGGTGGTGGGGTAGGGACCTCTGCCCAGTAGGAAAGGGAGTCTCAGGGCTTCTGCCCAGCTGGGAAGGGGGGGTCTTATGGTTTCAGCCCTGCAGGGCACACCTGCCAGGGCTCAGGTCTTCAACAGGAGCAGGGCTGAAACCCCAAGCCGCAGCAGGCATGCCCCAGCTCTCAAACTTCTGAAGATTGTCGTATGTTGCTTGGAGGGTCAGTAAGTTTGGCCACCTCTGGTGTATACCCTCAGCATTCCATGCTGACAGGGCTCCTGTGCAGCCCCAATGCAACTTGCCACTGGTGGAAAACTCCAAGGGACAGTAGTAGTAGCAACACTACTTCTTAGTGTGAGTCCACCCTATGCTACTTCTTAATGCTTCTGAGGGTGAATCCACCCATTTCCAGGGCATAGCAAGCCCAGTTGGTGCAAGGAGGCATAGTTTAGCCCTTTCTCAGCCTGCCTCAGTGAATCTGACCCAAAGAGATTAGCTTTTTTAAATAAAAATGTTGACTGTGTGTGATTCTTGTTAAGGGAGGCTCGGACACATAAGCAGTTTTCGAAGTATTTCAGCCCAGTAGCAGTTCATTTTGCAGACCTAAAATGTGGAATGAAAACCTTTTGTCAGCTGCTGACGTAGTCTGCCCAGCCCCTGGATTAAGGGAGGGAATTGCTTCAAATTGTTCAACAACAACCCTTGGGGAAAATAACCCCATCCACAGTCATTCTGAGAGAGGAATTTGAGGTTTGGATGATGTAAAGTAGAGGAATTAGTATGTGGGAGAGGATTCCACAGGGCTCTGATGTGGATACAGAGGGACCCTCAAAGAGGGAGACAAAATTATATCACTGCTATAATTCTTATACTTCTTCAAAGAAAATTAAAAATTCTAATTGAGGAACTACATAACAAAGGGATATATGGGCTGCTTTTCTGTCTATATATTTACATACTTATGTGGCCCCCATGACCCTAATGTCTTAGCACTAATTATTTAAAAACATAAATAATAATAATGTCTCTCTTACTTTTCTCTTTATTCAAGAGAAAGTGACTGAAGACTTCCTAATGTGTATGTGTTTGCATGTGTGTGTTTGTGTGTGTGTGTAGAACTTACAGAGGGAAATCTAAGTAAAAAAACTTGAATTTTGGATTTATCTCTGAAAGTGATGGAGTATGTAGTCATTCTTATCTATCATAAGAGTGAGATTCATAGTCCTGATTCACCTCTTGTGAACATTCTGTCTCCAGCAGTCACGAGCCTCCACCTATTGTTTGGCAACTGCATTGTTTCAGTAGAATGTAGCTGTTGTGGGAGGTTATGATTATGGTGGAAGAGGTATTCTTTGAGGGAGCTATGTAAGTTTTTGACTATCAGAACAGAGACCTTGAACTGGTCGGCGAGTGTAGAACTGGGATGATGTGTTTCATAGATTCATAAACTCTAAGGCCAGAAGGGACGGTTGTTATCGTCTAAGGTGAACTCCTGTATAGCACAAGCCAATAAAACTACCCCAAAATAATTTCTAGAACGTATCTTTTAGTAAAACATCCAATCTTGATTTATAAATTGTCAGTGATGGAGACTCTACCGCAACCCTTGGTAAATTGCTCCAATGATTAACTACTCTCACCATTAAAAGTTTACACCTTGTTTCCAGTCTGAATTTGTCTAGCTTCAAGTTCCAACCATTGGCTTGTGTTATACCTGTCTCTGCTAGATTGCAGAGCCCATTATTAAATATTTGTTTCTCCTGTAGGTACTTATATACTGTTATCAAGTCATCCTTTAGGTAACAGAATATACCCGTTTTCAAACCCTGCACACTTTTGTAATAATCTATGTACAAAGTATGCCTTGTAAAGTATCATTTGAAAACTTATAATTTGCTGATCAATATCCTCCTGATAAAATATATGCGGCAACATTATATGTGAAGTTATAAGATTCCACTGCACGGTGCTATTAAAACATGTTCCAAGCTGAAGTTGGCATACAGGTCTGTCTCAAACAAAGGAATGTGTGCTCTGCTTAATGTGCATGTAAGCAGTAAGCAGAATCATCAAGCAGGAAAGGAAATGTAGCTCAACTAGGTGAGAAAAAAGCAGCAGGGAACATCTTTCCCCATAGAGCTTTTGTCTTCTGGTACCCAGCTGGAAATATTTTTCAAGAGGAAGCTGAAACTACAAAAATGAGGGACAAGCACCCCAAGGCAACTCCCCCATCCATAGATTCACTGCACCTGAATGGATAAAGGAAGCAGCTGTTGGACTGGAGAAGGAGTCTTAACATAAGAAGTTTAATCATGAAAGCATGTGGTAAGAACTTTGCTTTGAATTTAACATAGTAATTTAGGCACCAGGAGCATTTTACCTTTAGTTTTCTTGTAACCATTTCTGACTTTTATATCTCATTACTTGTACTCACTTAAAATCTACCTCTTTGTAATTAATACATTTGTTTTATTGTTTTGTCTAATCCAGTGTGAAGTTTCTCAGAAACTCTTTTTGGGGTGGCGAGTTGTGTGCATATTATTTCTACTGGAGAAATAATGGACTTCATATAACTTGTGCTGTCCAGGAAAATGTTGGCCAGGCTGTACAGGCCATACATTTCTATGGGAAAATCTAAGACTAGGGGTGTGTTGATGTCATTCTGCAGTATAACTGAGGCTGTTGAGAGCCAGAGTGTAATGCAAGCATGGCTGGCAGGCTGCAGATATGCACTCTCAGAGTGAGGTTTGCATGCTGGAGGGCTGTTTGTGAGCTACTCCCAAGTGGGAGCTACTTCAGCAAAGCATTGTAAGGCACTCCTGATTTCAGGGCAGGGGTTACAGTTGCTCATTAGTCTGGATTGTACCCTGGTATGTCTTTTCTTTGTTAAACTAAATAGATTGAGCTCCTTGAGTCTACCACTGTAAGTCATGTTTTTTAATCATTTAGTCCTTCTTGTGGCTCTTCTCTGAACCCTTTATCAACATTCTTTTTGAATTGTAGGGATCAAAAGTGGACACAGCATTCCAGCAGCAGTTGCACCAATGCCAAATACAGAGGTAAAATAATCTCTCTATTCCTACTTGAGATTCCTCTGTTTATGCATCCCAGGTTTGCATTGGTTCTTGTGGCCACAGCATCACACTAGGAGTTCATGTTCAACCGATTTTCCATCATGACCCCCAAATCTTTTTCAGAGCCATTGCTTCCTAGGATAGAGACCTTCATCCTGTAAGTACGGCCTACGTTCAGTGTTCTAGCTCATGTGTTGCTAAGCAAATGGGCTGCTGCATTTTGTACCAATGGAAGTTTTTCAGGATGAATGGCTTCATTCCCAAATATAAGAAGTTGCCATTATTGAGTGTAGAAGTCAAAAATGTATCTTCTGTGTCTTGTTCAGCACTATATTGGCAATTAATCTGTAATCATAAGATAGTAAGTGTGATGGAGCATTTTGTGACAGATTAAAATGCACTCTAAAGTCTCTGGCACAGATCCTTGACTGTGCTGGGGCTGCTTTGTGCTGGCAGTGCAAATTGGCGTTAAAGCCAGCTTAGGCAGCCCTGGGAGAATCATCACCCCATTGTATGTCTTGGTGGTACAAAGTCAGCAAAACCACTCCTGTGCCACTCTCTCTTCCTGATTTTGGGGTAGAAGATGTCACCAGGGCTTCTCTGAGCTGGTTATCACTGGCTGCTGTAATAGGCTGTTGGCAATCAGTGTCTGCTCTAAGTTACACCAGAGGACCAGACCAATATGCACCCAGCCCAGATTGGGCAGCACAGAGGTGGCTTCAAGCCACATTTTCAACCCCTTTCCTGAGCTGCACTATGCAGTACTCTAGCACAGCTGAAGATTGCGGCCTGTAGTTTTATGTGGCTAACTTTCACTTAGGAATTAGTTGGTCATGCAGCCAGTAGTTTTGTTAAGATTTTCCTTGGCAAGAGTGCATTGAAATAGCTTATGTATAATTACACAATTTTACTTTGACTTGTATTTCCTGATTATATTGATAAGCAAGAGTCTTGGCTATTAAGAAACATATGTAATCTTATACTGCATACAATGATACTGTATGAATTGATATTGGAACAATGTCTAGAATTCTTTCCCAGCCTATTAACAGCATTCTGAGTGCAAACAGCTTTGATTGAACACCTGCTCATTCACACGCCATTGTACTGTCTAGTAGTACTTCTTGGAAAGATGCATTTTCTTCTTACATTAACTGCACATGAAAATACTATTCTGAGACAGGAAGACAGTTTATTAAAACTCGAATTGCAAGGACTAATAGAAATGATCCAGGCCTCTAGCTAAAACACTACATGTTATTGTTCCTCAGGGCAGACCTAACACCCATTAAAGCCAATGGAAAAATTCTCATTGACTTTAAATGGAATCTGGATCAGTCCCTTATACCATTAGAATTTTAGCCTTCTCTCTCTTTTATGGTTCATATTAGCATTAGATCCCCTAAGTGAAATATTGGCCCCATTGAGATCAATCGGAGTTTCGCATGGATTTCACTGTGGTCAGGATTTCACCCCATGTTGAGAGGTTTACCATTTTTGGTTTTTACTAGCTGAAAGGAAAGCTGTGACACTCCTATACAGTTAAATAAGGACGCAAGCAGTTTGGATGAATAACTCCACATTGGAGGCAAATTGGGCAAAAAATGTATCCTACATTCACTAGAAATGTGAAATAATAACTAATTCATAACAAAATCCCAAACTGTTCAAAATTCAGAGTATTCTATATGTTGATGAAAAAATCAATACTGGGTTGATTTGGTGTGAAATTCCTTAAAAGCAGGCAGATTTTCAAGCTAGTTCTGTGAAAATGGACAATTTTTTTTAGCAAATGTGGGCCCATTTTAACTCATTTTTACTTTGAAATGGTCTCATTTTTAATGAAAAGATGAATTTCACAGTAAAAATAGTCCATTCATGTCATAAACAGATGGTTAAGGGTTACTGTCTGTTTTACCTGCACAGGGTTAAGAAGCTCAGTAAACCTGGCTGACATCTGACCAGAGGACCAATAGGGAGACAAGATACTTTCAAATCTAGGTGGAGGGAAGTCCTTGTTTGTGCTTTTTGTTTGGTTCATTGTTTGCTCTCGGGACTGAGAGGGACGGGACATCATTCCAGGCTTTCCCAATCTTTCTGAATCAGTCTTTCATGTTTCAAAATCGTAAGTAATAGCCAGACAAGGCGGATTAGTCTTATGTTTGTTTTCTCAACTTGTAAATGTGTCTTTTTGCTGGAAGGATTTTTTACCTCTGTTTGCTGTAACTTTGAATCTAAGGCGGGGCGGGGGGGTTCTCTAGTCTATATGAATCTGAGTACCCTGTAAAGCATTTTCCATCCTGATTTTACAGAGATAACTTTTACTTTTTTTCTTTCTTTAATTAAAAGCTTTCTTTTTAAGAACCTGATTGATTTTTCCTCGTTTTAAAATCCAAGGAATTGAGTCTGAACTCACCAGGGATTGGTGGGGGGAAAGGAGGGAGGATGGTTAATTCCTCCTGGTTCTAAGGTCCAAGGAGTTTGGATCGGTGTGAAGCCTCTCAAGGCAACCCAGGGAGGGGAAAGGCGGGGGGGAAAAGAAGGGGAATGGTTAATTTCTCCTTGTTTTAAGATCCAAGGGGTTTGGGTCTGGGTTCCCCAGGGAAGGTTTTGGGGGAACAGAAAGTGTGCCAGATACTACATACTGGCTGGTGGCAGCGTACCAAATTTAAGCTAGTAATTAAGCTTAAAAGTGTTCATGCAGGTCCCCACTTTTTGTACCCTAAAGTTCAAAGTGGGGGAAAAAACCTTGACATAATGAGCAGCGGTTAGGATTTTTAGGAACCAAAAGCGAATAGGATTTTTTTTCTCTCTCCTTTCTAGCTGCTTGGAAAGCAGCTTGATGGCAGAGGTGTTAAATTTTTAACAAGGGTCTTTGTTAAGAGGAGGCTTCAAGCTGTGAGCCAGCAGACAGACAGCAAAAGGCATTTACAAGTTGAATTGTTTGCTTTCTTTCTACCTCTCGGGTATAACTAGTTAGAAAATCTCTAACTAGCATCCCAGTCAGTAAGCTGCAGAAGTAGTGTGGCCAGCACAAGAAAGCAGAAAAAATGAGCACCAAGGAAGCAGTTAAACAGGAACTGGCTAGACTGGATGCAGAAGAGAAAGCCAAACAGGTTGACCACAGGAGAACTATGGAGATGAAACAAAAAGAGCTAGAGATGAAAGAAAAAGAGATGGAGATAAGAGAAAGAGAAGAGAAAGCCAAAGAGGCTGACCACAGGAGAGCTATAGAGATGAAAGAAAAAGAAGACAAAGTCAAAGAGGCTGACCACCAGAGGGCTTTGGAGCTCCAGAGGGAGGCTCTGGAATTAGAAAAGGCTAAGCAGGATGGAACAGCCAACCCTAACAACCCTTCTCCAGGTAGCGTTCCCCATCCCAGGAAATTCCCCACCTACAAGGCAGGTGATGATACTGAGGCCTTCTTAGAAATTTTTGAAAGGACCTGCCATGGGTACAACATCTCTACAGACCAGTACATGACAGAGCTGAGGCCACAGCTCAGTGGACCCCTAGCAGAGGTGGAGGCTGAAATGCCTAAGGAACACACGAACGATTATGAACTTTTTCAAACCAAGGCCAGAATCAGAATGGGGCTAACACCTGAGCATGCCCGTCGGAGGTTCAAAGCCCTAAGGTGGAAACCAGATGTGTCATTTACCCAACACGCCTACCACATTGGAAAGAATTGGAATGCCTGGATATCAGGAGCAAATGTTAACTCTCTGGAAGAGCTGTCCCTACTAATGCAAATGGAGCAGTTCTTAGAGAGTGTTCCTGAGGAAATAGAAAGGTACATCCTAGATGGGAAGCCCAAAACGGTAACCGAGGCGGGGGAGATTGGAGCCAGATGGGTGGAAGTGGCAGAAAAGAAAAAAGCTACTAGCAAGGGGAGCGAATATCACAGGAGGCAAACAGAAAATAAACCCTATAACCGAGGGCAACCCAAGACCCCACCTACAACCCAAGGAAAGCCCCAGACACCCTATTGTCCCACCTCACCAGTCTCCAGCAACCCACCTCGGCCCACTGACCAATCAGCTGGGCGATGTTTTAAATGTAATGAACTGGGACATATAAAGGCCAACTGCCCCCAAAACCCCAACCGAGTGCAGTTCATTACACTACCTTCACACCAAAGATCCCCAGGCCCAGATGCCTCTCAAATACCCTCAGAGCGAAGGAAAACCTTGAGAGTGGGCGGAAAGAAGGTTATCACGTGGAGAGACACAGGGGCACAAGTGTCAGCTATCCACCAATCCTTAGTGGACCCCAAATTCATCAACCCAGAGACCCAAGTGACAATTTACCCATTCATGTCAAAATCTGTAAACTTGCCTACAGCTGAACTGCCTGTCCAGTACAAAGGCTGGTCAGGAATGTGGACTTTTGCAGTCTATGACAATTATCACATCCCCATGCTACTGGGGGAAGACTTGATCAACCAGGTGGAAGCAGGCCAAGCAGGTGGAAATGGTTACACACAGCCAAGCCAGGCAAGCTTCCAGACCCATCCCTGTTCCTGAGCCATCCACAAGGGCCCCGTCTGTGTTACCAGAGACCCAGACAGAGGTGGTGGACCCGGATCCCCTGCCAATGACTGCAACAGCCATAGTGCATCCAGTCCCAGAACCGGAACTGGAAAAGCAACCAGCACTAGAACTGTTGCCAGCACTGACGCCACCACTTGCAAACCCATCTATCACTCCAACGCCAGAGGGCACCAGAGGGCCTGAACTGGCAGAAGCAGCAGACAACCCTACCCAAGAGGCTCAGCCAGAGCCTGAAATATCGCATGGTGCACCAGCGGCAGGCGGTACACCATCAACGAAAACCACCCCATCACCTACATCGCTTCCAGAGGGACCAAGCCCAAGTCCACAGTCTAAGGAGGAACTGGTGTCTCCAGCCTCAAGGGAACAGTTCCATACTGAGCAGTAAGCAGATGACAGCCTTCAGAAAGCTTGGGCGGCAGCACGGAGCACCCAACCGCCTCTCAGCTCTTCTAACCGATCCCGGTTTGTTGTAGAACATGGACTTTTATACAAGGAGACTCTTTCTGGTGGACACCAGGAAGACTGGCATCCTCAAAAACAGTTGGTAGTTCCAACTAAGTACCGGGGAAAGCTCTTAAGCTTAGCCCATGATCATCCCAGTGGCCATTCTGGGGTGAACAGAACCAAAGACAGGTTGGGGAAGTCTTTCCACTGGGAGGGAATGGGCAAGGACGTTGCTAATTATGTCCGGTCTTGTGAGGTGTGCCAAAGAGTGGGAAAGCCACAAGACCAGGTCAAAGCTTCTCTCCAGCCACTCCCCATAATTGAGGTCCCATTTCAGCAAAAGTAGCTGTGGATATTCTGGGTCCTTTCCCAAAAAAGACCCCCAGAGGAAAGCAGTACATACTGACCTTCATGGATTTTGCTACCCGATGGCCAGAAGCAGTAGCTCTAAGCAACACCTGGGCTAAAATTGTGTGCCAGGCCTTAACAGACATTTTTGCCAGGGTAGGTTGGCCCTCCGACATCCTTACAGATTCAGGAACTAATTTCCTGGCAGGGACCATGAAAAATCTGTGGGAAGCTCATGGGATGAATCACTTGGTTGGCCCCCTTACCACCATCAAACCAATGGCCTTGTGGAGAGGTTTAATGGAACTTTGGGGGCCATGATACATAAATTTGTAAATGAACACTCCGATGATTGGGACCTAGTGTTGCAGCAGTTGCTTTTCGCCTACAGAGCTGTACCACATCCCAGTTTAGGGTTTTCACCATTCGAACGTGTGTATGGCCACGAGGTTAAGGGGCCATTACAGTTGGTGAAGCAGCAATGGGAGGGGTTTATGCCTTCTCCAGGAACTAACGTTCTAGACTTTGTAAGCAACCTACAAAACACCCTCTGACACTCTTTAGCCCTTGCTAAAGAAAACCTAAAGGATACTCAGGAAGAGCAAAAGGCCTGGTATGATAAACATACCAGAGAGCGTTCCTTCAAAGTAGGAGACTAGATTATGGTCTTGAAGGTGTAACAGGCCCATAAGATGGAAGCGTCATGGGAAGGGCCATTCACGGTCCAAGAGCGCCTGGGAGCTGTTAACTACCTCATAGCATTCCCCACCTCCACCCTAAAGCCTAAAGTGTATCATGTTAATTCTCTCAAGCCCTTTTATTCCAGAGACTTAAAGGTTTGTCAGTTTACAGTCCAGGGAGATGATGCTGAGTAGCCTGAAGGTGTCTACTACGAAGGGAAAAAAGATGGTGGCGTGGAAGAGGTGAACCTCTCAACCACCCTGGAACGTCTGCAGCAGCGACAAATCAAGGAGCTGTGCACTAGCTTCGCCTCATTGTTCTCAGCCACCCCAGGATGGACTGAATGGGCATACCACTCCATTGACACAGGTAATGCTCACCCCATTAGAACCCCACCCTACCGGGTGTCTCCTCATGCCCAAGCTGCTATAGAACGGGAGATCCAGAACATGCTACAGATGGGTATAATCCGCTCATCTACCAGTGCATGGGCATCTCCAGTGGTTCTGGTACCCAAACCAGATGGGGAAATATGCTTTTGCGTGGACTACCATAAGCTAAATGCGGTAACTAGTCCGGACAACTATCCAATGCCATGCACAGATGAGCTATTGGAGAAGTTGGGACGTGCCCAGTTCATCTCTACAATAGACTTAACCAAGGGGTACAGGCAAGTACTGCTAGATGAACCCGCCAATGAAAGGTCAGCATTCGTCACCCATGCAGGGGTGTATGAATTTAATGTGCTTCCTTTCGGGCTGCGAAATGCACCCGCCACCTTCCAAAGACTTGTAGATGGTCTCCTAGCAGGATTGGGAGAATATGCAGTTGCCTACCTCGATGATGTGGCCATTTTTTCTGATTCATGGGCAGAACACCTGGAACACTTGGAAAAAGTCTTTGAGCGCATCAGGCAGGCCGGACTAACTGTTAAGGCTAAAAAGTGTCAAATAGGCCAAAACAGAGTGACTTACCTGGGACACCAGGTGGGTCAAGGAACAATAAACCCCCTACAGGCCAAGGTGGATACCATCCAAAAGTGGCCTGTCCCAAAGTCAAAGAAACAGGTCCAATCCTTCTTAGGCTTGGCTGGGTATTACAGGCGATTTGTACCACACTACAGCCAAATCACTGCCCCACTAACAGACCTGACCAAAAAGACCCAGCCAAATGCAGTTAGGTGGACTGATGAGTGTCAGAAGGCCTTTACCCAGCTTAAGGCAATACTCATGTCTGACCCAGTGCTAAGGGCCCCAGACTTTGACAAACTATTCTTAGTAACCACAGATGCATCTGAGCGTGGTGTAGGAGCAGTTTTAAAGCAGGAAGGACCGGATCAAAACTTCCATCCTGTCGTATTTCTCAGCAAGAAACTGTCTGAGAAGGAAAGCCGCTGGTCAATCAGTGAAAAGAATGCTACGCCATTGTGTATGCTCTGGAAAAGCTATAGCCATATGTTTGGGGATGGCGTTTCCAGCTACAAACCGACCATGCTGCGCTAAAGTGGCTTCATACTGCCAAGGGAAACAACAAAAAAAACTGCTGCGATGGAGTTTAGCTCTCCAAGATTTTGATTTTGAAATTCAACACATTTCAGGAGCTTCTAACAAAGTAGCTGATGCCCTCTCCTGTGAAAGTTTCCTATAATCAACTGGTTAAAAATTGTCCTTAAAATGTGAAAAGGGTTGTAGTTTACATAATTAGTAGTATATGTAAAGGTGCATGTGTTTTATTAATCTGTTTATTCTAAAGTTCTAGGAAGAAATCACCGCCAGTGTGGTTCCACACTATCTGAGATTTGGGGGGCATGTCATAAACAGATGGTTAAGGATTAATGTCTCTTTTACCTGTACAGGCTTAAAAAGCTCAGTAAACCTGGCTGACACCTGACCAGAGGACCAATAGGGGGACAAGATACTTTCAAATCTTGGTGGAGGGAAGTCTTTGTTTGTGCTTTTTGTTTGGTTCGTTGTTCGCTCTTGGGACTGAAAGGGACGGGACATCATTCCAGGCTTTCCTAGTCTTTCTGAATCAGTCTTTCATGTTTCAAAATTGTAAGTAATAGCCAGGCAAGGCGGATTAGTCTTATGTTTGTTTTCTCAACTTGTAAATGTGTCTTTTTGCTGGAAGGATTTTTTACCTCTGTTTGCTGTAACTTTGAATCTAAGGTTGGGGGTGGGGGGTTTCTCTAGTCTATATGAATCTGAGTACCCTGTAAAGCATTTTCCATTCTGATTTTACAGATATAACTTTTACTTTTTTTCTTTCTTTAATTAAAAGCTTTCTTTTTAAGAACCTGATTGATTTTTCCTTGTTTTAAGATCCAAGGAATTGAGTCTGAACTCACCAGGGATTGGTGGGGGGAAAGGAGGGGGGATGGTTAATTCCTCCTGGTTCTAAGGTCCAAGGAGTTTGGATTGGTGTGAAGCCTCTCAAGGCAACCCAGGGAGGGGAAAGGCTGGGGGGAAAAGAAGGGGAATGGTTAATTTCTCCTTGTTTTAAGATCCAAGGGGTTTGGGTCTGGGTTCCCCAGGGAAGGTTTTGGGGGAACAGAAAGTGTGCCAGACACTAAATTCTGGCTGGTGGCAGCGTACCAAATTTAAGCTAGTAATTAAGCTTAAAAGTGTTCATGCAGGTCCCCACTTTTTGTACCCTAAAGTTCAAAGCGGGGGAAAAAACCTTGACAATTCAACTAGCCAGTTTGTCAAGACTGCAAAATTTCACAGAACAATTATTATTATTACTTGTGTTAAAATAGCACAGAGGCCCCAATATTAAACATTTCAATGAATTTCCATTAAACAAAAATTATGAATGCCACTCAGCTTAACTGTTCATCCACATTACAATTATTTGCATTGTAGTAGTGCCTGGAGATCTGAAGCAGATCAGGGTCTGTCATGGTATAATCTCCCACTCTGAACCTTAGTGTCCAAAAGATGGGGTACCAGCATGAATTCCTCTAAGCTCAATTACCAGCTTAGTACTTGTAGCGCTGCCACCAACCAGGAATTCCAGTGCCTGGTATACTCCGGTCCCCCCAAAACTTTGCCCGGGGAACCCCAAGACCCAGTCCCTCTGGATCTTACCACAAGGAAAGTAAACCCTTTCCCCCACCATTGCCTCTCCCAGGCTTCCCCTTCCTGGGTTACCCTGGAAGATCACTGTGATTCAAACTCCTTGAATCTTAAAACAGAGAGGAAAATTCACCTTTCCCCCTCCTTCCCTCTTCCCCTCCCAGACTCTCCCTGAGAGAGAAAGTAATCCTAACACAGAGAGAAAATTAACTTCTCTCTCCCCCTTCCCTCCTTTCTCCTCATCAATTCCCTGGTGAATCCAGACCCAGTCCCCTGGGGTCTCACCAGAATAAAAAACAATCAGGTTCTTAAACAAGAAAAGCTTTTAATTAAAGAGAGAAAAACAGTAAAAATTATCTTTGTAAATTTAAGATGGAATATGTTACAGGGTCTTTCAGCTATAGACACTGGGAATACCCTCCCAGCCTAAGTACACAAGTACAAGGTAAAATCCTTTCAGCAAAATACAAATTTGAACTCCTTCCAGCCAAATACACGTTTGCAAATAAAGAAAACAAACATAAGCCTAACTCGCCTTATCACCTAGTACTTACTATTTTGAATCTATAAGAACTTGTATCAGGGAGATTGGAGAGAAACCTGGTTGCACGTCTGGTCACTCTCAGAACCCAGAGAGAACAACAACCAAACACTAACAGCACACACACAGACGTCCCTCCCTCAAGATTTGAAAGTATCCTGTCCCCTGATTGGTCCTCTGGTCAGGTGACGGCCAGGCTCACTGAACTTTTTAACCCTTCACAGGCAAAAGAGATATGAAGTACTTCTGTTCTATTAACTCTTAACTATCTGTTTATGACAGGACCTCCTCAGGGTAAGCACTGTATAGACTGTAGTGAGACAGCATGGCCTCCCTCCAAGACTAAGGGAGAGAAACCACTCTCTGCCCCCTGGTGGTTGGAGCCAGGCAACCCCAGGAGACAGAGGTACACTCAGAAGGGGCAGGGCCGTCCAGAGGATTCAGGGGGCCTGGGGTCTTTGGCGGCGGGGGCCCCCCCACAGCCAAATTGCTGCCGAAGACCTGGTACTTTGGCAGCGGGTCCCAGGGTGGAAGGACCCCCTGCCGCGGGTCTTCGGTGCACTTCGGCGGCGGGTCCCGGAGCGAAAGGACCCCCCGCTGCTGAATTGCCACCAAAGACCCGGAGCGGAAGAAGCTCGGGGGGCCCAGGCCCCGCAAGAGTTTTCCAGGGCCCCCGGAGCGAGTGAAAGACCCTGCTCCAGGGACCCTGAAAAACTCTCGTGGGGGCCCTTGTGGGGCCCAGGGCAAATTGTCCCATTTGCCCCTCTGTGACGATGTGGTTCTGGCGGGACCCAACTGAGAGTGCCAGTTCAGGACCAATTGCTTAAACAGAGCAGTTACAGCCCTAGGCTCGGGTTTTTCCACCTCTAAGGCAAACCAAACCAGCCAGACCAAGAGGACTTGGGTTTTACCCCACTGGCTAACCACAAGTCACACAAGCAATTTCCTTAGACACTCCAGTCTCCCAGTATCACCACCAGTCCCACTCGTCCTGGGGATGAATGGTTATGAAAACTAACACCCCAATAAAAGAAAACAGTTCTCTCGATCCCAAAGAATCAAGCCCCAGACCCAGGTCAATATACAAATCAGAACTTACCCACAAATCACGCTGTTGCCAATCCTTTAGAATCTAAAATCTAAAGATTTATTCATAAAAGGAAAAAGATAGAGATGAGAGCTAGAATTGGTTAAACGGAATCAATTACATACAGTCAGGGCCGGTGCAACCATTTAGGCAAACTAGGCAGCCGCCTAGGGCGTCTAGTGGTTGGGGGAGCCTAAAAGCCCCCTCAGGAGAGGAGGTAGAGTGGAGGTGAGCTGGGTGGGGGGGCGCGCAGAGAGGGTTGCCCGCAATAACGAGGGGGGGTGCACGGGGGAACCGCTCCCTGCCCCAGCTCACTTCTGCTCTGCCTCCTCCACTGAGCACACAGCCCAGTTCTAAGTCTCCTCCAATCAGCGCCGCAAGCCTGGGCGGGGAGAAGAATTAAAGCAGCGCCAACGTGCACAGTGGAGGAGGTGAAGCCAAGGTGAGCTGGAGCGGGCTACCCAGGCAGGTTAGCTGCCTAGGTGGGGAAGGGAGGAAGTCTCCCCAGGCAGGGTTAGCTGCTGGGGGAGAGTCTCCCCAGGCAGGGTTAGCTGCCTAGGTGGGGAAGGGGGGAAGTCTCCCCAGGCAGGGTTAGCTGCTGGGGGGGAAGGGGGGAAATTTCCCCAGCAGGGTTAGTTGCTGGGGGAAGGGGGGAAGTCTCCCCAGGCAGGGTTAGCTGCTGGGGGGGGGGAAGGGGGGAAGTTTCCCCAGCTAGGGTTAGCTGCCGTGGGGGGACAGGGGGAGTCTCCCCAGGCAGGGTTAGTTGCCATGGGGGGATGGGAGGGAGAGGGGTTAGCTGTCGTGGTGGGGGGGGTAGCTGCTGCGAGGGGGGCTCCCCGGGTGGGGGGCTGAGTTGGCTGCCGTGGGGGGGCAGGGTTAGCTGGGGGGGTGCATGGTGGAAGTTTCGCCTAGGGCGCGAAACTTCCTTGCACCGGCCCTGCATACAGTAATGGCAAAATTCTTAGTTCAGGCTTGTAGCAGTGATGGAGTAAACTGCAGGTTCAAATCAAGTCTCTGGAGTACATCCACAGCTGGGATGGGTCAATCAGTCCTTTGTTCAGAGCTTCAGTTCGTAGCAAAGTTCCTCCAGAGGTAAGAAGCAGGATTGAAGACAAGATGGAGATGAGACATCAGCCTTATATAGGCTTTTCCAGGTGTAAGAACCTCTTTGTTCTTACTGAGGAAAATTACAGCAAAATGGAGTCTGGAGTCACATGGTGTCAAGGTTCCTTCCCCATTCTGAACTTTAGGGTACAGATGTGGGAACCTGCATGGACACTTCTAAGCTTAATTACAAGCTTAGATCTGGTAACACTGCCACCATTCAGAATTTCAGTGTCTGGAGCACTCCCTGTCCCCTCAAAACTTTCCCCTCCCTGAGTTGCCTTGAGGGACTTCACCAATTCCCTGGTAAACACAGATCCAAACCCCTTGGATCTTAAAACAAGGAGAAATTAACCATCCTCCCTCCTTTCTACCACCAATCCCTGGTGAGTCCAGATCCAATCCCTTTGGATCAAAAAAAAACAAGGAAAAAATCAATCAGGTATTAAGAAAAAAAGGCTTTTAATTAAAGAAAAGAAAGGTGAAAGAAAACCCTCTGGGAGAGATTAGCACACCAGCTACTCTCACAGACAACAGATTCAAAACACAGAGGATGTTCCCCTGGGCACAAATTTAGTTACACAAAGAAAAAATACCCAAATACCCAATTTTTGATAATTCCCTTAATGATACGAAGACAAGTTACAAAGAAAATAAACATAAACCTATTTATCCCTTTCTAAAACTTACTACTCTGATGAGAGGTTGGTTTCTTGATCTTTTTCACTCCAACTGAAACTCTAAACAAAGGAAAAACTTCCCTCCTTTCTTCTGAAACATCTTGTTCCCCCATTGGTTCCTCTGGTCAGGTGAACTTTTTAACCCCTTACAGGTAAAAGAGGCATTAACCCTTAACTATCTGTTTATGACACGTGGGCAAGTCCCTGCATACTTTGCTGAGTTACAAGGCGTATCTGCCTCCTCTCCATGGGTTAATTGTGTAGCTGATTTTCCTTAATGGGCCATCAAGCAGGCTAGGCAGAGCTAACACCAACTTGTCTGGGATGTCTCCCAGAAGCACAGCAAAAATTTGAAATACAGACAGTATAGAGCCAATACTCTTAACTTCAACTACAAAATGATACATACATATAGACAGCATAATCATAACCAGCAACCTATAACCTGGTCTTAGACACCTTATATGACCCCCTTTACATAAGATTTGGTGCCACTCAGGACCTTGGTTTCAACCATGTTCTATATGGTCCCAGATTATATCAATAACCTCACATCCCACTCTGGGCAGCCCTGGGAAGGGGTAAAAGGAAGTATCCCAGAGCAACCAGACCAGACATTAGTCCAGTAGGGTTGCCAGAGTCTAGGTCAGTGTGTTTCAGTGGGATCTCTGCTGACCAAGGGCTTCAGCCCTCTGCCACTGTCAGGCCCTGGCCTAGAACCTGGTGGAGCAGGATGGGCCCAGTTCCCCCAGACCCTGCTGCCAGGCTTGCCTCTGGGGGCAGCCTACCCATCTTAGGCCAGATGACCTGAGTTGGCTTATTGCTCTGCCGTTACCAGAGGGTCAGAGCCCCTAGACTTCTTGTTACTCTGCCTTGCCCAGAGGGGCCAGAGCCCTTAGATTGCTAATTCTCCTGTGGAGCATTGTACATCTAGGCACAGTAGTAAGCGTACATGGCCTCCCTCTGACACTGATTAGGAGGGACAGCCACGGATCACTACATACACATAGTGCAAAACACAGTCCTGCCCCAAAGATTGTGAAAGAATCATGTGCTTTTAAAACATCTCTTGCATGACAGTACCAGAAGTCAGGGATATGTTTTAACTTTACTGCAAGAAATGTAACACAGATTTTGCTTTTTCTGAAATATTGCTTGTGGTGGACTGTGTAACTTGACCAAATTAGAAACATAAAGTGCAAAACCTTCTTTTGCAGGAATGAGGGTAGACATTAAAATCAAAATCCTCACTATTAGGCCATTAGTAAAACCTTGCTTTATTTGATTCTAAACACATTTTTGTCATTATGATCGGTAAGCTTTTCAGCATTTTTTTAAAGGTTTGCCATACTGTTATTCACAGTAAGTCACTGATTCCCACTTGGTGGTGAACTAATAACAAGAAAGACTTCTGTCATCGCGCTTGAGGAAAAGAGAAACTTTGAGCCACAGGTATTGAGGATTTCAAACCTCTGGTTGGCCCTTTTGCCTATTTAGCCATTTAATTATACATGGTTTTTGTGCTCCTTCCTGAGACACCTGCTCTCTCCAGTCATGAGTGCAGAAGAGAGGACAGAATTTCAGGAAACCACAGTAGTGGGGAAAGGAGAAGAAAAGTGCAACCGAGATATTTTTTTTTTTTAGATAGTTGGGCTGATTTAGATGGACAGTTTTGCAGTAAATGAGTGTCATAAACAGATGGTTAAGGGTTAATGTCTCTTTTACCTGTAAAGGGTTAACTAGCTCAGTAAACCTGGAACACCTGACCAGAGGACCAATCAGGAGACAAGATACTTTCAAATCTTGGTGGAGGGAAGCCTTTGTCTGTGCTTTTTGGGTTTTTTCTTTGTTCTCTCTGGGTTCTGAGAGGGACCAGACATGTATACAGACTCTCCACTTTTCTGAAACAGCCTCTTCTGTTCAATTTAGTAAGTACCAGTTAGAAAGGCGGTTTAGTCTTTTGATTGTTTTCTTTATTTGCAAATGTGTATTTTGCTGGAAGGATTGTATCTCTGTTTGCTGCAACTTGTATTTGTGCTGAGGGGAGGATTCTCTCTAGTGTCTATAAGCTGAAAGACCCTGTAACATTTTCCATCTTGATTTTACAGAGACAATTTTTACTTTTTTTCTTTCTTTTATTAAAAGCTTTTCTTTTTAAGAACCTGATTGATTTTTTTTTCTTCTGGTGTAAGACCCAAGGGGAGGGGGTCTGCACTCACCAGGGAATTGGTGGGGGAAAGGAGAGAAGGGGGGAGGAAAAGCCTGATTTCTCTCTGTGTTAGGATCACTGTCTCTCTCTCAGGGAGAGTCTGGGAGGGGGAGCGGGGGGAAGGTGAATTTCCTCTCTGTTTTAAGATTCAAGGAGTTGAATCACAGGGATTGCCCAGTGTTACCCAGGGAGGGGAGAATCTGGGAGGAAGAAAGGAGGGGGGAATGGTTTATTTCCCTTTGTTGTGAGACCCAAGGGGTTTTGGGTCTTGGGGTCCCCAGAAAAGGTTTTGGGGGCCAGAAAGTGTCCCAAAACACTATATTTTTGGGTGGTGGCAGCTCTATCATTTCTAAGCTAGGAATTAAGCTTAGAGGGGTTCATGCAGGTACCCCATCTTTTGGACACTAAGGTTCAGAGTGGGGAATCATACCTTGACAATGAGTCAAAACTGCAGATGGTCTTTAAGAAAGAAGAAGCAAAGTTGTTGATAGTAAAGTCAAAGCTGTATCCATAGAGCATATGACAGGGTGTTTGTGACCTAGTGACATCAAGGGTGTTAAGAAGTATAAAAACTTGGGCCTCGATCCAAAACCCATGGAAAGCAATGGGAGTCTTATCATGGGTGTTTCTTCAGATGTTTGGAGATCAGAAATCTTGCATTTCTTTTTTCTCTCTTCTTTCTATAAACGAGACCAAAATATGATATCTTCGCTTCAAGTTACATGCCAAGCTTTTCATATACAGTAGCTCAAATTATGCTTTTCAGGCAATGTTTCATTAAGAAGGTGCCTTATATATTTGGAAGATTAGTCCATGTACCCTGTGGATTAACTATGATTGTATGCATGGGTAGCATGTAATGGAAGCTGAGGGAGGCTAAGCCTCTCCAAACCTTGCACCGCTGGTGGGGGAGCAGTGGTGGGTTACTGCATGCTGTGCCCAGGGGTCCCAAACAATTTGGGGCCCCAGGAAAAATCTCACCCTACCACGGCCCCAAGGCTGCCACAGCCTGGTCACTGGGCTGCAGTGAGGGGTGGGGGTCAGAAAGGAGTGAGCTTGAGGTGGGACCTTAGGGGAAGATGCAGAGTGGAGGCGGAATGGGGGTGGGACTGTGGACAGAATGGGGGATGGGCTATAGGAGAAGAGGAGAAATGGGGTGGGGCCATGGGTGGCGCTGTTAGCAGAAGGGGAGAAACAGGGGAGGGGCTCCGGGCTTAGAGCTCTGGCTAAGGTGACTGGCAGTCCCAGCCAGGGCTGAGCTCTCAGCCCTCCTCCATGGCCCTGACTGAGCTCTCAGCTCAAGTGAGAGGGGTCCTCGACTGGAAGAGGCGGGGTAGGAGGCTAACCTCACCAAGGGGAAGCGTCACCCGCCGCTTATGATTGTATGTGTTCTATTTCTTTATTTATTTCTAAACTGCAGTAACTGGAAGACCAAGACTCATTTAAATAACAAGAGTGTAAGACTGACCTCTTTTCAGTCATCTTTTTCACAAGTAAAATCTAACTGCTAATGAATAGATGCTTCTTTATGATGGAACACCTTTGTCTTGCACGGTTTGCTTTGTCTGTGTGCTTGCAGGGGCACATACCTCTTAGTTACACCACAGAGATGGAACGAGATCACCAAAACACATGCAACAAATCAGTATAATGTCTTGGAAAAAGCTAGAAGTATGTATTTTATTTAAAAAATATGTATATATGTTCTGCATATGAGTGTGCTCTGGAAGTACTTTTTCATATTTCTCTTCTAGATGTGGGCCATTTGTTAATAGTGTTATAAGAGCAGAAAGCCAGATGGCTTAATTTTGAATTGTTATAAGGCTTTCTTTTTCCACAGTGACTAATAAAAACTCATTTATGAAGCAAAAGAAAAAACACATTACATTATGTAGCTATTAGTTCATCACTGAACAAAAGCTATTTGTGATTCCATGAAAATATTATTGGATCAATATTTCCATGGAAGAAAATAGCTGACTTAAAACAAACATTGGATTAACTGACAGCTGCTAGAATGGCACCTTGTTGGCCAGTACACATATTCCTGGGAAGAGTGACTGATGTTGAGTGCACAGCATCTGTGCTTTCTGAGCGGAAAAACTTCACAGCTTTTCAAAGGCAACTGGAGCATCTAGAAAATTCATAATGCAGCTGCTATATAAGAACTCTGGATGTTAGTAAAAAATGACCTCATGTTACTGGGGTTTCCTTGACTTCTACTGCATATAGGATTCACTACAGCCCAGAATCCTCATAGCACTGAACTCTATATGCCTGTTTCCTCCTGGCCCCAGACCTGTCCAGGCTCATTCCCTAGACTGTGATTGGAGACGTGCAGCATAAGAACATTTACATAGGCCCCACACTGCAGAAATTCTACCTCAGCCAGCTGCTTCTTTAATGCCCCCAATATGCCGGTGGAGCAGCATAGAGAGGTCAGCATGGAGGCCAGAACTTGGCTTCATTATGGCTAGGGATGGAGGGTGGTACAGACCTTCCCAGATTTTCTAGGCAGCAATAAACTCTTCCAAGCTGTACATGGAAGTGTTTAATGCTAAGGAGGTTTCTGAAGATGCCTTTTTTCTAGTCTTTTCAGGTCTGAGCACCATAAGCCGGAGCAAAGTAACAGAACTATTGCAACTTGTGTTTCACAAAAAGCTTTCTTCAAAGTAACTATCAGGGCACTTGGGTTCTAACAGCCATTTAAGTCAATGGGAATCTTTCCATTGACTTCAATGTATCAGGCCCTTGAAAAGGACACTTTTTATGCTGTTATACAGATGTGGAAACTGAGGCATGAGAGGGTTAAATGACAGGACTAAGGGAACAGTAAAAAAGTAACAGAGTCAAAGCTAGATTGCAGGTTTCCTGGCTGCATGCTTGAACCACTACTGATTTTTCTATTTTAATCAAGGAACTTCATCTAAAGGGCTATCTCTGCTACAAATCATGACACTTTCTCTTCAGATACTTCTATATAACCTTTCATCTAGTGTTTTGCAAACATTAATTAGTTAGACTGTACGCCAGTGGCTTACAACCAGGGGTATGTGTAACCCTAAGGTTACAGAGAAGTCTTGCAGGGGGTACATCAGCTCATCTGGATATTTGCCTAGTTTTACAACAGGCTACATAAAAAGCACTAGTGAAGTTAGTATAAACTAAAATTTCATACAGAAATGTTTGTATGGCACAGAGCACAATGGGGTCATGATGGGGCTCTATGCAATAATACTGTACTACTACTAATAAATAATAATTATCCTGGTAACACCCCATGAGGTACATAAGTAGCATTATTCTCATTTTATAAATGAAGAAAATGAGGCACAGAGGTGTGAAGTGGCACATAGCGTGACACAGGGAAGAGCCAAGAATAGAAACCAGACCTCCTGACGCCCAGTCCCATGATCTCACCACTAGACTTCTCTCTCCTTTCCTTTGACAATGTTGATGGTTTACTGGAGAGGAAAATCTACAAACATTACACATTCCACTGTCAAAAAAAATTCTTTGTTACTTGATATAGGAGCTCTTTTAATACTGTGGTAACTTCTCAGCATGAGGTCACAAAGGGCAAATTTGTTAACAGCATTTATTAGCAATCTCTCCATGGGTGCTCACATGTACAAGATAAGTCCAAAGAATTGGTTTGACACATTAGAGTTTATAATCATGAGACAATCTAGCTCAAGAAAAATAAAACGCCAATAACAGGTAAAGTAACATACTATTTTACTGGGGATAGGCAAACTGGTGCCAAAACAATGAGAACTGACCTGATCCTTCATCTTCTACAGTTTAAATCACACCCAAATCCTTTCCCATCTCTTATTTCTTTAGTTTCTGGCTTCAGATGGAATGAGAAACAGAGGAATCTAAAGAGAGACCCTAATCTTGCAAAATTTTCAGACTCATGAGTTTCAGCTAAGCAGTTTGCATCTACATCACACTGACTGTACTTCAGTAGTTTGTTTGAACTCTGTAATAAATGCATGGTTATTTGCATAAATGTTTACCTTGCATTTATAGAACTGAATAGGCTATTTGAGTAGTTGCTTTAATTTCTTGTGATCGTTTTCATTAGCAGTGTTTTCATTTTTCATGAATGTTTCTATTCACTTTTATACCTTGTATGGATTAAACAAGTTTTACTACTTTTATAGAGAAAAAATAAGAAAAATCAAATCTAGAACATTCACTTGCAAATCTACAGTGTATATTAAAATGGTCTAGAAGAAGATAAAAAAGGACCTAGTTATAGAAAAAGATGTAATATTTACAAAAACCTGAGTCCCGATGTGTCTCCATCTGAAGTCAATGGAAAAATTCCATTGCTTTTACGTCTCTATGTAAAAGAATAAATGGACACAAATCAGATGTCAAGAATTATAACATTCAAAAACCAGTCAGAGAACACGTCAACCTCCCTGGCCACTTGATTACAGACCTAAAAGATTCAATATTACAACAAAAAAACTTCAAAAAGAGACTCCAATGAGAGACTGCTGAATTGGAATTAATTTGCAAAATGGATACCATTAAATTAGGCTTAAATAAAGACTGGGAGTGGATGGGTCATTACACAAAGTAAAACAATTTCCCCATGTTTATTCCCCCCCACCAACTGTTCCTCAGAACTTCTTGTCAACTGCTGCAAATATAGACCATTTTGATTACCACTACAAAAAGTTTTTTTCTCTCCTGCTGGTACTAGCTCACCATAACTGATCACTCTTTTTAGAGTGTGTATGGTAACACCTATTGTTTCATGTTCTCTGTGTGTGTGTATATATAGATATATCTTCCTACTGTATTTTCCACTGTATGCATCCGATGAAGTGGGCTGTAGCCCACAAAAGTTTATGCTCAAATAAATTTGTTAGTCTCTAAGGTGCCACAAGTACTCCTGTTCTTACTTCTTTTAGTGAAGTTCTGCTGTCATAAACAGATAGTTAAGGGTTAATGTCTCTTTTACCTGTAAAGGGTTAAGAAGCTCAGTAAACCTGGCTGACACCTGACCAGAGGACCAGTCGGGGGACAAGATACTTTCAAATCTCGGTGGAGGGAAGTCTTTGTTTGTGTTTTTTGTTTTGGGGGTTGTTCGCTCTTGGGGCTAAGAGGGACCAGACGTACACCCAGGTTTTCTCCAATCTTTCTGAATCAGTCTCTCATGTTTCAAAATAGTAAGTATAGCCAGGAAAGGCGGATTAGTCTTATGTTTGTTTTCTTAACTTGTAAATGTGTATTTTTCTGGAAGGATTTTTACCTCTGTTTGCTGTAACTTTGAATCTCAGGCTGTGGGGGGGAAGTCCCTCTGGTCTATATGAATCTGAATACTCTGTAAGCATTTACCATCCTGATTTTACAGAGATAATTTTTACTTTTTCTTTCTTTAATTAAAAGCTTTCCTTTTTTAAGAACCTGATTGATTTTTTCCCCTTGTTTAAGACCCAAGGGGATTGGGTCTGAACACACCAGGGATTGATGGGGGGAAAGGAGGTGGCGGGGAAGGTTAAATCCTCTTTGTTTTAAGATCCAAGGAGTTTGGATCAGTGTAGCCTCTCAGGGTAACCCAGGGAGGGGAAAGGAGGAGGGTTGGTTTATTTCTCCTTGTTTTAAGTCCCAAGGGGTTTGGGTCTTGGGTTCCCCAGGGAAGGTTTTGGGGGAACAGGAGGTGTGCCAAACATTATATCAGATCTAAGCTAGGCATTAAGCTTAGAAGGGTCCATGCAGGTCCCCACTTTTTGGACACTAAAGTTCAAAGTGAGGGAAAAACCTTGACATCTGCCCACTTACAATAGCAGTTAATTTGGTTCAATGGGAGCAGGATTTGGACCAAAAGCTGGGAGAACCTGGTGATCCACTGAGTGGTAAAAACTGATGAAATACAGAAGCCCAGAACTAGCAGTGTCCTTAGAGCCACATGACACTCATATCTCCAAAGTTTTGAGCTCTGTTCATAAGTCCCAATCCTGCCAACCCTGATATGTCTATCTTCAGTTCATGTGAGTGGGCCCATTGACTTCAAACAAACTACTTACTTGAGTAATTCTGTATATTGAGTATATCAGTGTTTGCATCACTGGGGCCAACATGAAGTGCCTACTACATTCCTATGGGTCATAAATTTAGCAAATTCAGGTCTCTTTTTTTAAAAAAAAGGTTCATATTAGAAAAGTGTTTGTCATCTAAATAGTCATGTCAAACAAGATCTATAGTAATTAGTGGTAATGTCCATAATAATATTTCCTATCCATATATCAAAGTGCTTTACAGAGATGTGTAAAGACAATTGTTATCATTTTACTGATGAGAAAACTAAGAAACAAAAGTGACAAATTGAAAAGTCAAAAATTTGTCTCTTTTGAATTTGAACTCCTCTCCACATTAATTTTTTTTAAAGGTAATTTTGAAATGGAAAAAAAACTCATAAGTTGAAAAAAAATCTCATTTGGAAAATGTTGAAACACAATATTTTGACTTTTTCACATTTTCTGAAAAAAAATTTTTTTTTTTTAGTTTTTTTTTCAGCTGAAACAATTCACTGAAATCAACAAGAATTTCTGAAACATTTAGGTCAAACCAAATCTGCATTTTTTGCTGAAAGGGTTTGGTGGAAAAATTTCACCCAGATCTAGACTCACGTCCTTCAAGTTAGGCACATGCTTAAAGGATCTCGCTTGAGCACCTAAGGTCCTTTTCCTGCAACTTGATACACATGGTTGGGACCCCTGTGACGATCTGGATTCCCCACTGGAGTTAATGGGGCTCCAAAGCAGATGGGGGGGGAGGTGCATGTATATGTGTCAGTCTAAAATAGCTAACCTTTCCAGTTGTTTGTATAAATATCCTATTGTATCTTCACATAAAACGTGTTTTTATCCACCTTTACTATACTGAACATGTGAAATGTTTTGGATCACAAGGTCAAGTATTTTAATTTATGGAAGGTCACAGTTGCTACTTCCCCTAAACACTAGTGGAATTTTTTAATATCCTTGGAGTACATTCCCTTTGCAAAGCAGTAAACATTAGTATGACAGGATGTCAAGCATGGATTTGATTCAAGATTATTTACTTACAATTAGATAACTGTGCTGGTCTCAGAGAGAGAAGTCAGCAAAATCAACATTATTTGAAATAGCAGGGGGAACAGCTAGAGTTTTAGAATCCATGGAATGTGGTTTTCCTAAATTCCTCAGGATTATGAGATGCTACCAGACCAACTACCAATAATTTGTTCTTTAAAGAGTTGTTTTGGACTATTTTACATGTGCTTCCATTTTAAAAGGTTTCTATTTTAAGAAGGAATTGTGAATAATAACTTCTCAATTTTCACACTTATAAGATAAACTTTTTTCCATTATGACCAAACTAATTTTTTCTTTTCTTTAAAAATTGGAGGGAGGGAGAAAAACAAACACCTCCACACACACATACAAACCCATACCAGTACAGCAGTGCCTGCTGGGGAAGAATTAAATTCTCAAATGTAAAAGGTAGATAGTTTGACATACTGATTCCCTTTAGTGCCACCATTAATGATTTTCAGTATTGTCATTCTGATTGTGCTTTGAGAATGAAGAAAGCTGCTACTTTCTAATATAAAGAACAGGAGTACTTGTGGCACCTTAGAGCCTAACAAATTTATTTCAGTATGAGCTTTCGTGAGCTACAGCTCACTTCTTCAGATGCATAGAATGGAACACGCAGACAGGAGATGAAAAGGTGGAAGTATGCATACCTACAGGAAGAGTCTAATCAATTGAGATGAGCTATCATCAGCAGGACAAAAAAAACTTTTGAAGTGATAATTGAGATGACCCATAGAAGGTGTGAGGAGAACTTAACATAGAGAAATAGATTCAATTAGTGTAATGACCCAACCATTCCCAGCCTTTGTTTAGGCCGGAGCGAATTGTATCTAATTTGCATATTAATTCGAGTTCAGCAGTCTCTCTTTGGAGTCTGTTTTTGAAGTTTTTTTGTTGCAAAATTGCCACCTTAAAGTCTGTCACTGAGTGGTTAGAGAGGTTGAAGTGTTCTCCCACTGGTTTTTGAATGTTATGATTCCTGATGTCAGATTTGTGTCCATTTATTCTTTTGCAAAGAGACTGTCCAATTTGGCCAATGTACATGGCAGAGGGGCATTGCTGGCACGTGATGGCATATATCACGTTGGTAGATGTGCAGGTGAACAAGCCCCTGATGGCGTGGCTGATGTGATTAGGTCCTATGATGGTGTCACTTGAATAGATATGTGGACAGAGCTGGCATTGGGCTTTGTTGCAAGGGTAGGTTCCTGCGTTAGTGTTTATGTTGTATGGTGTGCGGTTGCTTCAGGTTGGGAGGCTGTCTATAAGCGAGGACTGGCCTGTCTCCCAAGATCTGTGAGAGTGAGGGATCATCTTTAAGGATAGGTTGTAGATCTTTGATGATGCGCTAGAGAGGTTTTAGTTGGGGGCTGTAGGTGATGGCTAGTGGCGTTCTGTTATTTTCTTTGTTGGGCCTGTCCTGTAGTAGGTGGCTTCTGGGTACTCTTCTGGCTCTGTCAATCTGTTTTTTCACTTCAGCAGGTGGATATTGTAGTTTTAAGAATGCTTGATAGAGATCTTGTAGGTGTTTATCTCTGTCTGAGGGATTGGAGCAAATACGGTTGTATCTTAGAGCTTGACTGTAGACAATGGATCGTGTGGTGTGTCCTGGATGGAAGCTGGAGGCCTCTAGGTAAGTATAGCGGTCAGTGGGTTTCTGGTATAGGGTGTTGTTTATGTGACCATCGCTTATTAGCACAGTAGTGTCTAGGAAATGGACCGCTTGTGTGGATTGGTCTAGGCTGAGGTTGATGGTGGGATGGAAATTGTTAAAATCACGGTGGAATTCCTCGAGGGCTTCTTTTCCATGAGTCCAGATGATGAAGATGTAATCAATGTAGCGCAAGTAGAGTAGGGGCGTTAGAACAACGCTTCCTTAGCTCTCATTCCCTAAGTCAGCCATAAAGATGTTCACATACTGTGGGGCCATGCGGATACCCATAGCAGTGCCACTGACTTGAAGGTATATATTGTCCCCAAATGAGAAACAGTTGTGGGTGAGGACAAAGTCACAAAGTTCAGCCACCAGGTTAGCCGTGATATTATCGGGGATACTATTCCTGATGGCTTGTAGTCCATCTTTGTGTGGAATGTTGGTGTAGAGGGCTTCCACATCCATAATGGCCAGGATGGTGTTTTCTGGCAGATCACCGATGAATTGTAGTTTCCTCAGGAAGTCAGTGGTGTCCCGAAGATAGCTGAGAGTGCTGGTAGCATAGGGCCTGAGGAGAGAGTCCACATAGCCAGACAATCCTGCTGTTAAGGTGCTAATGCTTGAGATGATGGGGCATCCAGGATTTCCAGGTTTATAGATCTTGGGTAGCAAATAGAATATACCTGGTCGGGGTTCTAGGCATGTGTCTGTACAGATCTGTTCCTGTGCTTTCTCAGGGAGTTTTTTGAGCAGATGGTGTAGTTTCTTTTGGTAATCATCAGTGGGATCAGAGGGTAATGGCCTGTAGAATGTGGAGTTAGAGAGCTGCCTAGCAGCCTGTTGTTCATATTCCGACCTATTCATGATGACGACAGCACCTCCTTTGTCAGCCTTTTTTATTATGATGTCAGAGTTGTTCTTGAGGCTGTTGATGGCATTGTGTTCAGCACGGCTTAGGTTATGGGGCAAGTGATACTGCTTTTCCACAATTTCAGCCCGTGCACGTTGACGGAAGCAATCTATGTAGAAGTCCAGTCTGTTGTTTTGACCCTCAGGAGGAGTCCATGCAGAATCCTTTTTATTACTATTCAAAACATTACCCACACACCATACAACATAAACACTAACGCAGGAACCTATCCTTGCAACAAAGCCCAATGCCAGCTCTGTCCACATATCTATGCAAGTGACACCATCATAGGACCTAATCACATCAGCCACGCCATCAGGGGCTTGTTCACCTGCACATCTACCAACGTGATATATGCCATCACGTGCCAGCAATGCCCCTCTGCCATGTACATTGGCCAAACCGGACAGTCTCTATGCAAAAGAATAAATGGACACAAATCTGACATCAGGAATCATAACATTCAAAAACCAGTGGGAGAACACTTCAACCTCTCTAACCACTCAGTGACAGACTTTAAGGTGGCAATTTTGCAACAAAAAAACTTCAAAAACAGACTCCAAAGAGAGACTGCTGAACTCGAATTAATATGCAAATTAGATACAATTCACTCTGGCCTAAACAAAGGCTGGGAATGGTTGGGTCATTACACTAATTGAATCTATTTCTCTATGTTAAGTTCTCCTCACACCTTCTATGGGTCATCTCAATTATCACTTCAAAAGGTTTTTTTGTCCTGCTGATGATAGCTCATCTCAATTGATTAGACTCTTCCTGTAGGCATGCATACTTCCACCTTTTCATGTTCTCTGTGTGTATAAATATCTCCTGTCTGTGTGTTCCATTCTATGCATCTGAAGAAGTGAGCTGTAGCTCATGAGAGCTCATACTGAAATAAATTTGTTAGGCTCTAAGGTGCCACAAGTACTCCTGTTCTTTTTGCGGATACAGACTAACACAGCTGCTACTCTGAAACCTACTTTTTAATAAGCATTCCTGGTAAATCCTTGCAGTGTGATTAGATCTTTTGTAGGCTTCAAAGGCAGAGGAAAGTGTCCCCATGCCTACATTTGTGCAATCTGTGTTTTAATAAGATCTTAATTATTCCCGTCTATTGAGGATAATAGATGTATTTCTTTTGCAAATACAATCTAATAAGACAACAGATTTTTTCAAGTCTGGGCAGACCTGAAAAATAAATGTAAAGCTTATGTCTGTGTTAAAAAATGTGCAATCATTTAATTATACACACAATAGACCAGGTCCTCAGTTGCTGTAAACTGGCATAGTTGCATAGAAATCAATGGACCTATGTCTATCTATACCAACTCACTATTTGGCATAATATCTCTACACTGTAAAACAAAATTTTAACTAAGCTGTAAAAGCAATTGAGTTCAGACTGAAGATGGCAAAATCACTGAGCTCCATAAGGGATGTGGAGGATCCTTCAGGGAAGAAAGTTACTATATAATATTTACATTCCAGCTGGATCTCCATCAAAGAATGATTTCCTTTCTTAATGTCTAATGTGACATATGGCACGACTAATAGTACAAAAATGATTTGTACTGCACTGTCAGAACTCTGGATTAGCCCAGATTCTGTGTGGGATATGAACATGTTCATTTCTACTGCATAAAAATCTGCAGAGTAATCATTATTTTGTAGTTTTTAATTATGTCTCAATTAAGCCCAAAATCTTACCTGTTATTCCTGAAGTCTGTTCACAATACACTAATGGGTACTCAGTTTAACTTGCTGTTTTCAGAATTTTCCTGCGGTGCAGCATTGCACTTTAGCCATGTTTTACTACTAAGTGGAATTAAATCCTACAATAGCACTGATCAAACATTGTGCATAAAAGCTTGTTGTGGGTAGAGAGTCAGATTCATCAGTCTAATCTTGATTTTTCTAAAACGATCAGAAAATAAGCTGGCATTCTTTGAGTATTTCTGCTTGACTCCTTACGCCTCAATTCTGTGGGGTGCTGGATGCCCTCAATGCCCATTCACTTCAATGGGTGTTGCAGTGCCTCTGCACCTGGTAGGATTGGGCTCTATGTGAACCAGAGTGGATGAAGTTTAAATAAAATGTCAGCTACAGATTACAGAAGAGAGTGTAAGAAAAGGTGTAGAATGCGTGGAAAAATCATACAAATGCCGTAAGAAATTGTTCAAACTCACAAAAGAAAACAGGAGTCAGATGTAGACTGCAGGACTTCTGAGAGATGTCAATACATTTATGTCATAAGCCAGGTTGGTATTGGTAAAACATTAAAGAAATATTTTTACTCAACATTCTCATAATGATGGAGAAATGATTGCCAGAAACAGTCTCAAGGGAGGAAAAAGCATCACTGAACCAGGAAACTAGGCTTATGTTAGAGCAGATAATTAGAACATCTAAGGAGTGACAAAATCCCAGTGCCAAAACAGCTTCCTCCCAGATTCCTAAGGATGTAGCCAGAAAGATGTGACGTAACAAAGACCTCAGCAAGCATACTTTAAAATTTAACTTGCCTTTGTCTAGCTCACTGCTCTGCTGAATTCTGGTTACAATGAACCAGAAGTCACAACTACTGTGTTTCCTTTTTATTTGCACCCATTTACTCAATATTCACCTTCATAATTGTAGTGTCTTTACCCTCAGACTCTTGCATGAAGGCCTTGTCTATCACAGGGATTTACCTCAATTCCAATAGATGATGGCCAGTCACTATTGTTGCTGCACAAGTGCAAACCCCATCTGTAGACAAGAAAAGCCACAATTAGAACTGTACTTGAAACCAAACTGAGATCCACTGCTGAAAATTTGATATTTTTGCATCAAGGAACCTGAAACTGTTTGCAGGTAATTTGCAGAATATTCCTTTGTGGGAACTCCCTACTGATATGGATATGGTGGCTCCAACCCTGCTTCCTGGCATCAGGTTGCATCAGGGAAGAGAGAGGGTGGGGGCAGAAGCAGGTAAGTTAGGGCGCAGTTCTGCACTGCTCCATTAGTTGTGCAATTTAAAACTACCTGTCAGCAACTTTGTTTGTGGCAAGGTTGAGGCCGGTCCTGATCATCAGGAAGCTGAATCTGACTCCCTCATTCCTTTTCCCACCCATCCCTGTTATATTTTCCATTTTATGAATCCTGGGCCCTGGCCTGCCTTCAGATATACTTGCACAACTCCAACTGAAGATAGTGGGAGTTGCACAAGTGTATCTGAGGGCAGAACTGGGCACATTGCATGAAATTCTGTATACTGCTTTGTTGGCAGGATATCAGAGATGGACAAGTGACAGGAGAGGGAAACCAGATGATGCAGGAACTTTAGTCAAAAAGATTAAAGGTATTGGGCCTGTGAACTTTCAGAAAGAAAAGATTTAAAGGAACCTAAATGATGTATACAAAAATAAGAAAGGACAAGACAGCTACTAACAGCAGCTATGAGTTCGTGCCAAATACAAGAATAAGGGCATAGATTTAATCTATGGAATGACCAGACACACAAGGAATTCAGATGGAATTTTTTCTGCCTGGAGAGTGGTTGATAGAGTATGTAGAAAAAAAACATTAGGTACTAAGAGCATAAATAGTTTGAAAAAAGCATGTTATGCAAGCATTGGATGAAAACAAATTATTGTGGAGTTTATCTATAAACATCAAGGGGGGCATAATAGACTTCATTATAAGGGATTTCTAGTTTCCTTGTATTCTAAAATGTCTCGTTTGCTGTTTAGCAGCTCAATGGGGTGTATGAGATAAAATTACTACTTTGATGAAGGAATTTCAAAACTTCACCCTAAGAGATTAAACTTGTCACTCAGAGCCTAGTACTGCAACCCTTACTCAGCAGTCCTACTTTTCTTTGGATGACTTAGTTGTGAGTGCTCAGAGTTTAAAGTCAATAAATTGTTACTTACACAAGAGAATGCTGTAACATAGCCCTCATTTACGAGCAATTCTCCGTAAGAGGCGTGCAACATAAGGCTGAGCAAGGCTTATACTTTTCCCCACGAGTTCATTTACCTCACAAAATACTTGGATGAGAAAAATGAGATTTCCTATGAATTTCCCACCTTTCCTAATATGACCATCGTTTCTGATTTAATTCCCTATTCACAGCTTCAAACAGAGGAAATGATGCAAATGATCCTATTCTGTAGCTATGTTAACATGTCTGACTAACTGCAGACTAACTACTGCCCTGACTTACACTCTATGCAACGTGATTGCTGTGTGTGAAATGGAACTAAACAGTTATGCTCTTCAATAATTAATAAACAGAGATGTCAAGGTAATGTACATCAAAGGTATTTACAATGAGATCTTTAAATTAAAAGAGATCATCACTTTCCTTGATCTGAATAAAGAAAATGGAAAAATTTACAAAGTTTAATGTTTTGGCCACTTCGCCTTCCTTAGGAAACTCTGCTGAATAAGATGTTGAAATGTGAAACTTTGTTTCTCTTCCAATAGGGCTGCTCAATCAATCAAATGTGAGCTGGGAAAGAAATACCATTTAAAACCCTTTTTTAAAAGTCACTTTGATTCTTTTTAGATATGCAGGAGATTCAATATCTCTTTCTACAGATTGTGGCTGCCATAGGAAGTGAACTAAACCTATATTACATTAGGAAAAGGAGAGTTATCTATTGCTGTGGATATGAATAAGACTTAAAGCTTATAGATACAAACTACTATGATATGGCTAACGAGGTACTAACGCATCTCACAGACTTCTCCATAACAGACTGAAAAAGGAAGCAAGGCTGCCCAGAAATAACATGATTTAATTTGTGATATAAACCAAAGAGCTAAATGTCAGAAGCAGATCTGTATTTCCAACCTTAATGATGAGGCCATTTCTGGGGGGGTCAAAATAGCCTAAAATGTAAGTCCTGGAAGCTAAATTCTGCCTTGAGATCTGATGGTGGGACTTCCTTTGTTGCCTTCAAGTGGGAACCTGAGATCCTCCCAAAGGTGGAATCTGGCTCTCTGTGGCACAGAATTAATCATTTATGATTTTCAAGAATGCTTGGGTCTAATAATTCTTCCCCTCATATGGGAAGTTGTAGTTTTTCTGCTAACCAGTGAGTCATTCTTCTGTAAAGCGTGATCTCTTTTTTTTTTTTTTTTTTTTTTTTTTTTGGTGGGTGAATGCAGTGACTCTACATGGTTTCCATAGACATCTCCCAATTGTGGATTCCCTAGGCAACAGGAGGATAATACTGTTTTCTTACCTTATCAAAACATTGGCAAGAGTTTGGAAAGCAGGACTTCCCCCCCCCCCCCCCCCGCAGATGCTTGCCTCTCTATTGCCAGAGAATTTAGGCTTGGTGTCCCCTGCAAACAACATGCAAGCAAGTGGTCTCCTCCTGAGTTCACTTTAGTTTAAGAAGACTAATGTCTATAGAAGGCAAAGCAGGTTTTTCTCTTTGGAGAAGAGTTTCAAAACATATATGGACAAAATACCACAATACTTAGTCCTGCCTTGAGTGCAGAGGACTGGACTAGATGACCTCTTGAGGTCCCTTCCAGTCCTGTTATTCTATGAAAACGTACTACTTGGAGGATAAAATGGATGCTATGGAGGCACATTTAGGAGAGTATGATGAAGACAACAGTTAAACAAGTGGTCACAATAGACTATAAATTAGGGGCACTGGAAAATGTGACAAGGAACAGAAGTATCCTCATTCTGGGGGTATCAGATGATGTAAATACCTCTGTCCTGGCTGACCTGGTGGAAAATGAAAAGTTAAACTTGGCTACATTGTCAAAGAGAAAGCAGCTTTCTACCTTTAAGGATATCTTAATTAATTAATTATTCATGGACTACATTGTTTTGGTCTTTGCTCAGTTTTTACTTCAACGGGAGTTCTGCTTGCATAAGGATAGAGTAAAAACTGAATAAGGATTTCAAGATTTAGTTCATTGTGTCTCTCTGAAGCTTCAAAATGCTTTATAGAATTACAAACTAAATACCATAAAGGGATCACATCTCTTCATTCACCACCAAAATGCAGCCACTACGATGCTGCAAGCATCACTACACAAAAATATAGCAACAGGCAGTGGAGAAAAATACTTTGTCCTATTAAATAAATGATTACTTAGGCAGATGGAATTTGTTTACCCATTTAATGGAATTTGTTCAGGACATTAGAACAAACACCCCTAGTCTTGTGAAAATAGCATGCTTGTGAATGATTGGGAATGCATTATTGTACCTCATCCTAACAAATGCTCTTTCTGGCAGCTTGGTGCCCTTTAGTATCATGCAGAATCTTTTGACTTAATTCTCACTCAGAAAAGAGTGTTCCTACTAATTAACCAAAACCATTTCCCGCAACACTAGGGTTTTTTCATGGAAGTCTTCCATGCTATGCAAGTTCTAAATAGGCTCACTCCTGCTTCCTTTAGCTTGTAAGATTTCACCACAGACTCACTGAGTGAATCACCCTGACAATTCTCCACTAGTGAAACTGAAAGTGATTTATAAAGACAACTTTTGGGTATAATGTTCAAAAGGCCTATGCTTCGACTATAGCTTGCAAATCTGCATTTGCAAATAACTGATTGCTTAATTACCCAGATTTTCATCTGACAATGTGGCTTTCATAGACCCACAAAATAGAGACTCTTTGTAAATTTAGACCTTTCATTTTAACATCAGTTTCTTGACTACTCAAAAAAAAAAAAAAAGAATAAATGGAAGACCAGGACCCTAGAGGACTCAGCTGTTGTGTGATAAATGGACAGATTATGTGCTAAGAACATACAATTGATATTTCTGGAAAAAGTCCACATTGAAGAGGACATGGGGCTGTACATATGATATGTGTAAGTGCTGGATATTGTTGGCAAAATTTAATTTTATAGTTTCTTCAGTGGTTTGTAAAATCCCTTTCTCTATTTTTGCAAGAAGATTAAGCCCTATGCTTAACAGCAGATGCTGTTTAAAAGCAAACAAACATTAGAAACAAAACTTGGATAACATTTTATGGAACAAAATTGTTTTAAGTATAGTGCTGCTTCCCTAAGCATAAATTCAACTGAAGAATGTTGACATAAATTTCATCTTGATATTGAACAATGTTGAAATAAGTAGTTTTAAGATTATGGATGCTTATTCTCTGAACAATTTCCTGCTATGACAGAGGTGATTATAAGCACTTGAGATGTACAAAGAATCTGAAAATGAAACTGCTAATTTGGTCACAGATGATGTGTAAAGAAGCAGGACACCTGGTAGATGAATCCATAGGAGGTTCAAAATGCTAATCCAAAACTGGGCCCACATGTCTTTGGACAGGAGGTAAAGGAGCTTTTTCCTCTTTGGAAGAGAGGTTCATGGTCACAGTATTCATAGCTGGTTCTTTTAGTAAAAGGAATCAGTGTCTGCTGAGGAAGAAGGAAGCTAAGACTTAGGGTATATCTACACTACAATACTGTCATAGCTTTGTTGGCAAAGCCACACTGGCATGTAGCCCTGTAGTGTAGAGGCAGCCTATACCAAAAGAGGGGATTTTTCTTTTGGTGTAGGAAAACCACCTACCCAAATGACATCAGCTATGTCTACAGAAGACCTCTTCTATTGACATAGCTGCACCTACACTGGGGGTTATGTTGGCATACCTACATGGGCCAGGGGCATAGGAGCGGGAACTAGAGTGCAGGGGGTGCTGCAGCACCCCTGACTTGAAGTGGCTTCCATAATATACAGAGTTTACAGTTTGGTTCATTGCCTCTCAGCACCCTCTCTATACCATTGTTCCAGCACCTCTGGTCAGGGATGTGTTTTTTTTCACACTCCTTGCTGACACGGCTGTGCTAATATAACTCTTCAGTGTAGACCAGGTCTAAGGGAACTATCTTGCTTAGCTCAAGGGAGTGGAGGATGGACATGTCCACGTGCTTTTTAATGAAGCAGCATATAAACAGAGAAATCTATAAAGAGGAGCCCAACCTTCAGTTCCTAGAGCAGGGGACGGGGATGTGACTACACTAACCCTTCACATTTTTGTGTATACACTGTTATGAGCTGGGAAAAATCTTATTATGAGTTGAGTTAAAGCCTCATTCAAAGAGATGTGAATGCACTTGTCATGTAAGATAATCATAAGAGACAGTTAAGGGACCACATTTAACACAAGGTCTAATCGAGTCTGCCTAGAAACTAGCACTATGTGGATGGGGGGTTCCACTGAATGTTGTGGTCAGGTGGATGTGTGAGCAAACACACAGAAACTGAGAAAAGACAAGAACAGAGAGGGAAGCAGAGGCCAAAGCTAGAAAGCCAAGCAGTAGCCTGTGAGCAAAGTGTGACCCTGGAAAAAGCTAGAGAGAGTTTTTGGGTCAGAGGGCTAAGGAGGTTTTGGGCTGAAAGCTAAAAAACTGCTCCTTTTGTTCTTGGCTCTTCTCGTGTTCAGAGAAGCAGGACTTTATAAGGTCCTTGTAAATAAGCAAGATTACACCAAAGAAAATACCAGATTCCATCAATGTCTACTTCCAGCTGGAACATCCACAGGCCCCAAAATGTGACCGGTTGTTTGGGTCGAAAATGGGTAATAACACTTTTGAAGTCTCTTCTTTGTGTTTTCAGTTGTAATAGTTCTGAATAAGCATCTCACAGGCACTGAGAATTCTGGATTGTGCTGGCCCTCTTCACAAAAAAGGTCTCTCTACAAAAAAGGTTGTTTTCTTTCACTTCAAAACTACCTCTGTTCTATGAGAAAGAATCTGGACCTGGACCTTGGACACAAACACACTGTTATTAAAATAATTAATATTTTCTGATGCCATATCTGCTGCAGGGTACTAGTTTAGAATTTCTTCAGCTATCATGCAATTACTTTCTGGATTTCATGTGAATGTATATTTTTCTTCTGTGATCAAAAGCTCCTAAATCTGCTCCTTTGGTGTCTATGTATGTTCTGAAAACACTTCAGAACAACAGCCTGCACTGTTGCGGTGCAGGGAGCATACATAAGCATATGATGGTTCAACAAGGATAAGTGCTTTGTTATCACTTCCAGTTTGTCACTAATACAGAGCGTTGGCCCTACTTCTAGCTGTACTGAGACTTTGTTGGGCCATGGGCAGGGTGTGCATAAATCAAGCCAGAATCTTAGGAGAAGATTCTGGAGGAGCCAAAAAAGGGGCTATAACCTGGCGTACTCAAGATAAACATGTGCAAGAGTCTCCCTCACACAAAGGCAATTGTTGGGGATGGGGTGAACCACATCAAGTGCACACCTGTGCTCACAGCTCCATGAAACAGCCACCAGCTGATATTCCCGGCGGGCCGTGGAACCAAGGTGGAATACAGGCTGGCCCACAGGGGTTCCTCACCCTCTGCAGATGGCAGAAGGCCCCACCACTGGTTGACAGTATTCAAGTGCAGCAGATCTGTTTATGTTGGAGCTCTGATAACAGAACTGTATCTCTGAATTGTGATCTTTGCTATTAATCCCTCTGCAGGTAATTACAGGAACTATGCACATTCAACTAAAAATAAGGTTTGGCTCTCTACTGGGGCCAAACACAATCTGAGAGGTTAGAGTTACAGCAGGATTTGTCTCCCAAAGAAAGCTAAGTACAAATACTGTCGATGGATATCAGGGGTATGAACAGTGACTTTATTCTTTAATCAGTTTTATTGTGTCATGCATTATTAGATTAAGGAACTCATGTTATTAATAAAGGAAATGGTGAACAGTGAAAACTACAAGTGACTGCAGTGATTAAGGTATGTACATCTGTGATTTTAAAACCCCCACAAGTTTTATTTTGTTCCTCCAAAAGATTGACTGAAAGCCAGAGCATGCATTTCCATTATTATCTGGACTTCATCAGATTACATCTATGCCCCTTAAATGAAATGGAAACACATTTATATTACCTCTAAAAGAACTGTGGCTTTGCTTTAATTTCATTATTGTGAAACAAAAAGACAATTTTCCTGTACAAAGCAGAACATGGAAGCTTTTTGAAAATGTCTCCATCTGGTGGTGTTCAATTGTTTCTGTTTGACGGTAATCCCAAGTTACCTTTCAAAGCAAGCCAAATGGCTGTGTATCAGAAGTGATCCGTTGTGTTCTGCTTTGTTCAGCCAGCCAGAATAAAGTATGTAGTAACACATACAGACACCTCTTTAACATAAGAAATATAAAAAAATTGCAGATACTGTATTTGCATTTTAGAAATATTCATCTGATTTAATCTTTTTCTGTATGGAAAGATACAGTACTTACCCCAAATATTTCAGCTAAAGACTAATGGAATAATGATGCTGCCTTCACTATTATTAGAAGTAGTTTAGGCTGATTAGTCAAGCTTAACCTACTTGTTTTGACAAGATCTTCGAGTTTACGTCCGTTTAAACAAAAGTGTAAAGCTCTCCACTGATGTTTATGTAGTTTGAAAACACATTTTCCTTTAGTTGCAGTGAAAATAAATGACTTTTCAAAGGTTCAAAGCAAACACTTTAAGAATAACATTCAGAATAAGTGACATATATCTAGTTTTCCAAAAATCAATGAATATATCCAGTCAATGACAATGCAATATCAGGAAGAGAGTCAAGATCAGACGTATTGGTTTGTACATTTGTTGGTAAAAGATTAGATATCGTTATCTAATAAAGAATGGAATAAAGACAGCATGATGAAAGGGTACAGGAAAGAAAGTGATAGGAAAGTACAAGTTGGAATGCTGAATAATAAACATTTCTTAAACTTTGCTTGACCTTGAAGAATTTGAAAGGAAATCTAAATTCTGAATGTTATTCTGGGCCTCACAAATGCAGACTGAGGCTTCAGTGATTTTCAAATCTTTGTATCAAACAAAATGAATTTATTGACAGGACATTTTCTTTGCCTTCTAACTTCCTGGGCCTTGGACAGATTTCCTGAGACACCCTCTCTCCACAACCCCTGCCCTTTTAGACAGTACTAGTTAATAAGACAATTAAATCCAGGGAGGCATCTTACTTATGCAAGTCAGGACAGGAGCTCTTTTATTTGATAATGCAGAACAGTGGCTAGCAGGGGGCTAGATCACCCAAGAGTTATGGTCCTGACACTAAACAGGTGGATGAGGCATTGAGTTCCTGTGCTGTTGTCTACAGATGTTTTCCATCTTCCTTGGGCTCCCCTTTTAATTAGAGGACGTTTTGCTGTGGATGTCACCACCTAAAAAATCATGCCTCATCTCTCGGTATGCTTTAGTTTCCTCATCTTCAAATGCAGACAATAGTACTTACCAACCTCCACAGAGACATAATTCCAGGGTGATTTAACCAACTGCTAGCCACTGTCAATCAAAAGGCCTCCTGTCCAGAATTGAATAAGTAGGATGCCTTCCTGGAGATAATTGTCTTCAGTGGGAGATGTGGGGGCTAAGCACCTCTGAAAATCAGGCCATAAGTGATTTGCCCAAAATCTCACTGGAAGGATGGGGCTTAGCTAAGTACAGGACCCAGATCTCCCTTCTCCTTGTCAGTGCTTTAAGCATACTTTCTGGGTGCCTTGTTTTTCTGGGATGATTTATAATGGGCTGTGTTAGTAAAGCAGCTTTATGTAGTGCACATGTGGAAGTTATTAGTATCTAACTAATTCTGTTTCCGTAGTCACAGATTCATAGTTGTCCATCTCTCTGCCAATACTGGATTATTCCCTACAAAACATTTTCCAAGGTTTTGTCGAGTCTAATTTTAAGTGTCCCAAGGAATAGGAATTCCAAGAATTCCCTGGGAAAATTATTCCACAGCTTAATAAATCTCTGTGTCAGGATGTTGTCTCTGATCGGCTAATTTTTCTCTTTAATCCCTTTGGTTCTTGCAGTACTTTATATAATTCCTCTCTCTCATTGGCCATTACACCCTACACCTTGTTAACGCATTCCCTCATAGACAAGCTATACATATTCACCTCTTTTTAACTTCTCTTTGCAAGTCTGAACTTCCAGTCCTGTCATTTTTTTTTTCACTGAATGGTCTCCAGTTTGTCTGTTTTTCCAGTAAAGAGAGAAATACAATCATATTTTTGAATGGGTGGGGAAGCAAGGAAGGTGGAACAGAGTTAAAGGTGGAGTTCTGTAGGTACTCCCTTAAAATAGTTTGAAATAACCAGGGCAACATTAGGGAAGTCATTTAGGTAATTTGCGCCCATCATTTGTTTGCATCAGTATCAACGGTAACCAAATGAGAGCCAAGGATACCTGGATACTAGGAAAGTCAATGGGACATGTGGATGCTCAATACTTCTGAAAATCAGGCCAGTCATTCATGCATCTAGATATGGATTCAGGTGCCTAACTTTAGGCACCCAAACTGAAAAAAGTTGGCTCTCATTCTTTTTATATGTGTTTAAAAATACTTAGCCATGGTTGTAGGTTTTCTGGCTGGCAAATGAAGAGAAGATTTTTTTTGTCTATGTTTTTACGTCTTATAAAGTCATAAGAATTTATGTATTCACTATGAGAAGAGCAGAAGACAAATAGGTTTTGTCCCTAAAAAAGACACAAAACAATCGTATGTAAATATCACTGCCTCAGACTATACATAAAGATGATCATGCCAACAAAAAGCAAGTAGACTGAACTGGTGTATAATAGCTACTGTAACAAATTGGTATATTCCTCATTCCTCAACAGATTTCAGCATCTAACCATCCTCCATATATTTATTTAAGCAGTCAGGAAATGGCAGAAATGTTAGATAAACACCTACCTAATCATGATAATGGCTTACATTTATAGAGTGCTTCTCTTCCAGAAGACTCCGACAGCACTTTATAAAGTGGACATGATAAACCTCAGTTACCCACATGGAATTGGGACCTGAAACTAGTTCAGACACATTCAAGCAGTTCTGAGTACCAGAAGAGTATTTGACGTTATAGTGGGTAAGAGGTTTCTAGATAATCTATATCAGATAAGTGAAGTTTCACAGTGCTGTTGTCACCTGCTGGCATGCAGGCACCTCCAGGATGAAGTGTGGTGACTACTATTTAACAGCATGCTGCAACATTACATAGGAAATAAAGAAAACTGTCTCCAACTGAAACTATAATGAGCATTATTTTTAGGTAGAAACAACTAAGATAGGATATGGCTTAGTCATTTTATGATCATGTGTTTAACATTTTATCTCTTTTGTAAAGAGTAAATATCAATGCATAAAGAAGTTATATTTTGCAGACTGCATTGATATTTAAACCTGATTCAGCTCAGCATTATTAAAGACAGGTGTTTCTGCAACTGTGATACACTGAAAATTTTGTACTATTAATTGCTTTCAAACTCATTTATATGTAGGCTCTAATGCTGGCAGTGGGCTGTCCTAAGGAAGCATGTAGCACACTAGCTTATTATACTGCTGAAAAATTTTAACAGTGTGGATGGGATCCTCATATTTCTACCAGCTAAGGATCTGGCTCTTTACGTGGTTCTTTCTTCCTCTTTCCTCATTTAAAATCTTGCTGACATGTATGTAAACCTGTCACGGATTCATGATGAGCTGAATTTTGTTCTGGGTAATGAACAAGCAATTTGCTGAAGTAGGAAGGAAGACAACTACCCTACTTCCGTCTAGGCAGTATGGCATGTTTAAAAGCACAGTTTCTGACTTTTGGGGTGTCTAGCCATGGATAATCTTTCTGTTTAGTCCTGAAGAAGTTCACTAGGCCAGGGGGGAAATGTGAGTGTAACTGATTCATTTTAACAATGTTGCAACATTATTGCACTACCAAAAGTACTACCATGAAAGTAAGAGAGAATGAGGCCTGGGCTAACCTACAAAGTTAGGTAAACATGAGCCGCCTTGCATTGACCTAGTTGTGTATGTGTCTACACTTAAATTTGTCTCCCATTGATGTAAGCTCTCCATTACACTGACATAGGAGCACCACTTCCCCAAGTGGCATTGAGCCATAGTTGGTGTACTGAGGTTAATGTAAATTGCAAATTTAGACACTGTTACCTGTGTTGACCCTAAGAATCCTCCAGCAGCCGTCCCACAATGCCTGGCACTGACCGGTCTGGTCACAATTGTGAACTCCACTGCCCAGGGGTCACAGAGATCATGTAAAGCTGACCCCCACTTTAAAGCCCTGTGAATTTTTGAAATGCCTTTTCCTGATTGTCCAGCTTGGCAAGCACACCTAGCAGCTCTCCATTGTTATGTGCAACTGCCAAGCTAACACACTCTCTGACTTGGAGTAGACAGGAGATATTGGATCTCCAGGACCTGTGTGGGAGAAGAGGCTGCCATAGAAACATGGACATCTGTGAGATTTCACAGGGGTGCAGGAAAAGGGGTATGACAGGGACCTGCAGCAGTGTTGCATGAAAGCAAAGGAACTGTGGCAGGCATAGCAGGAGGCCAGGGAGGCCAACAGTCAATCCGGTGTTAAGCTGAAGACCTGCTGCTTTTACAAAGAGCTACATGCCATACTTGGTGAAGACTCCACCACCCCATTCACCACTGTGGTTACCTCCGAGAAGCCCTAGTCACAGGGCGGATGAGGAGGAGGTGGAAGAAGGAAAGGAGGAGAATGGGGCATATGCAACTGTGAGTGGGAGAAGGATCCAGCTATGCCACAAGCCAGGACCTATTTGAGACTCCACTGCTGTCCAGTCAGTCCTGGCAGCTGAGCACAGGTGAGTCTGATGTAGAGGAAGAAAACTGTAGTTAGGCAGGGGCATGCGGTGCAGTTTGCTTATGTACACAGGGATGTCCCTTGAATCCTCCTGAGTGATCTCAATAAAACTTTCAGGTCAATGCTCTGCAATCCTCTGCCGAAGGTTTCTGTGGATGGCAGCCATATTTCTTCCTCCCGCATAGGACACTTTCCCATGTCAATTGGCAATAGCTTTGGTAGGAAACATTGCAGTACACAGGCTAACAGCATACGAGTCTGGGTGATTTCAGGATGCCAGCAGCAGCTGCGCTCTCTGTGCCTTTGTTACCCTCGGGAGTGAGATATCTGCAGAAATAACCACCGTCTGTGGAAAATGGTGCCAGTATTAAGTGCCATTGCTCATCACTCATAGTTCCATGCAACTGAGCAATCCCTTCCTCATTCCCCTCACCCTTAGCAGGCCATACTCACCATGGCTGGAGCTGTGAGTGGTATTGCGCACAAACACTCTGAAGCAAAAGTGTCAGCAAGCAGGTATTGTTGAAAGCTTTCAGGGAGCAAGGGAAGGGAGTTCTGAATCTTAACTTTGCTTTCCACTGTGAGTATACTGACAATGATACCTTTGTTTTCTCTGTAGCTGCTGTCATTGCAGCCTTGAGCAGTTTCACCTCCACATCTGCGTAATGCTTGAGCCAGATAAGGAGGAGTAAGAAGAGGATTCGGGATGACAGGAGACAGGCCCAAAAGCCAGGGAGGGAGATGCACCAGAACGTTATGGGACTTCTCTGGCAACAAACACAGATGCAGCAGGCACTCTTGTGGATCTATAGGTTCAAGAATCCTGGGCTTGCCTCCCTTTACAGTCCATGGAGAACTGCATTCTAGCACCTTTCTATGCCACATGGAATGTTGAGGGGTGGGAATCAAGGGCGACATCCTACTCCTACCACTCCCCACCAGAGGCCATTACGGACCACCACAGCTTCACATACACTGACCTGTGAAAGGCACAGTTGATGTCTATATTGCTAAAATGGACATGAATGTTCCTTCCTCTTTGTTAAGCTCTGTTCCATAAACTTATTACAGTTTTAAAGTATTTGCTTTTAACTTGCACAGAATTTTTTGGAAGTGTTTTTGTTACTTGTTCAGAAAATAATTCATGTTCATTAGTTCCCAGCATATGCAGCTGAATGGCTGGTTACACTGAAAGCACTCACTTACTTGTGATTGTAAGCTTTGACACAACTCAAAAGATCAGTGACAAAAGTGTAATCATCATAAATGTACAGCAAGTGCCACAAAATTAGTAGATGCATTGTCAGTGTCACGTTCCTGGATGTGCACCAAGCACCACGCAATTCCTAACAGCCCCAGATTGCAGGTCCAGGTAGAGCACTGCCCATCACAGTGCATTACGGTGGCTCGCTGTTGAAGTGCTCTTTCAAAGCCTCCCCAAGCCTTATAGCTCCATGCTAAGCTCTTTTGACAGTCCTTGCGTCTGATTGTTCAAACTCACCAGACAGCCATTCCATCTTTGCCCTCAGTCCCGGCAGCAACTTCTTCCCCCTTTGCTTCACAGATATTGTGCAGAAAAAAGCAGGTGGCTATAATCATTGGGATATTTTTCTCACTGACATCCAAACTTGTGAATAAACATTGCCAGCACCCCTTCCATCTACCAAAAGCACATTCAACTGTCATTCTGCATCTGCTGAGCCAGAAGCTGAATCTTCCCTTGGTACTGTCGAGGTGGCCAGGGAAATAAGAAGTAGGCTGGGTCCCCCAGGATCACTATTGGCATTTCAACATCACTAATTTTAATCTGCTGGTCAGGAAAGAAAGTCCCTGCTAGTAGTGTTCTGAACAGTCCTGTTTTCTTAAAGATACAAATATCATGCACCTTCCCTGACCACCACACATTGATGTCAGTGAAGAATCCCCAGTGATCCACCAGCACCTGCATAGCCATGGAAAAATAGCCCTTTCAGTTGATGTAGTCTGTGGCAAGGTAGTCTAGTGCCAAAATAGGAATACACGTGCCATCTATCACTCCACCACAGTTTGGGAACACCATTTCTGAAAATCCATCCATTATTTCCTGTCCATTGCCAAGAGTGACAGTTCTGTGTAGTAGGAGATGACTAATGGCACTGCACACTTGCATGACAATGGCCCCCACTGTGGATTTTCAAACTCCAAAATGATTTACCATTGACCAGTAGCAATCCAAGCCAGCAAGTTTTCACAGTATGCTCACCACTTGCTTCTCCACTATCAGTGCAGCTCTCATTCTGGTGTCCCTGCACTGGAGGGCTGGGGCAAGCTCAGCATGCAGATCCAGGAATGTGGCCTTGTGCATCCGAAAGTTCTTAGCCGCTGCTCATCATCCCAAGCCTGAATTGTGATCCCACCCATCAGCGCTCTTTTCTCAATCTGTTTGCAGCTGCTCCATGAACACCACCAACAATCTTGAATTAGTTCTTGCTATGTCCCACGGCAATCTGACTTCCAGGAAGTTGTCATGTTCCTCCCGGCTCTTCTTGCGGCTCTGCAAATACTGGAAGATAGTGAGTTCAGTGCTTGCAATGCTCATGATGATAGTGAAGAGCTGTGCAGGCTCTGTACTGCTGTCAGAGATGGCAGACAGTAACAAGTCCCACACAGGTTTGTGGGATTTTTGAAATAGGCATAAAATTATGAGATAGAGATGGGACTGTGGGGTGGAGAAAGCTGCATGATGGGAACTTGATCCCACAGTCCCAGTCACCCCCACACGATTCATTTCTGCCTCACCATGCACGGCCAAAACTTCCCAAAAGACAATGTGCTGGATGGTGGCGAGTTGCATACTGAGATACCTACTCCTGGTAGGCAACATTGTGCATTGAAACAAGCATTCCTAGTGAGTACATGCAGTACTGGTGCAAGGAGCCAGGGAGGCATGTGCATAAGCAATATACTAACTGTACCGGCTTCATGATGATGTAACTTGTGTCAGCAGAGGTTTGTAGTGTAGACATGCCCTAAGGAAAAAAGGACCAGATTACTTCATTATTCACTATAGAAAGATAAGGTGGATTGGAGGCAAAATGGAAAAAGTAACATTTCACCAACTATAAGCCACATCCTTCTCACCTGTAACTAACTTTAGTTGTCCCCATTAACTTTAATGGGACTATAAAGGTGAAAGGATATGCCCTGTGGATATGTTTATCTACTCAAGTTTTTGCAGATTTAAATTTCATGAAGATGCTATTACTAGTCTTTTGTGAGTAGCTCTGATTGTTGTCATAAATACATGGGTCTATTTACTCCAAACTCACCGACATTGTCATCGTACTCTCACTGATTCTGATAGAAGTTTTATATAACCTACAGTCTGATCCAATGCCCTTTACAGTCAATGGGAATCTTTCTGTTGACTTCAGTGGGATTTGTAACAGGCTCGTAGATAGGAAAACAGACTCTCTTCCTCCCCTCGCTTTTGTATTGTATTCAGCACAGTTAACAGCCATATGTGTTCATTTTTTAAGCCCTGATCCAGCAAAGCATTTAAGACCACTGATTTCGATGGAATTACTCTCCTGGCTATTGTTAAGCACTTTGCTTAAATAGAGTCTATTATTTTGAATGTTCTCATTTACTTTTTCTCCTTGTTGATGATATTTGGTCTCTGCAAAGTGTTAGAAGCACACTATTCAAATTAAATAGCCCAGTGTGGCGTCATGTGGTTTGAAATGCATGATTTTCATGACAACTGTGTTCAAAGCAAAAGGAATTTGACTGATGGATACTAGTGGCTTTTTGTATGCTATTTTCTTTGAGGAAGTACTGCTTTTCATTATTGTTAATTCCATTTGCTGCCCAGTTGTGTGTTCAGCAGTGCCCCAAACTGCTTGGCACTGTGTTTGGTTTCCTAAAGCTAGACATGGAGAAAATTATATGTGTATACACATTTGTCTTTAGTTAGTCCAGATCAATACTCTGTCACTGAAATCAATAGCCTATGCTAGTTTACACCAGCTAAGGATCTGGCTCATTGTCTATCTCAGTGTTTCTCAAATGCGGCCACCATGGCCGCATGCAACCACCAGGGGGTTTTCCTGCAGCCACAGCAGCCTCTTGGGCCATGATGGTACCCCAAAATTTGGACCCAAGGCATTCCAGTACCGGCTTGCCTATTATCATAAATTGATAATCAATTTATTCTGCCCAAATAGGTAATAAGGTGGTGGTGCATGCTCAAGGATGCACCAGGATTTTATCAGGGGGTTTGTCTCCAACTCACAGAGCTGGCTAATCCTACTAACCCATGGGAGGACACATAAAACCCTCCACTCAAAGGACTGATATTCAAGCAGTAATTCTTTGAAAATAAAGTATCATTTATTTAAAGGAAGTAAGCAGTTACAATGCATTCAATAAAGCAAGAGGGAATACATTATAACACATAAGATAGTAAAACACTATGAATTCTTATTTAGAGATTATTTTATTGCGCTGCTTTAATGTATAAAGACACAAACTACACAGAACATGTAACATACACAAATCATATAACAGTTACAATGTGATACTTAAGGCACATGGAGATCCTGCATATATACGTTTACAAACCCTACTACAATGCTGATACATAATATTGCGCTTGTTACCATCTACCAAACAGAGACTCTCTACACACACACACACATATATATACATACACATATATTACAAGTTTGTATATGGAAAAGACAGTACAATTTTACATAACCATTCGTGAGCAGTGATCAAACGGTCACAGAATGGGATGGGGTGAATATCACTCAGAAGCATCCAGCTTTATTTACAAGCACCCCAGACAGTCTTTTAAAATAGACAGAAAATCAGACTTACACTCCCTTTGAACCGTCCAGGGTCCGTCCTTCTGTCCTGTCCACATAAACTGCTGTTGCTGTCTCAGATCTGCTGCTGTTTCTTCAGCTGCTGTTGCTATCTTCTCTAATCTTCTACTTCTTCCTTCTCCTCAGCTCACACCCAAACACCAGCCTGCTGGTTGTCAGCCTTATATTCAGTCCCTAGCCTTCTCTGATTGGTTGCTTTTCAAGCTCAGAAATCAGCATAGATCCTCCCTGCCTAATTATACCAGCTCAGCCAATCAACTTGAATTTATTAGTAAAGACCCTAATCCTGTCTTGATCCTCCTTCTAGCTATTAGCATAAATCCTCCTCCTAGCTCCACTCTTCAGGCATTTTGGAGAGGAAGTTGCGTCATGCTTGTTGAACTCTATTTCACCCCTATCTCTTATCTGTTATTAGTCAATTTAGTCTGTGTCCTTCATTTTGATGTTTCTAATAGAGAATTATTGCAGTGGCCATTTTGGATTTTTCACTATAAATGATCATGAATTATTACTTATCTAAAGCTATAATTCTATAATTCTAAGCTAAAGCATTATGATACTGTCACCACCATTGTTATGCAAATTTGGAGAGGTGATTTTCACAATGTTTTTAAACCCCACACTAGTTTCCCCCCCCCCCCCCCCCGCATATCTCTGTCCTAGGTGCTGCAAGGTTTTTCAGAACAGGTAAAAGCAAAATCTCTTGTATCAATGGTGAGGGAACGGGGGCAGGGCAAAGCATTGCCCCCCCCCCACCTCTCTCTCTGTTGCTACTGGAGGTGCAGCCCTGCACCGCCCCTGGAGACAGGTGGGGCACAATGCTGCAGGAGCAAGGTGAGTCCTCTTCTTTACATATGGGGGGGTAGGGGGGCTTCCGCCCTGGGGTGGTTGGGAGGCCGGCTCCAGTGGCAGGACTTAGGGAGCCTGGCCGTGCAGACCAGGCTTCAGCCACAGGGCTTTGGGCGCCAACACCCATCTCCAGCCTCAGCATTTCAGACACTGACCCCCAGCTCTGCCACATGGTTTCATCCACAGGGCTTCAGTTCATGCTCCAATCCCTGGCTGTGAAAAGTAGCAGCAGAATCATACAAACAAGAGACACTGGCAGGGTTGTACAACAATATCCTCATTGTTAGCAAAACATTGCAGAAACTCGCTTTTGAGTATTTGTGAGAAATCAAGTCATTTTGCAGCCATAAGCTGTTTTCACTCTGATGCTGGTGAACTTTTCCTATGTGAAATTCAGAAAAGTCCAAGTAGGATTTTACAATTTCCCAGCCTTATAGGGGAAGGGAGGAAGCTGTGGGCCATAGCAAAGGTGGGCTATTGACTGGGGTAAAACTTGAAAATACTCATGAATCTATGTGAATTGTATTATTATTTGTATTACAGCAGCATCCAGAAATCCCAGCTGGACTGGGGGGCTCATCATACTAGTTACTGTACAAATAGATACTAAGGCTATGTCTACACTAGCACTTTTGTCCATAAAACTTTTATTGACCAGAGGGCGTGAAAAAAAGCTCCCCTCTGATCAACAAAAGTTTCACCGACATAGCTACTGTCACTCGTTGGGGGTGGGTTTGAGAGGCTACACAAGAGACCTGACCGTGGCTGTGCCACTATAAGGTCCATAGTGCAAACATAACCTAAGTCACATAGGGAAATTTATCTCTGCAGTATGGCCCTTTTGAACAAGCTTATTCATAGAAAAAAGCGGCTGCAGGACAGTCTAATCTGTATGCAGGTGGCCATCTACAGGAGGCACAGAGGTAGCTCTGCTGGCTCTGCATTCCTGCTCCTACCAGTGGCCCTTGCAAGGGGATGAGTGGCCAGGGCAATCTCACATGGTGCTGATTCTGCATTCCTGCAATGGTTCATAAAGGCTAGGGAGGGACACAAGCTAGAGCAGCCCTGAAGAATGCCCTAACCTGTGCTAGGCAGGAGCAGAATAAAGGAGATACAACCTTCCTCCTCTCTGCCCCTCCAGTGGCCTTTGTGCCTGTCCAGGGGTGAATCTAGCTCATAGTTCTTGCCCTGAAGAGTTTGACCTAGTTTAAGATTCAATACTACAAGTGGGTAAAACAGACAAAGGGGAAGGGACTAGAGCAACAATATAAAAACATACAGTCACACAGACTAGCTGTGTTCACCAATGGCTGGATGTGAATCATTCAACAGGGTTTTTTCTTTGTAGTAAGTTATGTGAATAAAACAAAAGAAAAAATAATATTGGTATCTGTAATCCCTACTGGCCATTGGCCACCTGCCTAGAACTGAAAATGTCTAATGTTGCACTAGACACCAGTTTATGTAGCTGTCCCAAAATTCTGAATGTAACTTAATACCAAAGAACAACTAAACCAGATTTTAAAAGTGTTCAAGTCTAATTTTAAATTCTATTAATTTATGCCTCACACAAGAGTTTTCTTCTACATTTTATGAATGTAACACATTGATCCAAGTTTTCATCAGGCTTCTGATTTACATGTGACAGTTGCTATCTTAGTTCACTCTGGAAATTGAACAGGGGATCTCTAGAGCAATAAGCATTCATTTCTACAGCTTGAGCTAAACAGCCAGACTATAGCTAGGGGCTGTAACTGTCTCACATCCTATGTGGATCAGAAACAGCAAGGGACATGTAAAACACACTGATTTGTGACCTAACTTGTGCTGCAGTTTGTATATTCAGAACTTATCTATACCCCTGTAAACCAGAATTTTTGCATGCACAGATCTGATAGTTGGCTTGACAAATTTGTGCAGGAAAAAACAGAGTTGTGCAGCCTCTGTGTTGAAGATTTATAATTATTATTTTTTATTTTACAGTGTCCAAAAGTGTGCTGGGCAATTTAGAGCACAAACAAACACCAAGGTCTAAAAAATTTACTATCTGACTAAAGATGTGACCCAAGAAGTAAAGTTAGATGGGGAAGATGGGTGAGGAACCACAAAGGTTACACACTTACTCAGGTTTTTATGCACATGTTGATCAATTTTTTGTTGTTTGGATGAATTATTTCTTATTTGTAGGTGACATGGCAATGTACTTGTACATTGTATAACTGCATAGCCTGTTCATCCTTAAAAATGATTTCCTTTTAAATTCTGGTGCTTTGTGGACTCCACCCTCTCTTTCTCATTTCCTTTTTTTTTTGCTTCTTTTGTCTCCTTCTCTCTCTCTGTCTTCCTTTGTGTTTCTTTTTCTCCCTCTTGCTTAGAGGATTCATCTCCCCCACCTCCTCCTGATCACTCAAGCCAATATTTCTATCATAGAACCTCTTTTGGTACTAAGAAACAGATGTTATGAGTAGCATAGCATGTATATAAGAGACAGCTGTAAAAACATACAAGATGGTAATTGGACAAGAACTTCTAGATGCATAAAATCATTAATTCTAATTTGCAGTGAAACTCTTTAGAAACTTTAGCTAATATTTTAATGAATAGGGGGAAAGTTCAGCTTCAGGCTGCATTCCAGCTCTGCTTCCTGAAACAACTCCATTTCCTTTCACAACGAAGTATGGAGTTGTGATTGTCTTCTTATTGAACATATTGAGGAAACTTTATCTTTACACATCCCTCTTTGTGCATCCTCTCCCTCAGGCACTAGAACAGGTTTCACCCTGAGTTCAACAGAAGCAAGTACCCAAGAGTCTAGCCAAAGACTTTTTAAAAGTAATTTCCAGTGGTCTTCATTGATTGTTATTAAGGCCTGATCCTACAAAGTACTGAGTGCTCCCAACTACATCTCAAGCAGCTGAGTGCAATTAGCAGCACCTATCAGGAAGTGCTCACTACCTCACAGGATCAGGCACTAATTCACTCATCTTCAGTTCATTAAACACCAGGGTTGTTTCCAATAAGCAGCAATTCCAGGAGTAGCTGATATTGAGCTGAATGCAGAATACATGTGTTAGTGAAGCAGATGAGCATGCAACATGGTTTCATTCTAACCTGTCCCTTTCAGTGTCATCCCCAAAGCTGATTTATTACATGACTGCATGTAATAAAACTTCTTTGTTTTAACTATCCTAGGGAAGCTTGAAACTAAACTCTCACAAAACATCTGGTTGAAAACTTTAGCATTTTCATATTAAATGCTTCCTGAAATCTATTTGTATAACTGCTCTATGCAGACTTGCCTCATAGGTTTGGAATAAATAGTTCCTAACTCATTTTGTTATCCTTGCACTGGCTTTGATCTCTCCTGTTGATAACATAACATTTGTAATGGTATTTTTCCAAGTTCAACAGTTAGCTGATATTCCAGACACAATTTTTGAAGACACCAAAGTATACTTTCAGATTTCAGCTACATATTGTATCACTTTTCAGGTGTTTATAATACTCTTTAATGTTTTTAAACTCCTTTACCTAATACATTTGTCTTTCTCCATTCAATAAGCATAATGCAGCATTTTGCTAATGCTTTAGGAGACAATGGCTCCCTTTTTCTGTGTAACAGCTTTGTGGAAGATGCTGACAAGAGATTTCCATACATTTGTGAATAGCATTTATGGCTGGGACTGGTATTTAGAGTATTATGCCAAAGCCCTAGGTGGCTTAAAAAAAAGAATTCATCAGGGGAGTGATAGATTTCCCCCCCTTCCCCTTCCCCTTTAGATACTTGAAATCTAGAGGATGTCTCCTAACAGACTGTCAGTTCTAAGGTAAGAAACTTTGATCTTAAATTTGAATTATATTTATACTCCTATTTATATATCAATTTCCAGTCTGAATGGCTGCAAAGCACTTTACCTAATAGAAATCTGTCACAATGAAATACAGCAACCCACCTGTACACATCATTGTACACGTTAGTGTGCGAAGGAGAAATTTTAGCCAGAGACCCTGGCAAAACTTCTTGTGTCTTTTGCTCTTTACACATTATACCTAGTGTGAAGGAAGCCCCCTGGGCACAGTGGGGTCCAAATAACCATGTTTGCTAAATATATATAATATTCAGGGTCTAGCAACATATATACGCTGCTCCTCTGGCAGGGTTCTGGTAGCTTCTGAAACACAGATGACAGAGAGGGCCACTAGAGGGCTCACAAACTGTTTGAAAGTTTACTACTCATTGTACACAAAAAACCCATTAAGGCTCCAACCCTGCAAAAACATTCACATGTTCTTAACCTTAAGCACATGAGTGTGCCCCTTGACATTCCATTGGCTTTAGCTTCAATTCAAGTCACATGATTAAGGTTACACATATATGTAAGTTTTTGCAGGATCAGGATCTATTTCTTAAAAGAACCTTGGGATCTTTAATGTAATTATATAGCACTTAATTTATTGATCCTGAGAGACTAGATTGACACTGCCTAGTTAAGAGAGTATAGATATTCCAGACTTGGTGTTTAGACCAGTATGCAATCCCAAGTAGGAGTTTGAAGATGTCTGGTATGAAAGCAACTCTTCTATACTATGAACAAATTATGTTCATACAATATAAATGAAAGAAACTTATAATGACTCAATACTGCAGGAAATTCCTATATTTCAACATCTGTTTTGGTCCGAGTCAAGGCAAAAAGTTGAAATAATCTTAACAGATTTAGATTATTAAATCTAATGGATCAATAACAGGGATAAACTGTGGTGCACAATGGGAATTGTTATCTGGCTAGGGAGCAGGGCCCATAGTGCAGAATGAGGGCACAAGGAACTCAGAGCTACAACTCCCGTGAAGCACTATGGTAGCTCAGGCTTACAGAGATTAATGCCTACCAACCCTGAAGTGAAATATTTCATTTGAACTTTCTGAACATAAAATTCCCCCCAAATCAATCCTGTCTTGTGGAAAATTTCAATTTAGCTGAAACCCCATTTTCAAACAGGAAAATGTTTCATTTGAAATGTTTTGACCAGCCCTAATTATAACATATTTATTTTGATAAAATATAGCATTAGTGGGATTTAAGACTATGAAAAACAGCCCAACCCTGCAATCCTTTACTCATACAAATAGCCCCAATGGGCCTAGAGGCATGAATAAGTGTTTCAGAATCATTCAATGATTAATAGTAGCAAAAATGTGGGCTGAGTTTTAGGATGTTACAGAAATTTTCTTGTTATAGATGTAATGCATTCAATGCAATGTAAAAACTGAACAGGGTAGTAAAATAGTGTGGAAAAAATGATATGTTGTGGATGAATATATTGTCCAAAGTCAAGTGTACTGTATTACGAGAAAGACCACTGCAAACTGTAAGCAACACATAGAAGATTTGTCAGCCCAAGTTCGGAAAGGTTTGAAATGTTCATAATAGGACAGGGCAGATTGAATCTGAAGTGTTAAGAAAGTAAAGTTAAGCCATCCCAAATATGAAACTTGCTGATGAAATTTGTGTAAAGTTTGTAAAGTTAAAACTCAAGAGTGCTGCTTTGAGATTAGGAGGACTGCACATTAATAACAGGACTTTCTCAAGTGTGAAATGATGAGTCCTTTGGAGTCTTCTCAATCCAAAACTTAGTTCTTTAGATCAATGGTTCTCAACCAGGTTCTCAACCAGTGGTTCTCCGCAGCCCCTTGGGGGCTATGAACTGGTTCCAGGGGACCACAGGGTCCCATGGCAGAAGCCTGGCGCCTCCATGGGGCTGAAACCAGGAATGGAGCCGCAGGGAGCCCCAAGCCCAGGCACTCCCACAGGGGCTAAAGTCTCAAACCGGCACTCCCCATGGGGCTGAAGCCGGAACCACGGGGCTGAAGCCCAGAGCCCTGGTGGCACCGCAGCAGGGCTGAAGCCCGGAGTCCCAGCATCCCCACTATCTGTGGGCTTCAGAATTCAGCACTCCCACTTCAGAGTCCCGGAGTCCCAGCACCCGCACTCTGTGGTTGAAGCCCCAAGGACCCTTCCCCCCCCCGCCACCACTGGGCCCTGGAGTTCTTATAGCATGTTGGCGGGGGGCTCCGAAAGAAAAAGGGACCCCTGCTTTAGATTAACTCTAATAAAATATTTGATTTTTCCAAATGATCTAATATTAACACTTGCCAATATCCATGCCAATATTTCTTTATTTCCTGTTTCATCTTAACTTGCCATCCTATACTTTGCTAAATTAACTGATTTTTTTTCTTTTCCCAGTCAGCTGAATTTCTCTCTAGAGATCCCTTGGCTGCTTAGACCATCAGTTTGCCATTATGTAGTTGTAAATAATAAAAAAGCCAAAGGCCAAATTTTATTTTCCTCACAGAAAATGAAAAACATGAAACTAATCTCCATTTGTGTTTAGACTACATATTGGGTTAGTAAAACATAAACATTTCTCAGTAAAATTTGTGTAATTTCTAAGGAGATGTAACATCCAGGGTACTATAATGTATGGATAACGTGTGATGTTGACTCTTCAAAGGAAGACGTGCAGAAGGAACTCTGCACTAGACAAGGGTTTCAGCACCAAAAAAGTCCTGTTATAGATATCCTTGTGGGGCCATAACTCTGAATGTCTCAGAGGAGTGCTTAGCACCAGCCCTAAACAGGGCTTTTGCCAAGAAGTTCTATTGTGAATGAGCAACTAGTGGACCCAATGTCCTCAAACTTCTATGTGTAGGCTCAGAAGAAAGAGGCACTGCAGCTCTTTACTGTCCCTGCAACATGGAAGTGGATTCCTTCCTCCCAACTTGCCATGGTTTCCCCACACAAAGCTTGTAACTATTGACCATTTTTGACTGAATGGAATATGTTTCTCTCTAGATAGTCGATTGGTTTTTGACTGGCCAGCACTAGACTTACCATATGAACAAACTGAAAATAAAAAAGTGAAAAAGAGAGGGGATTTAGTCATTTTTAAAGGGAAAAAAATTTAAAAGAGAGAAAAATCTTCCCTGATAAGGATCCTGTTCAGGGTGTCGGGCCAATAAATCTTCACTAGGCCTTGGCTACACTGGTGCTTTACAGCACGGCAACTTTCTCACTCGGGGTGTGAAAAAACACCCCACTGAGTGCAGCAAGTTACAGCGCTGTAAAGCGCCAGTGTAAACAGTGCCCTGAGAGCGCGGCTTCCAGCACCGTAAGCTAATCCCCACGGGGAGGTGGAGTACCTGCAGCACTGGGCTTTGGAGTTTCAAGTGTAGCCAAGCCCTAAAGCGTCCAGACTCTCTGCCTATGTGAGTATAGCTTTTACAGACATTGAAGGGAGGAGATGCAATGAGTGCCAAATCCTAACACAGTACTTGATCCAAGCAGACAGGCTGGCTGTGGGTCCTTACCCAGAACTCTCACAAGAGGCAGGGGTACAGGATATGTGTAGTAGTGAATCCTGTGGTATTTGGTTAATTCCCTCGAGTTCTCTGTGATATGCCAGATACCACACCACCAAGAACTCAAAAGTCCTGGACCTCTGGAAAGGCATGTTTCCTGACTGATAGCAGAATACCAAATGATCAATAATTCAGCATGGATGCTGCTGTCAGTGGGTCAACATTTAACATATACCAAGGCCAAAATTTTCAGACTACACCAGCAATTCACGAAGTTTGAATATTTGGCTGTTCAACTTAAAACACTTGCTTTTCAGAGTACTTGAACACCTGCAGTTCCCACAGACTTCGATTGCAGTCACAGGTGTTCAATATTTCTGAAAATCAGGCTAAAATGTCTCAAGTGAGGCATCCAGAAACGGAGGGACTGAAAATCTCTAGAAACTTTTGGCCCAGATGCAATGTAGATCTGGATGCAGATTCCAGTACAAATATGTGTTTAAAAACACAAACAAACAAACAAAAAGCCACCTCCCTAAATAGTGTCGATTATGTTTGATCTTGGCCTTCATTCACGGCATTTAGTTGTTATGGCTTCTGAGGTAAAAACATATTCAGGACATTTTAAAATGTGATTACAGTACGTGAACTTTTTACATTTTGTGTATTTTAATGGATTCCCCACTTCTCTCCTCCACTTTGACTTCAGTGGGGAATTGCACTTGCACATCACAATGTGGAATATATATCGACAGTAACACATCATATAGATGCTATTAGTTAACTTAAATATTTGATTTCAATATTTAGCAACATATGTACCTAAGATTCTGCAAATCTTTCGCATGTGTTAATTTGCATAGTAATTAAAAATCATGCAAGTATAAACACAGAGATGTAACAATGTACAAAATGATAAAAAGTGTTTATGTCCTATCAGACCATTCTCATATGTATTTGGATCAGGAGTTCTCTTGATTCCTGAATTTTATTTGCCGTTTTTTTGTTGTTGTCTTATTGGATATTTTTCTAGCACATGAAAATGAAGGTATTTTAAAATAACTAAAGGTAGAAATCATTTTTAGCTAAAGTAATTTTAATAAATTCACTCAGATATCCTCTACCACAAGCTGTAGATCTTTTCTGACTTAAAAAGGAAACAATTCAAGAAGCCACTGGTCAAAAATACTAGGGTCACTAGATAAGGGGAAATAGAAAATCCATGTTATGTCCAACACTCCCTCTAGTGTTTATTTTTGCTTGTAAGCATGGGCAAGTCTTAAATCTGAAACAGAGGGAAATCCTATAGCCTAATCACAAAATGTCTCATTAATAGGATTAAGTACCTTGTCATCAGATAAGTAGAACATGCAAAATCCCTGACACACATGAAAATTAGATCAGAACACAGTCTGATTCCTTCTTGACGCTGGGAACAATTTTTACAAAGGAGATATTTCAGTATTAGTGGTAAATATATGCTATTTTCTAGATTCATTTGGTTAACTAGTTTGCACTTCTTTGCAAAGTTATTGCTCATCTGCTATTGATGGAAATATAAAAGTGAATCCATGTCATAACCATACTTTAATTTATATGTAAACTTGTAACTGATATCATTACTCTTGCTTTTGAAAGGGTGTATTGTCTTAAAAAGAGAAGTGTAAGTATTGTCTTTCATTTGATTAAATGAGAACTTGTAACTACAAAATAAACCCCTCTATGCTATAGCTGTGTATGAAGGGGAACTAAAGTAAATGAAATTATTTTTCCATAACTTACTGCACAGAAATAAGTTTCAGTTCATTGATGAATTTTTGATTCATATAATTAATTCATTTCCCAATTTCTTGCCACATCTATTCTTTACTTTCAACACAGTTAGCATGATTTTGAATGACAGTGGCAAATACATTTAGGTTACAAAAGAACTACTTTTTTGGAGATGAAGAAAGAAGTAATAGCCTGGAAGATTTTCTTTTGTAATATGGCATGTGTATATAGTAGAAATACATTTATATTACTGAACTAGTAACTAAAATGAGTAAAAATGATTCATTGTGGTGTCAGTATTTAAGATTTTTTGTGAATTGGAAGAAAGTAAGAGTGAGCTGAATAAAATTTACTATACTCTATAATAAACTAATATAAAAAACAAGGGATCTGATTCTGATTTCAGTTACACCACTTTACAGTTGACTCAATGGATTTACACTAGTTCAAGTGTGATCAGAATCCAGCCTGCTGTAGAAAGAGAGATCCGTACTAATGTGTTTTAATTAATTAAAACATTCAGATGTGTATTATATAAAAGAGAAAAAATATTCAAGACGTTGGGCTTTTATCACATTTTTAACATTATTTAATAAGTTTGGAAATAGTGTCAGAATTTTCACAGACATTGCTGCTGCTTTTATTTAGGCATAATTCTGAGTACTCATTTGAAGTCTAGTATTGGTGCTGTACAAGATCTACAGCTACTGTATTTGTATTGAGTGAAAAAGGGCCAGTTTTGAGATGTGCCAGAAAAGAGCGTCAGAATGTTTATTTGGGTAATTTCATGGAGCACAAGGAGCAAAAAGGGCATTTTTGACAGAAATGGGTTGCCTGAATTGGGCCCATTGACTTCAGTGGCAAAATTTTCAGATTCCATGGGAGCAGGATCAGCCTCTTGTATTATAGTACTCGTATTACAGAATCTTAGGACTCACACTTACTAATATGAGTAGCCCCACTGAAGCCAATGGAACTACTCCTCACGGTAATAAGCACTACACTTGATAGTAAGCATTTGCATGATGGGTCTCTAATGTTTTACATTTAACTTGTATTAATTATTCTATTCCTTATGCAGAGAGAACATGAAGTTGTGTTGGCTATTTCTGATATACCTGTTATGGCTGAGGGGCCATCAGTGTGCACCTATAAAGGAGGAGGAAATCAATCCATGGGAACACCTGAAAAGTACGTATTCTTTTACTATTAAGTATGGATTGAAAGCTCCTGGGCCCATTTCTGCAATTAGATCTGCATGGGACGGCCTTTGCTCCCACACGGAGTCCCACTGAAGTCGATAGGGTTCTGCACAAAAGTCTGCCAGTGCAGATCCAATTGCAAGTGTGGGGCCTTAAGATGTGTGACATTGGTGGTTTCTGGTGATGCTGAAATAAAGCACCCACAAAGCATATTCATTATAAATTCCCATTTTAAGGGGTCCATAAAAATTGAAACTATTTATACAAGGGATCACTGAAGGTAGCTCATTTTTCCTTTTTATTTCTTATTTTCCAGGTATAATTTTTTTAAATTACTTTCTTAAATTACTGGAGTAAAAGCTGAAAACTAAATTGAATTCAACAGGGTTTGGATTATTTTAATTTGTTTAAACACATTTTTGCAAGTTTTCTAGAACAATATGCTGGACCCTTTTGCTGTTAAAAGTTATTAAAATGGTAAAAATACCTTGGTTTAAAAGCATCTATAGTGCATTTTGGAAGTGTTTTTATTTTGCCGCTTACTACAAAAAGGACCGATTATGAACATATAAACCAGACTGGGGCAAAGAAACATACATATATCAGACTAAAAGTGAGGGGAAAGAAAGATATGAAAAGAGAAAAGAATAATGTATGAAAGTGCATTTTATAATTTCATATGCGACATATACTTCACTTGGTTTCTGCAGTTCCCATTGATGTCGGTGGGATTTCTGTACAGGGAACAAATGCAGATTATGTCTCAAGCATGATAGCATGATTTTTGTTTTCAAAACATGGGCCAAACTGAGTTGCCACTGAAGTCAATGGTCATTTTGCCATTGATGTTCAGCAGGAGCATGATAAAGCCCTATATTCTTATGGGAATTGAATTAAGATTCTTCTAAACTATATTTAAAAAAAAAAGTTAAGAGAAGTAGTTAGGATTAAAAATAAATATGTCAGCTAAGTAGAAACAGGTGGCTGAGGATTAACCTGAACTAGATCACATTAAGCTACAATAGGAGCATATATCTGATCAACAGAAGGCTTTGCGCCAAATCCTCAGCTGGTGTAAATCATCTAAGCTCCACTAACTTCAGCTTGCCCCAGCTACGTATATAGTCTTTTGTCTGCTTAGAAATGTAGAGCCGTTTAATTATCCTTGTTATCAGAGTGCATTACGGCAATACAGCAATTAGGCCCCATTTTAAAATCTGGTTCGTTTTAAAATTTGGTCTGTTTTTTTAGTTTTATCTGAAGTTGGTGAGAAATATGTAGATGAAGAGGTAAAGAAAGCTCTGGTAGGCATTAAGCAGATGAAAGTTATGATGGAAAGAAATGAAGATAAACACACACATCTGATGAAAACCTTGAAGAAGAGCAGTGGAGAAAATCAGGTAACTGTAAATGGTAATTAAAATCTAAGGAATTATATATGATCATTTTTATATTGTTACTTGTCTCAATCAGAGACATTATGGGCTAGGTCATCACTTTGAGAGATAGCCCATAGTAAGAGGGGCACAGTTTTATGATCCCCATTGAGCAGCCCAGAAAAATCTGTGATTCAGGAAGTCATAATCTCCCTCCTGGTTTCTTCATGCCTCTGGGAAGGAGTTAAACTGTATGCCTGGTGCAGTGTATGCCTCCCGACATGGCAACACAGCTACGCCACTGAGCATCTTGGGGGAGATAGAGTCAAGGCTCTGCTCATTTCTGCCCCCTTCTACCACTTCCCAGCCATTTGCATGGGGGGATCGGGTCATCGCTACTCTGCATAGCCTACTACTCCCAGAGCACTAGAAGCAGCAGTATGGCACACCTTTGCTTACATCCCCTTACTCTCTGGTACTGGAACACAAGAAGAGACGTGCTCTGGCCCTATACAATTACATTTCAATATTATTTAGAATACTAACTCTCATATTTGCCAATTTCTTAGGGAAGAAGACTAGGTCTTCCCATATGTATGTTTGCAAAATGGGGATCCAATTGTAATGGGGCCCTGTGGGTGCTAGAGCAATCTAAATAGTAAATGATAATATTGTGCAAATATCTGTTGGACAATTATAACATCTTTCAAGTTTTGTTGCATTATTCATTATAAATAAGCTATCTGTGAACTTTCCCTTTGACTCATAGTATGGGATTTGCAATCCATGTCACATAATACTACATTTTGCTCACTGATTTGGGGACTGAAACATTTTAAAAAGGAGACCAACAAATGACATAACAAGTATTCTTGTTCATGTACCAATACCCTGATCTACGTGCATTCATAAGAAGAACAATTATGCCAAAAGGTCTGTGCAAAAACACCACCATTCATGTGAATGGTTGTAAAGGGTAAATGAAATGTGGCACAACACTCCTGAGCCAAAGCTGGCACTAGGTTTGCAGTATTTGATCAGCTTTAGTTATGTCCCTAATTTGTCTATGACTTCCGTCTGCTAGCAGTGACTGGCTTGCTCAGATACTCAAGATGAGAAAATCCAAACCATTATATAGTTTAGGATTCCTTAGTTCAAACCTGACAATTCAAAGCCTAGTTCCCAAACTGGATGAGCATCATTTGCACTCCATAAGCATTACTTCATTCAAGTCATGTTCAAGAGTAATGAAAATATATAAGAATTAATAGAGCTTTCATGGTACAAAACATTTCTTACATATAAGAAAAAGAAGTTAGAAAAAGGGCAGTTCAACAACAACAAAAAAGGTTACATAGGCAAGTTGTTATACAAGGCACAATTACATCAAAGTGGACTCCCTCCATAGGTTTATAAACCCCCAGATAAGGAGTTCTGAATTGGAAGTGGGGCGTCATGAATTTACAATTTAAAAGGATGTATTCTCTAAGGCAGTCATTGCTTTACGATGTTATCTCCTCTCAGAGCTGACTGTGCATATCTAGGCTGTCCCTCAAGTAGCTGTGGGAGATGAATCCTGCAGCAAACGCAGCCATTAGTCTCTGTTGGTGGAACTGAAAAAATACAATTGCAGAGAGAATGATCTGACAGTGTAACTGTGTGCTGTGCTGTATAAAGTATTCAATGCACTGTTTATTCTGAGGATCATGATTTATTTACAAAGCAATCCTTCCCCACCAACCAAGACTACATTAAAATATAGCACAAATGAGGACACATAAAACAAATAACATAAATATAAGTGCTGTTAACCCCCCTCCCTGCCCCAGTATGCTCTGACAGTGTATACAAGTTCTTTTTCAAGGACCTTGTCCCTGTTGTAATGAGCCAACTGTCTCCTGCTGCCAGAACCCAGAAAGGAACAAGCCTGGCTAATAAATAAGTTAAGGGGAGCATGTGTACTTCCAAAGGACCTGGAGTTTTGTTTGGAAATTTAAAGTATTAAGAAGTACATTGCACTGGCAGAGAGAGGCCACCCACCTCTAACTCCTGTCTGGTGCTGAGAGCTTTCCCTTCTGTTCCAGTGTCAGCTTCATTTTGAAGTGCTTATCCTAATCAGTGCTTGGCTTTGTGCGCTAACACATGTAGAATGAAGCATAAATTAGAACAAACCTGTAGAAAGTACCATGCACGTGTGCAGTGCAGAAAGAGCTCCTAACATCTGGCAAATGGTAAGGGAAGAAATGCTCTCACTCCAGGCTTTTAATCAATAAAAGCCAATAGAGGGGAAATTCAATACTTCTCCATATTTCTTTATTACGAATGGGTTTACAGACAGCAGGAGCTTAAATCACTGAAATATTTGGGCTGAAGGAATGCAGTATTAACAAATGGAACAAAAGGGAATATTAGCTAAATGGGAGAGTGTTCTGGAATACTGTATGGGAAAATAAAGATTTGACGTTATAGGCATGAGGGGCTGAACTGGGGCCTCTCCATAGCCTTGGCCTCAGCACACCTAGTCAGTCAGCTGAGCATACCCTCTGAAATAGAAATGGATCTCAGAGATCTACTGGGTTTCATGAGCTATGGCCACTAAGGGAAAGACACCAGGGAAACTGTGTAAGGGGAACTTTACAGAGTTTCTAGCCTCCTCCATGTGCAATTCAGGCAGAGGGGCTATCTGGCCCTTTGTTAGGGATGAAGGATAAAGCATAAATAACAACAGAGAACTTAATTACTGGTGGGCTGGGATGACTGTTTCACTAATGTGAAAACTGGAATTAATTAAGTGAACAAATTGTGAACCTTTTTCTCAATTAGGAAGCTCTGCAGCTTATGGACGAAGTAAAAGAACAATTAGAGGAAGAAAAAAGACAATGTCAGGTGTCTATGAGAAATCTCTGGGATGAATGTAAAACTTGTTTAGAAAGTAACTGCATGAGATTTTATACAACCTGCCAGCATGGTTTGTCAACATTTACAAGTAAGGTAAGAAGAAAGTCAGCCTCCAGCAAGCACTCTTCCTTTAGTTGCTGCTTCACCTAACTCTTTTAAGTGAGCACATCTTGTTTTCTCAAATAGGCAGATGTGCCATTAGTACTGGGTTATCAAAAACAATTTGACATTGGGATCTGGAATCATGGACTTGGGCAGAACAGATCTCATTTGGCTTCAGTTCGTTGCACATTGAGCCTGTTCTGTGACACTGGTGTAACTCAGGTGTGACTCCACTGAAATAATGGAGTAATTTGCTTCAGTGGAGTTATTCCAGATTTATAATAGTGCAACCCACAGTAGAATCTGAATTAAGATGTTCAGTAATTTGTGAAAAATGCCACAACTTTTGTTTTTCTTCTGAGAAACAACACATCTTAAATTGTGGTTATGATAAATAAAGTGACCATTTAAAAAACTGCATCTTCCTACACAACAGTTCACCTTCATGTGTTTATTCCATGTCATGTCTACTACTTTTGAAGCAAAGTTAAGGTTTTTACTACTTTTAACTCCTGTTAGCACTTCAGAGTCAACACAGTTCTGAGAGAAAAGATAGATTTTTTTCTTGGAATGTTCATCATCAACAGAATTGTTATCTAAATTCTAACTGCAAAATCTTTACCTCAAAGCATACATTTTAATTACACCTTAACGTCACCTGAATACACCACAGCTGAGCCAGAGTTACTAATGATAATGCACAACTCAGAAAGAACACAGTTTGCTTTTCAGCTCCGAGGGCATGTTTGCTATTTATTTTTTACTGGTTAAAAGAGCACAGTTGTTCTGAAAGGCACTAAGAGACAACAAACTTCAAACCCCATCATGCCATTTTTACAAAGTAATTTTTTAGAGTCGTATCCTACTTTAAATACACACACACTGTAGCATCACGCTGTCTTTGGCATTATTTTGGTGATCTCCACAGTGAACTCTATGGGTTCAATGAAATCGTCACATTGGCAGTTGTAATGATGAGCTTATATTGAAAAAAAAACAAATTTAAAAACAAGGAAGCAATGCGTATTTGAGGCCAAATTCCAAAGACTTTACTTAGTTCTTTCTTGGGCCAATCATCCACTGATCTCAAAGATTGTAGCCTAGGGTGACCAGACAGCAAGTGTGAAAAATCATGATGGGGTGGGGGGTAATAGGAGCCTATATAAGAAAAAGACCCAAAAATCCCTATAAAATCGGGCCGACATCTGGTCACCCTGTTGTAGCCAGAGTAAGAACTTGAGGGTTTGGGCCTTGGGGAAAGAATTGTTGATATCTGAACAGGAGAGAGAAAACAATTGCCTTCTGTTCAACATGTATTTACTACATTACTATAATGCAGCTCACAAAGGTGATTCTCAGATGAAGACCAAAGTTTGTTAATGATGCCCAAATTTAATTTTGGGGCCCTGTCGCAACTATTAACATGAACTGAATGGCTCAATAAATTAGAGGCCAGCTGGTTCAAAGACAGGCATCCTCTTTAGTGGGGATTTAGTGTAAATATTAACACCCTGTTGACTAATTAGGGATGCATTCCCTTCATCTCTAAACAGTTGAAGAAATTCTTTATAGCAGCTGCCCTAAGAGGATGAAGATCTGATAACTTGTCTGACAGTTGATGTATTTTTGCATATACAGGTTGAAGATTTTTTCAGGAAAATGTCTCCGTTGACTTTTACTTTTCATGAGGATCAAGGAAAAGATCTCCAGTTAAATGAAAAGCCCGAGAAAGAAGATGTCCAGTTAGTACAAATGGAAGATTTATTTAGCCAGCTGTTATCGGATATGAGCACAATATTTGATAAAAGCTTTGCTTTTTTCAAACAGATGCAAAAAGAATTTGATCAATCTTTTCAAATATATTTCATGTCTGATCTGGACTTAACTGAGCCTTACTATCTGCCTGCTTTCTCTGAGGAGCCTATAAGAAACAGTGGTTTTCAGAAAGATGGGGGTATGCCAGGCTTCCTTCAGACATTTTTTGACTTCAGCAAGACTCTGTTTGAAGGTATCAGCGAGGTGATTACTGAAGCATTTGATGAATACACAGACAGTACAAGAGATTTGACAGAACAAGCCAAAGGCAAGTGTTAGAAGAAGTTAAAACAGACTTTGGTACGAATAACATCAAACTTTCACAAGTGTTATTAATAGTTATTAAATGGCTAGCAATTCAGTTTGAGGCTATAAATAGCATAACACATGTTGTGTGAAGGTCTGAAAGCCCTCTTGGATAAGCAGATATAGGTCAAACATAAATTTATTGGCCAAATTAAAATTTGGAATAATAAAATAAAAAGACAGAATGCCAAATCCTCCAGGTCCATAGAATGCTAGTTAAGGGTTTATGCTACTGTCTCCATAGAGCCTGATTCCTACAGTAATTCTCAAAGCATTTGCAGGAATTTCTGGGTGTTCAGTGCAGATCTGGATTTTCATGTGGCTGACTGACAAATCTGATCTCAACATTAGTCAGGAAGAACCACATATTGTGCTGATGTGCTTCCATTGCTCCTAAAAGGTTAAGACACGTCACCAACCCTTACAAAATTTAAGGAAATAGATGTGTCAGTCAGCTGTGAGACCTGCTTGTAGCTGTAACAGGCATCTAATGTGCCAGCAAGAAACAAAGACATGAAGGGCTCCAGCAAATGGGAAGAATTCCATTTAGGACATCTAAGTTTGTTTGTTTTTGAGGGGATGACAACAGTTTTCAAGGGTGGGGGGTGGAGGAGAGCATCATAAGACAGGCTGTTGACACCACCCACACTCCATTTATAACCATGCAGAGGAGATAGTCAAACTTTCTGCAGCAGTAATTCTTTGCAAAAACAGAGTGCAACTTTGGGTTGCAAAGTTGATCAGCAACCGCGGAGAGAAAGATGAGAGCTTTGCTCTCTGCCCTCAGTAACTTTCTGTAGCTTTGTGCACTATAAAACAAACACAAAAAGGTGTGGATTGGGGAGTGCTTTTAGTCAGTTGCTTTCTCACTGAGTTAGCTGACATCATGTGCAGGATATGTATCAAACAGCCACATATTGAACCGGGCAATTATAAATTGGCCAGGAGCATTTGTTTATAAGACTTGATTTGCCTCACTCTGAAGCATCAAAGGTATAGGCCGCCACTGGAGGCATAATACCAGACAAGATGATCCAATGATACACTCTGGTAGAGCGAAACTCATGTTTCTAAATTATTGGAATGGACAACTTTTAGCTTTGGCCTCTAGCATATTGGTTTTTAAAATTACTCACTAAGAGTTTAGATCTTTTAGGACATGATCTGAAACCATGTCATGGTTCTTTAAAATATCTTAAATAATTAAAAATATATTATTATACATTTTTGGTATGTATACCTTTTTTCTTAAAAGACTTCCATTTTAGCAGACTCAAAGCCAACAAGTAGCCTAATAAATGACATCTGATGATGTATTGGTTGGCAGACTGAAGGGACCAACTAAAAAATAAGTACATTTGCATGTTTCTGTTTTTTAAAGAGACAATGTAGGTGAAGTAATATCATTTATTCGACCAACTTCTGTTGGTTGAATCTTTTGAGCCACACAGAGCAAACAACTATGGAAGATATTAGTTTTTTAAAGGCAATTTCAAATGAAAGTACATGACTCAGAAAAGTATCAGTGCATGGACTCTCTTTTGCAGCCCATGAATATGAGTAGTTTGGTATGAACTCCCTGACAGCTTTTTTCTTTAAATAGACAAGAAAGGGAAAAATATTCCAGATATCAGGAAACCTGAGCACTCTAAAAAGAAAAGGGAGTTTTAGTTTTAATGGATACAATCTTGAGTCCAAAATATGAAAATTTCAAAAGTACATATAAAAATATTTTTTATATTTTAATAATGTTAAGGGAGAAACAATCATTATTTAAACTAAATATATGCTAGTACTTGTCTAAAAAGAAAATCCCTTATTTTAAAAAAAGCTAGATTACTCTACAGCAGTGGTTCTCAATCTTTCCATATGATTGACCACATATTATCACAATAATCAGTTTTGTGAGCCCACTCTTATCTAGCAGTAAATAAAGGGACAGTGGTTGCAACCCCTCTTGACTAGTTAATTACATCCTTGGAAGTCACAACCTGCGGATTGAAAACCATGTTCTACAGGAATAGTCTAAAACACTATAGGTAGTGTTTGCATGCAGAAAAAATTGGTATATTTTTATAAGGGATCATATGATAGTGACACGTACTGTTTCAAGGGAAGCATGCTTTGGTTACTATTGTTCTGGTCTTATGCTCATTCATTTTGAATTCAGGCCTGGAAGTTTTATTGAAAAAAACAATGGAGTAGGAAACAGCAATAAGAAGATATCAACAGGCCCCTAACTTCAGTGGGCTCATTTTATACTGTATATTCACTCTAGATTCTGACAAAAGTGGCATATTTTCAAAGATCATACCGGGACACAAGAGTGCTCTGTGTAAGGAGCTCCGTCAGAATTCATCAAGATGCCCACAGTTTCATGAGAGATGCCAGAAATGTCAGGACAACCTGATGAGAGGTAAATCGTTATTTTCTAGTGTGTTTCTATAATACCTTGTCCATGATGAAGCCGTGACCTTTCTTTCTTTTTTGCAGATACTGGTGCTATAATTTTCTACTGTCCTATCTACATATTTTTGGAATTAAGTTTAAGCTTCTGCAGATTTACTATTACTGTGAATTCAAAAGCCACAGTTGATCCAAATGATTTCATTTCCCCTTCCCCAATATTCCACACAGTGTCAGTATAACTCAGTTGTTAATACTCTTGCCTCATTTCCAAAGTGATGTTCCACACCAAGATAGTATGTATTTTATTGGTAAAGATGTCATCCTCCAGAGAAAACAAGGGGCCATATGTGATTGGCCCTGCTTGGGTGCAATATTGCAGAGGGGTTACAAGGTGACTCTAAACCGTTCCATGCTCTGTGTGCTCTGGCACAGGGCCAGGCGTAATTTTACTTGGGATTCATTTCCTCAAAGGGAAAGTGAAAAGTGAAAGCAGAGCTGAGCTGGTGAGTGGTAACGGAGAAGGCACATTGTACTATGTAAAAGGATGGCAGAGCTCTGGCACGCTCTCCAGGAGACTTTAGAGGAATTCTGACTGCATCAGCCAGAATTGCTATAGAGACTCCTGCTGCTGGGTAGTATCTATGTAGCAGGGCCGGCTCTAGCATTTTTGCTGCCCCAAGAAAAGAAAAAAAGAAAGAAAAAAAAAAAGCCACCCGGACTGTGTCGCCCCAAGAATGGACGGAATGCCACCCCTTAGCATGTGCTGCCCCAGGCACGTGCTTCCTCCACTGGTGCCTGGAGCCGGCCCTGCTCTGTAGCCATCCCACCCCATCTTCTCCCAAACTAGTGATGCCTTAAAAACCACAGTGATGCCTATAAGCACCCCCCTCTGTAATTAAAAATATAGCAATCCAAAATACTGAATGAGAAACAAGAAATACAAATGTGACTGATCAGTTTGAGAGACTTCACTGGGAGTTTTAATGATGTTAGAATTGGGCCAATTTTATTTACTAGCACAGAAATTAAAATTATAGTCACAAAGAGTTCTCTGAAGGGGTTTTTAATGGTACTTTGTGGGCCATATTCTAATCTCATGTGCAATGAGCATAGCTGTTTACAGAACCTAAAAAGCTACCATTATGCTTACATCTACAAGTTCAGTAATAGATTAGTCTAGTTACATACTAATGTTTATTGCTCCTCTGAAATAAAATTAAGCCTTAAAATTCAATAGTAATAAAAGCTAACAGCATGTATTATAGGCTTACTTGCAATGAACAGATAAAGAGCTACAGGCAATTAAAGGAAATCATAGCCAATTTATACACTAACATAAATCTCTATATGTAGTAATAGCAAGGTTTTTATTTAGCATACCACAGTGTCCAGTTACCATAAAGGGTAAATGACTCTAGGTGTCATGTGTCTAACCCAAACTCATTGAAATACTTCAGCAAAAATTACTTCGGATTTTTTTTTAAACCCACACTAGAAATAGAACCTAAATCTGTACTTTTATACACATACGTAAGTGTAAAAAATGAATGCTTTCCAATAAAGCTTGATGTCTGTTTGTTTTTTTAACCAGACTGTCCAAACGTCCCTGAACTACACATAAAGTTTGATGAAGCCGTTAAGCTGGTTAATGTCTCGGGTGAACAGTATGAGCAGATCCTCCAGGTGATTCAGCGTCACACAGAAGACACTTCCAACTTGTTGAGCAAAATGAAAGAAAGGTTCGGGTGGGTGTCAGAACTATCCAACATGACCATCGGACCAGAAAACATTTTCAATATAGTAAAGGTAAAGACTAGTTATTCAAAGGGAAGTTACTATTGCACAGTGATGTCTGTGCTCTATATTTCACTCACACTTAAGCCTCAGGACAAGTTGGGAGGATAGTGTGTGTTTTGTGTGTTATTTTTGGTCTTTAAAACATCAAGCTCTTACTAAGGTTGATTTTAAGTATACTTGATAATCCCTTGATGATCTAATACTCCAGAGATTAGAAATGATTCTACTCTAAATCCTTTTAGTTTGATAGATAACTGACAGGACCAACCTAGATCACTGCCTGACAGGAGTAAATTGGCACTAACAGGTTTGATTGCCCCCAGGTTACCTTTCCAGAAGAAGGGAGGCCCTGCCAAGGGGTAACACAGAACACATACATCTTTATTAGATCAATATAACAAAATTAGAGCTCCAAGTATCGAAAATGTAAAGAATTTTATTACCACATAGGTTGTTTGGCACACAAAAATAATCCAGTAAATACCTTATAAATAACCAGAGCTCTTTCACACAGTGATAAAACAAGAATAAATAATACTAACTTGTACTGGTATAGGGACAAACCCTTCTCTCTCTTTGCAAAACACCGCTTTGAGCCTGCTGTTATCTCTACATTGACTCTATGTAGAATCATTAGCTATGCCATTACCACTGCACAGTTAGCACATACTCTTTCCTCCATAGCATCTCTCAGGACTGGGCTCTTATTTTTCCCAGTATTATATGGTTTGATCATGTAAAAAAAATTGACGGTATTCCAGTTTCTGAGGGCTTTAATCCTAAAACAACCCCTCACACTGGTAGACTCAATATAATACAGTTGCCTTTTGTTTAAGAAAAATGCAAAAACAGGAACACAGAGGACAAACAATACCTCTGAACATTTTTTCAGCCTGACTTCCAATTGTCTGCTTTGAGAAATACAGAGGCAAAGCTCAAGTGTGATTCTGTAAACATGCTAGCATGAGTAACTAATCACATGAATCATCCATTGAAATTAATAGGACAACTCCTGTATGCCTATATGTTTGCACTTTGGGCCCCTCACTGTCATGTGTCTAAGAAATAAGAGGACAGAAGTTTTTTTTTTTAAATGCAACAATACTTAGCATGAGTAAAGTACTGTACAAACACTAATGTGCACGTCTCCATCATGGTGGTGCAGTTCCTTATTGCCACACCTGCATTATTGCCAACCCTGCCAAAATGTATATTGACATGAACCTAAAAAGCTATCGCTCACTTTAGAAGAAAGCCACTAGATGAAAATACCCATGTTTAAAAAGGCCCTCCCTTTTCATTTTTCATCCTAAAAGTAAGAGGATGCAAAACAGGTATTAACAAATTGACAAAGTACACTGGGTTGCAGTAACCAAACCAGGTTATTCTATTTCAGGTGTCAACAAGTGTCCAAGGAACAGATTCTTCCAGTCTGAATGAAACAGTGGTGCATGTGAATATTCTGACTTCACCTACTTTCACAATTAAAGTTCCTCATGATTTAGTTATAGGGAGCTCTGAATTCATTGAATTTGTAGCTGGGAAAGCTTTGCAACTTTACAAGCAGATTTTTTAAGGACAGTAAGTTGTTTCTCTTTGTATAGTGATTTTAAAATTTAGTGGCATCCACCTATTTCTTCTGCATTGCAATGGATTTAAGCTGGAATAGGATTAGGTCCATGATACAGTCTATGCCTGTCTCTCCATTAGATAGATGGAAGATAAAAGTGATATGAAAAATAAAACCAAATGCTCAGTGTTCTGGTCTGTAAAATTCAGACCTGTTGTGCTAATATCCATAGACTACACTTATTTATATATTAGAGCCTCCAGCTCTAAATAATATCTAGGACAAGATAATACTGAAGCAAGTGTTCAGTCCAAAGATAACTGTGTCACAACTACAGAACAGCACGCCAGGACTCTGGCATTAAATACCATGCCTTCAGGTCCATTAATCAAAGATAAAAGACTGCTAATTAGTCTGATCATAGTTTAGGTCATCTTGCTGTGCTTGACACTTTTTAAACATAGAGAAGGACAAATTCAGAACAGATGTAGTGACTTGTAAGAGCTCGTTATAATATTGTGCCATACAGTCTTGGGATAAATACTGCTCTCTAACTAATGAGCATATTCTAGATTCACATACAAAGGGGAAGTGTCACATGTTTCCTCCCACCATTTGGGTGGAAGGGGGCTTGGCCATCCTCCCTCCTCTGGGTCTCACAGTGGCTGCACTGCAGGTGTAGGGATCTCCAGGAGGGAAGGGCAGGCTGGAAAGATGCATAATGTTCTCTAACCCTGAGGAGAACATCCAGAAAAGATACTTATTACTTCTTCTGTGGAGCCCAACCATCCTCTGCACTCAGGGATGTTCCTGCACAGTTCCAGTGTAGTCACACTGAGAGAGGGACCTGCTCAGGGCCAGAACCACTGAAGGCACAGGCCTCTTTGCAAATGAACCTGGCATCCACTAAGGCTGGGGCAGACTCTGTGACCTTTGGCTAGGGATGAGGTGGGAGGGGAGGGCAAATCCTATCCTTGACAGAGCAATGTGGGGGGAAATCGTTGTGAGTGGGTGAGGGGATTCTCTCAGAGATTTCTAGTGTTGCCAACTCATAATTTTAATCACCAGTGCAATATTGGTGTTTTTCTTGGGTCTTGGAGTTTATGATTATTTGAGAATCTCAGCTTTTATATTTTTTTAAAAAATGTTTCAGGTCTACAGAGAAAAAGCTGGAAAACAGGGCCTGAGCTCATTAGAAAGGTTCAAAAGCCAGCAGGAAAATAAAAAGAACACAGCATTTAGTATACTATAAAATCACGTGATGTTAAATGCAATCTCATGATTTTCTGGGGCCTGACTCATGATTTTTGAACACTTGGGATTGGCAATACTGGATTTCTTCCCCAGAATCTCTTCCTGCAGAAGAGGATGAACTGGGTCTTAGAATATACACATAATATAGCAAAAACAAGACTACCATCCATGTTGGTTTGGTTATGTTGGTGCACCTAAATGGACATTACATCAGAAATTGACCTAGGAGTGTCTTTTGTCAGGAAAATAAGACAATTCATTTCACCATGATTGTTTCTTCATAGCTATTATCCCTGTTAGATCTAGCTATTAGCAATATTCACTCTTTTTTCACCTCACCCAAACCTAAATTTGGGAACACTAAGGGCTAGAAGCCTAATAGTAATACTCTTAACTCTCTTAGGGAAGGTCTGAGTCCTTGTTCCATAATCTGATACTCCTGTGCAATGCACATTTGTGGTCATTCTTATACCTGAATGAAATGAGTGAAAAGATGGTATATGTCGTCAGAGGTGTTGTCAGAAGCGCTACCGGTATGGTGCTCTGCTCTGCTCTCTCCTTGTTGGTATCACTCGGCTGCGTGCGTGTGTTCCCTCTGTGTGCTGCCCCAGCTCTGCGCAGATAGCTGACACAGCAGACCCGAAGAGAACCCCCAATGACCACAGAGTCTAGTAAGGTACGAAGGCACGTCGGCCAGGTTTATTGCCGTATTGGATACAATAATAGTTCCCTGCAGGTTTCTTAGCCTAATTCAGGGCATACTACGAATATGTACCCACGGTCAATGGACTCGGCTCAGTCAGTAGCGGGACTTTCCACTGCCCCCTAGGCCGGACAAAGACATTGCCCCAGGGATGCATTCTTATACACAGGTACAAACAAGTTACACATCACTCCTGATGTATTGAGGTGCAGCCCCTTTACGCAGTAAGGTACAAGCCCTCTACGTAATAAGGTGCCGCCTCTCACCTTGTACAGACTGGTTCGATCAAAACAACTCTATCCATCATATTACCCTTTTGCCCCTGTCATTGGGATGGGTCAGTCTGTTCCTTGTTATGTGGGTGGAATGTGCAAGTATGTGAATGTTCTGATCTCTAGTGTTCAGTACCTTTTAGGTACGTATCTTCTTGCAGCATCAGCCCTTTCCTTGCCAGTTTCTGTGAGCAGGGCCTGTCTCTGGCTCACAGCTTCACTTTGCTTTATGTTAGCAAAGTCTTGACCATTACTTTAGTTCAGGCCTTAGGCCTCATACCAGGCCTCTGATACCAAGGTTTACATCTTAGGGCCTCCTCTTACTACAGTATAAACTGCTACTAAATCATAATGGTAGTATTTTACATCTACTTTGCACAGGTGTACATGACTACACACAGGCCTTTTAATGGCATGAGGGAAAATAACCAGTGGGGAATCCCAGAGGACCCTTTGTATAAAAGAAAAAAAAATAACTACACACTTCACTGTGTAACCAACTGGATTTTTTGGTGTTGTATGTTCACTCAATAGGAAGATGTATCCATTATTTATGTTATTCATTTATATAACACTCTTCTTTAGTACAAAAATAGAAAAAAGACAGTTTGTTCAAAAACACACTATGGTTACTGGTGAACTGCACAATGCATACCTTATTTTTAACCCCTCTAGACAAGATCTGTGGAATATCACCACTTCAAATCCAGCATCCTCTCCTTACAGGGAAGTACTCCAAAGTTCAGTGGACAGAGAACTGTTCTATGAATAGGGTTTTAAAATGTTTGCTTACAAACAATATATTGTTTAATAAGTATTGTGACATCAAGTATTCAATATTTACAGTAATTTAATTGCATGGCAAATTAAAATCCATGTCAAATTGTATTCCTTTTAAATGAAAAATTATATTCATGTATGGTACATTATGTGATTGTTGGTTATCACTTATGATCCCAGTCTTACAAAGACTAAGCACATGCTCAGCTTCAACCATGTAAGTTGTCCCCATTGCCCTAAATGCTATTACTTGCATGCTTAAAATTAAGCACATGCTTAAGACTTTGCAGGCTAGGGCCTAAATCCCTTGTATACCCAGCTAAAATTGAATCAACTGAGTCTGAATGTATATGTAACACATTAATACATGTATTCTGGCATTTTGTTTCTTCTTCCAGTTGCTTTTACATTTATAATGTACATTAAATGGCTTTTTCTAAATTTGTGATGAACAAATTCTTCAGCTTTTTGCATAGTTTACTTGTAGTTTGCCACTAAAGTAATTTTTTAACAGGGCAATAAATATTTTCATTGGAAAAAAAGTTTGTTTTGTCCATTTTACATGTTTGCTTGAACATCACGTGTAAAATATAATAAAAACTAAAATCCTTATGCTATAATACACTCAGTGCTAGGCAGAGCTCTGAGTGATTTCAGTTTCATTTGCTGTGCACACCAAGAGTGGTACATATCGCAAAGAACATTTCCCCATTCTCAGCTGTATTTTTTCCTAACTCACTTTTCTTTATTTCTAAGTGCACAAAATATGAGTTTCCAAGATAATAAAGCTGCACCTTTTTGTTTATATCATATTACGCTTGTTCACGCCTACTTACCTAAAAAAAATTAACAATTTTAACCAACAGAAAGGACAGGCTTTTCAAGAGTCCTCTTTATTTCCTTTATTCGGCAAAATATATTGTTCGGGCAGGTGAAGTTCATCCCAGTGCAAGGCCCTATGCACCACTGAAAGGAGGTTAAGCATTAAACATAGCTAGTACCAATAGGAGCCTAACCCTGAGAAGTGAAGAGCAGCCACAACTCCCGTGTGAACTAGCATATCTCAGGACTGGGCTCTAAATAACTAATAATGAAGCTTCTAAATGCTTACCCTCAAATGACTTTGTAAGGCATCAGCTATTAAAGCAGAAGTATTTGGGGAATATTCAGCTAATCAAGGCTACCTATTAACTCCCTCACAATCCAGAAAATATCCACCAACCTAGTATCAGCTTGGAGCAATGTGTTAGTTGCTGTAATTCTGTCCCCCCATTCCTTTTTCAGACATATATTCAGTACTCCCAGGAATTGAAAAGCTAATAATAAAGTGCTGAAAACAAAGGATATAAAGTTATTAAAATTCAAGGTACTTTATTGCTTTGACAAATTATACAAAGATTGCCAAAGAGTTATACAAAGTAAAGCATTAACTGAAGGCTTTTTCAACCCTGAGGCTGACTGAAAAGACCAGCTCCCTATTCTGAATTTGCTATCCATCAATTCATCTCCAAAAAAAGAGTAAGAAAAGCACATACTGAACCACTTTTAATACCAACCAACAGTAATTGAAATATATTAAGCCAATTATTTATTATAAGCATTTTTGTAAGCAGGGCTGGCTCTAACTTTTTTGCTGCTCCAAGCAAAAAAAAAACACACCGCCCTGCCGTAACACCCCCCCCCACAAGCACCGCACCGCTGAACCCCCCCGTGAGTGCCATGCCGCCCAAGTCCCCGGCCCCCCCGAGCGCTGTGCTGCTGAAACCCCCCTCCCCACCCGAGTGCCACCAGGCCAAAACAAAACCAACCAAACCGAAAAAAACCCTCCAGCGCCGCTAGGCTGAACCAAAACAAAAAAACCCAAACCAACCCGAGCACTGCTCTGCCCCAAGCTGCCGCCCCAAACATGTGCTTGGTCAGCTGGTGCTTGGAGCTGGCCCTGTTTGTAAGAAAGCATGATGTGCAATGAGTGCAACAAGCATAGCTTCCAAGAAAGGTGAAGAATAGAGGGAACAGCATTGGATTTTGGATTAGAATATTCTCACAAAGATTTGTTTAATGTAATAAACAAAAGAACAGAAGAATGGCCATACTGAGTTAGACCAATGATCCATCTAGCCCAGTCTTCCAACAGTGCCCAGTGCCAGATGTTTCAGAGGGAATGAACACAATAGGGCAATTTATTGAGCGATCCATCCTCTGTTGTCCAATTCCAGTTTCTGGCAGTTGGAGGATATGAGACACCTAAAGCATGGGAACTGAGTTATACTTTTGTCCTTCACAACATCCTCTGGCAATAAGTTCCACAGGCTGACTATCCATTGTATGAAGAAGTACATCCTAGGTTTGTTTTAAATGTGATGTCTATTAATTTCATTGGGTGACTCCTGGTTCTTGTGTTATGTGAGCGGGTAAATAACACTTCTTTAGTCATTTTCTCCACACCCATTCATGATTTTACAGACATCTATCATATTCCCCCTTAGCTGTCTTTTTTCTAAGATGGCCCAGTCCTTTTAATCTCTCATTATAGGGAAGGTGGTCTATATCCAATCATTTTTATTGCCCTTCTCTGTACTTTTCACAGTTCTAATATATATTTTTTGACATGAGGTGACCAGAACTCACACAGCATTCAAGGTGTGAGCGTACCATGCATTTACATAGTGGCATTATATTTGCTGTTTTATTATCTATCCCTTTTGTAATGGCTCCTAACTTCCTGCTAGTTTCTTTAACTGCTGCTGGATATTGAGCAGATGTTTTCAGAGAACTATCCACAATGACTCCAAGAGCTTTTTCATGGGAGACACATAATGAAAGCCAGAGGAGGTTATGCCTTCCCAAACCTCCACTAATGCTCTCTGCCACAGCACTGGGGCAGGGCTAGAGTGGGGCTTAGAGAAACTCCAGGTGACCAGGGCTTGGGGCAACTTGGGTAGGTGGGCCAGAAACAGCTCTGGTGGGCAGACTGGTGTGCAGGGCAGCCCAGGCCAGCCAGCTGGGGCTCCTCTAAGAATGGTGGGGGGCTTGGGGTAGATAGCTCAGTGATTTGAGCATTAGCCTGCTAAACACAAGGTTGTGAGTTCAAGCCTTGAGGGGGGCCACTTAGGGCTTTGAGGCAAAAATCTAACTGGGGATTCATCAAGCAGGGGGTTGGACTAGATGTCTTCCAATCCTGGGGACAGGGCCTCAAATGGAAGGGGCAGGAGACTAGCTTCCCAGAACAGAGGGTTCACACACCACCCACAGTCTCTTACTTATACCCCATTATTTTGTATGCATAGTTGGGATTATGCTTTCCAACATGCATTACTTTGCAATACAGAGGGAAGCATCTATTTTCCTCTTTTCTTCATCTGTCTTCAATGCCCCTGTAAGTTTCCAAACTGTCTCCTTACCTGGCTGTCTTGTGTGGTAACATTGTCTTCCTGTTTTAGGAGAAGGGAACCTTATGACCCTTCTCTGTACTTATTTCTAGACTTGACAGCAATTCTCCCTTTCCACGTCTCTAGATCAGGGGTCCCCAATACAGTGCCTGAGGGCACCATGGCACCCACAGAGGCATCTAAATGCACCCACATCCTGGACAGCAGTCAAGCATCCACTGAAATGCCACCAAATTTCAGCAACATTTCAGTGGCAACACCTGTCAGTGACACCACTTGCCACTGACAAGCATCATCATCAAGAGGTGTCACCACCAAAATGCCACCAAAATTCAGCAGCATTTCAGCAGATGCTCCACCACCACCACGGTCCTTCATCTGGCACCAGCCAGACAAAAAGATTGGGGACCACTGCTCTAGATGAACCAAGTCTACTGATTACTGTACTGTACATGAGAAAGTGTCAGGTGTTACATACGTACAGAAAGGGGACTTCAAATGCATGCAGGGCCAGCTCTAGCCATTTCACCGCCCCAAGCACGGCAGCACACCACAGGAGGCACTCTGCCGCTTGCTGGTCCCGCAGCTCTGGTGGCTCTCCCACAGACATGGCTGCGGAAGGTCCGCTGGTCCCGCGGCTCCAGTGGACCTTCCGCAGGCACGCCTGCGGCTGCTCCATCGGAGCTGCGAGACCAGCAGAACCTCTGCAGGCACGCCTGCGGGAGGTCCACCGGAGCCACCTGCCGCCCTCTGCAACCGGCAGATCGCCCCCTGCGGCATGCCGCCCCAAGCACGCGCTTGGCGCACTGGGGCCTGGAGCCAGCCCTGAATGCATGGCAAGGTTGAAATTTCCAGAGACCTGAAAAGATTCTTGTAACAAAAGGTACGTTTGTATGGGAACAACAATGTAAAACAATTGCCTCTCTAAACAGGGAGGATGTAGTTGTCCTAAACACTTTAAACTCCTCTCACGAAGAGGATGGGGCAGGCACTTATGGCAGGTTCTTCCTAACCAGCAGAGAGGAACCACCACTATGAAAATGTTTTATGCTGAGGATTTTAGCAAAAGTGGTAAAAACATAAATCTAATAATTTCATTGAAATAAATAATGGTCACGGGCTACTGTAGATATACCTGACTGAGCATCAATTTGAGTTAATGGAAAATCCCAGGGGAATAATCAGCACCATGAGACTACGTAGGCCATTATCAACTCCAGCTCTAGAGGAAGAATTGAATCTAAACAGGCTTCTTTCTGTTTCACAAAGTAGTTACACAAAGAGAAGACATCGCCCCCCCCCGCAGAGCTGGGTCCAAGAAGAAATCCACTCCGGGAGCCCCGCCTTTTCCTGGGCTGCTCGGCTGCCCTGCGCCAGGTACAATCACAGATTTTAAAGTGGGGAAGGCCCATCATGATGATCTGCTCTGACCCCCCCCCCCCCACTGCAGAGACTTCCCCGGCCGCAGGGAGGGAGCAGGGCCCCGAGAGAGACAAGCGGCGGGTGCAGCTCTGGGGTCTGGGCGGGCAGGGTCCCTGGGTACCGGGCTAATCAGCTCGGGGCCCCGCCCCAAGGCCCGCGCTGCGGCCAGGCAGCCACGCCCCTTTCCTCGCGGCCATTGCGAGGGGAAGGGGGCGTCCCAGCCCTGCCCACACTGGGACACGAGGAGGGCGCCCGGCGTCTCCTCAGCGGGGCGGGCGGGAAGGTCGCGCAGGAGGGCCCGAGGCGGGCCCCCAAGGCGCCTCCCGCGCGCTCCGGGCCCTACGATTGGCTGGCGCCTGGCGGGCCGGGGCTGGCGCCAATTCGAAGAGCGGGAGCGGAGCGGCAGCTAGTTCCGGCCAGTCCCGCCATGCCCGAGCCGCAGAGCCCGGCGCTTCCGCCGCAAGGGGAGCTGCAGTACCTGGGGCAGGTCGAGCACATCCTGCAGCGCGGCCACCGGAAGGAGGATCGGACCGGGACCGGCACCATCTCCGTGTTCGGGCTGCAGGCGCGGTACAGCCTGAGAGGTGACTGCGCCGGCCTGGCCCAGAGCCACTCTCATGGCGGGGACTTCTCGGCCCGCTCCTCGCAGCCTCCCTCGCCTTTGGGCCCCCTCCACAGACCCCTCCCCGAACCCCCTTCTGCTCCTCCCCAGACCTCCACCAGTCCCTCACCACATCCCACCAGCTGCCCCCCCGGCCCGGTGACTGGCAGACCTGCCAAGCGCTGCACATCCCCCCTGAGCTGGCTGCCAACACCCATCTCCTCTTGCCCCCAGACTCCCCCCCCATTGCTGTTTGCCCCACTCTTGCAGAACCCCCCCCCCACTTGTCATGGGCATCTGAGGGAGTGCGGCTGAAACCCCCTCCTGTTGTCTTCTGGGTGACAGCCTCTATCATTCCTGTGGGAGGAGGCCATTGTGCCACATCACAGAGGGCAGGCTATCTACGGGCCTGGCCCTTTGCTCTGCTGAACTCTGCTGTAGTCTAGACCCCATCTTTATAGGCAGGGATTGGGTGGGGGTAATCCAGATTTGGGCAGGTGTAACTCCCACCTACAGGGTAGAGCCTCTAGTTGCCCTACTTCCTTAAACATAAGGTCCCTAAACCCAACTGTGCCTCTCCTTTTTTTTTTATTGCCCTAGGTGGGGGGTGGCTGAGTCCCCTTGCATCTGTCCCCCATAGTTGTCTTACGGAGAAAAAACAAGAGAAGAGTAGAGGTCTAATGGAGGCTAACCTCCTGAGACAATTTTACCACCACCCTGTCTATCAAGTATCCTAGGTCTGATTCACCTCCAAGTGGGTAAAGTAGGCTTGACCAGAACTTTATTTTGAGCCTCTGAATGCAACTGCATGTATGCATATTTTACCTTGCCATAGGCTCTTAATTGCACCCCATGGTTGAGTTTTATGAATGATCCATTTCTAATTAATCTCTGCCTTTATCTGGGAATGTACTTGGCCCCAAAGACCATTTTTTAGGAACAACGTTGGATGCCTGTGTTCCTTGCTCTAGCAAAGCAGTAGTAGAATTTACACTCATCACTGCATGCTTTGCTGACTATTACAGTGCTGTACTGAGGGGTGAAAACATTATCTAAGTTCTAAACAAGTGCTCCAATAAACTAGGCTCTTATTGTGATAGCACATAATGCACAACAGATCAATATCTAAGCTTTAACACTTTTTGGTATTTATAAGTGAAAAGCAATCTGTGGTATTTGATGAGTGAGAATTGATTTTGCTGCTTTGACACTTTAAAACTATTTTTCAGATCAGTTTCCTTTGCTGACAACAAAACGAGTGTTCTGGAAGGGAGTGCTGGAAGAGCTGCTATGGTTTATCAAGGTATGATGCATGGTTGTTTAAATTTAGTTATGTGCATTGATAGTGCTGTCTATAGAATATGTCATACTATGGACTGGTGTATTTGAAACACTTAAGATGTTTCCATTCATACAGGGAACAAACACGTTATGAGATTCTAGTATTTTTCCAACTTATAAATATGTCCATTATCTTCAAAACATTTTGTTAATTTTGCTAAGGAGCTAGTACAATCTGGTGGGAATGTTGGTTAAATCTTACCTTGCTTCTTTTTAGTGAAATATTGTGACGTGATGAAGGACTTATGTACGCTAGAAAGTTTTGCTCCTTAAACTATACTGCTGTAGTTAAAACAGGAAAACCCTGTATGAATGCTTTTATACTGGTATAGCTTATTCCTGTTGTGTAACCAAAATTAGATACTCCAGTATAAGGCACTCTTGTACTGGTATAATTACATCTATCCTAGGCTTTTTACCAATACAACTGTTGGTCAAAAAAACCCAAAACAAAACTAAAATAAAAATCCCAACCCACACTTCTAATAGACGATCACAACTCTAACTACCATAGGTTATATTGGTAAAACTTGTGTAGACAAGTGCTAAGATGGTGTGTTGCCCTATAGATGTTCCCTGATGTGGTTATGAGTAGCATTTGATTAAATGCTGGTACATTGGGACTTGAAAAATCAACTTATCCAGATATCAGGTGTTTTTGAAGAACATTTTTAAAAAAAAAGAAAATGAAGGCTTATCTTTTCAACTGTAAGGGCTAGAACCTTTCAGATGTCAACCAGCACAGTGCTGTACTCTGAGACTGTAGACTTGTTCTGGTAGCAGAAAATATTTAAGTCTCTATTCACTTTCAGTGCTATTTTAAACTCTGGGATTTGTTTTCTTACTCTCATCTCTAGGTTTTATACAAAGTGGCAGAGTAGAATATGGGAGCCTACCATCTGCTCAGTGACTAAACAGAACTTCAGGCTATTTCTAGTTGGCATCTCTCAGGAGCATGTAATTTAAGCTTCAAGAAAACAGAAAAAGCAAGGAAGAGAGAAGGGACTGAATAACCTTTTCCTCCCAAAATGACTTGTAAGCTAGTTCACAAAGGCTGACAGCAGGTGTATCAGGAGTAGTAGAATTGTTACATTGTTCTTGTTACATCAGTCAAAAAGTAAAACCTTGTTTGCTGAAGGGCCTGTGCACAAGCAACTGTAAGCAATCATGTTTAGCCTTGAACCTCCATTGACCTACGGTATACAAGGCTAGAGATGAATTAATTAGATGACTAGAGCAGTATAATTCAATTCTCAGTAATATATTGTTTATAACATAGTTTTATTGTGTGTGCACATACAGGAGCGAGATCCTGAGGCTTAATCCCAAGACTTCTTATTCTCTCCATAGTAACTAAAGAAATACCATATAATAGTATAATTTAGGACCACTGTTTAAAGTCTAGCTCTTTATCCTGGCAAGTAGAATTGCTTTTGTATTTCTTTCACCATATAGGGTTCAACAAATGCTAAAGAGCTCTCTGCAAAAGGAGTGAAGATTTGGGATGCCAATGGATCACGTGAATTCCTGGATAAACAAGGTTTCACTGACAGAACAGAAGGGGATTTGGGACCAGTGTATGGTTTCCAGTGGAGACACTTTGGAGCTGAATACAAAGATATGAATTCAGGTGAGGAAAGTAGATTAAAATCTCTAGTTTTCCCCTTTTGAAGTTATCTTCAGAGTTTAGTAAGACTGACAGGATTACTGTGGTACCTCACTTCCAGGAGGTTATGAAGGCATGGAAAGATTGTAATGAGGACATTTATAATGGAAACTGAGAGCCAGAATAAGTAGATCTTTTGGGGAGGTTATACTGAGCTTTTTGGAAAGCTTACCATTATGAAATATGCAGTATTGCAGGCAGTAGCCTATTTGTAGAACGGCTGAATCATAGGCAGTACGCTGTTCTGCTAATGTGCCGCTATGATCACCTGCAGGTGGGAGGATATTTTGGTTTCCATGCCCATTTAATTCTTTGCTTTTCTGCTTAGGCTGCCAGGAAAGGTGCCAATTGTAACGACACTTTTTTTTTTTAACTACACTAAAATCACTCATTTCAGAGAGCTGCTATTATTAATTTGTATAATTTAGCCCATTAATTTGTGCTGTTTACAGAAAGTATCATTGGAAAATCGTGACTCTTCCATGCTTAGCTTTCATAATGATGATGGGGGTGGTGAACTAATGTTTTATTCAACCATCAAAAAGTATTTTCTCCATCAAAAAAGGCAAGTAAAAATGTAAAGAACTACTGCAGCTCTTCACACTATCAACCTGGGCATAATTTCTTTTTTAAAGAGAAAGCGCTGTTATACCAGATTAATCTCCACATATTCATATGTTGGTATAGGACACTCTACTGGATAAGGTGATAAAAATAGCATGTTAGTTCCACTCTATTTAAACTCTGTAGACTTTAAGACCCACTGTCAGATATGCAGACAGACCTCTCAGTCGTTCTCCAAGGTCTCAGCTTTCATTTAAAGTTTTAGCTGCTGTTCTTGAGAAGAAAATGTTCAAACATGGGCTGTATCTACACTTTGGACACTATAGCAACTAGCAACAGTGCTGTAGCTATGCCACTGTAGCCGCAAAGTGTGGCTGCAGACTACAGCGATGGAACAAGGTTTTCCATTGCTGTAGGAACTCCATCTCCCCAAGCGATGATAGCTAGGTCAACAGATGCATTCTTTCATCGATCTAACTTTGTCTACTCTGGGGGTTAGGTTTGCCTAGTTACAGCACTCAGGGGTGTGGATTTTTCACGCCTATGAGTGCCGTAACTATGTTCATGTATGTTTTAAATGTAGACCTGGCCTTGGGGTGTAGAATGCAGGCACTTCTGTGAGTTTGCAAAGAGAGTGAAAGAATAGCTCTGAGGTGTGTATGACCCCATTTCAGCGGGTACTAACCCTGATGCCAGTGATGATGCTTTAAGTATCAACAATAACTATTTCACTTCTCAAAGCATGCAAGAAAAGGAGGGATGGTGACACCACCTTTTCCCAAAGCTTGGAGCACTCATCTGGGGCCCCCAAAGGACTACCCAGAAGAGAGAGGGGGAAGGCTCAGAAAATGTATTAAGGTGTAAGTCTTTAACAACCCAAGGTGGGATCAGAAGAGGGCACAATTAGTGTAATTTTCCTGAAGGGTGTGGGCTTGGCCTTCAAAAGTATTTTTTGGGGCAGCTCTAAGCTATTGTCAAAACAACCTTAGGCTGTCTGACTTAGCCCTGATCTACACTACGAAGTTACGTTGAATTTAATCACATTAGGTTGATTTTATAAGCAATGCGTCTACACAGCCAACCCCGTTCTGTCGACCTAAAGAGCTCTTAAAATCAACTGCTGTACTCTTCCCCAGTGAGGGGAGTAGCGCTAAAATCGACTTTGCTGGGTCAATTTGGGGTAGTGCGGGCGCAAATCAATGTTACTGGCTTCTGGGAGCTCTCTCAGAGTGCTCCAGTGTGACTGCTGTGGACATCACTTTCAACTCTGATTCCCTAGCCAGGTACACAGGAAAAGCCCCAGGAAATTTTGAATTTCATTTCCTGTTTGATCAGCATAGTGAGCTCAGCAGCACAGGTGACCACACAGTGCCCCCAGAATCGCAAACATGCTCCAGCATGGAGCAAACGGGAGACACTGGATCTGATTGCTGTATAGGTAGAAGAATCTGTGCAGGCAGAACTCTGATCAAAAAGAAGAAATGCTAATGAATATGCCAAAATCGCACAGAGCATGATGGACAGAGGCTACAACAGGGACACACAGCAGTGCTGTGTGAAAGTTAAGCAGCTCAGGCAAACTTTCCAAAAAACAAAGGAGGCAAATGGTCGCTCCGGGTCAGAGCCCCATATATGCTGCTTCTATGAACAGCTGCATGGCATTCTATGGGAGGACCCTACCACTACCCCACTACTGTCCATGGACACCTGTAAGGGGGAGGAGGATTTTGTGGATGAGGAAGAAGAGAATGCACGGCAGGCAAGCGGAGAGTCCGTTCTGCCTGGCAGCCAGGACCTTTTCATCACTCTGGAGCCAATGACCTCCCAAGGCGGGTTCCCAGACCCTGAAGCTGGAGAAGGCACCTCTGGTGAGTGCACATTTGTAACTACGTTACAGGGTTTAAAAGCAATTGTGTTTAATGTTTGGATTTGCCCTGAAGACTTGGGATGCATTCGCAGCCAGTACAGCTACTGGAAAAGTCTGTTAATGTTTTTGGGGATTGAGTGGGAATCCTCCAGGGACATCTCCATGAAGCTCTTCTGGAGGTACTCTGAAAGCCTTTGCAGAAGGTTTCTGGGGAGGGCTGCCTTATTTCGTCCTCCACCGTAAGACACTTTACCAGCCAAGCCAGTAGCAAGTAGTCTGAAATCACTGCAACACAAAGCATGGTAGTGAATGGTCCTGGGTTTTGGTCGCATTCAAGCAACATTCGGTCTATGTCTTTCTGTGTTAGCCTCAGGAGAGTGATATCATTCATGGTCACCTGGTTGAAATAGGGGAATTTTTGTAAGGGAACAGTAAAAGGACCCCGTTCATGCTGGGCTGTTTGCGCTTGGCTAAAAGGGATCATACCTGAGAATAGCCATGCAGTGGGGGGAAGGGGGAAGAGATCATCCCAGAGATCACTTGGTGGGGAGGGGTGTGCTGCACGTCCACTTGAAAACCGCAGCCCCTCCTTTTAAAGGCAAACCCAACCGGCATTGCTTGCTATGAGAAAGGAGGGCACTGCAGTTTGAAACCATTCCCACATGTTGTGAAGGCGGGAAAAGCCAACCCCACCTACCCTTTGGCTTACTGTGGCTGCTTGGAAACTGAATTCTGTTGCCCAGCTGTATGTGACGTGTCACCATACTGGCAGGCGCTCAATATAAAAGGCAAAATGCAACCTTGGACCTAAAGCACATGTGCTGTCTGCTGTGAATGCTTGACTCACTGTGAAAGTCTCCCTTTTGTTCTCAGAAATGTATCTTCTTAAATTCTACTCTCCCTTTTTATCCCCCCACAGGTGCAAATGTTTCTGTGCTCCCCCTATCATCTCTGTCCTGGAGGTTATTGCAGATTAGAAGGCAAAAAAAAATGCACTCATGATGACATGTTTTCCAAGCTCATACAGTCCTTCCGCACTGACAGGGCACAGCTGAATGCATGGAGACATACAGTGACAGAGGCCAGGAAAGCATACAGTGAGCACGATAAGAAGAGGTAGGAGGTGATGCTGAGGCTAATGGGAGAGCAAATGGACATGCTCAGGCATCTGGTGGAGCTGCAGGAACGGCAACAAGACCATAGATGGCCACTGCAGCCACTATATAACCGCCTGCCCTCCTCTCCAAGTTCCATATCCTTCTCACCCAGATGCCCAAGAATGCGTGCCGGGGGAGGCTCCGGGCACACAGCCACTCTGCTCCAGAGGATAGCCCAAGCAACAGAAGGCTGTCATTCAAACAGTTTTGATTTGTAGTGTGACTACAATAAGCAATGTGGCCTTGTCCTTCCCTCCTCCCCCTACCCGGGCTACCTTGTCCGTTATCTCAGTTTTTTTTAAAATTAATAAAGAAAGAATGCATGGTTTCAAAACAATAGTGATTTTATTTCCTTTGCTAGCTGTGATCGAAGGAGGGGAGGGTAGTTGGCTTACAGGGAATTAAAATCAACAAATGGGGCAGGTTTGCATCAAGGAGAAACACACACAACTGTCACCACCGTAACCTGGCCAGTCATGAAACTGGTTTTCAAAGCCCCACTGATGTGCAGCACGCCTGGCTGTGCTCTTCTAATCGCCTTGGTGTCTGGCTGCTCAAGAGGGGAGGGCCGGTGATTTTTGCCTCAACCTCCAACCCTGACATAATTGTCTACCCCTTACTCTCACAGATATTATGGCGCACACAGCAGGCAGCAATAACAATGGGAATATTAGTTGTGCTGAGGTCTAACCTAGTCAGCAAACAGTGCCAGTGAGCTTTTAAACATCCAAAGACATATTCTACCATCATTCTGCACTTGTGCAGCCTACAGTTGAACTGCTCCTTATTACTGTTCAGGCTGCCTGTATATGGCTTCATGAGCCATGGGAGTAAGGGGTAGGCTGGGTCTCCAAGGATAACTATTGGCATTTCAACATCCCCAACAGGAATTTTCTGGTTTAGGAAGTAAGCCCCTTCTTGCCTCTGTTCAAACAGCCTGGAGTTCCTAAAGATGCGAGCATCATGCACCTTTCCGGCCATCCCACATTGATGTTGGTGAAACATCCCTTGTGATCCACCAGTGCTTGCAGCACCATTGAGAAGTACCCCTTGCAGTTTACCTACTGGTTGGCAAGGTGGTTCGGTGCCAAGATAGGGATATGTGTTCCCTCTATTGCCCCACCACAGTTAGGGAACCTCATTGCAGCAAAGCCATCCACTATGACCTGTACATATCCCAGAGTCGCTACCCTTGCTAGTAGAAGGTTAGTGATGGCCTTGGCTACTTGGATCACAGCAGCCCACACAGTATATTTGCCCACTCCAAACTGATTCCTGACTGACCGGTAGCAGTCAGGTGTTGCAAGCTGCCACAAGGCTATCGCCACTTGCTTCTCAGCTGTCAGGGCAGCTCTCATCTTGGTATTCCTGCACTTCAGGGCGGGGGAAAGCAACTCAAAGTTCCAGGAAAGTGGCCTTACACATGCGAAAGTTTCGCAGCCACTGGGAATCATCCCATACTCGCAACACTATGTGGTCCCACCAGTCTGTGCTTGTTAGCCGGGCCCCGAATCATCATTCCACTGTATCAACCTGCCCCACTGCGGCCATGATGTCCCAATTGCCACATCCTGTGCTTTCAGGAACATCTGTGTCCATGTCCTCCTCACAATTGTCCTTGTGCTGCTGGCTCCCAACCAGGTTCTGCACATACTGCAGGATAATGCGTGAGGTGTTTGCCATGCTATGGCGTCTGCACGGGTAACCCAGGAAAAAAAGGTGCAAAATAATTGCTGTTGCTTTCACGGAAGAAGGGACAGGAGACTGACAACATGTACTCAGAACCACCTGCGACAATGTTTTTGCCCCATCAGGCATTGGGAGCTTACCCCAGAATTCCAATGAGCAGCGGGGACTGTGGGATAGCTACCAACAGTGCACCGCTCTGTGAGTCAATGCTAGCCATGGTATTAAGGACACACTCCACTGACTTAATGCGCTTAGTGGGGACATACACAATCGACTGTATAAAATCAACCTAATTTTGTAGTGTAGACATACCTTTATTTAAATCTTGTTTGGTAACTTTCTTCAGATTATTCAGGCCAAGGAGTGGACCAGCTGCAGAATGTAATCGACACAATCAAAAACAATCCAGATGACAGAAGAATCATCATGTGTGCTTGGAATCCCAAAGGTACAGGAGTGTGTTGTGAAGTGAATGTAGTTGCACCTTAGCAAGTTGCATGCTAAGCTATTTCATTGGTGCTCATTTAGTCCTGAAAGCTTGCATAATTACCAGATCCTGTGTCTACAGCCATCTCTGTTGGTGGTTACATTTTTGCTGCAAGAAAAGGCAAGCTTACATAACTGATATGTGATTTCATGTTCTATAAATTGGTGAATTATAACCTGGATTCTCCTGTTTCTCACTGACGTGAGAGGATATTCAGACCCCAAAACATCTTGATTTCAAACCTTTTTTGTCTTAGCACAAATGAAAGTACATGATTATCACTGCCCTCTACATACAGTCACTATTCAAAGACACTTTGCAGATCATAAAAAAATATGTAACTTGTTTTTTAAGGAAACTTAGAATTGAAAAATATAATCAAGCAGCTGTTTCTTTACTTTGTATTGAATTATAGGATTGTACTAAAACTTGGGAAGGGAGGGAAGAAGAGAACAAAACTTAAAAAATTACAATGCTCTTTTTCGTTGTTGTTAGTCTTTTCTGAAGATAGGAGCCTGTTTAAGAACTTTAGGAATTAAAGGTACTCGCTAGCTAGAAGAGCGGGAGATGCCAACAAGCAGCAGCCAGTTACAAAATGATCATTTTAACTGTTTTCCCTGCTATAGTTAAAGAGCCAGTTTCCAAAAAGGCATGCTGGGGAAAGGTTCCCATTAAAGGGCAGCTGTATGGTAGGTGGAGGGTTAATAGGGATCAGGCAGGTCAAAGGAGTGTGACACTTTGTGGATGTCCAGATGTCAGCTTAAGATCAACAAAGCCGAAACAGGGTTCTTAATCTTCCCTCTGCAATTCTTCCCTTTTTTCTCAGTCAGTGGACACCATTATCTTCTCTGTCACTTGGCATCTGTAACTTGACCATTTCTCTAGATTCTAACATTCAGGCTGTGTCTAAATCATGGTTTCCCTGTGGTGCATCATATATTCCATCAGTTCACTTCACAGCCTTTTTTTAAAGGAAGGTGGTACATGAACCAGTAAGTTTGGGCCCTGCTGATCTAAATCTTGTTGATCCTTCTGCCTAACATCTCTGTACATCTTCCTTCTCTGTCGACACAGTTCACTCATCTAGTCTCCCATGATTTTGACTCCTGCAACATTCTCTTCTCTGATCTTGACAAATACAGTCTAACTCGCTTATAGCCATTCAGAATACTTCTGCAAAGATCATTGTCCTAGTTTGTTTGACCATATCATCCTCTTTTGCATCCCTTCTTTCTCCATCGCCTCAAACATAATCTACTTGCCTGTACCGTCAGGGCCCTTCACAGCCTATCCTCATGCTACCTATCATCTCTCATACTCTGCCAAGATGTTGACTTCCACCTCCACCTTGCCAATGACATCAGCTTTTATCACTCACTTGTTCAGTTTTCTAAAAAGTACCTTCATGCTTTCTTCCATTCTGCCTCTCATGCATAGGAAGAGCTGCACATAAACATCCACAAAACCACTTCATTGCCCTCCTTTAAATTCCTCCTTACAATTCTCCTTTGCTATGATGCCTACACAAATGTGAGAAGAAGTAGGTGTATTGTATTATTTTAGATGGAATAAATGGGCCCAAAGAGCTAGTGGTGTTAAGATGACCCTGAAACTGTTCAACCGTAAACAGTTTTAAAGAGGTTTGGTATACAGAGATTGCAGCTTGTTTGTATCAAGGCAAACGCACCATTAAAAATCTTTTTAACTTTTTATTAAAGATACAGAAAAGAAGGAAAAATAGTTAAAGCATTTGAAATGTAAAGTAGTAAATAAGGCTTCCATTTTAACAACATCCCTTGTTCCCTGTCCCTTTAGCTGGAGAGAGCTGTTAAACATGATGGTTTTCCTTCTAACAGCATCTTGGGTGGTGATAAAAGACGGTTACTCACCTTTGTAACTGTTGTTCTTCGAGATGTGTTGCTCATATCCATTCCAGTTAGGTGCGCGCGCGCCGCGTGCACGTTTGTCGGAGACTTTTTACCCTAGCAACACTCGGTGGGCCAGCAGGTCGCCCCCTGGAGTGGCGCCGGCATGGCGCCTGATATATACCCCTGCTGGCCCGCCCGCTCCTCAGTTCCTTCTTGCCGGCTACTCCGACAGTGGGGAAGGAGGGCGGGTGTGGAATGGATATGAGCAACACATCTCGAAGAACAACAGTTACAAAGGTGAGTAACCGTCTTTTCTTCTTCGAATATTGCTCATATCCATTCCAGTTAGGTGATTCCCAAGCCTTACCTAGGCGGTGGGGTCGGAGTGAGACGTTGCGGACTGCAAAACCACTGCGCCAAAAGCGGCATCGTCTCTAGCTTGCTGTACCAGCGCATAGTGTGATGCAAAGGTGTGCACAGAAGACCATGTGGCCGCACGGCAGATTTCCTGTATGGGGACATGAGCCAAAAACGCGGCCGATGAAGCCTGAGCCCTGGTAGAATGGGCGGTCAGGGGTCCCGTTGGCACACTGGCCAAGTCATAACATGCCCTGATGCAGGACGTGACCCAGGATGCGATACGCTGGGAGGAGATTGCCATGCCTCTCATGCGTTCTGCTACTGCCACAAACAATTGTGGTGAACGCCGGAAGGGTTTTGTTCTCTCAATGTAGAACGCGAGAGCTCTTCGGACATCCAAGGAGTGGAGCTGTTGCTCTCTTCGGGATGAATGCGGCTTTGGGTAAAAGACTGGCAGGAAGACGTCTTGGTTAATATGGAAGGCGGAAACGACCTTAGGGAGGAACGCCGGGTACGGTCGCAGCTGTACCTTGTCCTTATGGAACACCGTGTACGGAGGGTCCACGGTCAGAACCCGAAGCTCGGAGACTCGCCGGGCCGATGTAATAGCGACTAGGAAGGCCACCTTCCAGGATAGGTACAGCAGCGAGCATGTGGCTAAGGCTCGAAGGGGGGCGCCATGAGCCTGGTTAGAACCAAGTTCAGGTCCCAAGTAGGGGTAGGCCGTCTGACCTGGGGGTAGAGCCGCTCCAGGCCCTTGATAAATCTTGACACCATTGGGTGAGAAAAGACGGACTTGCCAGCCTCGCCTGGGTGGAAGGTGGATATAGCCGCGAGGTGGACGCGTAGAGAGGAGATCGCCAAGCCGTGCTGCTTGAGAGACCACACGTAGTCCAAGATGGTGGGGACTAGTACGGCGAGTGGATCGTGGTTGTGCTGACTGCACCAGCAGCAGAAGCGTTTCCATTTCGCTAGGTAGGTTGAACGCGTGGAAGGCTTCCTGCTGCCCAAAAACACTTGTTGTACTGCATCGGAACAGCGCAACTCGGATTGGCTTAACCAGCCAGGAGCCATGCAGACAGATGGAGGGATTGTAGATCCGGATGGCGCATCCTGCCGAAGTCCTGTGTGATCAGGTCCGGCCAAAGAGGTAGGGCAATCGGATTTGCCAGGGAGAGATCGAGCAGCATGGTGTACCAAGGTTGCCGCGGCCACGCCGGACCGATCAGGATGAGGCGGGCCTTGTCTCTCCGGACCTTGATCAGGACTCGATGGATGAGAGGGAAGGGTGGGAAGGCGCAGCAAAGGCGACCCGTCCACGGTATGAGAAACGCGTCCGACAGGGAGCCCGGGGAGCGGCCCTGCAGAGAGCAGAACACCTGGCATTTCCTGTTCGATCTGGAGGCGAACAGGTCTATCTGGGGAAACCCTCACCTCTGGAAAATGACATAGAGGACGTCCGGACGGATGGACCATTCGTGGGACAGGAAGGATCTGCTCAGGCGATCCGCCAGGGTGTTCCGCACTCCCGGGAGAAAGGAGGCCACTAGATGAATAGAGTGGGCTATGCAAAAGTCCCACAGACCTATTGCTTCCTGACACAGCGGGGAGGACCGGGTCCCACCCTGCTTGTTGATGTAATACATGGCCGTTGTGTTGTCCGTGAATACCGCAACACAACGACCGTGCAAATGGCGTTGGAATGTCTGGCATGCTAGGCGAACGGCCCGTAGCTCCCGCACATTGATGTGAAGAGCCAACTCTCTCTGTGACCACAGGCCCTGTGTACGCAGGGTCCCCAGGTGCGCCCCCCAGCCCAGCGATGATGCGTCCGTTGTCAGGGACGCTGATGGCTGTGGGGTGTGAAACGGGAGGCCCGCACACACTTGGGAGGGCATTGTCCACCAGCCTAGGGAGCCTAGAACATTCGGTGGAATCGTTACAATTGTGTCTATGGCATCCCTGCGTGGTCGATAGACCGACGCTAGCCAGGTCTGCAACGGGCGCATGCGGAGTCTTGCGTGTCTGGTGACGAAGGTGCATGCGGCCATGTGCCCCAGGAGAGCGAGGCACGTTCGAGCAGATGTGGTCAGGAAGGCCCGCAGGCTTGTGACCATGGACACTATGGCTTGGAATCGGTGCCGGAGGAGGCTGGCCGTCGTGAGGTTGGAGTCCAGCACTGCCCCTATGAATTCTATGCTCCGCGTAGGCACCAGAGTGGACTTGCCCAGATTGATGGTCAGGCCTAGGCTCGCAAACAGCTCCGTGATGATGGCGATGTGTCCGGTCACCTGCTCTTCCGACGTGCCTCGGATGAGCCAGTCGTCGAGGTAAGGGAAGACATGGATACGACGACGTCGCAGGGCAGCAGCGACGACCGCCATACATTTGGTGAACACCCGGGGGGCCGAGGAGAGCCCAAAGGGGAGGACCGTGAACTGGTAGTGGTCCTGATTCACCACAAAGCGGAGATACCGTCTGTGCAGGGGGAAGATCGCAATGTGGAAGTACGCATCCTTCATGTTGAGAGCGGCGTACCAATCTCCTGAATCCAGGGAAGGAATGATGGTTCCTAATGTTACCATGCGGAACTTGAACTTTTTGATGAATTTGTTCAGGCCTCGCAGGTCCAGGATGGGTCGTAGGCCCCCTTTTGATTTGGGGATTAAGAAGTACCGGGAATAAAACCCCTTGCCCCTTAGCTCCCTTGGCACTTCCTCTATAGCCCCAATGGACAGGAGCTTGTGAACCTCCTGGACGATAAGTTGCTTGTGAGAGGGGTCCCTGAAGAGGGACGAGGAGGGAGGATGGGAGGGGGGTGGAGAAACAAACTGAAGATGGTAACCAAACTGCACCGTGCTCAGGACCCAACGATCTGAAGTCAGCTGGGACCATGACGGTAGGAAGTGGCGGAGGCGGTTGAGGAAATGAAGTGGATCCAGAGAGGGGATTGGTAAGCTGCTCTCGGGCGCACCTTCAAAAGTTCACCTTGGGTCCCTGCGGTGGCTTTTCGGACCTGGAAGTGTTACCCCTTTGAGGACCTGACTGTCGTCTGCGATTTGGCCGGCCTCGCCTCCGGTTGAAGTCTTGTCTGGGGCGAGGTGGGGGGTAAGTGCGCTGATGGTAGGGGCGGAATGGCCTTCTCTGAGTCTGGGGCGTGTGCATACCCAAAGAACGCATGATGACCCGGTTATCCTTTAGGCTCTGTAGCCTGGGATCCGTCTTTTCAGAGAAGAGGCCCTGCTGATCGAATGGCAGGTCCTGGATCGTGTATTGCAGCTCCGGCGGTAGTCTGGAAGACTGCAGCCACGATATACGGCGCATGGCTACGCCCGATGCCAGAGTCCTCGCTGCTGAATCTGCGGCATCTAAGGACGCCTGTAGCGAGGTTCTGGCGACCCTCCTGCCCTCTTCCAGGAGAGATGAAAATTCCTGGCGTGAGTCCTGAGGGAGCAGCTCTGCAAATTTGCCGACAGCCTCCCAGGTGTTGTGGCTGTAACGGCTCAGGAGGGCCTGCTGGTTCGCCACACGGAGCTGAAGGCCTCCAGCAGAATAAATTTTACGTCCCAGCAAGTCCATGCGTCTGGCTTCCCTGGATGTTGGAGCAGGAGCCTGTTGGCCGTGGCGTTCCCGGTCATTGACTGACTGTACCACCAAGGAGCAGGGAGCGGGGTGTACGTAGAGGTACTCATACCCCTTGGATGGTACCATATACTTCCTTTCCACGCAGCGGGCAGTGGGTGGAATGGAGGCCGGAGACTGCCAGATGGTGTCCGCCTTTGCCTGGATCGACTTAATGAAGGGGAGGGCTACCCTGGTCGGTGCCTCCGCCGAGAGGATGCTTACTACCGGGTCCTCTACTTCCGGGACTTCCTCTACAGGAAGGTTTATGTTTTGGGCCACTCGCCTCAACAGGTCCTGATGTGCCCGGAGATCGATCGGCGGGGGCCTTGATGAAGATGTGCCCGCTACCGCCTCATCCGGGGACGAGGACGAAGACACCCCAGGGAGAAGCGGTTCTTGTACTGAAGCCTCCTCCAGAGGGGCCTCCGTTTCCCGGGAATCCTGCTGCCCCGTGGTATCCGTGGGGTCTTCCTCCGTACCTGAGGGGGGGGGCCGACTGATTGTGGCCTCTGGTGCACGACGCTCCGGTGGGTTGGAGCGAGCTTGTCCTGAAGGTTCGCCCTGGGCTTGGTGGTATGCCCAGGGCGTCCAAAAGGACCATTGAGGTGGACCCTGGTCCATGCGGGCGTGCACATCTGAACCCCCGTAAGAGGCGCTGTCCATATGGGACGAAGCGGACGAGTGCCTCGAAGGCCAGGGAGGAGCCGCCGATGACTGTGGCAGGCCTCTGCGCATCCCGACGTCGCTGCGCGCTGCCGGTGAACGGTACCGGGAGTCATGGCGGTACCGTGATCTAGACCGGGACCTGCTACCAGCTCGGTGCCGGGAGGTCGACCGGTGCCGGCCACTGCCGTGCCGGGATCGACTGCGGTATGAACGTCGGTGCCGCGATCTAGACCGGTGCCGAGAGTAGTACGACGGTGACCTGGATCTCGAACGGTGCCGCGAGTACGACCGGTGCCGCAGGTAGCGGTCTCGGGACTGCGAGCGGCGTCTAGATCTCGAGCGGCGACGCTGTGAGTGGTCCCTCGATTTAGATCGGGACTGCTGCTCGGTAGTGCCTGGCGAATACGGCCGTACCATGGCGGGCTTGCCCAGCGATTGTATAACTCGCACCGGCGGTGCCGGGAGTTGGGGCAGCTCAGGCTCTGTCAACGCAATGATGTCGCGTGCCGCTGAGAAGGTCTCCGGCGTGGAGGGCGCGACGAGCTCGACCTCTGTCCTCACCGGGGAGCTAAATGGCACCAGACTCAACTGCCTCTGAGGGGCCGGAGTCGACGGTGCGGCGACGCTCGGTGCCGCGGCAGATGACGGTGCCGGGCGGTCAGATTTTGAGCCACGCTCTAACTGTGGTGCAGTTGCAGGCACCGCAGGAGCCCTGTGCTTTTTGCTCCTCGGGGAGAGGGAGCGGTGTCGGCTAGGGTGCCGGGCCGGTGCTGAGCGGGAAGTTGGAGCCCTCGCCGGTGCCGGGCGGTCCGGAGCGGAGGTGACACTTGGTCCCGGTGTCGGAGTCGGTGCCGACGGTGGGGGAGTCAGCGCTGCCTCCATCAGGATCTGCTTCAGGCGACTGTCCCGCTCCTTCTTAGTTCGGGGCTTGAACGCCTTGCAGATCCGACACTTGTCCACAAGGTGGGACTCGCCTAGGCACCTCAGACAGGAGTCGTGCGGGTCTCCTGTTGGCATCGGCCGCTGACAGGCCGCACAAGGCTTAAAGCCGGGTGAACCGGGCATGGGCCCCGGCACCGCGGGGAGGAAAAAGAGGCGAACCCCCGATCCTCAGTATAACTATTTACAACTATACTCACTTAACTTTATAACTACAACTAACACTATAATAACTAAACTATATACACTAGACTACAGAAGAGTGAAACGCTAGGGAGGTGGAGAACGGCTAGGCGTGCTCCACAGTTCCAACGACCGACACGGGCGGTAAGAAGGAACTGAGGAGCGGGCGGGCCAGCAGGGGTATATATCAGGCGCCATGCCGGCGCCACTCCAGGGGGCGACCTGCTGGCCCACCGAGTGTTGCTAGGGTAAAAAGTCTCCGACGAACGTGCACGCGGCGCGCGCACACCTAACTGGAATGGATATGAGCAAGCACTCGAAGAAGAACCAACCTTTTTTTGGGAAAAGAGAAGACGTTAGTTGAGATGTGCTGGAGCTGTTGTTATCACTGTTGTTGGTAAAGTCCAATCCTGTTTCCTAGAAAACAAAACAAGACAAACTCTCGAGGGGAGAGAAAAGAACAACAAGGATAGAAAATGGAGGTCTGTCTCTGGTGTTGACTTTACTTGCAAGCTCCCTGCTGGAGAAAAGCATAGCACATGGTCTTATCAACCATTCCAAGACTTGACAAATTTATTCCAGCATCAAGCTGTTTAGGTGATGGCTTTTAGCTGCCTCTCTGGTCACAGGCTTACAGCAGTGTTGCAGAATATGCAGTTTTGGCTAGTGAAACCAGACTCTTATTAGACAAAAGAAAAAATGAAAGGGATAAGGAAAGAAAAGAAATACATTGGAGAAGGAAAATGTGTGTGTGTTTCTCTCTCTCTGTCCTGCGTACACACGCACATATGCATGTCCAAGTCTGTGGAGGTGGCGATCTCATCTGGCTCCCACTTTCTTGTGTGGTCTGGTCAGGACACTCTTGAGGATCAGAATAATGAAGGCCCAATGGTGTTACAGTAAATACTGGGGTCTGAAAGTGACAATGGGGGTGAGGGTGGACATGATCATAAAGCTCGCTCCTTCCTTCTGTCTTTCAGTCAGCCATCGTTTTGGATTTTTCCCAAGTCATTGTCATCCCCTTGTTTTTTATTATCATTGTCATCATTTTATTTTATTATTTTTCTAAGGACCCCAAAAGGGGAGTGATGGGTGGAATAGCCCAGTCCCTCATCATTTTGTCCACCAGTTGGGACTGATTTCCGATCCCACACTCCTTGTTTACTGGGCATGATGTTAACACAGTCCTTGAGTTATATCAGTAGGCCTTGTTGTTTGGACTAATTGTCTTTCTGTCTTCCTTTTGCATCTTTTCTCATCAACATTTGTTGTAATAGGTTATTATAACATTTTTATGAACTTTCATTTTTCACATGCAAGCTCACAATTAGGGTAATAATTGGGCCAATAAATTTACAGCAGGTGGCAGGAGTGCTCTGACTGCTGCTTATCATGCTGATCAGTGTTGTCTCGTTCCCCATACTCCCTCATTTGTCTCATTCCACCTGTTACTTTTTGTCTTACACTCTCTGAGGCAGTAGGTGTCTCTCTCTCCTCCCCCTTCCCTTGTCTGTGTAGTGGTGGTTCATGATGGATTCTGAGGTGCTATTGCAATACAAAGAATAAAAATTAGAGGCAGGTACTTGTTTAAAAAGTAAAACATAGGCTGAATGACTAAAGCTCTGAATGCTGCAAACACTTGACATCAATAGGACTAATTATGTGAGTAAAATTAAGCATGTGCATAGGTCTTTGCAGTATGAGGGCCTAAAACCTTTTTTCCAGTGGAATTTCTACATGTGATTTTTCCTCTGCTCACCAACCACTTACTGTTAACAATAGCAGTTACATAATCAAGCAATTAATATCTGGTAGTGGTAATAGCCGGATTTAAAAAGTCTTAAGAGTAAAAACAATAGAACTACAATATGTGGTTCAATATTGCTATTTGATGTATTTATGCATATTTATTTCTATATACATATGTATATTTTTTCTGCTCTTGCATGGTGTCTTAATACTGTTCTCCTCCCAACCCCCTTACTGTTTTGCATCTCCTTAGATATTTCACTAATGGCTTTGCCTCCATGCCACGCTCTGTGCCAGTTTTATGTTCTAAATGGTGAATTGTCTTGCCAGTTGTATCAGAGATCTGGAGACATGGGACTGGGGGTGCCTTTCAATATCGCCAGTTATTCACTGCTTACATATATGATTGCCCATGTCACAGGCCTGAAGGTATAGTATCCTTTGCTTAGATATTTATAATTTGAACAGAGGACTGAAACATTAAATAGACTAACATTTATGTAGGAAGAATTGGAATAAACACAACGTTCAAAAGTTTAGATATGTACAGGAACGGGCTCTGTAGATGAATTGTATTTAATGTATGTGTTACTGGGGTGGCCTACAGTATGAGAACTCTATAAATCTCATAGTGGTCACTTATATCAAAGAATCTCCAAATCTTGTGGAAAAAACTTGTCAAAATTAAGATGTGTCCTGGCTTATTCCACTAGTTTATCTACCAAAAATCTGAGTTGAGCACATTTCCTTCTGATGACAATGAAAAATGCCATGGGGTGTCTTTTTGTGCAACTGAAACAGCTGTCTTCAAAGTACTACCAACTTCCAGCCATTAGAAATGTCATAGCTTTTTTTTTTTGTTTTTTTTTTTTATTGGACTAGACAGAGCATTAAATCTGTGGTTGCTCTCAGATTCCAATTTGCATATTGTGATTTGCCTACCTAAATTCCTGCTATGGTTTCAATTGGATATTTTTCACTACTGACTGTAAATGGTTGTGTAGTACTGCTCTTTTCTGTTGTCTTTCACCAAAGATTGCTCTACCAAGTCACAAGAATGCAGCTGAAATTTATTAAATTTAAATACATTAGTCTTTCTATCTTCTAAAAGCTGACTTCCTCACTTCTTAAAGATTTAATAGTGATAGTGTGAGATTTTGACCCCCCTCCTGGTGCTATCATCAGGAATAGCTGCTTCCATTTTTAGCACTGAGGAGATAAAATGGGTGAGTGGAGAAAATCATTCTTTATAATAAGGACTTGGTGTAAGTTTTATATCAAAGGCAATTAAAGTAAATGAAGTTTGATGTCTCCTCCAAAACTTCATTTTACTATTGCATCTCCTCTCAAAGCAAAACACTTATTGTGGGAGAGATCTGCAGTAAAGAACATAAACTCATATAAGACTTGTGAATTTTTGCATAACATTAAATACTGCAATAACAGTGCAGACAAATTTAAGTAAATAGCTCTGCTTTTACGATTCAGTATTTCATCACATGCTGTTGCTAAGACTACTGCAGCAAAGTAGTGCAGATACTTTCAGGAGCAGTAAACTCTAAGCATTAGACCTAAATCAGTGATGATGGTAAATTGTCAGGCAATGTTTAAGTCACAAAAGGCTTATCCAGGGTGCTAGATGCCTTTGCCATAAGTGAAAGAAATGTTAATGCAGACAAACCAAGCTGTCAGCTTTTCCAGTTAGAAAAAATACCAGCCCTTTCCAAATGTGAGGATAGCTGCAATTTGTAGAATGCCATGAAGGCCAACAGATGTGGACTATTTCAGAGTAAGAGGCTGAAAAGAGAATTCCAAAATTCAGGGCTTGTTACGGAAAACATCCTGCTAGCAGCTCCGTTTTAAACTGAGAAGACTGGCTTTCAAGTGCTTCTGCATATCATAACTGTGGCAACAGTGAGGCATGTTTCTCAGCTAGGCAGGTTCAGAGCCATTTTGGATATGTCTACATTGCTGCTGGGACCAGCGTGGTTGGACAGACTTGTGCTATCTCTGCTCAAGCTAGTGCACTAAAAATAACATGGTAGCATGGGTGGTGGCTCCATCCAGCTGCCCGAGTCCAAGCCCATCTGAGCTCGGGTGGCTAGCCGGAGCCACTGCCTTTTCCACAATAATCATTCTGCTAGTTTTAGCATGCTAGTGAGAGTCTGTCTACCTGGGCTGAGAGGCAGACTCCCAGATTTAATGTAGACATACCCTTAGGCTTCAATTTGTCAAGACACATCATGGTGCACTAGTTTCATGCAATCCTGCAAGGAACTCCTTTTAATGAGTTGCTTCAGTTTCTTAATAGAATTAAGTGCCACAGTATACATTACAGTAGTCTAATCTTGAGCTAGAAGCATGGATCACTGTAGCACTGTTGATATCTAAGAAATACTTGCAACCTGTCAGTTCAAGGTATAGATGGAGACAGCTGTATTTTTCACTACCCCCATCTCCTTCCACTTGTGTTAACAGATAAATGAGTGCTCAGTTGCTATATCTGTTGCAAAATCTTTGCTGTAGAACTTCATATTCTGCTTAAAGTAGCTTAACATAATGATCAGTTACTTTAGGGAAAGACAATATTTGAACTTGTAAGGAGAACAGCTTATCGGGACAATCTGTTGCAGGACCTACGCTTCAGCAACAGAGGTGCTGGGAATCTCTGGCACAAGCATTGCAATGCCATTCAGTTCTGAAATGTGCTACCCTGTTTGCGTGAAGACTTTTCTTTTTCTCTTTCTTCAGCCTGGTGAATTCATACACACACTAGGAGATGCTCATATATATCTGAACCATGTTGAACCTTTGAAAATTCAAGTAAGTATCCATGGTGACTGGAGCCTGGCATCTTTTTGATATATATCTACCACAGCTGGTTGAACAACTGATGGTAATCCTGTGTTTTTAGACCTGGCACTTTCATTATAAATACTATCTTAATTTGCGTTGCTGATCCTCTGATTTCTTCTCCAATACTACCCTTTACCTATGTTCAACTCAGGTTACAAGTGAAAACACTGTAGAATTTTGATCGAACCGTACACTAACTTGGACTAAAAGAGTGGCTCTCTCTCTGCAAGTCAAAGATGTAAGAATTTGTACTCTAATCTCTATCATTGTTACAAAATATTAGTGTCCTTATACTTGTCTTATCAAAACAAAACTATAACTGACTAAATGAATAAAATGCACTTGGATGTATTATCCTTAATTATACATATATAGTCAGTTTGCAAATCAGTAATTCTTAGTGGATATTCTTCTGAATGATAAGGTTCTACTATACTTTTTTGGTCTCTGAGAGAGACGTGTTCACTTCTTATCAATCTTTCCACCTTGTTCACACAAATATCTACATGCTATGACAGGATGGAGAATGTTATGGCAGGTGAGGTCTACCTAACCCAAAGAGCTGTCTAAATTGTCGATTTTCACTGTGCGCTATTTTTTTACTTTTGAGCGCTAATCTTGTACAAATGTAAGTCAAACTCTCTTTAATTTCAGCTTCAGAGGCAACCATGTCCTTTCCCAAAACTCAAAATTCTTCGTAAAATTGAAAACATCAGTGACTTCAAAGCAGATGACTTTCAGATTGAAGACTATAACCCCCATCCAGCTATTAAAATGGAGATGGCTGTTTAATGCACTTAACTTTTTAAACATGATAGGAGTCTGTTTCATAAGTATGTTACCTTCTCTGTACTTAAAGCTCAATCTAGTGCTCTTAAATGTTGCTAAAACAGTTAAATGACTGCTTCTGAACAGTCTGTGGTCTAGAGCAGGGCCTCTTTCAAAGTATCTTTAATGAGAAATGGCTTGCCTTCCTGCAGGTGTCATTGAACCAAATCTTGCTGTAAAAAAAATTAGCACTCTGTTTACTAGCCAGTCTTTGAGTTCAGGACCTCTGTTGGAAGATGACTCGGGGTTGTATATTTTTACTGTCTATAAATCATTGAGGGATTGGCTGGAGCCCCCCCTAAGTTGTTACTGGGTTTAAGTTAATATTTCAAGCTTTTCCTTGCTCTGCACCGTAGCCTGAGCAGTGAAAGGGTTTAGTTTCGTTATATATTAGTTACTTACCCTTATGTATTAGTAGTAAATATTTAAACAAAACACTTGTTACAGCAGGATTTTTTTAAGCTTGGAAGGTGGTGATAAGAATGTTTAATAAACTTGTATAAATATTTTTAATAGTGTTTGGGAAGTGTGTTGTATCTTTAAGGTCTAGTACTGAATTTGTGCTTGTAACACTAATATCAAGTAGAACAAGGTAACTTTCAGAGGATTTTGAGATTTCAAAGGTTTGGCATTGTTCAATTTCAGACCAAAAATCAAAGCATTAACTCTCCTAATTGGAGTGGGGGCTGTGGAAGTTCTGACTCACAGGCAGGGTACTTGGTAGAATACACTGAAGCTGGGGACTGCAGGCTTCCAAATGCTGTACTCCCCTGGCAAGCTGTTAAGGAGGTGAGCAAATTGTCAAGAAACCAGGCAGGCTTCCTACAAAAGTTTATTGGACATGGATTTCAATTTTGATGATTTGGCAAATGTCTAGTTACAAGTCTTGATACAAATAAAGCATAACACCTAGCTCTGTCAACTCTACCCCCGCTACAGGTGAGGTCAGGGCCAGTTGTGGTCCTTTTATGATGCTGCCCATCTTACCAAGTCATGGAAGTTTACGTACACACATAGTGACAGAGTAAAAACTTTAGTATTTTCATTGAGGCCCAAACTTAAACATACAATCAGCAGGACAACTCTGAATAGCTCCATCCTTAACATGCATGTGAAGTGTGTTTTTTTTAACCCACAAAAGCTTATGCCAAATAAACGTTAAGTCTTTAAGGTGCCACTGGACATCTCATTGTTTCTGTACTTAACAGTACATGCAACAGCTTTTGGTTCCACAACATAACTGATATGAAGTTTTGTATATGATTAGGACAAGAGTAGACAGTAAGGAATTTTATTTTAAATCTCTAAATTCAAATACTTTAGTGTGAGAAAATCCCCTGGAACAATTTACCAAGGGTCACATTGGATGCTCCAGTTCAAAAGGAATTATTTTGGGGAAATTCTAAGGTTTGTATTATGCAGGTGGCCAGATTAGGTGATCACTGTGGTCCCTTCTGCCCTTGGAATCTATGAAAAGATTCTGCAAAGTTATTGGTTTGTAGACTAGATCTAGAAATTCAGTTCGTAGCCCTCCACTAGTTATACTTTAGTATAACAACTTTGCTGGAATATAGGCCCCAGTCATTTCTTTAAACTACATCGATCAAAAACTAGACATCCTGGACTATGTGTTATGTTAATTCCTGGAGGTTTTTGCCTGATTATACAAAACCATTTACTGGCAGCTGAAATCTTGTATCATCACCTAACAATAGTGTGTGAAAAGCTTGGGAAATTTAATCTTCAGCCTGAAAATTGTCAGGGTTAGGCTTAATGCAGTTGTATTTTATGGCTTAGAAAGGATCTTCTGCCAAACTTCTCCCTGTGGAAACAGGTATTTCCTTGCAGACTCTTCTTTCATTTCAGTGGAATATCCAGCATCCTACAAGATTATAAATAGTAAAAAATAAATAAATAAAATTGAGTGATACTAGCTCTAGTCCCCTCTTCATTCAAATAACTCAACTGCTGTCATGCAATTGGAGAATAATTATTGTAATCTCTGTGCTGCTGGGGATCATGCCAGGCTAATTTGTAATACAAAAGGTATCAGCTGTAACTAGTGTTAATCTCCTAACGCCTGATGCAAATGTTGAATGGAAAACTAGAGTTCTAAAGAGTCTGGGCTGAACAGAATTGTAGTTAGACAATAATCTTTAGTTTTGGAATACGAGTTTCAGTGAAAAACTATTTTAAAGCCTCTCCAGTGGATTATCCTCCCTCACGCCGTCTTCTCCAGCTGAACAGAGAAGTATTAATACTTTTTTTACTTAAGTTGGTTAGCCCAGCAATGCAGATACATTAAACATCCGTAACTAGAGAATTGCTTTGGGTTGAGTTTTAAGCCAAGGTCACACTCCACTTCCTGAAGCGTGTGTGCTGGAATGTACACCTTGCCTTTAATAGTTCTGAACCGCCAAACCTATGCAATAGTTTAGTCTAATAGCACATCTCCAACTTTTTCATTCTGCAGATGACTTTGTAAGAGAGCCTTTCAAATGCAATCTTAGCTTTAAACTGCTTGTAATTAAGATGCTTTCTTTACTAGGACAGTTGACCGTCTCACAGCATACCTGAGGTGGTACATAGGAAGCTTTCTTGATTATGGCAGGATATTTGAAGTGTTCATGCAAATGATCTACGTACTCACACATCCTGCAAGAAAGAGGAGGGATATTTTTCAGTTTTACCTAATCTTGTACTTATTCATGGCTATTATCCCTGACAAAGAAACAAGGTTTGGGTAAAAGTTGGACTCATATTTGTATCCAAATTATCAGCAAACTAGGAGGCTTCCTTTTAGAAGCAGAAACTACTGCTACATAGTGCTTCATATTGAAACTGGAATCTTCTTGGCATTTTAGCCTAGTGAGGATGGGTGGTCTCAATAAAATAAGCCAGAACAAGAATACAGGGCAGAAGCTGGGCCCTTTGGGCAGTATGTAGGGTTAGGAGAGCCAGATTCAAACTTCGTTTTTCAATACAGACAGAGCTTAGTAAAATTATACAGAAGAGCTGTGTTTCCTGATTGTGGATTTTCCAAAGTACTACAAAAGCTTGATTCTTATGTTAGCCAACATGGATACAGAATGTGGGCATCTAACATAGGTATTTAAAGGGTATAAACAAGACTTTTCTGCAGCAAGGGAAGTCACTAATGAGGGCAGCTGAAGGGCTGGGTCTGCTCCTTCTTAGTTTATGAATTACCAAGAACACTGCTGAGGCTGTAGACCAGCAAAATTTACTAACCATGGTCTAAGGCAATTTTAAATATACTGCTTCAGAGAGGGACGATCAAAACAGGAATGGGTTATGATACAACTGATTTTAAATGTGAGCAAAAGGTAAAGCTACAATATTTGACATCAATATTTGCAAGACAACTAGTACGAAGAACAGGAATATACAGCCAACAGGAGAGATTCAGGAAATTTGTTTGCAATAATGTGAAAAAATTGTTCATTGCCCGCAAAGGCGGCTAATACGATTCAAAGCTGATATTAAACAAGACAAGGGAAGTTGTTAGATCCTTTTGGGAAGCTACACCTAGAACACTATTCACCTTAGAGCAGGGAGCTAATCCTTTGGTCATGCATGTGTTGGCCTGCCACTGTAGTTGGCGGCGGGGGTGTAGGAGTGAGAGAGATGCCAAAATATAGTTCCAAGAGTATCAAGCAGTCTTTGTCAAAAATATTCCTGGCTGTTTGCCAGGCAATTGCCAGAGTGAAGTTCACATACTTCTGACTGGTTAAAAATTCTCTGGGAGAGCCACAGGGAGGCGAGTTGGGGTGTGGTGTTTTTGTTTACTGGTTGTTATTGCATATCAACAGCCTTTTGGAAAAATAAGCCATCACCACTATTGAATGTTACAATAGCATTTTACATTACTAACCTGTTTTCAAGGCTTCCAGATACTGAAATATAGTCAAATATTATCAAGTGCTGTACTAACTCACAGAGCCCAACACCCCCAGCGTGAGGACAAACAGGAACTGAAATGAAAACAGAACAATCCCTGTTTAAACCAATCTGAAGAGTAAGGGCAAATGACTAGATTATTCAGAAAGCTTGTGTCCCAGCTCAGCTGGTGTTTAACTGCAGCTCCAATACCATCCCCCCACCCTAGGGAAACTCAGCTCCCAATAATAAGGGACCAAAGGCATTTTGAATTAGTACTAAAGCACGACAGAAAACAAATGACTGAACCACCCACAAGGGCATGCTTGTGAGTTAGCAACACGACAGCTGAAGAAGTTGCATGGCAAACTGGCTGAGGACAAAAGAGGTGTTAGTACTGACACACTTCCAAGAGCCTTACTTTGAAACTTTTTGGCCATCAGCAACACAGACAAGTTTTCATTCACACTTCCCAGCCTGCAGCTGTCAATCTGGAGATAGCTCAGGGCCTTAGCCTGTAGGAGCTGCTTAAATATCACTCTGTTGTGACACTGCAGCAGGGAGGGAAGGGGGAAGAAAAAAATTGTTAAGCCTCAGATTCTAAGGAATTGGCAGGATATTGCAAGAACTGTTGGCAATGCAAGTCAAAACAATTGCACAGTGTTCCCACTAGGTGTCCCATTAAAACCAAGTTCTTTTTGTTATACCACTTAGCTGGAACAATGCACAGAAGTGCAGAGGATTGCAAAGCATTTTACAAACATTAAAGAATCAGTACAGTTGTAAGGTAGAGGCATAGTAGAAATACATCCATTTTACAGCTCTCTGAACTGAGGCACACAGGAACATCACTATTTGCCTAAGTTCACACAGCAATTCAGTGGCAGAGCTGGGATCACAACTGAGTCCTAATTCCATGTTTTTTGTTTTAATTGCTAAGCAAAACTGCTCTTAATTGCATGTTACCCCTTATAGGAATGACTGGGCTACTGCAGGACTTAGATGGCAGTAGTGAACACACAGTGGTTCTATTGGCTGTGGAAGACCATTTCTTCTTCTGGACTCCTGCAGACCAGTGAGAGGATTAGGGTCCTACCAAATTCACAGCTGTGAGAAACATGTCACAGACGGTGAAATCTAGTCTTTTGTTTCCTTTTACCCTACTACACAGATTTCACGAGGAGACCAGCATTTCTCAAACTGAGGGGCTTGACCAAAAAAGGTATCACAGGGGCAAGGGATGCTGCAAGGTTATTGTGGGGGCAGGGGGGTGTCACAGTATTGCCACCCTTACTTCTACACTGCTCTGAAGGCAGCACCCTGCCATGCCACACTTACTTCTGTGCTGCTGCCTTCAGAGCTAGGGTCAGGACCCCTAAAGTTACACCACCATGAAATTTCAGATTTCAATAGCTGAAATCATGAAATTTACTATTTTTTAAATCCTATGACTGTGAAATTGACCAAAATGGACTGTGAATTTGGTAGGGCCTTAGAGATGGATGGTCTAGTAGTTAAGACACTTGACTAACACTCAGGATTCCATTTCTACCTCTGCCACAAACTTCTTGCATAGATGTTGGCCAAGTCACTTGATCTTTGTGCTTCACTTTCCCATCTGTAAAATGGGGATAATAGTACTCCCCTACCTAACGGGAAGTACGATAAATACATTCATGTTTATGTAATGCTCGGATATTACGCTACGGAAAAACCTCTACATACAATATATAAAGCCTATTACTCAGGAATTGGCCTTTAGTCTGCTAGGCAGGCCTGTCCTAATAGTTAATTCAAATCTATTATCCTTAACAGATGTCATTATTCATACCAAAAATTAAATGTTCAATCTACTGGCAAACAACAGCTGGAGGTCAGCATCACAGTGAAATATGGCGAAAGCAGGCCTTTGCATGAGAAACTGGCAATAGAGTAAAACTATGCTAATACAGTATTTCTCTCCAGCTGCCAGTGAGCAATGAGAATTTGCTAAATTATGTTGCTCTGCTCTGTAGATTTAGTAGAAGGGTTTGGCAGGAAGAGGTATGTCATTCATGAGCACAATAAAAAACAATTCAATAGTTAATTCACTTTGATTCAGAAGTTGGTTTTCTTAAAGGGACCAGTCATTTTATTGATAGCTAACAATTTGTACCTTACATCCAGAGAGCAGCTCAGGAAATGGGGTCTTCGGACTGCTAAGATACTTTTACATGCTACTGATGTCTAGGGTGACCAGACATCCCATTTTTAAAGGGACAGTCCCATATTTAAGCCCTCCTGAAGGTGTCCCAACTTTCTTAAAAACAGGCAAACTGTCCCATATTTTGTGTCCCCCTCCCATCAGTATTGGTGGGTCCTGCTGATGGCCGGATTCCTGCTCGCCAGCCGCCCACTCACAAGCAGTGAGTAGGGGGCGGTCCAGTGGCCAACAATGCGGGTGGGTGTGCAAGGCTGGCGGCAGGGCAAAGATGCAGCATGGAGGGCTGGCTGCTCCCCCTGCTGGTCCTTCAGCGCAGATCCCACCTCATGCTGGCTCTCAGCCAGCAAAGCCCCCCACCCCATTTCTGGCCAGCACTGGCTGCACACTGCGAGCTGCAGTGGCTGGGGAGTGCAGGCAGGTGGCAGCTGGTTGCGTGTCATCTCTGCTGCCCACCCATCAGCCCTTTATGTGCTCCCACTCTCACTGTTCTCTCTGCTTTGCCCTTTCACACTCCCCCCCCAGCCTCACTGCTCCTCCATATCCCTTGCAAACAGGCCGCATCCCACTACCAACGCTGTGTGGAGAACAAGCCCCTGGTCAGAGTGCTCAGCTCATCAACAGCCTAGCTGGCAGGCTCCTTCCTTCCCCCCACTGCCTCTGGCTGGGCCAGCACTTGGGGAAGCCCAAGGACCTCTGGCCTGGGGCGCTGCCCAGGAGGAGCCAAGCCCTGCATGTGCCAAAGCCTCGCACAGTGCTGGCACAGGGAAGCCTCTTTACCCCTCAGCTAATCTCCGGAGGGGCGGGAGGTGGGAGAGGAGGAGGACAGCAATTTCCAGCCTGTTTGCGCCCTAACACTGCAGGCTCCACAGCAGCCCCCCGGGCAGGGGCTTAGCACCCTTTTCACCTCTGCCCCCACAGCCTCCTGCCCTAGGTCCAGCCCCTAGGCATCCTCCCCTGCTGATCCACCTCTCTGGTGGGGTTCGCTGAAGCCCCTGCAGTCAGGTTCCCTGGGCCCTTGTTCACAATGCATTCTTACAGCTTAACCCCTTCCTGCCCACACTGCAGCTGGGGCACAGGAGGTGGCTGGGTTATGTCGGTGGCCGGCAGCAGCCTGGAGGTGTTAGCTGCCTTTTAACACTGTGGAGGCAGGAAGGGACAAGCTGCTTCCAGCCACGGGGGAGTGTGTGTGTTGTGGGGAGGCATGAACTCTGCTAAGACACAGGCCAAGTCATCCCTTCCCTATCCCACCCGTGGCTGAAAGCAGCTCCCGTCCTTTCCCTCCTGGCAGAAATCTGGGGAGGGGGACATGTGACGCTGTGTGCCCCTCCCCCCCAACGTTGCTTCGAGAAGACGCAGCGCCAGGTACGAGGAGAGGCAGATCTGTCCTAGAGGCCCAGCCAGGCATGAAGGGCGGAGAGCGCCAGGCAGTGAGTGTCGGGTTGGTCGGTCACCCCCACTGTGAGAGAGGTGTTCGGAAGTGTGTGGGTTCACACAGGAGGGGCGACACACAACAGCCTTAAAGATAAGAAGGCAAATAAAAAGAATCCAGCTACGTAGTATTTCTTTTTAACAGGGGCTCAGTCAACTTGATGTTAATTTGAATGTTTGTACTGCACAGTTCTGACTGAATGTCGTTGAACTCGCTTGAATACAAGTAATTTTACCAGGTGTCCCATAGGGAAATACGGTCATCTGCCACCTCTCAGGTAAGCCCTTTTACTCCAAGGCTATAGAGTCATTCTAACTCCTTCTCTGGCCCAATGAAGACTCAGTTGCTTAATTAAAGCAGAGGAACTTCAACAACAGACACTGAGGGAGCGCCTCCATCAGGATGTTTCATAGGCCAATGGTTAGGGCACTTAACTGAGAAGTGGTAGATCCCTGTTCAAACCTTCATTAACAGATTCATCACAACAAAATCTTCCCAGATTGTCCGAACAGATGTGGGTGGGGAAGAGAATACCTATCAAAAGTATTAGTTGGTCTTAAATTATGTGAAATAAGTCCAAGGCTGTTTTCAGCCATGTTATTTAATTCCCAAGTGAGAAATCAGAGTGAACTTTGGCAAAATTCTCGAAAGTCCCAGACACTACATTAAATAAACGACTGAATGAAAAAACAATTAGACACCCACTTACTTGTTCTCCTGTTGCCACACCAATTCCTAATGGCGCCAAGGCCTACAAAAATAAACAATAAATAAACAAAACAAAACAAAAAGGATTTGTTTCTAATCTGTAATTCCCAAATACAGCTTTTCACCAGAATGAGGGGACAGGGAGTAGAACAGCTAACGAAGTGCAATGCTCGTTACTTGCTGTGCATTTGGAAAAGAATCAAGTGTAGTGTCATTTTTGTTAGTGCATTTTATGCGGCTTTTTTGCTACCCCAATAATATGTGAAGACTTATGTAAGAGGGTGTGTGCTGTCATAAGGGGATAAACATCTGGGGCTCTAGCATCACTATTAGCTATATCACATTATGAGCACATATCCTGGGCTAGTATTACTCTAACTTTACTGAAACACCAATTCACAAAGATGAAAAGAAAGACACATACAGGTTTCAGGGCAAATCCTGATTGCTTTACTTGTGCAAGAATGATAGTTTCCTGACCTTTAATATAATCTTTGGCCCATGCTTTTCATTTAAGTGCAATGGAATACAAATACAGGATGTGCCCAGGATCTTGCAGCAAACATATCTAATGACTTTTGACAGCTATTTCAGCCTGAACTTTGAACATTCCAAACAGCAGTGTTAATAAATGAATCACTACTGCTCTCTGGCGTGTAGTCACTAAGCCATTACCGAAATGAAAAACAAACACTTCCAACCTTAGAAATGGCTGCATGTCCAAGAATATCATCAGGAGAAGTTGGCTCCTCAATCCATAATGGTTTAAATTCAGCTAATTTAGTGACCCACTCTATTGCTTCCTTCACTTCCCATCGTTGGTTAGCATCCAGCATCTGAGAGAAATTACAAAGAAAATTCACTTATATGACTCTACTGAATTTTTATGAATATGAAATTGCTAAAAAATACCCATAATGTTGCTATAAATTAATGAAAAAAGGAAATTCAGACAGTGTAGATCACTGCTGTTTTCTGATCTTTAGCACATCATATGACATTATATAGCACGTTCTACAATTTCTAGACTTAATAAAAGGCAAGGATAAACTAATAGCCTAAAAGATGAACTCCAGGTGGAAATCCCAAATTTTGCTTTGCTGGAAATGCTGCTTTGAGACGACACATTAAATCAAAGGCCCTGGTGCGCTGTCATTGTTAAAAGACCCCAGGAAACTTCTTACAAAAGTGAAGGCCACAGATTTGGTCTCAAACCCTTATTCCAGCTGAGATAGTTGTATTCTGCTTTTCTGAATTTCCTGAGCAGGTTTCAAAATATCATGAATCTGATATTGTCTGAACTTCTGTGAAGTGTTCTTACACACCATTAAAGAGGTGCCACACGGAACTCCAGAAGTGACTGTTTCAGTAGCAGGCAAACAATTCCTATATAGCAACTGAGTTAAGCCCTCTGGAACTGGGATGGTTGAAATTTTTCAACAGCACTGGGTTGGGGGGTCGGGGAGGGGTGTCAGAAAATTGGGTTTTTGACTAAAATATGTTCACAAAAGATGTGTTTTCTCTTGGAAAGTTTTGACTGTGTTGAAAACTGAACATCTGAAAACCAAAAATTTTGATGTGGAAATGCTGCTACCGTGCCTAATAGGAGTTGTAGTTTGGGTGCCTCATGTCCTCACTTTCCTCTGTGGCAGCAGTTCTCAATCTTTTTCTTTCTGAGACTCCCCCAACATGCTATAAAAACTCCACAGCCCACCTGTGCCACAACAACTCTATTTCTGCATAACCAATAGATTAAAAGCCAGGGCTGGCATTATGGGGTAGCAAGCAGGGCAACTGCCCGGCCCCATGCCACAGTGGGCCCCACAAAAGTAAGTTGCTCAGGCTTCAGCTTCAGCCCCAGGCAGTGAGGCTCGGGTTTCAGCTTTCTGCACTGGGCCTCAGTGAGTCTAACACCAGCCCTGCTCTCTGGTTTATTTTGGCAGATGTCCCAAAACCTGCTCATGGTCCCGCCCACCTGCCCTGGCAGGCCCCAGACCCCGGATTAAAAACCACTGCTCTATGGGCCAGACTCTCCACCCAGACTAGAATACCCATCATGCACTATATCCCTGAAGCCCCCATAATACACTGCATCAGCTAAGCAAGATGAGAGACTGTGGTGAGTCATGAGAGGCAGAGTCTGGTCAATGATCCCAAACTCTAGAAGACTCTCAAATCACAACACCTGATATGCAGCACAGCAGTTTTTCCAAATCAAAATTTATCACTTTAATCCAAATTTGGCTGAAATTTTTTGATAATTTTTTTTTCAGTTTTGTACTGAAAATTCAGTTTTCCAACCAGCTCTACTTTGCTGTAGTTCTTATTCAAGCAACACTACCACAGAAGCCAGTGGAAGTTCTGGCACAAGAAATACATGGCTGATCTCTTAATTCATATGTATTTTGGTGATGCCATTTATTAACTTTACATACTACTCTCACATCCAGGAAAGACATCATTATTAGGGAGGGAAAAAATACCTTTCAAGAATGCCATGTAATCTAACCCTGTACCAATATCTGCATGAACAGACAGCCATTTTATAGTTAATATTACTTAATAGTGTAGTCATTAAGAAAAATATTCACCAATGTCTTGTCAGGGCCAATCATTTCTCTTATAAGTCTGCATCTACGAATGTCATCCGGCAGATCAGCACCAACCTTTACTTTGAACCTAGACACAACATTTATAATGAAATGTAGGTCACTTCACCAGGATTAATGTAGCAGTGATAACTGTCCTCTATGAGAAACTGTAAACTCAAATTTACAAAACACCAGAGTCAGTGTTTTATGATCAGTATTTTCTTATTACATCTGTCCCTTTTCCAGCATACCTCATCGTAGCTTAACAAAAAGAAAGATAGCAAATACTTTTCCACGAATCAACAGGAAAGCAGTTTCTTTGTTAGCTAGCAGCTTGCCAGGAGGATAGCTCATTTTGCCATACATTTACTTAGATACCTACTGTAATGGTACGTAACGGAATAGCAGAAAGGGAACATATTTAAAAAAAATATCAGAAGCAAAGACATCTCTTCTCAGAATGTAGAGACTGAAAAGACCTATAGGGTCATCCATCTAGTCTGTCTTTGTGCCAAATAAGGACTGATCTCGATAGTATATTTCTACTTGCTACTAATCATTAAACAGAAAAAGTTCAGCATTTGAGATAATTGTTTACTATACCTTGTCCAGCCATCCTTCAATGCCTCCGTGCATAGCTGCAGAGACAATTACATCTATTATATCTCCAAGTAGCTGCACTACTCAGTATCTAGACTAGTATTTATTTACAGGCTGTCTAACCCAGGATGAACTTTCTAGCCACTTCTTTATTGACATAAGTGTAGAGCAGACAGTAACTGAGAGCAGAGGTATGAATAACATCCAGCTGAAATGTAGGATCCAAAAACTCCTCAATCTATGTAAATAAATACTTTCTGCATGTCTTTATTTTCATGTACTATGCATGACAGTCCTATGATCTAATAATGCTATTTCCAGCTTCACAGAAAGCTGAACTTTTCCAAAAACTAAACCAGATGATAAACATGTATTGTATTAACCAGACCTCAGATCCCAGAGCTGTGAAGAGCCTTCATGATATTTCATTTGAAGGAATATTTAGCTACAGCAAACTAAGGCCACTTTACTTCTGAAGGACAGTGTCCACACAGGGGTTTAATGCGCTTTAACTTCACATCTTTTGTTAATTCAACTTCACTTTCCTGAGCATCCCCAACATAGCTGCACAAGTGCAATCCTATAGTTATACACAATACATCAGTGTAAACTGGCTTGCAGTGGTCCATGCTTATCTCCAACAGCTACACCTAAAACCCCAATGTAGACAAGGCCTTAAAACCTTCCCATTGCAGCTAACACAAAAGCCAATGAATGACTAGGCCTACAGAACAGGGCCAGCTTTCCCTCCCCCCCCCCGCACATGCAGTGCGTAATTGTTTCACTTTGCATTTGAGCCCAAACTAAGGAACTCCTTGAGTGCTGAATCGTCAACTGTTGGCATTCCCCACCGGATAGAAATGTTTAAAATCTTACTTCTGTAATCTAACGTCAAAGAATCAAACCTGTTTTAACTGCTGGTCCGGGTAGCCCAGCCAGGCACAAGACGTGGTGTAAGCAGGGTATCCATGCTTTAACATTTGCTCTTCTGCAAAGCCAAAGAATGTCACCAATGAACATATGCTGTTTTCTCTTTAACAGATGATTAGATTGTATGGTAGTTTTAGATAAGCTGTTACTCATGGAAATGAAAGGAGTTTAAAAATCAATCTCATTTTAATCAGGGTAGATGAAATCTGCTGAGAAAAACCTGCCCTATCCTCACCTTCTTTCCAAATGTGGGAGAGCTTCAGCTCAAAAAACAACAACAAATCTTTAGGGTGAAATCAGCACAGTCACCATGCCATTGTGACTGACACGAACATTCACCGAGTGGTTCCAAAGCAAATGGCCACCAAGACAGCACAAGCCCTCTCTATGTGTATACCTACCACCTCCCCAATGACTCATAAGGAGGAGACATCACACAATGCATTCAACCTCACCCGAGAGCCTCCATTGTTACATTCCACTTCCCAGTGACTAGGACACTCTGGGATGCAGAGTGCCACATCAATCATGCAGTGTGTTCAGTCCTTTATTCTCCTACAAGACAGCGAAAGTAAACTTAGTTTAAACATACCTCTTTCCTTCTTCCCAAGTAGGCCATTTTGGAGTATTTCTGCATGGGCACAGGGGAGAAAGAGAGGAGAGATTATTGCATTAACCAAAGTTCAGTTCCTCCACATCTCCAGATCCTACCACCACACACTGCTGTTTTCATAAAACAAGAGTCTGATCCGTTTACCTACAAAGAGTAATGCCCTACTGCTCGAATAGTTTCACTGAAATCAAGAACAGGTCAAGGAGTAAGGAGATCTGTTTCAACAGAAGGATGACTTACCATGGGCTTCTTCTTCTGTTAGTGCATCAGTAATATACCTGAAATCTATGCAGGATAACAACTGCTTTGGGTCCTGTTAACAACATATTTAATGTAAAACAAACAGCAAAGAACAACAGAATTACTTGATTACAAAAAGGCAATACTAAGGTAACATATACATCAGCCTTTTTCCCTGTCACAGATAGTACTGTGAGCGAATTCACCGACTCTAAAATCAAACTGATTAACTGACTCTGGCAAACTTTAAGGTTCTAATCCAACAAATATTGAGGCACGTGCTTAACTTCAGGCATGTGAGTAATCCCATTTAACTCAATGGTGCCACTCACACACAATGTTAAACATGTACAAAAATATTTGCAAGATCAGGGTGTAATTGATTAATAAACATTTTTAAAAAATTACTAATCCATTTGGAATGCTCCGGGTGTGCCAGCACTTTAAAAAAAAATAATGTACTGGTATCGGTATAGATGGTTTCCAGTAGCCATATACAATATTGTAGCTGGCGAGGGCAGAGTCTGTAACAGTGCTCCCACTAACAGGGCCAATTTGCAAAGCTGTGTGGGGCCAGAAACAGACATCTTGGAAGGAGACGAGCCCTCCAGAACAAAATGTCACATCCACAGCCTGCAGAACCCTCTGGTTTCTAAAGCCTTGGAATGAGCTACATGGCCATAGAGGTAATTTTAGCCTAGATACTGCCTGAAATTTTTACTCTTCTAATGCATCAAAAACATCAGTGTGGAACAGTGGTAACATTAGCCCACATAGAAGAAGATTTTCTTACCATGTCGACTAGTAACTTCCAGAGAGGCTAAAAAACAAAATGATTAAATGATATGAAATGGATGGAGATCATATAAAAGCAGCATAGAGGTGCTATTTGTATCCTGAAGTGACAAAAATAAGTGTGGAAAACATTTACATTTGATGCCAAATGCATCTGGCTGATGTGGTTCCCAAATCAAGACAGGAGATTCAAGATGTCAAGCTCCAGATTGAATTACTTTAACAGGATTCTCTCTCTCAGCTCTGCCTCATTATGGCCAGGATCCTGATCCTGGATCCACAAATAGCTGGTGTTAACTCATTTTTAGTATATTAAATTAGTCAGACTTGAAATGCTGACATAACACTACTACTGGAAATGTTTATGCTGAAGAAATTGATGCTTTCTACTTTTAAGATTTCCGTGACATTACTTTTCTTATGCCCCTTATGTTGGGGCTGTGTCACACTCCTGAATGCTGAGAAGTTCAAAGGTGCCCATTACTGTTTCTTTCCTAGGAGAGGGTATCAGAATAACTCTATAAGACAATTGGTTGCAGTGTTGTCCTAGCTGTCTTGGCCCCAGGATATTAGAGAGACAAGGTGAGTGAGGTTATATCTTTTACTGGACCAACTTAAGACAGTAGCAATGATTTACTAGTACAGTACTACTATTTACTACTTCTATTGTGGTGGCATCTAAGAGCCCTAGTCACAGACCAAGACCCCATTGTGCTAGGTGCTGTACAAACACAACAAAGCGACACTCTCCACCGTAGTTATTTATTTTACAGCATCTAAGACCATGCTATGTGCCTCAGATAGAAATCTATGATCCTTGCTCCAAACAGCTTACAAGATCATATTAGACATGGAAGTGGTTACAAGGAATTCATAACTTTATGAACAGTCCACAAAGGAAGAAGAAAAAAAGAGGAAATCAAGAAAAAATTAGTTGTTAAGCAGAGCTGGTCAAAAGCTTTTGTAAAGATGTCATCACTAGTCAAAATTCAAACAAAAAATGTTGCTGAAGGTTCCCCCCCCACGACTAGTTCTACTGGTAAGTGGTGTATAAGTGTCAGCTATTAAAGCCTCAGTCCTACAAAACAAATAGCCCCACTGAACTCGGTGTGCATCCATGAACTTAGGACCAGGGCCTAAATCTGCAAAAAGCATATCAGGAGTAGGACACTCTAATTTAACAAATACAGGGACATTTTTTGTCCACGTGCTCTAAGTATATCACCATCACCTTTCCCTCCTGCTTAGCCCACAAATCCCATATGGCGTTCAGAACAGCAGCGGTAGCCAAATGCACAGCACCTTTCTCTGGACCAATCTGTTGAAAAAAATCATACAGTTACCTAAAATGCTTTAGCATTCTTTCGTGTCTTCATTTCTAATTAATGACCATTAGCAAATTTACACATCTGGAAAACACAACAAAGGAAAAACCACTGGAATTAAAAAGATAAACCTCTCTTCATTAGAAAGAGAAAAATCTGAAGTTGGTGTGTATTAAGTGCATTGTGAGATTACTACAATGGCTATACTGATCTCTAGTTCCTCTTAATACCAGCTGAGTTTTCAATTTCCAAGAATACTAGACACTGAATAGAAATAATATTTTGTGAACACTTGCAAGTCGAAAAAAAACAGGTAAAGACACAGCTTTTGGGCTCTAAACACAGGGAAACAAAGATCTGGACCCCAGGCCTCACTTCTGCTATTGGATCTATGTGGGTGGATACTTGCATTTGTCTAAAGCTGCCTTGAAAACAACAGGGCTCTGGATGCGTTCTCTGTGCAGATCCTATTGCAATGTTAGGGCCCTGGTTGCGAAACAGAAATTTTCTCTCCCCCTCCATAACTGCACAGAGATTCTTATCTAAAAATATTTTACCTTACGTGTCCTTACAGTGTGTTCATAACACAAATTCACGTTTGTTGCCATCCACTTCACAACAACACTCCATAAGATACCCCTTACCCATCGGAGCTGTCCATCACTGGTGAGCTGCCTGTAGAATCCTCTAAAATCATTGACAATTTCTTCAAGGTCTTTATTAACCACGTGAATGGAGAGAGCATTAACTGCACAAACAACTGCAAAACACAGCAGAATTTAGTGCTTTAACACCACACAGTGACTAGAACAAAATAAAAAAAACCACTAGTTTTATTGTTCAACCCACGTTTTAGAATTTTACCTTTCCTGCATAGGTGTTGGAACTAGCAGATTGAATACGTAACTGGGAGCCAGGAACACTTGACATGTAACATTGGCTCTGCCAAGGATTCAGTTTGTGTGGCCTCAGATAAGCCACATAACCTCTCTGCATCTCATGTTTCCCTATTTGGGAAAGATAATACCTACCACCAAGAGAGGCTGTAAGGCTCAATTAGTTAATAACTGAAAGATGTTTGAAGATGAAAAGTCACTTGCACGCCACCCTTCACCCCAGAGAAAAAGATCCTGTTGCCAATGTAATTCTCAGGCACACACCACAGTAGTGGTCAGAGGAGACAGTGTTACGCTGTCGTGAGCACTAGTAAATACAGAAGTTTCCCTAAAATGCTGGGAGAAGACTGTTTCTTTGAATTTGATAAACCTCGCCCACAGGACCTGTTACATCTCATGCAGTATATATGGTACTTACAGCCATGTTAAATTTCTCATTTCCTCATAAGGGATTTTGTTTCTGGCTATAACATAATAGTTGTGATCCAGTTGTTTTAACTCCCCTAAAATCTACCACTAGTGATTTCAACACAAGCTCCAGCAGAGGCTTTTGTTAGAGCAAAATACTAGCAAATCAAGAAAGTATCTTATACACCACTGTTATCTAGCAGGCTGGATAGGATGGAGGCAATCACAGAAAGGAGCAGACATGTCAGAAATTTTAGCATCGTTCAACCATCATTTTCTGACACAGAAGAAATAAAAGAGAGAGAGCTGCAAACTGCATGGGAGACCTTGGGCCCATGCCTGTTAGGTACGCCTATTTAAGGCATTAGCTTGAGATTTGGGATGGGTGGGTTCAAGTCCCTGCTCCACCACAGGCTTTGGTGACCTTAGGCAAGTCTTTGGTGATCTTTCTGTGCCTCAGTTGTCCTTCTGTAAAATGGGGAAATATTTCCCTTTCTCAGAGGGGTATTGTGAGGATAAAGACTGGAAGGTGCTCAAATAGGAGCCAGATAGGTAGTACCAAACACCCTCAATTCTCATGAACTTCGGGGAGAGTGGAGGCTTGGCAGTGCTCAGCACCTTGCCATACCAGGTCAAAAGTACGCACAAAGGACCATATCTTTATTGAAGATCTTATCGAAGGCAATGGCAAGACTCTTGATCCAGGAACAGATCCCTTTATCATGGAAAGTGGGATTATGTACACTACACTGGAATATTTAGAGATTATTTTGCCATTATACGGACCAAAAAACCCTGCTGTTTTTGATGGAGAAGACTATACGTTGTGAATACTAGAGTGGTGTCTTTATGCATTTAATGATACTTGTTTCCTTTTAAAGAGTAAATGGAAATTTTTTGGAAATGTTTTATAAATATGGCTATAAAAAGGGAAACACGACATAATCTGATGTAGGGTATCACCTCCATGAGGATGATTCCTGAGAGTTTGTAACATACTTAGTATTGTTACTATACTTGAGGGGCAAGGTTTTCATGGATTATGATTTTGTGACTGTCATAAGGTGATCTGACAATGCTGTTAGCTGGAAGGTTTCCAGGCAATAAAGCACTTATGAAGAGTTGCTTAGAGACCTACTGTTATAAATGGATAGTTAAGAGTTAATGGAACAGAAGTACTTCATATCTCTTTTGCCTGTAAAGGGTTAACAAGATCAGTGAGCCAGGCTGTCACTTGACCAAAGGACCAATCAGGGGACAGGATACTTTCAAATCTTGAGGGAGGGAAGTTTTTGTGTGTGCTGTTAGTTTTTGGTGGTTGTTCTCTCTGGGTTCTGAGAGTGACCAGACATGCAACCAGGTTTCTCTCCAATCTTTCTAATACAGGCTCTTATAAGTTCAGAATAGTGAGTATGAGGTAGATAAGGCGAGTTAGGCTTATGTTTGTTTTCTTTATTTGCAAATGTGTATTTGGCTGGGAGGATTTTAATTTGTACTTGTATACTTAGGCTGGGAGGGTATTCCCAGTGTCTATAGCTGAAAGACCCTGTACCTATTCCATTTTAAATTCACAAAGATAATTTTTAGTGTTTTTCTCTCTTTAATTAAGTTTTTTGTTTAAGAACCTGACTGTTTTTTTATTCTGGTGTGAGACCCCAGGGGATGGGGTCTGGATTCACCAGGGAACTGGTGGGGAGAAAGGAGGGAAGGGGGAGAGAAAGGCTAATTTCTCTCTGTGTTAGGATTACTGTCTCTCTCAGTGAGAGTCTGGGAGGGAGAGAGAGAAGGAGGGGGGAAGGTGCATTTTCCTCTCTGTTTAGGATTCAAGGAGTTTGAATCACAGTGATCTTCCAGGGTAACCCAGGGAGGGGAAGCCTGGGAGAGGCAATGCTGGGGGAAAGGGTTTACTTGTGGTAAGATCCAGAGGGTCTGGGTCTTGGGGTTCCCCGGGCAAGGTTTTGGGGGGACCAGAGTGTACCAGGCACTGGAATTCCTGGTTGGTGGCAGCGCTACAAGTACTAAGCTGGTAATTGAGCTTAGAGGAATTCAAGCTGGTACCCCATCTTTTGGACGCTAAGGTTCAGAGTGGGGAATTATACCATGACATCTACTTAGCATTTTCTAAGAAAAAGGATGTGCAATGGCTACATTACTACTTCATAAAGGCACAAATCTTACAATTGTTCAGAATGACCTTGGAAAGATACAGGTCTGGTCCTGGATTGTAAGCTTCCTCCGCCAAATCATCAGGCAGTACCTAATGATTAACACATTACAGGATTTGCGTGCACAATGCTTCTAAACTGATGCTAGCTTCTGACCAGATAAGGGATACGTGCAGTGCAGATGCACTCCTGGGCTCTATCTGTGTAAGAGTCTGAGTCTTCAGTTAGCTATGGACATGTGTAACTAGATGTATCTTGAACGTACAGAAGAGCAGGAGGTGATTTTGCAAAGATAAATGTGTAAATAAATACACACAGATCAAGCCCTAAGTATCCATTTAAACCTATCTTTCGTTCCCTTTTCTTGCCAATACTAATGACACCTATGTTTTCTTTTTCCAAATATTTTCTCCCTAGGGTCATAATAATAATATAAACTGATAGGCAGAAGACTGAGCTACACAGTTCAGATCATTTCACGCAGAGCAGTGGTTTTCAACCTTTTTTCATTTGCAGACCCTAAAAAATTTCAAATGGAGCTGCAGCCCCCTTTGGCAGTCTTAGTCTGCAGACCCCCAGGGGTCATGGACCACAGGTTGAAAAGCACTGACCTAGAGCAAGCCCACAGCCTTCTTTACCCTTTCACAATGTCATTCCAGCCTTATAAAGAGAGTGTTATGGCTGCAAAGGAACATTCTCCATGACCAAGGGAAGGCAAAGCTGCTATTAGAGTGAAGCAAGTATCACTGTGCGAGAAAGCCACTTATTTTGTGTTTGCTAGACCTCATCACCTCAAGGATGTCTAGAATGCGATCTCAGCTGTGCCTTGCTGCAATACGTCTTCTATATAAAAGAGAAACTGCTTAGGCCTGAAACCTGGTGAACACTTAAGAGGACATGGATTTTCATACTGTGCTCATTGCACTGAATGAAAATGCTATTGATTTCTGAGAATACGGACTTGTTCTTGAAACGTGTGGAGCACTCTGGCCCCGATTCAGCCAACCACTTAAGCACGGGCTTAACTTTAAGTGAGTGGTTCCCCTCAACTTCAATTGGCCTACTCAGGTGCTTATGTGCATTGCTGGAGTGGAACCAGAGTGTTCAGCACCTTGCAAGGTGAAGCCCTTGTGTCATTTATAAGGACACAGACATGTCTCTAAGGGTCACCAATCAAACATCTAAGCAATGGAGAGGGTCTTGGAGACTACCATTTAAACTTTAAATTACTAGGATGGATGAAGAGCCTAAGGCCCTGCCTATAGCAGGGACATTTTCTAAAACTTTCTCACTGTTCACAGTGGTGGCAGTGTAGACAGGTTCCCAGCACTTTAAACATCAGATCAATGAGACCTGCTCCTGGAGGGATTACATGACACAGTGATAAAAGGCTGACAGCCCATCTATACTACACTAGGGTAGTATAAAAAGTTTGTCTCACTCACCAACAGGAGTTGGTCCAATATTACCTCACCCACTCATATCCTTGGCTCAATGTGGCTACAACGATGCTGCAGACATTTAAGCGCAAGAGGCATTTAACTGTCACTCTTCTTATTGAGAATTAAAAATAACTTAATTGTACTGACTATATCAGACAGGACATACAAAGATTTCTTGACCTTTCACAGTTAATTAGTCAATAACTTCTCAACTGAAGTAATCTGGAAGTTCATATCTGCAAATGTCCATGGACATTTATATACAGCAGAGACACCCCAAATCCAGCCATTATTATTTTGACAATTTATGCAATGGACCCAAAAAGCATGCAGGTGTTTTACAGATTAAAAAAGAGGCATGCTCCATGCCTTTATCATCAATGGCCCTGATTCTGCAAATAGAGCTGAACAGGTGGATAAATGGGTCAGGGAGCTAAGTCAAAGGCGTGGTATGGGTGCAGGGATTTGTTCACACCTTTCTCTGCAGAATCAGGGTCTAATTTTCAGAAAAAAATGTAAATAATTGATACTACTCCAGTAATCTACATGGCTAATGAGGGACTTAGCATGAGAGGTTATTTGAACTTGCAAAACTACTGAGAAGGGAAGGAGGTAGAGAGAAAACATATTTCCCCCCACCCAACTTTTTACTGTTCTGTGAATGTTCTCACTGATGCCCTCTCACTGTTCACATCTTCCTCCAGCTCCTCAAAATGGTTGTTGTTACACCAATGACCAGAAAGAGCTGTAGCCCATGGTAAAAAAACTGTATGGCAACGGCAATTTCAAAACAGTCAGTCCTGTTTTCTGTTTCTGTATAGGGGAAGTTGGAGGTGGGGGAAGGAGGGGAAGAAAGCAAGCAAGGGCTGTTAAAAGCTTAAAGCATTTATGAGACATCAGCAAGTTTAGAATCAAGCAACCTGCAAGTCTGACAACTGCAGCCAGCATTACAACTTTTTTGTAACAAACTCTTTTAGGGGAGGTTATAAAGGGATTTGGCAGAAGAGGTACTCCAATAAGTGATGTATTGGAACAAAGATCAAGAAGAGGGCTTAATAGCCTCTACAACCCTATAAACTGCCCCAAGACCTATGGCTTTTTTAAATTCAGTGATGGTAAAATAGTCCTGTATTTCATTTTCAAAAATGGAGAAACTGCATTAGCCATTGAAACCAATGGTTTTAGTGTGACTTGAAGCTCATTTGTGCTTAGGGACAGGATAATAACTTACCAACTTCTGTGCCTTTACCCAAAGTAAATGTTAATCCGTAACCTTTGAGTCCATCACGGGCATCAGTTTCTATTTCAACATAGGCAGCAGAATAGTCAGGGTCCGGGTGCTAAATTAAAGACCAAAAAACACCACCCAATAGCAGAGCAAGAAACTTACAAAGGAGGATTGACAGGGATTCACCCACCATAGGTCACATACCTCTTAGAGCAACAAAAAGCACTGGCATAGAGGGCAGTAATTGAGGTAATTTAAGATTTGTGGCAAAATAAATATAAAAGTCTAGATCTGTGGGACTAAGGTAAGTCATCTCTCACTGAACGGTGCGAATCATTACAGGGAGTAGCTGATAGACTGCATCACTAGCATTTGATCTGAATGAACCGAAAAGATTTACACTCAAGGCTCAGGGGGTGGGCGCCTCCGCTTAGCTGTGCGGGTGCCAGCTATAGCCACTGGCTCTAGCCCCAAGTCCCCGGGCCCTGTTTAAGGCAGTATCCCCACATAGCCCCCAAGTCCCCCGGCCCTGATTAATGCAGTATCCCCACATAGCCCCCAAGTCCCCCGGCCCTGATTAATGCAGTATCCCCACATAGCCCCCAAGTCCCCGGGCCTGATTAATGCAGTATCCCCACATAGCCCCCAAGTCCCCGGGCCCTGTTTAATGCAGTATCCCCTGCGGCCAGCGCTGCGGCAGATCGGCTCGTTGAGTCCCGCGGACCTGCTGGTGCTGCGGCGGGGCCTGGGGCTACTACAGCGCCGGGGAGCGAGTCCCAGCTCTGCGGCCGCTGGCTCGGCCCCAGGGAGCCGGGTGCAGCGCTTACCATAGCATCGGAGCCATGGTGCCCCAGCGAGGTGGGGAAGCGGATGTCGCTCGCCGCCAGCCCGGTGATCCTGCCCCGCACCATGACGCCAGCCCCGACCCACCCCGGCCTCTGCCCGCACCCCCGCAGCCGCGTGAGGAAGTAACTCGCCAGCCAGAGCTCGCCCCGCCCCGGAGGCCACTCTCAACGCTGATTGGTGCGCGGCACCTCGGACAACGGAGGTGCGATTGGCCGCTCGGGGCGTTCTAGAACGTGGACCGGGCGTTCCGCGGCGCGGGGAAATCTGGAGAATGGGTGAAGCGTTTAGGGCGAGCAGAGAGGACGCGGCAGTGGCAGGGGGCTGGTCCCGTCCCTGGTCGCCTATTAAATGGATATCGATACATTACAAAGGCGTGGTCGGAATCTAAACTGTCACAAAACTAGGACTCCAGCCCAGAGCTTTGGTTTGGCTTGGTATGAAAAGGACGGTCAGCGGGGGAATTCAGCCCAAAGCCCCTTCCAAATCAAAATCCGACATGTTTAGACCCAGAGATTTGGTCTGGGGGCCTTGCCCCAAATTGCACAGCAGAGCAAAACTACTTTATCAGAGCAAATTTTAACAGAAAACATTGGTTGTTACATGTCATTTTTTAAAAACAGGTATATGTTGCCAACACTTAGTTGCAAGTGTAGTGTGTGACCTTGATAGGCCTGGTCTAAACTACATGGTTAGGTTGATGTAAGCTGCCTTGCAACGACCTAGCTGTGTCTCTTCGATTAAATTTGGCTTCCACCAATGTAAATACCTCTCTGTGCTGGTTAGTAACACTACCTCCCCAAACAGCATAGAGTCACGGTCAATATAATTAGGACAACACAGTGTCAGTATAGACACTGTGTTGCTTACCTTGATTGTAATTAGTCTCCTGGAGCTGTTCCACAAAGACTCACACTGACACTACAATCAATACAAGCAGTCCTGGTGAGGACATGCACTGCTGACACAAAGAGTGAAGCGTGCATGTGCACAAGTGAATTAATAACTACGGTAGCTCTATGCTGATATAAATTAAGTCAACATAATTTTATAGTGTAGACATTGCTTTAGTGTTTTTCTTAATGCCCCTGCTGCTGGAGTCATAGGAGCACATAAGAATCTTGGCTTTCACTTAAAAGTAAGTTTCTAGCCTTCGTGATTGTGGAGAAAAGTTTAAAAGTGTGATCTAAGTATGCCCTAAAGACAACCAGAAAGCAAATAAAAAACACTCAAAAAAAAAAGAACTATGCTAAAGAGTCTATTTGGGGGGAAGGGGCTGACTCATTATTTTTGAATGCTTGGGGTTGGCAATACAAGAACTAGCAGTTTATAGGACTGTTTCTCGAGGAACCAAATTAAAATAATTACAACCAATGGCAAATTTCTGATATATGGTATCTTGTCCTTTGAACCCTCTGGTTCTGGTCACTGTTAGAAGCAGGATACATAAGCACTGGTCTGATTTCATAGAATCATAGGACTAGAAGGGACCTCAAAAAGTCATATAGTCCAGTCCCCTGCACTCCTGGCAGGGCTAAGTATTATCTAGACCAGTAGTTCTCAAACTTTTGTACTGGTGATCCCTTTCACATAGCAAGACTCTGAGTGTGACAACCTTCCCCCTTATAAAGTTAAGAAACTTAATATATTGAACAATATTATAAATGCTGGAGGCAAAGCAGGGTTTAGGGTGGAGGCTGACAGCTCACAACCCCCCATGTAATAACCTCACGACCCCCTGAGGGGTCCCAACCCGCAGTTTGAGAAACTCTGATCTAGATTATCCCTGACAGGTGTTTGTCTAACCTGCCCTGAAAAGTTTCCAATGATGGAGATTCCACAACCTCCCTTGGTAATTTATTCCACTGCTTAACTACCCTGACAGGAAGTTTTTCCTAATGTCCAACTTAAATCATCTTTGCTGCAATTTAAGCCTATTGCTTCTTGTCCTATCCTCAGAGGCTACAGAGAATAATTTTTCTCCCTCCTTCTTCATAGAATATCAGTGTTGGAAGAGACCTCAGGAGGTCATCTAGTCCAACTGCCTGCTCAACCTTTGTAACAACTTTTTATGTACCTGAAAACTGTTATGTTCCCTCTCAGTCTTCTCTTCTCCAAACTAAACAGACCCATTTTTTTCAGTCTTCCCTCATAGGTCATGTTTTCTAGACCTTTAATCATTTTTGACATTTGACAATCATTCTAGACATTTAATCATCTTGTCTGGATTTTACTCACCAATTTTCTGAAATCGATTTCTCAGATCCAGCTGTAGGGGAGGGAGGAAAGAGAAGATCATCCTTTGCTGCTAATCCTGATGTTAGATTTCACCTAAAGGAAATATCTATTTATAAGTACCACATGCACATTGTAGCCACATTACTTAATTCAATAACAGCCTGTAAAGGCTTTGAGTGCTGAGACTATTTTAATGGCAATGGCTCTACAGGATAAGTTACACTTTCTAATAACCTAATCATTTGTACGTTAACCCCAGTCAAGCAGGCTTTGCCTTCATAAATCACTCTCTGCAAATAGCTGTCTTCCTGACGTGTGTTGAGAAGATGAAATGTAATGTTTTCACCACAGTGTTTCTGGTAATTATGGCACTTATGTAACTGTACCAAATGTTTAAGGAGCCATCCATAAATTATGTAATACTTTTTTAAAATGGAACTGCAAGACCCATCCACCACTTTGTAATATTAAAACAAACTCACACAATTAAGAACCCACCCATCTCTTAATGCATTATCTAATTTATGGACAGCCCTGAAGTACTTCAGGGTTGAACATTCCCACCGATTGTGGTTGTACAGGAAATAATGAGGCACTCAAGAAAGCCATAATGGAATCCCCATAGATTGTTCAGGAGGACAAGAAATAGTATTTCCAATAAAATGTCTACTTTTGATTTAAATCCAGGACCTTGAATACTAATACTAAATTAAAATGGAAATGCAGAAGAAAACCTACATTTATTGCACTTGAAACTCTATTACAGAGCAATGAAGACACATAGAAGTAATAAAACAACATTAAAATGAAAAAATGATAATCATACTAAAAGTGAAAAGTAGTAGAGGTGCAACACAGACTCAACTTGGATAAAACAAAAACATACCATTGCTCTGCTGACAGCAATAGAGGGCTGACCTTGCTCCTCTTAACTTCAGTGCTAGCAGGAATGGCTCCCGGCTCTGGAATTTACAAGTTTTCAGCATGCAATTTATTTAACTGTAGCCCAGCCCTGAGGTGTGACTGAATTCTCCCTTTCCTCCTCAGGGTTATGGGTACTTGTTTCACCTATAAGGGTGCCTGGTGCCTCCACCCAAGGAAACCCCCTTCATGCAGAGAACACAGAGGGCTTGTCTCTTGGCAAAATATTTCACAATCTCATACAGAGGGGGTATCAGAGCACACAAGACTAAACTAGCTATCACAATTCTCAGAGTAATAAAACAGTAACTGGGTCTTTATTAGGTATGAGGAGCTCAGGATAAGGGACAGTAGAACAGAGGATTAGGATAAAGAGACAAAACAACAATACCTAACACTAGCCCTCCCAACATTAACAGCCAGTACAAACCTCCCAGCACCTGCATAGGCAAATAGCGAGCTTAAGCTCAGTCTTTCATAGAACCATAGAAGATTAGGGTTGGAAAAGACTTCAGGAGGTCATCTAGGTCAGCTCAAAGCAAGATCAACCCCAACACCCATCTTTAATGGGTGGTGCAGCGCTGATGTCCATGGTGGGCTTAAAACGAAATAAAAAAAAATAAACCAGGGTGTTCTCTCAACGTATGTGCACCAAGGATAATAAGATCTTCCTTGGCGCTCTGGTCTGGATGCTAATGTGCAGTTAGGCTGGCTCTTGGTAGCCTAACCATGGCTCTCCTCAGTCTCCAGAGTTTCTGGTCTCTGGTGAGATGACACAGTGTAGTGACCCAGAAATCCCAAAATCTTTCCTTGGGTAGGAATGTGGAGAGGCAATGCAATGGGGCCTCTCTGGCACAGATGCATCTCTCCCTGCTATACTTCCAACACAGCTAACACCAAAAGTAAAACCAAACCCTTTGTCTCCGAGTTCTGGCTTATGATTTGTTCAGGTAATGTTACAAGGCAGCTGCATAGCTTTTGATGTCAGGGAGCTGTTGACATGCACATAAGTTTTCCAAGATCATTTACTTTTGAGGCTGTATGCATGTCTAATGTGTGAATCAAACACTAAATTTGCTGAATATCATATTGGCACTATTTAGCTCATCAGAATTTACCCATCCCAGTTTATTGCTAACAGCCATCAATAACTCTAAGCTTGGAGTTTATGCCAGCTATGAACCCTGCATCATCACAGGGACAGCAACAAGAAAAACTGTAGCACGGCCCCTCTCCCTTTAGGAGGAATAGGAGAAGAATCTTAGATGAGCTGGAAGTGAAGCTCCTGCCTAGCCCCACTCCTTCCTGGACCTTGCTGGTGATGTTTGCAGAGTAGATAGGAGACAAGAGAATGAAAACTGCCAGGAAATCACCACACCCTCTTGATTTCAGATAGCAGAAGCGTGTGCACATCTGTGTGGCTTCCCAGCAATTATGCCAGGCTAACTCTTGTAGCTTAGATCTTGCTAGCCTCTTTAGGATTATGAACTTCCTAGCAGATAACTCTCTTTCCCTGATATAAAGAACCCATAAATGTAAAACAGAGCCTCAGCTTTAATTTAAATAAAAGGCAGACATTTTTAAACTTGAGGTAGGCTAACTTGAAAAACAGGGATTTGTTTGAGATGCTGAGCACCTATATCTCCCACTGACTTCAAATGCTCAGCACTAATGGGAAAACCAAAGTTTGGCCACTTATTTCAGTGCTGGATTTAGCTTTCTAAGTTGAAACAGTGGAGTTTAAAACTGTTGTCCTAGCTTTCCCTTTTACTTGCCCAAAGAGCCCTGAAAACAAAAGTTGCCAACTAGGCGGGAGGGGTGAAAGCTTGGCACTGATTTCCCTAAAGATTATAGATTATTCACCCCCCCCCCGATGTCCAGAGGTGGGCTGTTATCCTGGCTTTTTGAGGACTCCAGATCAATTTGGAATTGCATTACTGCTGATGGCACTAGGGCTACTACAAGTTTCCTCCTGCCAGGTAGCTGCTCACAGCTAGGCTGGCACATTCGCTGAACACACAGTGCAACCGATAACAAGCATGGAAAGCTCAATAGCATGTTAGACAGCAGGAGCTAGTGGGCTATATGTTGGCCAAGAACAAAGAACGCTGGCATTTAACATCTCCCTCCCTGCCCATTCTTTTATATAAAAATGAATGTTGTGTTGGGATGTTAAACAACCCTCCCACAAGAGTCACATTTGCCCTGGATAGTAGTGTGTTCATGGTAGACAAGTCAGTTAGGTGTAGTAGAAAGAGAGGCTGAAGCATAGGCCTGGTGCAAGGCCTGAGACCTGAACCAAAGTCAGCAAAAGTTATGCTATGAGCAACAGTCAAGCCCTTTGAAAAGCAAATGCGTGCCTGCAAATCAGTATTCGGTACACGAACTCAGCACCAGTATTGCTAGCATTGCTAAAGCACACGTTGAATAAGTAAACACATTCCAGCAGGCCAGCACAGGAACATCCCAACCTAGCACATGACAAAATGGTTTGACAAAAGTGAATAGTGATATTTTGTCTGAAACATCAGGAGAAAAGTACAAGAGGAGATAACAACCGTGTCATGAAATGCGTAAGGTGATACGCAAGTTGTTGATCCCAAATTGTTTGTCTCAGTCTATTAATGTTAGGATACGTTGCCTTAATCCTTCGTCTGGTCTAGGGGGCAGTGGAAAGTCCCGCCCCGACTGAGCTGGTCCATTGTCAGAGATGTAACGTGTTAGTGTACCTGTAACCATTGAGCTGGCGCATTATCACCGTGCTTCGTTGGCAATAAATCTGGCCAAGTGCCTTCACTACTAAACCGAGTTTTGTGGTCTTAGTGGTCGAATCTGTCGGAGCCTGCTGTATGGGCTATCTGGTCAGAGCCAGTACAGCACACAAAGAACACACACACGCAGCCAAACATCTGACAACATTAGGTTTCTGAAGTAGTGATGAAAAACTATTTGGAAGACCCACCCAAAAGCCAGCAAGGTCAGTTCTGGTCACATAGCTTCTGCTCCTTATCAATTTATTGTACATGCCATCAGCTGTTGAGGACCTAGCAGTTGCCTGAATCCACTCTGATGTCTCCAAGGTTGATCTCTTCGTTTTTGAGAAAGCTGAGTGATAGGGTAAATTCCCTCCCCGATTTGTGGATTGTCATCAGGGTGGTCAGGTTATTTTTTTTTTTTTGGGGGGAGGGGAGTGGGGAAGGCGTGTTCAGCAAAACCAGGAACTATTTGTCCAGCTGCTATAAGAACTGGCAGTTGCAAACTCTAGAGCAGAGATTAGTCCCAACATGCACGTGACTATTAGAAAATGTCTCAGAAAATGAAATCTGTGTGTGCGTGTGCGGGGGGAGAAGAGATGCAGAACCTGGCACTAATTCAAATCCAGCTGAGGTCAAGGAAAAATAAAAAGTTATTACCACTTAATGGATATTCATGGCCTCATGCAAAATGCACTAGTAGACACATCCACATCACTTATTGTACAGTTGTTGACAGTTTCAGCTGGAAGCCCAGGAATGAAGAATTTAAAACCCTATTGTCAGGGGAGAGGAAAAACTTTCAGTGCTCCTGTGTAGCTATCCTATGGATAAAGAGAGGACTGCACAGTTGTCAAGCTGGCATCTGTTTGCAACATTATTGCAGCCCTGTTTGTCCCAGAATATTAGAGAGAGACAAAGGTGGATGAGGTAATATCTTTCATTGGACCAACTTCTGTTGGTGAAAGAGACAAGCTTTCAAACTACACACGGACCTCTTCAGGCATCTATCCATCTGTGAACAGAGTATGTAAAGTTTTTATTCAGGTCCTCTATAACTTCTGATTTCTCCCCAGGCCCCACTGTATACAATCTAAAACTGGTCCTTCATTTTTTAGGAATGGCATTTAGGGACCATATGTTTTCTCTCTCATCTAAAATAAGTCAGAAATTCAGAAGAAAGTGGCAATATTCAGCAAATGCAGAGGAGGGTGCAAATGATCTGAAATTTTTATACTGTAGAGTTTATTCTCATTTAACACAATAGTATGACTGAAAGAAAAAACTATTCTGAAAATAGATATTTATACAGCAGAAATAAGTTTGTACATAAGCGACTAAAAAAATTTAAATCCTCACTATTTTGTGATAAACTTAATCACCTACAATAATTTGATTCATTTCCAACGAGAACTCCCGGTGTATTCTGCAGCAAAGCTGTTGCATTTTGTGGCAGGTTGGTGGAAATGCACAGTTCTACAGCACCTTTAGATAAAATATTTAAAAACAGAAATTTTATTGGGTTAAGCATGAAAATGAACAATTCATTCACTATACCGAGGTACTTATTTTGATATTAAATTTAGTTATTTTTAAGTTCTGTCCACATTTCCAGTTTTTAATTTGCCACAGAACACCACTTTTAGGGTTATCATCTTAGATCAAAGGGGAAGGTCGCAGCTCTCTGAATTGTTTCAGACTGTCTGCAAGTTCATGAAGACAACACTGCATTGGTTTATGGTTTGTTTACCTTTTCGAGGTCCTCTTCACAACCCATGAAACAAGAAGAAAAAAAACACATTATGGTACAATACTATATGAGGGGTATGATTCCTTAGCTGCAAGACCCAGGAATACACAAGGCCCTTTTTATAACTACGCTAAAGTAGCTACTTATTTTCTCTAAAGAGTAGGCACATAGACAACGTTTGTACTTTTGGAACTTTAATTACTCAAAAGTAATATAAAAATATTTTAAAAATACTAAAGCTTGAGAACACTGCATGATAGAAACAGTTTGAAAGTCTTCCACAAAAGAAGTATATGACAAAACTGATGAACAATTATTTGAGTACAGTTTTTACCAGAAATATTACATAATTGTTCCCATTTAAAAATCAATAATAAAAAAAATTACACTACAGGAAATACTAAAAAATATGGTAAACTTTGCAGCTTATAACTTGTGTAGAAAGAATCTTTTGTTTTGTAATTTTATATTAGAATTGTTGGATGTAGCTTAGAAAACATTTTAAGTAGCATAGTCTCAATATACAGTGGCCCTCCTCTGGCATTGGGAATTTGGGATTGACTGTAAGTGCCCATTGAATGATAGTGATCACGGTGATAGCTGATGTTTCTTAACTTTAGGAACACTTATGTCTATCAGAAGAGCAGATTTTATGGCTTCCAAGAACAATTACACATAAATCAATAATGGCTGTTGACAACAGATAAGGTACAAGAGAGTAAACAAATGCTTGTCTGTAGTAAGGTGATGCCCAACTAGAGGATTTTGTTTACTTTGGAATTTCTCTTACGGGAATTCACATAATACCTGTTTCTTGTATGGGGCCAGAGTTGTAAGATTAGATAGAATTCGTTCTAAATGATCACTAAGGAGTTCTGAAGTACTCTAGAAATATCTTCACTTTCAAAATAGGATTTAAACACACAATTCAAATCTCTCAAAAAGTATGTTACAAATAGCTTCAACAGAAAAACAATCAAAACTCAATTCTCTGCAGCTTTAAAAAAAATTTTCCTCCAAAAAGGAGCTAGCAGATGAAGTAGTTCTGAAACCAAACTATTTTATCTTTTTCTAAATAAAGCAGGTGCAATGAGGGAGAAATTTATTTTAAACCAATTCTGCAAAAGAATTCCACAATGCCATACTTTAATTATGTAATTAAGTATTTTTATAAACTTATTACTATTATATAAAAAGTGTAATGTGAACTTTGAACTTCTTGTTAGGGTAAGATCCATATCAATGTCTTGAGGTGAAAGACGATTAAAAATAAAAATTTCATATACATACAGAAACTCTTTCTGGAGAAGTTCTATAATACACAACCATTTACAATGAACAAACTCATTAAGTTAGTGTTTTATTTCTTTACTATACAAATGTTATTACAAGGAAAATTGTTCCATTCAGTCATTAAAATCCAATTAATGCCAGCACCATTTTCTGGCATTTTTATTGTAACTGTATTAGTACATAAACTTGTATGATTGTGTTACCCATTTTAAAATATTTAGAAAAAAAATTACAATTCCATAGTGTTCTTGGTTTTTTACATAAAGCCCTTTTAAAATTTGATAAACACATGTGTATAGAAGATAAGGGAAAATGCAAAATGATGGCACTGTTCTTACAAAGTTCCATTTAGTGGAGAGATTCAGTATGAAGAATGTAGTGTAAACATGTGAAAAACAATTTTTAGTACCAGAACTATATTGCCCACTTGCATGAAATTCATTTGTCAGATAGTGTTACACTGATAGTATGATCATCATCATGATTCTAGAGAAAACCATTTAGTTTAATAATTAAAGTATGTTAGCTTAATTTGAAATTCTAAACTTCATGCCACCAGATGAACAGAGGACATGAAGTTATTGCTTAATATGTCAGTAGTTGAAGAAAATATTGTAGATGCAGTGTGAGCTGAGCTGAATGCCAGCAAAGGTTTGTCATCACTGTATGATGTCAATATTAAATATACTTTATCCCTCTAATTTTTAAACCTTCACATTTTCTTCTCCTATTTATTCTCACTTAAATAATTCTGTGTGTAAGAGTCTTTATAGTCAAGAAAAGCAAAAGTGCAATCAAATCCCTGAACTAGTGTCATTTTACATTTGTGGCACCCATCACCGTTAATACATACTAGCCACATCCCACAGTACCAAATCTGGGTTTTAATGTGTACTGTCTAAAGGTGACCATTTACCAGCTAAGATCTTGATCTTGCAATGAGTTTTGTTTAGGTAGTCTTCCCACACAGAGCTCATTGTAGGATGGGAGCTTAAAAGATTAGAGAATTTTCCCTCTGATTGTACTGTATGGTTTCAAGTTCAAACTTGATCATATTTTATCAACACAACTTTATAAAATATTACCTCATTTTCTAGATATCTTCATTATTCTTAACTATGCAGAAAAAAATAAAAATGAAAAATCTCTCATGCTACTTTCCAGTTACATTAATACAAATATGAACACAGTGCATTATTCTCTCCAATTCCACTACTGAGGTCTAGCATTTAATCAAGTTTGTCATACACTGTTTAAAATTTCTGTTTTAACCTTGTCTATCCTAATTAAGTCCATGCAAGAGGAAGCTTAAACTGAAGATTACTATCAGTATCTCAGATATGGCTGTACCATCTTTAAGGAAAAAGTTCATCTAATTCTGAACACAGGAAATTTTATAGAACTGGAATGGAACTGTTTGGTCCCATAAAGTTCCTTTGTTTAAAAGTTTTTCCACCCCAAGCTCGCGTGTAATTTAAGACAATTCTCCCTTTAATAGAATGTATTATTAAATGCTAGGTAAATAATTTAAAATGTTAGGGTTTTTTTTTTTTTTTTTTTTTTTTTTGCTAGTAATTGTCATGCCAACACTCACTTTACCACTGAGTAATTTCAGCACACTCCTTTTGGACCCTGAAATCATTTTTTTTGGGGGGAAGAGGGGAAGGGAGAGGAAATCACATCATTGGTAAATTAGGGTATAACAGTTTAAAAGTGGTTTTGTGCAACTGTAGTGTGGAATTCCAGTTTGCCATTAAAAGCATGCAGAGTGAAGATTTTCCTTCCTTTGATTCCTTTAAAGAAGCGAGGAACCCGTTGAAAGTCTTTTACATTTGGCAGATTTGTGCATGTTATGTAGGTTGACGACTTATAAATTGTCTCCAGGTTGGTACTGTGGTTCTGTAGCAGTGAAGTAATCTTCCAAGAAAGACTGAATATATTCAAATGTTGGTCTTTCATCAGGGTCCTTCTTCCAACACAGTTTCATTAATTCATGGAGAGACTCTGGACAGCCCTGTGGGCAAGGCATCCTATACCCACGTTCTACTTGTTCCAGAACTTCACGATTCACCATCCCTACAATAAATAATTTAGGTGTTAATGACATCACACAAAGAACAGTTTCCAAAAATCCCTCAGCTTTTTTCTGGCATCAGACCACCTGATAATTAAATTTAAATCTCAAGATAACTGTACTGCCACAAGAGACTCTTCACTATAGACCAGGGGTCGGCAAACTTTCAGAAGTGCTGTGCCGAGTCTTCATTTATTCACTCTAATTTAAGGTTTCGCGTGCCAGTAACATATTTTAACGTTTTTAAAAGGTCTCTTTCTATAAGTCTATAATATATAACTAACCTATTGTTGTATGTCAAGTAAATGAAGTTTTTAAAATGTTTAAGGAGCTTAATTGCATTTTAATTTAATTTTAAGAGTCCCCCGGACTCGGACCTGGGCAGTGAGAGTGCCACTGAAAATCAGCTCGCGTGCCACCTTTGGCATGCATGCCATAGGTTGCCTACTCTTGCTATAGGCACAGTATGTTGGATTAATTTCGTAAAATTTTAAAATAAATATTTTTCTGAAATACTCAATTTTACCCATGTTTCTCAAATAGTTAGTACTGGCCCATCCTCATGCTTATTCAAATACTTTTGCTACAGAACATTTCCTATTTACTTGGGGAAAATTCCTGTAAAGGAGATCCCCACAACGAGACTCTTACTCTTGTCTGGAGTTCTATTCATGGGCCACTTGATCAGAACAGAATAAAAAGAGATTCTGTATACCAGGGGTCGGCAACCTATGGCATGCGTGCCAAAGACGGCACGCAAGCCAATTTTTAATGGCACACTGGAGCCTGCCGGGACTCCAGTGTGCCATTAAAAATCCTGCACAGCCCAGCCCGCTTTCCTCTGCCCTCTGCTCCCTCAGCAGGGGCAGGGAGCAGAAGCATAGCTGAGCGCAGAGGGAGGGCAAATGGCCCCACTCTCCCAGCACGGCAAGCCGCAAAGTCCGCGCACCTGGGCCGGAATGCCAGGCCTAGCGCAGCAAGCTGCCGGCCCCTCCCTGCCTTCTCCCTTCCCCTGGAGCCCTGCTGCGGCGTGCAGCGCTCTGGGGGTCAGGGCTGCGCACTCCTGCGGGTCAGCGTTTGGCTCCGCAGGGAGGCAGACATGCTCCCTGCTCAACTGGAGGGGGGGAGCTGTGTGAGCCCGTGGAGCAGTGTATCTAGCTCTGTGTGGAGCCTCATGGTAAAGGGCCCAGGGCTGGGGGGGCTGTATAGGGGTGGGGACAGACAGGGGACAGGGAGCAGGGTGAGTTGGATGGGGGGGTAGTTAGGAGTGGGGGTCTCTGGAGGAGGCAGTCAAGGAGCAGGGGGGGTTGGATGGGGCACGGGAGTGGATAGGGGTGAGGGCAGTCAGGGGACCGGGAGCAAGGAGGGTCAGTTAGGGTGGGGGGGGTCTCTGGAGGGGGTGGTCAGGGGACCGGGAGCAAGGAGGGTCAGTTAGGGTGGGGGGGGTCTCTGGAGGGGGTGGTCAGGGGACAAGGAGCTGGGGGGTGTATGAGTCAGGAGTTCTGGGGTCCCGTCAGGAGGTAGGGGTATGGAGAGTGGTAGGGGCAGGCAGGGAGCCGGGGGGGGGGTGAGTTGGATGGGTTGGGAGTTCTGGGGGTCCTGTCAGGGGGCGGGGAGTGGTTGGATAGGCATGGAAGTCCCGGGGGTCTGGTTGGGGACAGGGGTGTGGATAAGGGTTGGGGCAGTCAGGGGACAGGTACGGGGTAGGGTCCACTCTGGGGATAAGGATCAGGGAGGCTTAGATAGGGGGTGGGGTCCTGGGGGGCAGTTGGGGGCAGGGGTCCCAGGAGGGGGTAGTCAGGGCACAAGGAGCAGCGGAGTTGGGAGTTCTTAGGGGGGAAGTCACCCAGCCCTCTGCCCTGAGCCCTGACCCCCCACACACATACACCACGCCCTCTGCCCTGCACATCCCCCAGACCCCTGCCGTGAGCCCTGTACGTCCCTCATACACACCCAGCCTTCTGCTTCACTCCTTCATTCCCCCCCCCACACACACAACCCTAGCCCTGACTCTGGCACCCCTACCCATACCCATTCCCCCCTCTGCCCTGACACCTACACCCCCCCACATACCCAGCCCCGACTCCAGCCCTCTGCCCCCAGCCCTCTGGGTCTTGACTGCCGGCCCCACACAGCCCGCTGCTGGTCTGGGGTTCTGGCTGATGGACCCTTGTATTACCAGCACATTAAACCTTAAATTAGAGTGAAAACTCGGCACACCGCTTCTGAAAGGTTGCCGACCCCTGCCATATACTAAAGTTCAGTTGATACCTTGCCCAGAACAAAAAGTATTATATAAACTCAAATTAACACATCAAAATATTTCATATTATTTACATTTATTGATCTAAAACTGTGGAACCCTGCCATAAGGCAGCCATTTTCAACACATACTATACAGATTCTGGCTGCAGACTGCATCAGGTTGCTCTAAGTCAGGAAAGCCCCAAATCTGAAATTTCAGAAGCGAGCAGATAGAACGCAAGTTTAATATTCTCCTGTACTCAGTATTCTTAAATCTTATCAGTGGGATTTAAGATACTATGGGGTCCTAAAGCACTTTAAATTTAACCACGCAATAATTAAACTGCAAGGCAAAAAGCTACACAGATGTGATTAGAATAAAAATTATAAAATACATTTTACATTTCAAAAGGAGTAAGAGCAGGATTTCCCAAAACAGGAGCTTACAATTAGGCTCTTAAGTCTCTATTTATCTGCCTAAATGAATAGTGGAGTTTAAAACAAACAAACAAACAAACAAAAAAAACTCAATACCCTCCCAGCTCCCACAATTTTCTGTTTTTGAAAATGAGTCCTTCAAAAGCCACTCTTTATGAAAATTATCAAAATATTTCCCTAAAAAACAAACAGTTCAAAATTTCAGAATACACTTTATTAGATAAATAGCCGTCCTAGTTCAGGGAAGAGGTGTTTGCTGAGATTTTCAAGAGACCCTACAGGAGCATGGTGCTCTAAACCCTCTGAATTCCATTGAGTTTGAATGCCTAACTAACTCTCTTAAGCCTGGTCTACACTGGGGAGGGGGTGGGAATCGATCTAAGTTATGCAACTTCAGCTACATGAATAACGTAGCTGAAGTCGACGTACTTATATCAACTTACCGTAGTGTCTTCACTATGGTGAGTCGGCTGCTGCCGCTCCCCTGTAGACTCTCCCTACGCCTCTTGCAGGAGTTGATGGGAGAGCACTCGGAGATCAATTTATCACATCTAGACTAGACCCCATTAATCGATCCTGGCTGGATCAATTGCTGCCCACGGATCCAGCCGGTAGTGAAGACATACCCTTAGGCTTCTTTGAAAATCTCAGCCATAGTGGTTAAATGATACTGCTTAAGCAATGCACTTTGCTTTCTCCCCATAGAGATCCACAGCAGTCCAAATGGTGTTCTGCATAGGAGACTGCTGTAGGCAGATTTTAGGGACCCAGGGAGTAGGTGCCTGCATGCTGTGGAGCCTTACTTTTTAGGAGCTCCCTGCACTTTGTTGCACATTATGATTGGTCGAAGGGCAGAGGCAGTGCATCAAAACAGAGTTAGGGCTAGAGGATCTGCCCCTCCAGGATCTAGCTGCATTGTTTCCTGCACCAATGGCAGTGTTTGCTACTGCAGTCTCAAGGCTGCAGCAGCAGTAGCAGCAACTGCCAGAATGGTTCCATTGCTTGGGGTACTACATACTGAACGTAAGTTTCACCTTCAGTCTCTATAAAACCACTAGTGTTAAATCCTGCTGCTTGGACTTGGCCTAGAGAAAAAGGATTGGGTCTTAAAGAAGCATGACTAATTATGACAATCAAGTATGAGTAAAAATATTTTACTTAGGACTTGTCATCTTTTCCTCATAGCGTTTATTCATACTGGGTCACTGAAATAGTTTTTTGGAAGTTATTGGTATGAGTCACAACAGCATTAAAATCTTGAGGTATCAAAATTATGCTAAAAAAGTGAGTGTTCTGGACTTGCCTACATTCTGAGAGAAGACTCTTATTTGCAAGTCTTATCCTTGACACTCAAAATATTATGCCTTCTTTAGGAATAAACGTTGCACCCCTGTCTTTTTGGCTGATTATAGCCTGGTAAGCATTACAAATTGATGTGGTTCTGATGCACAATGTGTTCTGATTCAGGAACTCCGCTAGTAGGTTCTATGCCCACACATATTAGAATGTTATGCTCTGCAGAGCCCATTTATAGCAGCACCCAGAGAAGACTGAGGACATGGCATGGCCAATGGATCCTCAATTATGCAAGTCTGCTGATCTCCTCCAACAGGTGGTGGCAGCCACAGAACACTATAACCTATGGTGTAAAAATACTCTACCGTTGAAACTCATGGCATTCACCCATGCGCAGGGAAGAGGATTTGGCATGTGGCAATGTAATGTAATGTAATGTAAACTATGCTTTTTACAACACTGGCAAAAAACACACAAGCCAACAAACAAAAACCTCACATAACCAACAAAAATCCAAACAGAGCAAAACCACAAACGAAACCAAACCGAACATTTAAAGTAATGAATATCAATCAACAACACTGATTAAACATCCTTAGGGCCTGAGTCAAGACGACTTTCTGTGACTGAAGAAAAATTTCCTGGCTTCTCGAATTTATTTATTAATAAGGCCCAAGCTGCGTGTAGTGTTATAGAAACAGGACTTGACATTTCTTTCTGCAACTTTATATAATGGAGCACTCTATACACCATTATTGTCCTCCTGGAAAATCATTTCACTCCTCTAATATTCTGTTAAAGGGTAGCTTTGCTTTCTCCAATAAGATCTGAAGTGGAGCATGTTAAAATGGCAGTCTAACAGTCGAATATATTAGCAGAAAGACAAGTTTCTTCTGTTAGAAGCTGTTCATATTTCCAGTATTCAATATTCTACCTCTGATTCAGATATAGGAGAAGTAGAAAAGAAAGGAGCAGGAGGAAGATTTCAAACAGCTTTATTTAAGATTATACTGTAAACTGGAATAGGATCCAAATGAGCAGTTTGAGAAATTAGGACTAAAGGAATATCTTTTTTGAGTTTCACTACCTTAACACCAAACTATATAAATCCCATTATGATTATCATAACATAATATCTTCTAATAAAGGCTTATTTAATGCTTTCTTACCTGGATATGGCACTCTACCCTTTGTTACCAGTTCTGTCAGCAAAATTCCAAATGACCACACATCAGATTTGATTGTAAACCGACCATATAATGCTGCCTCAGGAGCTGTCCATTTAATTGGAAATTTGGCTCCTAAAACAGTGGCGAGAAAAAAAGACTTTTTCTAGATACAGTTTGTATACACACACACACACGCAGAGCTGTGTTATCTGGCCCCGTATGAACTAGAAAGCTCCATAAACTGGCATTTTTCTAAATCTTCATAGAAAGTCTGGTTTATAGTCCGGTTGGTGCAGGGCTGGCAGGCTTCCTAACTGGCTCCATGTGGCTCCCTGGAAGCAGCAACATGTCCCTGCTCCTCCTAGGCAGAGGCGTGGCAGGAGACTCTGTGCACTGCTGCTGCCCCCGCAGCTCTTGGCATGTGGGGAGCCGCTTGAGGTGAGCACCCTCTGGATCTGGCACCCTACATCCCCTCCTGCACCTCAATCCCCTGCCCCAAACCCCCTCCAGCACTCAAACTCCCTCCCAGAGCCCGCTCCCCACCTCCCAGTCCCACATTCCAACCCTCAGCCCCACACTGCCTCCCGCACCCAAACTCCTTCCCTCTTAGTTAGCCAGCATTTTTCACTTATCAGAATTTAATTTTTGCTGTCCTAGTTCAATTAGTTGGATGGCTTAATATCTTTTAGTATAAAGGGATTTTTCAAACTGGAAAACATTAGAGCAATAAATATTGGCCAAGATTTTCAAAAGTGACTTGGATTTTGGTGTCCAGCTTGGGTCACTTAAAAAGGGCCTTATTTTAAGGAAGAGCTGAGTACCCTCCCTCTGAAATTCAGACCTCTACAACGAGCCTGAGCAGTTGGGCTCCCAAAATCACTAGTCATTTTTGATAACTTAAGCCATTATCACCAAATAATTTTCAGAGTTTACCTGTTAGTGAAAGCTGCAGGAACTAAAGTAGTGGGGGTTGGGACCAAACATATACGCCTTCAAGGGTATGATTATTACATATATATGCATAAACTTTCAGTATGTAGATAAGTACTCTGATACTCCCCTAAATTTCATATTTGAGCAAATACCTCAAAGTATATAGATTTATTTATACAGTAAATAAATCTGTCTTACCTTGTCTGGCAGTGTACTCATTGTCTTCTATTAACCTTGCTAAACCAAAATCTGCAATTTTACACACAAGATTGTCTCCTACAAGAATGTTAGCTGCCCGAAGGTCTCTGTGGATGTAGTTCATTCTTTCAATGTACGCCATGCCATCAGCAATCTGAAAAAGAAAGGTTTTATTTAAAAGCTATTTTTGGTGACCAGGCTCATTTCTCCAAAAACATAACATATAACAAAGCAGTCTTTTTGGCGCCAGTTCTGCTATAAAATATATCACAGCCGACCATTATAGCTTACTGATTATTAATAAAGTGTATTTTACTCCAGGACATCTAACACAGAGATATTTCTTGTAGCAAATTATAAAACTTCAACAGAAGCTGTAAAGAGTAAGAGCATATAGAACATTCAGCTGTGATTTTCGGTTGGTATATCTGTTTCACATTTTTAACAAGTTTTCTATGTGGGAAATACTTTGTATAAGTCAACAAATGAGTACCTGAGCAGCCATGTCAACTAACTGTGGAAGTTTTAAGCATTTCCCTTCTCCTTCTTTAAGGAAGTCTAGTAAGCTACCTGTAAAAAGAAGATAAATATAATTTAGGAAAAATACAGACACAATCATTAAGGTCTAGCTGAAAGTCTCTAAGAGGGCGTTTTTCAAGACACAGATGGGATTTAGGTATCCAACTCCCACTGACTTTCAAAGTCCCAGTGCCTTTGAAAATCTCCCCCTAAATATTTCCTTCTCCAAAATGCAATATTGGGTTTGCACGATCTAATAGTGTTCTTTTAACTGCACATGTGAAAATTACTAACAGCAAGTTTCATCCAATTCTGCATGCTCCTCTGTTTAAAATAAAAAAATTGGTCATAAGAATGTCTCTCCTCCTCCCATATCTCTGTTACTTCACCACATTTCAGAAACAAGTGCTCACAAGGTCAAGATGAAGAAAGCAGACATTAGGAATAAAATGCTGCTGTGTCACTTACCAGTACAATGCCTTGGATACTCATGGGAATCCTTAGAAGGTTTAGCCTAAACTTTAATTAATCTATACAAAATCTTGACGTTAATAGAATGTTATGGTTGCATGAGGAAGTACTTACAAGCCAGAAACTGCACAAGATAACTTTGCACATGCCACCTTAACAGCACTTCTTATTCACATGCTTAATAGTCTATCTGTAAAATGGGAATAATATTGACCTCCTTTGTAAAACACTGAACTCTACTGATAAAAACTGATTTATAAGAACTAGGTATCATTTCTCAAATAATACATTATCTAACCTTAGATACATGTGCAGAATCTTGCAATCCTATGTGCCACTGTATATAGAAGCAGCAAAGAATCCTGTGGCACCTTATAGACGAAGTGGGTATTCACCCTCGAAAGCTCATGCTCCAAAACGTTTGTTAGTCTATAAGGTGCCACAGGATTCTTTGCTGCTTTTACAGATCCAGACTAACACGGTTACCCCTCTGATACCTGTATATAGAAAGTAGTCTATGCAAGTAATTTATTGAGAACATAAATCATTACACGTTTTAATATAAATTAAGGATTTCATAAAAAAAGTATATCAAAAGAACGTTAAGATTGCAAAATCAAGCACTCTGAAGTTCAGAAACGTGACTTAACTCAGCTAACTTATGCATGTGCATTACAATACAGTCTTTAATTACATGATCCCAGTATTTTTCTACTAGACCATCCATCTCTTCCCACTTCTCATCTCTTTGTCACTGAACAAGCTAGGCTGTTTCCTCCCTGATAAATGGGAGACAGCAGGGGGAGCACTAAGAACAAAGGAAGAGTTTCAATGCCCTCAGATCTGGTAACTGGTGCCAGAGTGGCAACCAGCAGCAAGAAGAAACAACTGCAGGAAAAGGCTTGCTCAACCCCTGCAGCACTGGGATGGTGCAAGATCAGTCTGGTAGGCACATAGAAACTGTGTCAGGATGGAACATGTTCAGTGCAGAGAGAATCTCTGAAGAATAATGCTGCCAGTCACTAGGAAACATGTTAGTGGGCATGTGCAAATTGAAATGAACAGAAATGTTTAATTTGGCTACATTTGAGTGGATTTTTCACAGGAAGAGCAAGAGATACATTGCTGAAAGGAGCTTAACACCTTTGCCAAACTTCAAGTCCCTACTCTAAAGCATGGATATAGGACAGCTTTTCAATGAAATGGTTGTAATTAACATAGGAAAATACTATTTTTGCCTATAACCTCAGTCAAGGAAACAGCAAAACCATTTTGCTGAAACATCAACAAAAAAAAATACATATATATATTTTTCAGCCAGAGGCAGACACTCTCAATAGAAAATTTCTGCAGGAATTGTTGAAGTTTGCCAGACTAATCAGGAACTGAAAATAGGGTATTATAATGGAAAGCATCAGGCAACCTTAACTATATAGATGTCTCTATCAGAGCTATATATCACAGTATAAAAGTGAAATGTGCTGGCATATATAAAGGGATTAAAATTACAACATTAATTCTTTCAATGACCAATCACCATCATCAGTGCTTCATTAATACATCTGGCCATAAATGCACTATTAAATATTTAGCACCTGGAAACTGGAGCACGATCATTTTTAGCTACGCAGTATCCTTTGCTTTTATCAACTTAATTTAAAAGCATATATGTATATGTATAGGAAACATTACATTTGATACCAAAGTGAAAATTTATCCAACCAGTGTATCAACAGTATTGTCTACGGTCTGGAAGCAGCTGGATTAAATGAAACAACATCAGAAGGCTGGAAGCAGTAGAGATGAGAGATCTTCAAAACATAGCAAGTGTAAAGTGGAATGATTTCAAGACAAATGAAGATGTTAGGAGAGTAGGATGTAAAATCAGGATATGGGATTGGCTACAAATCAAAAAGGTCATGTTGGTGGGGACACTGCAGAAAACAAACAGATGATAGGATGCCAAATATTTTTATATACATACATATACATAAATAATACACACACACACAAATAATATATACACACACACACACACACAAAAGCAAGGTCAGTCAGACCTAGAGGTTGACAAGTTACCAGATGGCAGGACATCATACACAGGGACATGACCAGGCTGGGTTTAATGGAGGAGTGAATGAATGGCAATGCTGTACTGTTTCCTGTTCCTGCAAAGGTGCTCCAGGATTAGAAGAAGATAGGAAACATTCTATCTGCCACTGAAATGCAATAGCTCCTTACGTGAAATATCATGGCTATTTGTAAATGTAAATAATATTTCAAATGAGAACAGTAAAAGTAATAGGGCACACACATCTTATATGGACTATGCTGAGTACCCTTAACACTAGCAAAATGGACTGCTACTGGACAACTGGAATTGTCAATTTTGTTTGTTGTACGTTCTTCTTGATTCCAAAATCCATCTCCCCTCCTCTGAGACACATATTTTAATAGTCTTTCCTCAACTATGTATCACATTTATATAAAGAACACTAAAACATCATTACTGCTTGAAAGGAGTTGCAGTGATTTAATAATTGCTGTCTTTTAAGGAGTACAAATTATGGTCAATCTTAAATCTTGGTCTCTGATATAGTAGCTTGCCCAGCTGTAAGCATACCATAAGGGTTCAAGAAAATGTTCTCTTTAGTATGAAAATCTGTTAAAATTCTAAGAACTGGGGTAATTTAAGAAAGTCACATCTTCCAAAATGGTAAGACAAAAATGGAATGAAAAATGTTAAAAATAAACATGTCACAGACTTTTCAGAGCAACCTCATCATTGTAACTACCACAAGTTTAAATATATCTGATATATTTATAAATCATTTGCTACAATCTTCTGTTTAAAGGAACTGCGATGGGCCAAACCAGGATCTCTGAGGTTGATGTTCTGCACTAATTCATGAGATACGAGATTTCCATATCCTGTTTCTTGAGGAACGAGTATTGTGGAGGAGCAAAGACCTTACTCCAACTTCTAGTAATCTGCCTGACCAGGAAAAATGCTGTTGGGCTCTGTGGTGCTTCCATGCAGCTCTCTTTTCCTTGAAGAAGGTTGTTTTAATGTTGGAGTCTCTGAGGCTAGCTAGATGAACTGTGAGAGGTAGCACTGGCAATTCTCTTGGGGTGGGAAAAGCAGTGCAAACAATGAAAAATAATTACAAAACAAAACCACACCAAAACACAAAACCCATCAACCTGATTTGATTAAAATGCCACAACCTTATTGTTTCAATGGTTTTATGCTACTGGGGGTAAACATAAACAAAACAGTTTATGCACTAGTATCAAACTGATTCCCTCCCCTCTCCACTGGCTTTTTACATTTTCAGAAAAATAATGAACAATTTGTCTCAGATTAAAATGAAAACGTTCGCTGGAGTTTTACATTTGTAATATAGACAACTGTACAGTAGATTTTTGTAATTCTTTAAAGTAATCTTACTGTGTTTTGGCAACGTTCCAATTCAAGTTTTAATCTTTGCTCTGTACCATTCCATCTCCAGTAAGTAAATAAATACATACATACATACATACATACATAAATGGCTTATTCTAAACAGTGAAACCTGACTTCACAAGGCTGTTTTAAGTTTTGCCATCAGAGAAACTGCTTCATTTCATTCATTTCCATTTTGTTTTTATGTTTATAGTTTGAAATCTTCAGTTCCTCTCCACCCGATTTGGCCTGATCCAAAGTTTTAAAAATATTTTATATGCTATATGCTCTTTGATATAATTTGTAAATTTTGTAATTTCAGTTTCTGACTTCACTCTGATTTCTGTCCTCCTAACATTGCCACAACTCTCTCCAAGATGAGCAAAAGAGATTAAATTCTTCAAAAATTAAAGTATTTGATTTGGGACCTATTCTTTTTAAAGATTGTTTAATACTAGAAGTAACCATTTAAAGCCTATTACACATCCTGAACCCTTAAACTTCTCTCTTTTTGGAGCGAGGAGTAGACTGGGGAAAAACACGAGGAAAGAGCACAGCAAACAATTTCAGTTTATAGTTTGCAGAACTATTCCAAGTAGTTCAAACTTTTGACCTACTAGCCTCAGTGTTTTTTTAATTTCAACAACAACTTTTATTGATTCAATGGGATGATTACAAAGACTTCTGCCACTAACAGGCAATCTCTGCCAGTTAGTTCCTAGCAACTAAAAATCTAGATCCTTCGCAAAACCCATCTGGTTGAGTTCAGTAAAGAAACAGGCTATAGCAGATTTGAACACACCATGGTAGCACAAAATTAAGACTAGAAAAAAAATCAGATCCAACAAAGATGATTTCAGGACCTATCATACATTAAAACCTAATCAAAATGTCACATGCTGGGCTAGGTTTCCACATATCAGTATTCAACATGAATCAAAATATACTTTTTTTGGTTACTGGGACTTATTAACTTTTAAACTTAGTGCCTTCCAGTTAATATCACATACCTTTTGTCATGAATTCAGTGACTATGAAGATTGGCTCCTCAGAAACAACAGCATATAGCGGAACAAGTTTATCATGTCGTAATTTCTTCATGATCTGAGCCTCCTGCAGGAAAGCTTCTGGCATCATTGTACCAGGTTTTAGTGTTTTGATTGCTACTTTTGTGGTTCCATTCCAAGTTCCTAGAGAAACAAGTACATTTTATTGCCTCAGCTACGCTTCTAAGAGGTTTTTAACTGAAACTACTTTCATTCTTTGTTTAAATTTTTTTTTAAAGGGGATAAAGCAGGAAGAACTATACTGAAAATTAGCTTTGAACTTAACTATATATAAATATACAGAATTACCAAATACATATGAGGGCATAATTTAATAATGGAGATCTAGTAAGTTACAAAGCAAAATTCTTTGTGTAGTCACATGAAACACTGAGATGGAATTATTAAAGCCCATTTTTCAAATGAGCTTTATTCTGATTCCCCTCACACTTCTTGTTGGGATCTCCCTCTTCATTTATTACTTCTTGTAACCACCTTTTCTCCTCTCAGCACACTTGTGATTGCTATTCCCTCCTCACTCTCTCTTTATGGTGGCTGGACTGCTTCATATCCCCTAACCGCAGATTCCTTGCTACTGGCTAAAGCTCATAATTCATGGTGTGAATTCATATCCAAAAATTACAGGGGATTATGCATTGAAAGCTCGGTCCTTGACACATATCACTGCTATTAGTAATTTTGCCTTCAACTCTTCATCAGATTATCTTTCCAGACTATGATATTTTAGGTAAAAACAAATAATTCCAACAGGATATGTGCACATATCATACTCTTACCCATCCATACTTCTCCAAAGCATCCTTGGCCCAGCTTAACTTCTAGCCGCAAAGACTCTCTAGGTATTTCCCAGGCATCTTTTGATAGTCCCTGGGTCTGGGGTTTCACAGTTGGACACACAGTCGTTAGTTTATGACACAGGCCATCAGCATGTTCTGGATAACGGGAAAATGAAATCATTTAAGTTAAATAATATGCAAAAGACTACGATAAAAGGAAATAAAATACAAAGAATGTCTATCAAAAAGTTATCTGTTGTATTTTTTTTTTTGCCATAGCTAAAAAGAGCTTCATTATTATTAAAAAAAAAAAAAATCAGCACACTTACTAAAAGAACCACCAGACATATAGGGTATGTCTACTTTACAATGGAAGCCCAGGGTTGGTGGGACTCAAGTCAGCTGACCCATGTTAGAGAACTCTGGGCCTTCAGTAGCCACACTGATACTTAATCCGCTAAGACTTTTCTAAACCAGGCTTGAACCTGGGGCTCCAGTGTCTATGCTGCAGTGTGTAGACCCAAATCAAAATCAACCATATCCCAGAGTCCTTAGCACCCTCCCGAAATGTGGCTGCTTAGTCCTTTGACCACAGTGCATGGTGGGAAAACTTTATTGCCCGCCCTGCATATTACAGGAAGTTTGATCAGGCTACTGAGAAGACTTTGTGGTTTGTGCACTCCCAGCTACCGAAGCCAGCAACATGGAGGCAGCACTTTTTGAAGAACTTCTCTGGCTTGCGCTTTCACTCCTGTGTCAGGAAACAGGTAGAGCATCCATGAGGTGCTGGTGGACATTTTGGGGGTGTTTTCTGAACCAAAGGCATCTTACAGGGCTTAGGATAGAGCAGGTGGAGGTATACCCAGGCATTGTGGACTTGCGCTGGCTGATGCTGCTCAGTACACTCGGTATAGCTGCTGATGCCCCCTATGTAGACTGACGGTTCTTGTGCAGGGCCATAAGCACAGACTGGTGGGATCACGTCATCATGCAGACCTGGGACGACCAGCTGTGGGTCCTGAACTTTTGCATGAAGGTGGCAACATTTCTGGAGTTTGTAGGCAACTTGTCCCAATCCTCCAGCGTAAAGACAGATCCGCTGCCAACCAGTTCGGTGTCAGAAAGTTGATTGTGGGTAAAGTGGTTTCTGAGGAAATCAGATGTGTGGTTTACCCCACGTGGACATAAAAGATAATCCTGAGGTAAACTGCTGACTTTGAGAGAACGGGGTTTCTGAAGTGCATCGGAACCACTGATGGGACTTATAGTCTGCCCTCCTCAAGAAACACGAGTACATAAACCACAAAAGGTACTACTTCATCGTTATGCATGCCCTCATGGACCACAGAAGATGATTTATGAATGTCAACAAGAGTTGCATTGGGAAGTTCATGATGCCAAGGTTTTTCGCTCATCGGGAGTCTATTTATGGACAGGCTGGGACACTCTTCCCATCAAATGACATGGTCATAAATTGAGTTATTGTCCCTACCATTATTCTGGGGAACCCCGCCATGACCCTTTTGCTTTGGCTTAAGAAACCATACTCTGGCAAAAGACGGCTTAATTATACTGTCAGCAGGTGTAGAATAATTGTGAAATGTTTATTTGAATCCTGGTGGAGATGTCTGTCTACCGATCCATTTGGATATCAGTGTTGTCCAAATTACCGTGCTGTACTCTTTTCAATCTTTGTGAAACCAGAGGTGAGCCATTTTCCCCTAACTGGACCTATGACAGCAAGGGGCCACTGAATTGGCATACTTAGCCAGAAAGTGCATCTACCGCAGATGAAGCTGGATGCACCTGGGCAACTGATGTTGGGAATGGTTTGTGCTCTCACATTATAGACTTACATGACACAATTGAAGAGGGGAACAGTACCTTTCTGAATGTGCTTGTGAAGGGGTAGGGCTGCAGGTCATCAACTGTGAGAGGTTTCAGTGCTTGGGGAGCAGTGGGGATTTGATTGCCATGAAGTGTATTTATGAATGACAGGACCATTTATGAAATGGGGCCAGTGGCTGATTCACAGTATGGATTGATGTAAGCAAGTGGTTGAAGTATAGATTTATGTAGATAATCATACTGAGGAAGTGTGTTTGCAAACTAATTCCTAATTGCCCCAATGTGTTTATCTTTATTATTTTAAATACACATTGTATGATGTGATGCAGTGATCGCAATACACTTTCTTGATGAAATAAAAGATTTATAAACAAGTACAATATTCACCTATTGCCAGGCAGCCAACTGCCATTACCAAGCCAAACATCAGTAACAGAACATTTAAGAGAAAAAACAAAAAAAAAACCAGAAAGTGCATGAACAAGTGCAAACGGTGAAACCATATACAAGACAGAAGCTCTCTACTGTTGCATGTGCCCTGCCCCCCCGTTGTCCTTTCCTTGTTTGCCATGAACATGGCAGTGGGGGTGGAGGCATCCATACTGGAGGGGGTCCAATATGGAGGACTACACGGGGCAAACTTACCCTGCCTAGCCATTCATGGGGTCCAACTGCATGGGCCACCCAGCCATGGAATTTTCCAAGCCGTTTCTTGACTGCATCACAGGGTACCACATAGGGGCCTCAGGCTGTGGCACTGGTGATGCAGCAGGAGCCACTACTCATGACCATTAGCGATATCAGCTGCTCAAACAATTCTTTTTGCTGAGGTCTCCATCCTTAGCTGCTGTTCTTGTTCCAGGAACTGCGAGGCAAGTGCCTGCTCTCTCACTGAAACCCTACCCTCAAGCTGTGCAGCCAGTCAGAGCCTTTCCTCTTGCCTCTCACCATGCTTTTCCTCTAGCCATAAATACCTCTCTGTTTATGGTATTGGACCTGCTTGTTGACCATGTCCAGACCTTCAATCACAAATTCATCACGGAAATGCTTCCTCTTGGAATGGTCCACGAAGGCACACTGACCCAGGTGTCTGCTGTAGTGTGGGTGAGCTGTGGAGCTACCACAGCCAGTAGAGATCAAGGGGCCTGGAATAGGACAAGACACAGAGTGCTATTGTCTCAATAGCTCACTGCAGGAGCATAGAAATTGTAGAAATTCAAGGACAGAAAACTTTACCAAAGTGAACTTTAATATATTGTAAGAGGAATGCTTCAGACCACCGAAGCTCCCTGGACAGAGCCTGGTTAATCTCAGCAAAAGAAGTGCAGAGACAATGGTAAGTTAAAAATTCAAGAGATGTTTTTTGTTTTCTAAAAATTGCAGAACTACTTGGGTTAGCAGGGTGCCATCAGCAGCCATGCTACAAAAGCTTTTTCTATTATTTCAGGACTTCCACATTCTGGGAGAGAATAGTTGCTGTGGTGCCCAATTGGCAAAGAAGATTTTATTTCAAGCTGCTGGTGGGACACCTGCAGTGTACGCAACCTATGTATTCAAATGTGCAGGGACTGAACAGCTCATCTATGAATTAAGTGGGCTGGTCAGCTACTGGAGTGGCCATAGAAAATATGTCCTTCCCCAAAATGTGACTGCCTATCTGGAGTTCCTGCTTCAGGAAAAGTTTGCAACTATCAGCACCTGGGATTGGGTCAGAATTCATAAAGGGAACTCAACAGGATGATGTATTAGCTTCCATATGGCTTAGCCTGTATGGAAATACACAGAACTCCACATCCATCCTCCTTGTCTCTCCTGCCTTGTCCCCATTTCCGGACAAAATTTCAAACCCCAGTTGAATTTGGGGCAAATGATTTTTTCACCTATGGACTACCTTTAACTGAAATGGACTAGATTTGTAAATGGAACACATTCATTTCCTCCCACCTCGGCCTCACCCACCCACCCATCCATATCACTGTTTTCAGGCAACTCGTTACACTGTTGAGTGGTTACAAAGCCACATACTTACAGGCCTGGCAATGTAAGGTTACTTTAAAGAAACAGAAATGCCCTAGTAAAAATTCACTTTCAAGGTGCTTTTACTGTTTGCATGCCATTTTGAACTCCACACAGAGGGAGGAAGGTAGGAAGGGGGGGAGCTAAGCCACTGGTGGCATACAATCTGCCATTAGCGGATACACAGTACTAGCTGGGTCTTTTAATAATGAGTGCATTGGTTCATAGGATGGAAATCCCTCCTATCCCTATAGTAATATAACATTAAAATAGAGCCAGAAACTTACCAGGTCCAGGGGCAACTTCTGTCCCTTCAGTATTTGCTGCAGGTTCCACAGTGGGCTGTGCCTCCAGGGGGGCAGGTGGGTGGGTGGGGGAAATCAAACAGCTCCTTTGAGTATGGCCCCAGGATGTGCTGCTGCTTCTCCTGCTACAAAAACCTCCTCTGGGACCGGTTTCAGTAACAGTCACTTCACTGTAATCACTTGGCACCTGCTGCTGGCTCCTATCAGTCCCCACGTTGGATTCTGGGACTAGAAGGGAGCCATTCTGGCTGACCAAGTCATGGTGCACTACTGTTGGCTCCATGTTCAGTGTAGTGCCTAGTATCCAGTCAAACTCCATATAGAACAGGCATGATGTTGGCAAGTTGTCCAAGGTGTAGTTTTGGTTCTTGTTTTCATGTACTCAGTCTTGAGCCACTTAATCCACTCTGGTTAATTTTCAGTGCTGCCAGCTTCTTTGTTATTTGCTGGTATGTGTAGTCATTCCCGGTACTCTTACTAAAATCCACTGTTTTGCTGGGCTCACTCTAGAGATGCACCAAAATCTGGCTGTGCACCCATGACCACGAAGCAGTGTACTTTGCAAAAGGCCTGTTCTGCTCAGTCTCCACTGTACACACAGAAGGCTCTCTGATGGCATGTTTGCAGCTCAGTGTTCAGAAGACAACAGAAAAGTTAAACGCTGACTCATGGAGCTGCTGCACTACACCAAGGGGGGGTGCTTCCATTTCCCTGGAGTCGACAGGAGATTCTTGGGATAGAGAAGACAATGGAAGTTGTCCCATGGGATACTTTTGTCAGATTCCCAGAGTCCCGAAGAGGTGTGTGCATGCACTTTGTGTCTACATCAAAAAGTAATAGGCCCAACCTTTGGTCGCTGCTGGATTCCTAGGTCCGAGCCTGAGAGATGAGTCTGTAGACAAAAGGGGGGTTTGGGCTCAAGCCTGAATGAGCCCATTGCAATGTAAACATACCCTTGTACCATTTACTCAAATTTCTTTTCTTGTAAAAATCATTAAACTAGTATTGGACCATACAGACTTCAGCCTACCTGTATAGTGTTTAACCAGCTTCTGTAGAGTCTCAAATTGGGCTCTAGTTGTGATATAATATCCACCACTGTCAAGTTTTCTGATTTTGTAGTGTTTCACATTATCGCCTCTGACCTCATCCCAGTCACGTATAGAAAGGGAATAAGCACCTAGAAAAAACAGTTAAAGTTTTGTTTCTTACAAAGAAGTGTGTATATATGAAACAATATATTTTTGCCCTAGAAAGGAAGTAAGCTTTAAAAAAATACCTTTAGTGGTTTCACTCTCTCGTACTAAGAAAATACCACGTTGGTTCCCAGGATTTAAAAGTAATCTCTCGGCATCTTTTCTGCCCATCTTACCAAAATACCATCTAGAAGAAGTTTAAGAAAATCTTTGATAAGGTAAGTGAAGATACTGTGGTAATAATCTGCATAAAATAGCACTATAAATTCTGCTTGTATAAATTCCACTTTTTTTTCCCCTTTCAAATCTTAGGGGCCTTTCCTAGACCATTACATCTAAATAGGCAGCAAGGTCTTGAGATACAGATGCAATGCTGCTTAATCATCATTACTCATGTAGTGATTTATAACAGAAGGCCAAATACTGAAGTGTTTCTGCTCATAATGCAAACTCCCAAACACTGATATTCATCTCAATATAGTAGTAATATAGATTTGCGTGAACTATCTGTTGGACTACTGATAAGGAACAGCAGGGATTTAAGTATCTGACTTCACTCTTAACAGCAAAAAGCTCTGGACTGAGCTTCTATTCACTGCAAAGAAATTCTGACTTCTACATTAAGGTGCACTGTGCTAGCATATTTTACAGATTATATTTTTCTATTCATTTCATAGAAGCACAGAAATACAGGGCTGGAAGGGACCTTGAGAAATCATCAAGTCCAGCCCCACTGCACTGAGGCAGGACCAAGTAAACCCATACCATCCCTGACAAGTGTTTGTGGAACCCTACATCACTGGAGGTTTTTAAAAACAGGTGGGACAATGTCCCTAGAATGCCTATTTCAGACCTTATCTACCTTATAGGTATTAGCAAAAACTTTCAAACTAACTTAAAACTCTCTTGCTTTAGTTTAAGTCCAATACTATTTGTCCTACCTTCAGTGGACAGGGAGAACAACTGGTAAGATTTTTTAAAGCTTAAATCATTTTTGTTGCTCTCTCCTGGATTCTCTCCAGTTTATTCACATTTTCCTGAAGTGTGGCACCCAGAACTGGACACGGTACTCCAGCTGAGGCCTCACCAGTGCTGAGTAGAGAAGGACAGTTAACTCCCGTGTCTTACATATGACAGTCCTGTTAATACACCTCAGAATACTATTAGCTTTTTTCACAATTTCATCACATTGTTGATTCTCATTCAATTTGTGACCAACTATAACCTCTACACCAGGGGTTCTCAAACTGGGGGTTGGGACCCCTCAGGGGGTCACGAGGTTATTACATGGGGGGGTTGCGAGCTGTCAGTTTCCACCTCAAACCCTGCTTTGCCCAAACCCTGCTTGCTATGTGAAATGGGTCACCAGTACAAAAGTCTGAGAACCACTGCTCTACATCCTTATCAGTATTACTACCTTCCCATACAGTTATTCCCCATTTTGTAGTTGTGCATTTGATTTTGCCTTCTAAGTGAAATACTTTGCACTTGTCTTTATTAAAGCTTATCTTGTTACTTTCTGACCAGCTGTCCAATTTGTCAAGGTCATTTTGAATTTTAACCCTATCCTCCAAAGTGCTTGCAACCCCTCCCAGCTTGGTGTCATCCACAAATTTTAAAAGCGTGTTCTCCACTTCTTTATCCAAGTCATTAATTAAAATATTAATAGCACAGGACCCAGGACTGATCCCTGCAGCAGCCCACTATGTAAAACCTCCCAGTTTTACAGCGAATCATTGATAATTACTCTCTCTGTATAGTCTTTCTACCAGTTCTGTATCCACCTTACAGTAATTTCATCTAGACCACGTCACTAGTTTGCTTATTAGAAATGTAATGTGGGACTGTGACAAAAGCCTTATTAAAATCAAGACGTAGCACATATACCGCGTCCCACATCCACTAGGCCAGTAACCTTGTCTAAGAAGGAAATTAAGTTGGTTTGGCTGGCTATTCCTTACAACCCTATTATCCTATTGGTGCTCACAAACTGATTATTTAATCTGTCCCATAATTTGTATACATTAATATACAAAAAGAAGCCTCTCTCTATAAGCTCTAAGTTCCCTTGACATATTAACAGAACATAACAAAACCCAGGATCAAACCTAACACCTTCTTCTGATCTTCCTCAGAGACTGGGCTCAACAGCACAGGCTGGATCATATGAAAAAAAATACATTACCAGCATACTGAAAACACTGCAGCAGCCCATGCTTCCTTACTATCCCTCCTCCTAGCAGCCTTGTTACACGTAAAACAGGAGGATAATGTAATTTAAAGTATGCGTACGCACAAGTGCATGCACGTGCACACACACACACCTGTACTATGCACGTGGAACTATCCATATAATAAGCACTTTTTACCCCCTCACCTGCATTCTGCCAACTAGTTCATCTCTGTACTATTTCTAACATTCCAAACAGCTGCCATTTACCCTGCCTAGACATGAGCCATAAAAAGTAATTCCTTTTTACACCCCCAAAATATACTCTCCTGATTTGCAGGACAGGCAAAATTTAGAGACATGGGCCAGTACAGGTTTAAGGTCCACACTGTGAACCACCATGGCTAGGAACAGCACTTATTCCTAGCCCAGTAGATAAGATACTGTGCTTCAAAAATCATGAAAGGATGCAAATTTTTTTTTAAAGTTTCTAGTGTTTAATTTGAGGGTTGTGCATTTAGAATCATGGCATCAAGCGAGGCTAGCTTTATAGGTGGAGGGAAGTGAAAAACAGTACCAATAATCTCTCTAAAATGTTTTTAAAACTGTTGCAGATCATACAGGGAAAAAAAGTAAAGGTCCGGTATATAATGGCTTTATCGGCACTCCTTTTGAATGATCTGCAAACAAAATTAGGCATTCCAAACTCAAGCTAGTAAAAATTTTTTAGCACACCACACTATTATTTTTCTGCCATACCATACTTGTAATTTGTATATATACACACACACACACACACACACACACACACACACACACACACACACACACATTTATTTTCAAATTACAGGTACCGGTGCCTCCCCACTCCAATTTATACTTTTAAACTGACTGGGTGTAAACTATCTTATTGAATGAAGAGGCTTTCAATTTGAGTAACTACCTCCCATTGAAAGTCCTCTTCATCAGAGTATTACAACATTCCACAAGATAATTTTTAAACGGCCATTTTATTTTACCCCTTGAAAAAAAATAAGAAGGAGGATTTCGATGAACTTTTCACTGTCATTTCATATGTACATTATGGTAGTGTTCAGAAGGCAAACAGGAGACATGGCTCCTGCCTCAAAAAGTTTACAATATAATTCTTTCAGGCTCAGAAGTGACTGCCTAGGAGGCAAAATACTAATCCTTTCATAGTGTGTGATGCTCTTTCCCCATTAAGTCCATTGGCAAGCTCAACGGACAATCTGTAAATGCTCTTAAAAGTCAAGGGCTAATAACTGAACTCTGGATCATCCCATTTTGAGAACTACAGCAATATTTAATAAAGTGCCAATTCTTTAAAATGGTTAAAGGATTAAAATCAGCTTGTCGCCTCTCTTATACACTTGAGACCCAGCCTTCTCACTCACCTGCTACAATCCTTCCTTTTCCTACCTATACTCTTTACTCCGGGGGAATTCTGCACCAAAAAATTTAAAATTTTGCACATAATATTTTAAAGTTCTGCATATTTTATTTGTTAAAATAATGCAATATAATCATGCTGGTTTCAATTATTTTGGTAATTTATTTAAACTATAATACAATGGATGGAGAATGGGAGTGGGGAGCACTGGAGGAAATCCTCAACCCCCCCATCTAATAATAATGTAGCTAGTATTGACCCTTCACTTCTAGTTATTAATCAACAAATATATGCAGCCATATGCTCAGTGTTACATCATAGGCAACTGAAGAGCAAGTGAGGGCTGGGGACTCAAACTCACAATTTATATTGGCTACTGACCATCTCCAAAAAGGTCAGTAGCAAACAGTTCACGGAGTACATTTTGATAGGAAATTTTTTCAGTCCAAAAATTTAGACCAGTTCTAATCACTAAAGCATCATAAGCGTTTATAAGGTCACACTGTCCTTTACAATAAGGCTCCTTTACACCACTCTGGCAATGTAAAGGAGCCTTCACATTTTTAAACCTGTTTTATACTCCCGGGGGAATTCACTAAGAACAACAGGAACAATTCACTAAGCAGGCAGGCTGCTACATTCTACTCTGCCTGAGGGGATAGAGCTTGCCCAACACCTACCTCCTCAGAAACACCCCAAAGCCCTGCTCCTTCACATCAAGCGTGCCGCAATACAAAGCGAGAGGGACAGAATGTATCTCTTTCTTTCTTACATGACTACACAGTCCCTCCGCCCTGGCAGTGATCTACATTTCTACCAGCTGCTCTGGGCGCTCAAACTGATCTGCCTGCATTGCAGGGGAAGGACGTGTGACTGCTCTTACGGCTTCCCTTTGCTTTCCTGTCAGAAGTCATTTTTCTGCGGGGAAGCAAAGAAATCTGCGGGACCATCAATTCTGTGCATGTGCAGAGATGCAGAATTCCCCCAAGAGTAACTCTTTGGGCAACATCTCACTTCCAGAAACAATCCCTGAACCTTGGGTAGTACAGCACTGCCAGCTTCATTGATGCCACTGCTTGGCTATCACAGGTGCAGCACTGCAGCCACAGTAATTATGATAAACTTCTGTTAGGAATTTTAAATATGTTTTTGGCTATATAGAGCAGCATTTTGTAAGCAACTGAAAGATTTAATTTTTAAGAAGAAATGGTTGTCTCTCTGATGCAGTTGCTATTCAATATTGAAGGGCCAGGTAGTGGCAGCAGAAGCAGTAGTGATTCAATCTGAGACTTCAGTGTGATTCAGGAAGCAAGTTGGGAACTGGGTTACTTTCCCAGAAGTGCAGTGAGATGTGTGAAGGACTGGAAAAGTCCTGACCACACAACAGGGCAATGGAAACTGGGAAACATTCCCACTGCCAGCATTGTGGAGGCAAAGGCAGTAGAGCTCTGTAAGTCTTAATGCAATAACTAGGTACCCTCCACCTAGCAAACAAGCACTACCTGAGACATCTCAGAATCCCTGAAGTAATTTCAGGTGATTCCTTAATTAATACATTAAAGATTATGGGTGGTGTCTGTACTCAGTTGTAAGAAGTGCTGGAAGTAAAAATGGTAATGTTGCCTCTATTATCAGAGCTCTTTGGGGATGCTGAGCAATTTTTTGTCCCCTAACACAGATCTGTCCCTTAGATTTGGAGGAATCAATGGCTTTAAACCCTGGACAGCTTGGGAATACCATCTGTGTAAAAGGTTTGCTTAGACTTTTGATTTCACTCACTGTCAGGGTGATGGATCCTGCTGGGTCTGCCCACCCCAGTTAATAAACAACATTCCAAAGTGTACATATCTTGACTGAAAAACAGATGGCTGTTAGATGTCAGCAACAACACATTAAAGTGTATGTGTACCAATTGAGGTATCTTCACACTTGGGCACATTCTTGACTTTTTTTTTTTTAAATTTAATATAAATACATACACACACACACACACACACACACCCCTCAATAAACAATTCTACTAAAAAGGTAGTCACATATCTATACTTATTATTATTAAGTAGTATTCCTATTCATTAATTAGCGAGAAGCATCATATTCCTACTTTACTGAATTAAATGTTATCTTGGTACTCATGTGGCACTGTAATAAATTAGTTTCTACATACAATTCTTTGCTAGTAAATTGTGGGCAAAAATGACTAACGGAAGACTGAATAATGCCTTACTCTTCTGCCTGAATGGAGTCTGCAGGAGCTACATAATTGCTCGGGATGTAGCCAGTCTTTCCTGTCGCAATGGATCTTGCTTCCCACCAGTCTCCTTCCCTGAAATGCAATAGCAATTATCTCTAAAATGCATAAACATTGCCTCTGTTACAGGATGATGTATTATCGTTCACAAATATTCAACTCAGATCAAATTTTAGCCAGTGCAAAATTAAATTCAGAGGACAGCATCCCAACTAGAATGCGGAACCTGCAAGTAAATTTTTCACTTCATCATAAACTGTATGTGTACACCTTAATTTCGTTTAATATTTTAAAACAAAAATATGTACAAGAGAAACGCATTTACTCTATACCTTACATGTCAGTAATAGACTGCTTTGTTAAATGATTATTAAGCAAATATACTGTCATTCCAGTTATATATTGTGAAGTTCAATTTTTAGGCAGGTTTTTTAGAAGTGTCTTCTAGTCGCTTTCACACATTTCAGACAAATATTTGCCACTGTTCACAATTTGGACAAAATGGCATTTCATAATGAACAGGATAAAAAAAACTGCGAAAAGAAAAAAAAAGCGATGAATGCATTTATAATGTTGTAGAAAATTGTAAGCTATAGATAAGCAAATTAAGAGATGTACCACACACTTTATGGCAATTTAGAGCATCTCAGAGTGCTTTTTCCATCCTTTAATTTCCAGTTTTTAGACAAGGAACAAAATCCCAATCACTCAAGTCAATAGCAAAAGCTCCCCATTGACTTGTGTAAGAACAGGACTTTACCCAAAAGAGTTTAAGTGACTTGCCTAAGGTCACAAACCAAATCTGTAACTGCATTGGGAATGGAACCCAGTTCTCTAGTCCTTTCCTGTTGAATCCAGAACTCTAAGTACTGTTCTGTAGCTACCACAGCATGCTGCCTTTACGTACCTACTGAGCTACAAGGGAGGGACACAGTAAATAAATAAAATTGTGTACAAATTTTAGATTAGATAATTATATGAACCGAGCCTATTACCACATGTAGTTCTAGGATTGCCAACCCTCCAGCATTGTCCTGGAGTCTCCAGGAATTAAAGATTAATCTTTAATTTAATATTATGTCATGTAACAAAATCTGCAGGAATACATCCAAACAAAACTGGCAATCCTGTGATTCAAAGGAGGGATTTGAATCCATATCTCTCACCTCCCAGGCGAGTGCCTTAGTCACCAAGCTATAGACTTTTCCCCCCTCTTTGGCCCAATGAATATTTAAGTATTACACAAAGTGGAACAACTTCAACAGAAGTGGTTGAGAGCCGTCCACCCCAGAAAACCCTATAGCCCATTGGCTAGGATGCCCACCTGGGAGGGGGGAGATCTGAATCCTTGCTCCAGAGTTGGTATTCAAATCAGGGTCTCACACCTCCAGGCAAGTGCCCCAAACACTAAACTAAAAGGTCAGAACGGGACACCCCCCTCAATTTTTGGATGACACAAACTGGGCTTTTCCAGTTTGCTGACAAATTCAAATTATTTTCAGAATTAAAACCAAAGTATTCTTCTCTGAACTTTGGTTTGCTGGCCAAATTTGGGGGGGGGGGGGGAGGAAATCAAACCCAGCTCTAATTAGCATGTTAATATCATCCTCTTAAGCCTATATTTATGGAGCTTTGTAAATCAGGTGAAAACCTGTCTACTCTTTGTTGAAAAATCTTAAAAGGCATATAAACAGTCTTAAAAGGTATTTATTTCCAACTTAACACTAATTATAGAAGTCTCTGGCAGAAAATACTTACGTGTTGTTTATTATCTGGAACCGTTCACCCTTCTTAAACGAAAGATCATCTGTAGTTCTAGCTTCATAATCATATAAGGCCACAAAAACAGTTACACCACCTTGAAAAGAAAGGAGGCATATCATGTAGCAATACCACTTTAAGATTAATTTAAAAAAAAAGCAGTCTGGCAGCAGCTAAACAATTTTGCTTTGAAAACAAACAAAATGTACTCTGCATACTAGATCCTGTCAATCTGAAAGAGCTGACTTATCAATAGACTGGCTAACTTCTTTTGATTAAGAGAGAACTTATATAAAGAGAATCCTCAGACAAGGTGAGTTGAATTATAAAAAACAGATTATAGCAGTTCATTCGAGAATCAAGAGCGGTACTTTCAATCAGAGCATATATAGGGCTAAATATACAAAAGACATCAAGAATGATAAACTCAAAAGAGTTGCTTTTAAAAATATATTTTAAAGTGACATACAATAGTTTCAAAAGCCATTATCATATTTAAGATTTTAACTTAGATTTTTATAAACTAAACTAGTTTTATGGCAGAGCATCTCCAGACATTACACCATGGATTCTCCACTTTCATCTATGCATGAGATTAACCGGACAAGAGGCCAATTTCAGAGGGGACAAAGAATTTTCATTCTATTATGCTTAAAAAAAAAAAGTCCTCATTATAGCATAATTCCACCCAATATTAAAACATACATGTTCTCTCCCAGCCATAAAAAGCAGGAAGGAAGTTGAGGATGACGCACAGTTGCATCACCTTGAGGGGAGTGCTGAGTAAGATTTTTTGAAAGAGAAATGAGCCCACTGCATCGATCCATTTAGAATTTGCTCCTCCAAGCCTTTCTAGCCAGTTATCCCAAGCATGGGGACTGTTAATGTGTCCGTCCTTTGAATGAGGTGTGAGAAGTGGTAGGGCAACACACTATCTTGCCCTAAAAGACACCTTATGTCACTTGGCTAAATAATGACAAAGGAGGGATGTGATAAGAGTCTACAAATATTTGAAAGGCATAAAACACCAAGAAGAAATTGAAGCAGAAGCAATTGGATAGAACTGAGAATGGAAAATTTCAGATGGACTATCAGTAAAGACCTTTCTCAGATCTATTACTGAGGAAGAGTCTCAAGGGAGTTCTGGAAGCCCCACTGTTTCGCATATTTAAAACTAAATGCAAACATTTTGTAGAAAGACAGTACAGACAGTGCAAACATTTTGTAGAAAGAGGGGCTATGTGACCCAATATGTCTCTTCCATTTCAAGTTTTTCTACTACTGGTATGTCCTAAAGCAGAGATCAAGGTGGCTAGGAGGCCTTCAGCTAAATTCATGGAAGACATCTTGTTAGATTGTTCATGAAATCACATCAAGTCAACGTTATGAGACAGAAGCAAAACTGAAAATTAAGTTTACAGTTATACAAGGATTTTTAAAGAATTGCAGCAGTCAAGACCACAAAGAATTTAGCCTATTATGAATAGAGAACTGGCCACCGCTTGCCCAAGAAATTGGGAATACTGTCTGCACTTTTCCAGAAGTTGAAGGATGGTGCAGAAAACTAATTAAATCAACATGACTTTCATCAGTTTTGCCTGGTAACCACTCGCTTAGTTTGAAGTCAAGGTGGTGCACAAAACATGAAAATGGCGAGAATGCACATTTTAAACACATACACACACAAATATACAACTGATGTTCAAACCTAAGGGAACCGGCTGTATCTTATTATATTTTAAGCTTCAACATCTGGCAAAAGTTAATACTCTAGAGCGCCATTATGACAGATGCATTGATTGCTTATCAGCCAACCTACACGTTTCATGATAAACTGTACAATTTACAGCAACTAGGAAGTTATTAATTCGGTTGAACTACACAATACTAACCAAAATAAGATTAATGCATGCAAATTCAAATCACACAGCAAAAGTTATTTACCAGTGCTGTTTTTTGACCATTGCCCTGTCAGTGAATACATGGAAATCTCTTCCAAAGGCATCTCTGCTGGGTAGGAGCATGAGCAACCAAACATCGCATCATACATCAGATGCCCAGATCTATATAAAGGAATGTGCTCCCCCACAACAACCTCAGTTCCTTCTCCTGAATTGCTGAATTCTAATGACATGTATGTCTACACAGTATTTTGAGCCTGTGGGAGCAAGACTCCGAGCCTCAGTTGATAGACTCAGGCCAGTGGGAAAATACCTGGATAGACAGCACTTTGAAGTTGTGGCTCAGGCTGGACCTTGGGCTCTGAAGCCCATACCTCCACAGCCTTCAGAGAGGGATCTTATGCCTAGATAAGATGCTACATAGTTCTATGCACCTCATATTCTACTGAGGAAGACCCTATTTAGATCTAGGTTTTCCTGGACTACAGCTGTGAAAAACAGACTTTTTTTTTTTTTGGGGGGGGGGGGGAGGGAAAATCATTCTGAATTATGATAAAAAGCCAAATTTTAAAACATTTTTAAATACTGAAATCAAGAAAAGTTTTGGTTCAATCAGAATGTTTCCTTCAATAAATATGCAACATTTAATTTAGATTGATAATTTTTATTTTTATAGAAAATAAATTTTGAAGTAAAAAAAAATCAAAACTTTTTCTTCTGAAAATGTCCAAAATAGAACACTGACACTTAGAGGGAAAATTTTTTTGACAATTTACTTCCCAAATGGAACGGTCATAGAAATGTTTATGATTTTGTGAAAAATTTCTATTTTATCAAATATGGCATTTTTCTGATGGAAAACTGTTTCACTGAAGATTTTCTGACTTTCTCCCAGACATCTTTCCCATAAGCTACAAAAAGAACCTATTTGTCTTCTCTAAATAGAAAAACATAATCACCCAAATTGTGCAAATTACCCGCCCAGGATGGGAATAGGTCTGGGAAAGATAGGGAGGAACATATATTGGGCTGAGATGGAAATCCGATACGACTTTCGGAACAACGCTTGGGTGGGGTCTAAATCACTTTTTCTTTGTGGATCACAGTAGAAAGTGGCATAGTCATTAAGGTCTGTAGTTCACTTATTTTCCTATAAGAGGCTATGGCAATTGGAAGAGCAGCCTTTAAAAGACTCATTCTAGGGAAATTTCCCTGAAAGGTTCAAAGGAAGGGTATATATTGGTTTCATAAAGCTCTTTGGTAGAGGGTGAATGCATTGATCAAGACTTAAAAAAAAAATAAATCTAGCAACAGTGGACTGAAAAATATAAGTCTGCTTCAACATGTTGATAGTAAGCAGAGGGGCTGTTAGGTGTGCTACGAGAGGCTGAAAGCAGGTATAAGCACTTTACACAGAAGACAGGCCAGAATTCCAGCAATTTTAGACTAAGACGGAATCAAATCTTTATTAGGCAACATTTTCAATCTTGGATGCTATTTTTGCCTGCAACACCTCACAGTAGAGATCTGTTCTTGCCTGGGTTAGAACTGACTGCATTTTGTCATCAGGAGTGGTCAGTAGCGGTTGGGCTATTATCTTCTGCGTTGCAAGCTGACCATTTTAATGCCTGTAATCTTGAAGGAGAGGCAATAAGGATCAGCTCTAGGAAACAGTAACAATGTTGGTGCGGATTTAGGGGGGCTACAAGGCTACGTCTACACTACCACAGTAAGTCGACCTAAGTTAGGCAACTCCAGCTACTTGAATAATGTAGCAGGAGTTGACGTAGCTTAGGCTGACTTACTGCAGTGTCTACACTGCATTGGGTTGATGGGAGAATCTCTCTCGTCAACTTACCTTACTCTTCTCCTTCGGCATAAGAGTACTGTGGTTGACTGGAGAGCAATTTGTGGTTGATTTGGTGGGTCTTCACTAGACCCGCTAAATCCACTCACAGTGCATCTGTCTCCAGGGCATTGATACGGCAGTAGTGTAGACACAGCCCAAGAATGAGAATTGCTTTGTCTATCTGATCTTCCAAAAGACACTGAGAAACACAAATATTTTGAAGGAAGGCACACGAGCTATGAACACCATCTCATGAGGAATATGTCTGATAGGGATTTCTAGACTCTTCCGGCTCTGGTACAATACAAGAGGTATTTTGTGTTTGCTCTAGAAGTGAAGAGCTTGATATCTGGGTGGTCCCATTCTGGAAGAGGACATTGGTTAGTTTGTTTTAGAGACCACTCATAATAGATTTAGTCTTTCTGCTTAGCTAGTTTCTGCCTGTAAGTTTTCTTCTCTTGCTAGGTGGAGAACTGAATAGATATGATGTTTTATGTATCACAGCCACAGCTTCCTCACCTCTAAGGAGAGACTCAGTGATTGTTTGTCAGGACATGTAATACTTTGATGTTGCAGTGATGAGAAGACCGACCTTCAGGGCACAGAATACAGCCCTGAGTTATTGGACGTTTACACAGAGTGTCAAATGCCATGTGTTTCAGTGGCCAAGTACTTTGAGTTTTGGGTAACGTGCACCCCAGCCCAGCTTAGATTCATTAGTGATCCCTCAGAGTTTGAGGATGATTGTTAACCTTAAGATTCTGTCACAGGTATTTTTAGTAAAAGACAGGGACTGGTCATGGGTAATAAACAAAAAAACACAGAAGCCCGCAACCTGTCCCTCACTTTTACTAAAAATACTCTGGGAGACATGGAGGAAAACAGAGTGCTGCCATGGTTTGCCCCTGCTCCAGTACCATCACTGCTCCAGCCCTAGCAGGAGTTGACCCAACTCAGGCTGGCTGCCACCCCCCTGAGAGCTCCTTTTGCTGACAGCTCCAGCAGCCCTGGGACTGACAGTTGTGCCAGCTCTGCCTGAGAAGAAGTCCCAGAAATCACGGAATCTGTGACCTCCATGACAGAATTGTATCCTTAATGATTGCCTTCCATAAAATGATAGCCAGTTATCTCTGGTGGATCCACAGGTGGCTAATGAGATGAATCCAGGAATAGCAGATCCTGTCACAATTTGGGCAGACATTTCCCAATGGATGGGGCTGATCTGGACTGTGGAGTCCGGCTGCAGTGCATTCTTTCCTTCTTTGCTGTTGTCTCTGTGTGATCTCAAAATACTGGAGTCCTTGTCCCAAGGTCCTTTTCCATATTGGTCGGTCTAGGGCTTGGGTTTCCCATGAGTTGATGTCAATAATACATTTCTTCATGTTGGCTCTGAGGGTGTCTTTGAAGCACCTTTTTCTGCCTACCCCTCGTCTGTTGGCAATGGTCCAATTGCGAGAACATGACCTGCTTTTGGAGATGATTTTCTGGCATTTGAAGAATATGACCAGCCCAAAGGAGTTTGTGGTGGATGATCATAGCTTCAATGCTGGAGGTTTTGGCTTGCGACAGAACACTCATGTTGGTGCATTGGTCATATCACTTGATTCAGAAGATCTTCTGGAGGCACTGTTGATAGTATCATTGAAGAATCTTGAAGTGTCTACTGTATGTGACCCAGGTTTCGGCACTATATGGTGAACTGAAGGTGGTGTTGAATTTCCTCACCAATGTCAGCTCTCTGTAACAGACAGCTGTCAAGGTAAAGGAAGTGTTTGACATTATTCCTAGGGGGAATTCTGTACCATTGCGCATATGCAGAATTCATGTGCTCTGCTGATTTTTTTCCTTTGCAAAAAATACGTTCTGCCAGATCAGTGCTGCAGTTACGCCTTTCGCCCACCAGGGGCTGCTGTAGTGCCAGAACAGCAGCAGCTGACTCACCGCTCACTAGCCACAGCAGATAGCAGCCAGTAGGGAGGAAGAGGCTATGTTCCTCAAAGCTCTCTGCCTGGGGGGCCAGGTGAGGAGGCAAAAGAATACGGGGTCACAGACGGAGTGGAACACACGGAGCTTCTGGGGGATCACAGACTGGGGTTCAGAAGGGCTTGTGGAGGGATAGATTGAAGCACGGGCTGAATGGGAGTTGGCATGCAGGGACACATGAGGACGGGGGCTGGAGGGGCAGTATCACACAGGGACAGGGAGGACGGATAGCTGAATGGGGGCGTAGCACCACACAGGAACAGGAACAGGTGCTTGACTGATTGGGAGAGGCTAGGCTCAGCCAGGGTCTGATGGGAAGGCTCTCCAACTCCTTAACAATCCCTTCCTCCCCCCATCCCCACTCACACAAAAACACTGTTCCATGCTTCTCTCATCCACACCCTAAGCTTCTTCAGGTTCACTCCCAAGGCTTCTTGCCCAGCAATTACTTCCCTCTCCCTCAGCTCCTCCATTACCCGGCTCCCGCAAGCCTTTGCACTGCTCCTGATGGGTGTGGAAAAAATGTTTCTATATTGTAGTTTAAATTAATTACTCAAAGTTCTGTATTAATATGCCTAGTAAGAAATCTATTAATCAAAAAACAGTTCCTGAATCTTTTTTGTTGTCCGTATTATTACATTTTGAATCATTCCCCCAAATTTCAAGGTCATTATTCCATACAGGTATCTTTGATGTCTCAGACTCACAAATACAGTCTTACCTGCTTCTGTTACTGCCTTGGATATCCATTGACGTTCGCTTTGCTTTACTCTTTGGAATGATATCCACTGAATTACCATTGGAATGGTAAAGATCTTGAAAAGCAGAAGCCCTTAGAAAGTGTTCTGTTTTGGCCCTATACGTTTTCTTGTGTTGTATGGCACTATAACATTTAATAGATGAGACTGTCAACTGATAAAAACTAAATTATTTTACAGAAATCTCACCTGTTAAACTATTAGGATATTGACTTGGCACAGCTGAAAACGAGGAAGAGGCTCCTCCAAAGGGGGTCATCCCCGAAGGTCCTCCAAATGGAGTCATGGAATGACTGTTAACTGATGGTCCCTTCATTGCAGGCGACTGTGTTGGTTGGAGAGAATCTGATCCATAATGGCTGATGTGGGAACTAACAAGTTCTGGAGGGCTATCAGTTCTATATTTCATAGTTGGACCTTTGTTCTCTTTGCTTTTAATGCATCCCATGGTTGCTTCTGCAGAGAAAAATAAATAAAACATCTCACCGTTCATATATAGTTAATGTAGAAAACATGAAAAAGGCTTATTATAAATACTGATTAAGTACTGCTTAAAAAATTAAAAAGAAGGTGGTAGCTGGTTTTACAGCCACAGAAACTGCTGAAATTTCAATAGATAAATGCTGGAGAAAATAGTTAAGTTAGCTTGCTAGCGCACCTGGATTAGTAATGAAAAAAGTTTTCTGGATGGAAAACTGTAGAATTCATAGAATCGATAGAAACTTACTTTTCCCCGAAATGCTACACCCTGACAGCCCTTAACAAGAACATTTGGATATTTTATATGAGATGAGACTCAACTTGAACCTCCATTTCCGAGGTGTTCATAACTTTGAGGTTCTACTGTATGCTAGCTGGAGCACTGATCTGACATGACAATTCCAGAGTTAAGAATTCTGTCTTAACTTCAGAAGTGGAAGTCTCCTTTAACATGAAATAATTAGCTGTCCACATCACTGAGAAATTTAGAGAAAATGATGGAAACCAGCAACAAATTGGAAGCATTTAATAAAAAATATAGATGTCAATGAAAAGAGACTATGGTTAATATTTCATGAATCTTTCTTCTATAGCTGGTCAAATAAGTATGAATACTGGAGTTCTTCCTTCAAGTAATTAATTGTGTACACATTTTCTCATTTGCAATCATCCCTGATCTCTTCAATCATTAGATATATGCATCTGGAACAAACAAGTTCTAATCATTGCCCCAATCCATCTACTTTCAAATTTTTTTTCAAGTTGTGTGTGCATTATTTCTCTTTTCATCAGGTCATTAAAATATTAAAGACACTTTTGATTTTCTTCAAAACTAACTCTCAGGCCCTGGAATGGACAGTGCACACATGACAGAGAAAGCATACAAAACTATGTTCTCTTTTCAATGCACATAAATTCCTATACATCAGTATAAGAATATTCACCATATCACTTTGGTCTCTAACATCTGTGGTACTGTACTAGCTAATAAGAATATTAATAAAAAAGAGAGATCCAACCTAGCTGAATTGTTGCAGTCTGCAAATATAGTTTAAAAATTCTGCAGGGATGAACAAATCAAAAATATCACGGAAATGCCAGAATGTGTCCAAGGAGGTGGGTTTTTTTTGTTTGTTTGTTTTTATTGTAGTTAAAACCTAATCTGTTGATGTCTAAATGTTACTAGAACTACCAAGTAAAGGATCACATATATGCATGACTTCAAGAGAAGTTAATGAGTTCAGCTGTTTAAAAACACCTTACAAAAGAAATCCTGCAATATAGATCTGGAAGGCTCCTAACAGGTAACTCCCAATTAAGTTTAATCCAATGACAAACTCCTATTTATAACCTCTCCACTACGCTTGGACAATTACATCCAGTAGGATGTGAACCATCATATTTTGTCTGTCTGGATTCTCAGTGTGGTTTGTTGCCTAATCCTGAGGCCTACCCCCTTTAGTAGAGAATGTCCATTGCAACTTCTTTTTAAAAAGTGTACAGTATGAACCATAGTGTACACTTGCAAAAGTGTGTTTTGCTAGCAGTACTTAACAAAATGATATATTATCTGGTTTGTAGCTATAAAGTTATACAAAGTCAGTGCTTCAAGAAGACAAATACATAATTTTTGTTTTAATAACTGATACTTATGTAGATTAAAAAAGACAGCAAAAGAAAAAGCTGTTGCATCCTCAAAACATACTGCGCCACTAAATCTCTCTCAGAGATGGTTCTGTCAAGTTTTTAACGCTAACATCTGGCTAACATGCTAATAAGACTTCAGGACTAAAACAAAGTTTGCTTGACTTAGTAAAACCTGCTGGATTCTGTCAGAGCACTTGTACATTTGGCCAAATGTACAGTGTAAATGTTAATGTATGTTGTAATTATTATAAATAGTTTCTGTGACAAGCCTCATTAATTAAAATAGTGGCTAGTAATGAAAAGTACTATCATGTTATATTTGAACAGACTGCAGAAAGACTTATTGAGGATTTGAATTCATATTCAAAGGAACGCGGTAGATCCCCTTGCCTTTTGATTCACTGTTAAGGTAATCTTCTTTCTGAGGTTTAAGAGATTAACAACAGATATTCAATCGCCACTTCAAGGAAGCACCACATTCAGACACAAACAGACAAAGAAAATTCAAGAGCTCTATGTATGAAAAAAAAAATCACATACTCCACCCTTTAAAAACAAAACAGAAAAATGACAAAAGCCCTTGTTTTAAAAGAATAAAAACATACATGAAGACTTTCTACAATATATTGAGGGGGAAAGGAGTGTTAGGGAAGTTGGAGAGAGAAACAATAGGCTTTTTTTTAATGTTTAGCTTTGTAATGCATTACTAGAGAAAGGAAAAATCCTAAACAGCTGGTCTGTAATGTGGGGATTTGGTTATTATAGTACAGTATGTGTTACTAAAAATTTACACAAATACTTGTTGGAAGCTGCTCTGGTTAACACCTCTTTTCTGCTGGTCTTACCAAGGACAATACAAAAACAGTTATATGAAGGATAGGTTTGCCAGTTACAATTTATGCCTCCCTTCCAGGAGCATTAAGTTTTTTCACCTCAGACCAAGCTTATTTTACAGATGAGCTAAACAGACACGTGGAAGAAAGCACAAGATCTTTTGAAGTATAACTGTATAAATAAAAACTTGGCCCAAGTTATGTTTACACACGAAACCAACATCATTTACTAGGCTTCACAGAAATCTGACTAAGGATAAAGGCTTGACAGATTCCCAACCCTTGAATCCTTGGAGATAAGAGATGAATACCTATGATCCCATGGTACTGACTTGGTAATCAAGTGACAGTTTTCCAGGAAGCTATATTCTGAAGAAAAAGGACTAAAAATGTAGGTGTCCAATTCTGGTCTCTGATTAGAAAAGGGCCCAATTAGAATGATGTCCAAAAAGAGTATGAGAAATTGGCTGCAGGAAGGACTGAAAGATCATCAAGTAAGCCTCCCTGAGGGCCAACAGAAGAAAAACTGTTCTAGGAGACAGTTGACAAATGAGATTTTCAAGTTTCCATATTGAATTTTGCCCTTTTGATTGATTTGTCCAAATGGTTCAGCTCAAAGATATTTGCAAAGCAGCAAAACTACTTGGGAACTTGGTGATGGAAGATGGAGTATCCCTTGGCCTTTGTCCAAAGTGGAGTAGTTTGAGAGGCTCAAAATATAAAGGCTATTTTTCCATCTTCTATTCTCTGACTTGTGCTTTGTTAGATTATGGAATGTTAGGGAAAACCAAACAACTATCTGTAGGTCTGAGTGATTAATTCTGTTGCATAGACCTTGCTGATTATCTCTGTCACCTACCTGTTCAAAGAAGGGGTGATTTCCTAGTTTGAAGAACCAATGAGAGCCACCATATCTCAAAGAATGCACTGGACAAGAAGCACTCCAAGTTTTTGTGGCAGAACATCTGGACAACTTATCTAGTTTTCCGATTTCAATTTTTCTGTGTGGTCTGAGTCTTGTCTACAGAATCTAGCAGGGAAGGAGTCACAAAAGGAATGCCTGCTTTTTTACTGTTTTTCTTTCCTTCTTCTGATAGGAGAATCTTCCTGAAAATGTCTTTTGTTTCAAGAACTGCTTTTCCATTGGTTCTCTAGAACACTTGGCTCCCACAGTGCTTCAAAGAGGCCATATTTGATGTTTAGGCTTGTACCAGAAGTATCTTGGGAAGGGCTCACTTTTACATCTTTAGGACTGATGGATAAAACTTCTGACGATCATTTAAGGCTAACATAGGCAGAGCAAAGCAGGCTGAAAAGCCCTCAGAACAGCTGTTTCAATTTTTCCATAAGGTGGATTCTACCCTGTGGTCTGCGAGGTTTTTTGGGCAAAAAGTCACCTTTGGTATCCAAGCCTTCAGAGAATTACTGAGCATTCAACGGGCTGGCAACTGCTGTATGTAGTGAATGCAGATTTTTTTTTTTTAAAGTAATTTGGGTGCGACACTGAATTTTTATAATGTGAGAGTCTCTTATGTTTGATTCATTTGTGCCTACTCCGTTTTAACAACATTCTCCTCCTTAGGATCAAGGAGAATGCAGAGTTTCCTCTTAGAAGGCATGCCAAAAAAGAAGGTTTTGTTTGTTGTTTTTTTATTTTAATTTCTTACTTTCCTCCTGATTCAGCATACACTCGGATGCCTCTTACAGAGTGTGATTCTGAAGTGGTCCAGAGGGAAGCCTTTTTTTGGGTCTCTTTCTTTGTTACAGTCTGAGCGCTTATTCGCTGATGACAAGGGAGAAGAGAATGACTTCTGTTCATACATTTCTCTTTTTCAGAGTGCCAAGAACTTCTCCCTCCGCCTCTTAATAATAGACTGGCTCTACGCAGTCAATTCAGAGCATATAACTTAATTCTCTCTCTTTTTTTATGGACACTTGAAGCTCCAAATTAGTATTGAAGGAAAAAGTCTTGTTATTAAAATTCTGTGTGATTATAAAATAGAATACTTTTTATAATTCAAAATGCCGCTAATATTCTGCAGGTTAGTCGAGTGGATCTTCTAGGTTTAATTAAAATTTGATTGTTTACTTTCACAAATTCAGTTCTACTGTCACTTGTTTGAGTGGAGACTGCTTGCTTACTGTATTGCTGGGCAAGCACAGTGGAACAGGTGGTTTCAGACGGTAGTAGTTAAAACTGATTTAATAAGGTAGGAGGGTGGTGCAGATTAAAAGAATGGGGGAAATCAAAGAGCCTTGCTAAGAATGGCTAAAAACCTATGCTCCTAATTCTGGCTCTATTATGACATTCTACTAATTCCATCTAAAAGGTATATGTTTGGATATGAAAGGTGTTGCCTTTGCTATAAAAAGTGAAGAAGAACATACACATAAAAATGCATACTTCAAAGGATAAACATCAATTGTTTCTAGTCTTCACAACACTGGCATAATCTTTTGTCTTTACTTGCATTACATCACATGTAAATTATTTAATACATTTTAACTGTCAAATCATGAAATTTTCTAATTTCACTGTGACCAACCCATGAAATTTGAGACCATTCATTTACAGGTTCTCATCAGAATTAATTATAACAATATTAGCCTAATACAACCACCACTTTAAATCCCCAGTCTATTGTTATGCAGCTGAAAATGGCATTGGGAAAGAGTGAAGCCAGTGAGACAGGAGCATAAAAGAAGCCAGTGAAACAATGGATGGAATTTAACTACCAGAAGTTCTGTGATTAGTACAGCTAGTATTAAAGTGTGGTTCTACAACGAAAAGTTACTGGAAAAACAGCACCGTTGGCTCTGTTTTGGGGCGTCTCAGGTCAAAATCTGTTTAGTTTAACAGCAATACATATTTTTCCCCTTCCTTACTTAAAGCACTGTAAAACCAACTAGTAAGGGGTTCCAATAGTGTCCTCAACAGGATTGCACAAGGAACTGAGGCCAGAATTTGGTGCTGCAGTTGGAATTTAGTTGCTTTCACTGACTATGCAGACACGAGAATAAAACCAAGCAGTCTCCTATAACACTGCAGCAACTGAAGTGAAGCAAAAATACAGGACTCTGAACACAACGGGAATAAATCAGTTATGCAAGAAAATGCCTTTTATATTAACTGTATATTTTTTAAAAGTTTTTTTGATGGGAAAGTTGTCTGCCAAGATTGATATAAATTAGTTCTTAATTGTGTTTCTTAATTGCTCAGATGCCATCGCTGCTATTACAGTTAGCTTTCTGTATAAAATGATTTTCAGCAAAGATTTGTAAACTTGTTAAAACTTCCTAAATAAATAGTTTTAAAAAATTAAGCAGATGAACATATTACACCTGTCCTCAACCAGCCTGCGGTTCCTTCTGAAATTAGATTTATGTTTCTGTCAAAGTTGGTTCTTGAGGGTGACTGATTTTCTCAATAAAGAGCCAGTTTCTTGACTAACAAGGACCTTTCAAGGGTGCAGAGTCCAGTCCAATCCTGAATATCTACACAGCGATTTTTAGCCCCATAGCCCAATCCCCGTGAGCCCAAGTCAACTGACCTGGGCCAGCTGCGGCCATGCCACAGGTCTTATCCCAGCACAGCTGTACCCTGAAAGATACTTGCCACACAAGGTAAGCCCTGCTACCTGATCCTAAGGTCCTATGAGATTGTAATTTTGAGGAGCAGAGGGAGAATGAAGTCTATTTTCACACCAAAAAGAAGCAGGACTAGAGAATGACACAAGAGCTGGGTGAAGCTGAGATCGGTAGGGAGGACTGGGAGTCCCCGCTTCAGATTGTGCTCTCCTGTTTTTGTGTGGTGCCTGACCTACGGGATCCACTACTTGCTCAGTGCTTACCATGGGAGGTGAACTGTATCTGGAAGGGCTCAGGAGAAGCTACAACATCTGGTGCTTCTCCTGAAGTTATTATCTATTTGTATTATGGTTGTGCCTAAATGCTCCAACCACAGTCAGGGCCCCACTGTGCTAGGTGCCGTACATAAATATAACAAGAAATAGTCCCTGCCTTGTAGCTTACAAATCTAAAATGGACAAGTCAGACAAAGGAAGTATTATCCCCACTTTACAGATAGAAAATGGAGGCATAGATAGATTAAGGACTTGTCTGGATACATGAGAAAGAATCAGTATGAGTTAACGCATGAATTTGAACCAGTTTTTATACCGTTATAACCTTACGGTGCAGACACATTTTTTCTGGTATGAATGCCTTGGACAGAGCACTGGACTGGAATTTAGGAGACCTGGGTTCCAATCTTGGCTTGATCACTGGGCTGCTGGGTGACCTGGGTAAATAATTGCATCTGCCTGTGCTTCAGTTTCCCCATCTCTAAAATGGAGATAATGATGCTGACCTCCTTTGTAAAGCTCTTTGAGATCTACCAATGAAAAGCACTATAAGAACTAGGTATCACTGCTTTTATTTTATTCACTTTATCTGATACCGTTTAGGAATGGGTTTAAGCTACTAGAATAAGTGCTTCCATAAAGAGAAAGGAAGAATGGCTATACTGAGTAATCATATGGGTAAAACTTTCCCATGTAGACAAGCTCTTAATGGCTTATCCAGAGTCACACAGGAAGTCTGTTGCAGAATCAAGAATTGAATCCATATCTTCTGAGTCCCACTCACTTCACTAGAAAAACCAGCCTCCCTTTCTGCACTGCCATTTGTATGCTCCACTTCAGTTAGGAGCTGCCTACCCAGTGTGAGGTAACTGAACACTGGAGAGAGGCGGGGCCACAGGTTGCAAAGATATAGGGCTGCAGTAGACACAAAACTGCTTAACAGCTAGGGCTGAAGGTGCCTAAACTGGAGCCAAAAATCCAAGCAGAGAAACATTCAAGTAATTTTAGGGGTTACCTGCAACAACAGATACAAAGTTTTCAAATTAGATTTTTGCCGTTAAGTTGTTGGTGTACCCTTCAAGGTTCCCTAGAAGTCAGCATATTGTTTATATTCAAGAAGTGAAATATTATATATATATATATATAGATTACTGAATATATATTAACTATGCTCTTGGGGGCATCATAAAAAATCCCCATTCAAACCACATGAAATTGTATGTGATACTGATGTTCATCTTCATTACTCCAACAGCCAAGAATCCAAGAGATTTTTTGCTAAAACTACAGTTAGCAAAAGAATTTTTCTTTACAGCAGACATGTGCAACCAGGGTATGAAGGAACAATATTTAAAATAAAAATGTAAATTCATGTCTCAGGAGTGAGATGTATTTTGTGCTGTAGCACACCGTCACCACATGAAATCTTCTAGAGTACTAAAAATACTACAAACACACCATCATAATACATGAACCATAAATCATTGCTATTGCTCCACAAAGTCTAGTCAGTGCATTCTTTTCCTTAAATGTACATAGTCAATCAATCAATGCAACAAATACAAGTAACAAGGGAAGAATTCCAATGCTTTTTTGATGCACTTAAAAGCAATTTAGTCCTATGGATGTTTAGTTGAATGGTTAAAGAACATTTAACAGATTTAAGAGTCTTGCACGTGTGAAAAAGCATGCCAAAAGTTGGTTTCAAATTAAAATAAAAATACGTTATAACTTATCTAAACCACCTAGTCTACTTCAGACTGACTTTATGAACTACTGCCAGTAACAAAATATACACCGCTACCTCGATATAACGCCACCCGATATAACATGAATTTGGATATAACATGATAAAGCAGTGCTCGGAGGGGGGTGGGGAGGAAGCAGGGCTGCGCACTCCGGTGGATCAAAGCAAGTTCAATATAACACGGTTTCACCTATAACGCAGTAAGATTTTTTGGCTCCCAAGGACAGCATTATCTCGAGGTAGAGGTGTATCTGGTATCTCTGAAACCTATTTGCAATAGGGCAGCTGGGTGAATCTTGTTCATTTCACAGATTCTATTTAAGCAACTCATTGTTTTCCAAATGTTCTATATTTAATACATTTGTTCTCAAAGTGGGCAGTCAGGGGACAGGGGTGTGTGGATGGGGCAGGTGTCCCAGAGGGGCTGTCAGGGAACAGGGGGTTGGATGGGGCAGGAGTCCCGAGGGGGGGGGGCAGGCAGGAGGTTGGGGCTGAGCCACAACCCCCTCCCCTAACCAGCATGCCATACAATTTATGAAACCCAATGCGGCCCTCAGGCCAAAAAAGTTTGCCCGCCCCTGCTTTAGGCTTTCCAGTGTAGACATGATATTTTTGCTGTGTTACAGTCTTGGATAAAATAGAGGAAATACATCTCCTCTCCTCTTGTCTTTAGAATGTGAAACTTGGCTATTCTTGGGTTGCTGCTATTACAATGGTATTAAGAGATGTCTTCAGTCCTGGTTAATTCCAACGGCTGAAGGGAGGGAGTTATGCAACTTTGGACCAGCCACTGGAAAAGCCTAGTCTTTGATCCCATGAATCTCACAAGGCAATATAAATTCCTGCTGACTCAGAGGCCTGATGAATCAAACTTTCCAACTCAGGACAAGCAATTTCAGCAGAATGTATTGTGTATACTAAGTCTACCACGCTTGATGTTAACAGGAAACCTCATATTGTGCATTTCCTATTCCTTGTCCGTTTCCCTTTGGGCAGATCTTCAAATGTATGTGGAAAAACAAACAGGAATTGCTGCAACAGTTCTAGGCAAAGGCCAAAGAAAGACATTATAGAAAGAGGAGGAAACAGTGTTGAATGACAACAAAAAAAAACAACCAACCACACACCATAAACTTTTAGTGGTGCTTCTACCCGAAAGAGTGAAGAAAGAACAACCAACCATCCATTTCATATTCACAAGGAGCGCTGAAGTAAGTAAAACACACAAATTTTAAAAATGTAATCTCTTAAGGATATGCCAGCTCTCCCTCTCTTTTAGGGATATGTAACAAAGGGTGCTGCACCTGCTCAACAGTCTCTCCCTATAATTTGGCATTCTGCAGCTCAGACGCCATTGTGCTATCCATATTGCAGACAGTAAAGTTAAATTATCCAGAGTACACACAAAGCCCTGTAAGTCACTGTGTTCCAGTTTGCAAAGTGAAGCCTACCAACATTTTAGCAACTGCACTTTCCAGTCCATTCCATCATACAGAGCAAAGCAAGGGATTAAGCCTGTAGGAATAAAAGAAAACGGGGAGTGGGGAAGGCCAGGTGTGACAGGTCTAGAAAGTGTTACACACCTGTCAGGCTAATTGACCCAGATTCAACCTTTAGACACATATTAGTAGGGCCCTACCAAAGTCATGGTCCATGCTGGTCAAAAGATTTAAAAAATAGTAAATGTCATGATTTCAGCTATTGAAATCTGAAGTGTCAAGGTGTGGTAATTGTAGGGGTCCTGACCCAAAAAGGTGTTGGGGGGGTCATAAGGTTATTGTAGGGGGGTTGTGGTACTGCTACCCTTACTTCTACGCTCTGCTGGCGGTAGTGGCGCTGCCTTCAGAGCTGAGCAGCTGGAGAATGGCAGCTGTTGGCCAGGAGCCCAGCTCTGAAGGCAGCGCCACTGCCAGCAGCAGCACAGAAGGAAGGATGGTTTGGTATGGTATTACCACCCTTACTTCTGCGCTGCTGCTCGCAGGGCACCGGCTTCAGAATTGGGCCCTCAGCCAGCAGCTGCTGCTCTCCAGCCACCCAGCTCTGAAGGCAGCAGTTCAAAAATAAGGGTGGTAATACTACAACCCACCACCTAAAATAACCTTGTGACCCCTCCTGCAATTCCCTTTTCGGTCAGAATCCCCAATTTGAGAAATACTGGTCTCTCCCCATGAAATCTGGTCTTGTGTGTGTGCTTTTACCCTACAGATTTCACAGAGGGAGATGATATTTCACAGTCCATGATGTGTTTTTCACGACGGTGAATTTGATAGGGCCCTACATATTAGTAGAGAATGTTTGTGTTGCATGTTTACATATATATTGTAGGAGGCTGACAATGTAACCAAACAGTTCCTGTCTATCCCAGTGTTCTGTTAATTCATTTAAATGAACTGTGCTTGTAGTGATATCACTGTCTTAATTTCCCTTGGAGGCATGTAGCAAACTACCTGTAAATGGAGGGAGACAGGCAATTGTCTTATGTTAATCCATTTAGCTAATTACCAGTGATACTAGGAAAGAGGACATCTACTTTAAAAGCTAGGATAAATTGTCTATTATTCACCCAAGGACTGCATACTGTCAAGAGGCTGCCCATGAACTGTATTTTAAACACACACACACACACACACAGTCTCTCTCTCTCGGGCCCTTATCCTTTTCATCTCAGATCTACTTAAGCTTCATCAGGGGAAGTGTGAGCCGAAAGACTGAAGTCTCCAGTCCCAGCACCCAAATACTGGACATTGGACTGAACCTAAAGACTAATTCTGAAAGAACTCTTTGCAACTCTAAAGCTTACCATCTCTACTATGAAACTGACCTAAAAATTCTATTCCTACCTCTATGTATAATGATCTTTTAACCAATACTCTCTCCTTAATAAATTTTAGTTTAGTTAATGAGAATTGGCTGTAAGCATGTACTTGGGTAAGATGTGAAATATTCACTGCCCTGGGTGAATAATGTGTCCAATCATTTGGGATTGGTAGAACTTTTTATATGTTGAACACAATTTTCAGTGATCCTCATCATATTCAACTTGGCTGTCTGGAAGGAAGTCCAAGGCTGGGATGCTTTAGGGGAACTTTTTTGGCTTCTGGGTAACAAGCAAGGTTCTGCGGAAGCTGTTTTGTTGCTGGCTTGATGACTCTAAATATTAGAACCACCATCAGTTTTGGAGGACTGGCTACCCCATTATTTGCAGTTTGCCCTAATTGAGCAATTGTAGCATGGTCCCCCTAGGACCCCAGTCACACTGAGAAACTGGAATATCAGAAGGACAAGTCCTGTGGAAAAGTCAGTTCTCTTTTTATAAACCAAGGAGAAGAGCCAAAAAGAATCAATATCAGTTTACCAAGAAAAAGAAAAATCAGTGTTTTAAGTGGACATTTTATTGGTGTATTGGCACCCAGCCTTCCAGGTTTAGACTTATTTTTCCTTCATCCATTCCCACCCATATCTATACCTACAAAAATATAAAGAAATCAGCCATTTCAAATTATGAGGCATATGCCACCTTGTTTCAGGTGTATGTAACTCATGTTTAAAGATTTACTTAAGGCTAAATAAACACGTTCAGCCCTGCAGTAAGTTTTCTTTTTCTTCTAAACCAGAAAATGGAGCTTGTTGAAGAATTGTTTTAGCTACCAGAAACCTATCAAAAAGAAGAAAGTATGTTTTACTTTAAAAAAAAAATTCACAGATTTAAATAAAGGCTGAGATTTGGCAAAAGTAAGTTTGGCAAGTGACCAGTTCACAGTTTATTCCCAAGAGTTTTTGGAGTGTTGAAAGCTGGATGACAAAAATATTTAAATTATGAGTAATAACAATGGAGATAGTAAATGAACAACTTTTAAAAGACATTTAATAATGCATTAAACAAGTACATTGTGAAGACAAAACACTGCATGTCTTCAAACACTTGAGGCATGTATTAACAGAGGGCTGAAACATACCCTGTAGCAACGCTGTTATAAGATAGCTCTAACTCAAAGCTGTTTTAAAAATATGTCTATTTTAAAAAGCATTTAAAAACAAACTAATTTTACCATGGAAAAAGTTGTTCACAGGGAAATCATAAAACAAAAGGAGAGAGAGAGTGTGTGTGTGTGTGTTTAAAATAGCATTTCTGAATTAACTTTTGTAATGTCCTAAAACTTCTTCTCTAATTCCAGTGTCCCAATGCTTATTGGGTTGCTTTTTTCTAGGGGTTCACAGGAACTCCCTACATGCAGGTTTCTTACTCTCTCATTAGAAAAGATAAAATTGGGATCTATTTAATACAAGACATGAAAAAGACACTTGTCTGCTTGAAAGTGGAGAGAAACATTCCCTAGTGGATGGAGGAGGGGTTGCTAAGCCATGAATTTCTGCAGAATTTAAACTTTCAATTTACAAAGGAATAACTTTTAATTCTTATGGTTGCAAATGTCATCTTCCAAGTAAGTGAGAATATGGTGCTATCTTCCCTTAGGGTGAACCTAGGCCAGCCTGCATGTTTTCTAAACATCACTGTTTTTGTCTCCACTAATTGCTAAATGCAGTGAAACTGTCAAGAAGCACATCAATTTAATTCTTCTAATGTTTTACCAATATATGAACAGCAGCATATCTGGGCTCCGCAGCTATTCACAAAGGAGAAGAATCCAAAAATATTGAGACTGGGGAGGAGTAGCAGAGAACCCAATATATACCCCTATAGCCACCAAGAGAGGATGATGCAGTATTGATTCTCTCCACAACTGCAAATGGGAGTAAGACAGCATGAGAGTAGAAAAGAGACCCTTAAAGGGGAAGCGTGGTAGTTATGGCACAATGAGAAATGAATATGATTTTTCCAAGTTCCAACTCAATGTGAAAAGAAACTCAAAATTAAGTGTCCAATCCTGTGATGTTCTGAACTCCTTCAAATATTCTTGACTTGAAAGTATTAGAATAGATATCTCAATCACTAAAAACAATTCATAAGAGAAAAGCAGAGACCCTTCACTAAACTGGTATAACAATCAGTTGGGCAAGTACTCTTATTTAATAATTCAATTGTTTTCTCCCCTCCTTAAAATAAAGGCTCATGATCTAATTCTCAGAGGTATCCAACTCCTACTGGCTTCAATGGAAATTATGGATGTTCTGCAGCTCAGAAAACTGGGCATTGTTATTAAGGCTATTACTGAATGTTAATGAGTGTAACAGTTTAACCCTACTCCTCCCATGTCATCCCCCACACACAGCCTATTAAATGAAATATTTCTAATTTCCCTGTGAGTTTGTATACTCAACAGGTTGCTTTGAAATGTCAATGGTTTCTGAATGACCTAAGCAAACACATTCCACAATTAAACATCCTTAATCAAGAAAATAGAGTTAGAGAAAAATAAACAGTTCCAAAAAACCACTAATGCAGTATTTTGAAGAAAGCACACATCAAACAGGAGTTTGTACCACACAGCTGAAATACATGTTGTACAAGGATCCTGGCCTCCAGTGTTAGTAATGTTATTTGAGCAATAATTATGTGAGTTTACAATAGTTGTGATTTAAGAAAGAATTCATTTCAGAAGGTTGTGCAACCACTTTGCCAATGAAACTTTATTATCTCATTTACAAAACGTTCTAAATTTGTATCCGGAATGGTTTAAATTATGCTTAGTTAAAAATTAGCAGGCACTAGTGTTTTCCCCATACACAGTTGTCAGAGCTGTCCATACAGAAAGTCATATGGAAAATTTATAGGATGGTTTCTGAAAGAATCTCTCTCAAACAAAATTGTATATATAGCTGGATCAAAATATATGAATGGCTATGATTTACAGTCTTTTAATCAGCCTAAAAATTAAAAATTGTGCTTCTGAAGAAAATTAGGACTCTGAAGGAATCAAATTCAACAACAAGCAAACACAATGGGGAAATGAAAGAGAAAGTGGTGTAAACCTAAAAAAAAAATACACCAACTCCAGAAATATTATTTTTCCATCCTTCTTTATATATAATCAATTATGAGGAAATAAAATGTAAAAATCCCAGCTGATTTAACCAAGTATGATCATGGCATAAGGAAAATGAAGGCAGTCACATTAAACAGCAATACCATCATTGTAGCAAATAGGTAGTATTCTTCTAAAAATCAGCACTCCCATTCTACACAAATATGCCTTTAAAAAAATTTTTACATTTCTCCCCCATTAGCGGTTATAGGGATCTCGGTTATTTCCATGATCAGAATTCTATTTTTCTATGGCGTATTCAGTCAGATTTTGCACATCCCCATTTGTGGGAAGGGAGGGCAGGACAAAGGTATCCTTTGGTTTCTACCCAACTCACTTGCCTCCCACCAACTACTTTTCCACTGAGACCTGGCACAATTTTACTCCGAGCTCTTCAGAGTCCAGTAACTGATCTTTTCCAAAATTAGTGAGTGGGGAGAGACAAAAAAAATTCTAAGGAAACATACAGTGTGTCAGTTTGGAATGTAAAAACAGCTAAGAATCTGCAAGTAAAATAAACTTAATTTTCCTTTTGCAAGCTTACAAGGCAGACAGCCTTTTTGGTTTATGTTTATACAGCACCTAGCACAACTGGGTCGTGGTCTATGACTAGGGCTCCTAGGCACTATGGTAATACAAATAATACATACTTAATTGAAAATATCACTTTTAATCATCTTAGGTGTTCTTAGCAACATAAATATATTGTAAACATTTACTTTAGTTAAGTCCAAAGTGTACTTTTGTAATACAAAGTTAAGAACTACGTAACTCATGAACTTTTCAGTAACAATTAACATTTCTGATTCTTAAAAAATGTGTAATCAAGTGTATATGCACTATAGGTAAATATCTTGTTAAGCCAAATATAGCATAATGACTTAAGAAAATTATTACTACATACACCACCACCACTTTGGGATTTTTGGTTGACACAGCACAAATTAGTCTGGGATATATAGCCTGAAGGATTCTGGGAAATAGCTCACAGGGAAAAAAGTGAGTGGTTTTAAAGTTGCAAATAAAAGATGACCACAATACCTTGAATGGATATCCCAATTGGCATTTCCCATCTCTACTGCTGTTCTAATATCCCCAAATTTGTTTTTTTTTTTCAAAATTACAGAAATTATACATTTTCTGATTTTCAAACAGAAAATCAGAAATTCAACCCCCTTTTTTAAAAAAATCAAGTCTATTGTACAATTTTCTAGCATTCAGAAGATGTAAACATTGCAAGAAAAAAAGCAAATTTCCAAGCAATCTCTTTGTTAAGATCTGGAACATGAAATTTTATTTCAAGTGGAGAACTGCAATCTTTGGCCACATTTACTGAAGAAAAATTCTCTCTGCCCCACCCATTCACTCTAAAGAGTATTATTCCATGAACGTATGCTCATAAAAGGATGAGCAGTTCAATCATCTTAACAGTTTGTTTTGTCTTTTATAGTATGGCACCCTGCCCCCAAATTGGCAGGTGAAGAGTGAATCATTTATTTTGTAAATGAGATTCTCTAATAATCTGTTTGTAAAGAAATATTGCTTTTAAAACATTTAACTAAAGTACAAAAATTCAGAACTCTTGCAGAAATCACCCATTTGGTAGCTTCAGACACTAAAGAAAATATGAAAGTTATCAAAAACATCCAACATTTGACATACATTGGGCTATATATATTCAGTGGTTATATGAAACTGCAGTTTTGTTTACAAGGTTTTCAAATGAAACCTGGATCTCAAAGCCAAACTCACCAAGTTTTTCTCAGTATCTATACAAACACACCAAATTTTGCCTTATTGTCCATTCAGAACCAAAGATCCCTTCCCAAGATTTGAAAATAAACTCAGACTTACTAAGTGCTCTCAAGCCTTTCAGTAAACCAGGCCCAAATCGTTTCATTATGACATTTTTGCTCACTTCCAATTAGATTATTATATTTCTTTAAAATAACACAATGTACTTCAGTCTTTCCCTATCCTGTCTACAATTTTGACATACAAAATGTAATAGACTAATGGAAATATAACTGACTATTAATAATGCTATAAAACAATATCTTTGAATTTAACATCTTACTGTAGGGCGGGGGGGGGCGGAGTCCACCCACACACTATGGGCAAGAAGATTACCTTGGCAAGTGAGGGGCTTATACCCTCAATTTCTGCAGAACTTTTCAAAACAAAAGAAAAAATTAAGTTTTAACACTGTGGTTGCAAAAATCAGCATTGCAAAAATCAGCATTCCATATGCGAAAGAATGAAGGGCCAGGATGTCTTCTCAATTCAAGCCCTCTGATGCTGTTGGGTTTTTCAGACAGCAGTGAAATTAACAAAACTCATGTCATTTTCACTGGTGCTATGAAGAACCCTGTGGCAGCTATGAAAGTGACAAGATCAGGTAAATTCCACTATGATGTTGTTTTGGGGAAAAAATGCACAGAGGAACATATTGGTATAGTCACAGAGATGAAATGGAATGGAAAAAGCTGAGAGAAGAGCAGAATTGTAGAGCACACCCCCAGGAGGCTGTTGATAGGAAATGGTAAGACAAAAAGCAAAAACAAAAAGATCATTCTCTCTTTCAGAAGCCAGATGGAGATAGAACTAGGGTGAGGATGAGACAAAGCTTTCTGTTGCCCTATATCCTGCTCCCAATTTCTCACACTAAAAAAATGAGTATTTAAGTCTTAACTTATAAAATAGGTTATTCCGTTAGCAGCCTGGCTGCCTTTACAGCAATTACAATTGACAATCTCATATCACTCACAGACTGCTCATTCCATCATAGGCAGCTAAACAGCTATCCCCCACCAAACTTCTACAAATTAGTCATTTTATTCCCTTGATTCCCTCCCATGGGTTCTGTTATTAATTCCCATCTTTCCTTATACCTCCTGACTCTATTATCGTCTCATCCCAGACCTCATGGCCCTCTGGGTGACACCACAACTTCCCCCTGGATTTTCTCCTATCTTTCTTCCCATGTCTTCTCTCCAGGCTGTAGTGTAGACAAAGACGTGTGTTAGACCTCTAGCTCACACCACTTGAAGAGGAGAAAGGAGCACTACACCAGGATTCAGCACTATGTTTTCTGTCTACCTTGCAGCCAGCCATATAGTAGGAAAGCAGCCAGAAACTTCTGCCCTTTCCCTCTCCATACACAGTTTATCAAAGGGGTTTGGGAAGGCAAGGGGAAAAAGATGGTGATGTTTAGGTTAGGTGTTTAATAAGGCTGCATTTTGCCAAGGTCAGCTTCTTAAATTAATGTAAGTTTTCCCATCAGTCACAGGTGTTTCCAAGATACTGCACGCTCCAATAGTAGTTTGGTTAAATAATATTTCAGTTTTTAACATTTATCTGTTAAGGTACACATGGATATTAGTCATGTAGACTACAGCTCTGCTTTTACACTGTACCACACATCTGACCGTGTTTCAAGCACACATTGTGTTGTTATTCAATAGTGGAGGAGCAGATTACAACATGAATCTTCTATTCTCTCCACCAATTTAGTGGTGCACTTCCCAAAAATGTCCATTTTAAAGTGATATTGCACATTTGATCAGAATACTGCAGCTCTGTTTGACCAAGGAGCATTGTCTAGCTAGTTTCTTGGACTTGAACTTGCACTGAAAAGGAACAGTGGATTATAATATATTACACACATAAATTTGGACATAATCCCAATCATATTATTACAATTTTCTGGCAATTGAAATTTTGGGCCAACATTGGTAGACAGTGTCCATTTAAAGACTCTTTCACACTTGTGAAAAGTTAAAACAACTTGGCACTCTCTCTGGTAGCCAATTGTATCCTTTAAGTAGGAACTCTATTCATTCAACTGAATTGCTGCATTAAGGGGAACAGTTGGTTGGCATGGAGAGGATTGGGTTGATTGACAATGTCCTTTAGTCCCAAAGAAATTGCAGCAAGAGTTTCTAAAATCACAGTGGGTCTCTCAATAGATTAAGCTAGTTGAAGATGATACAAGTACAGAATGTTTCCAGGGAGCAGTTGAAGATTCAGTGCATTTCACTAGTCCAAAAGTTACTTTTGTGTCTTGTTTGTAAATTTAGTAGCTCAAATTTAAAAGGAGAACTCCTGCTTTGACTTTTAAGTCAGCACAAGCTACAATATCAGCATCAAACATGTGCAGAATCTGTAGGGTATGGTTTGTGGGATTTCTGCAGAACTACAGATGCTTGACTGAGAATTTTGTGGATCTTCATTCTTACATTTAATGGTATTTCATTATGCCCATAACATTTTGATATAAAAAGGTACTCAAATTTAGCTCTAAGTATTTTTTAAAATTCAAAATTTCAAATGATTACAATCATTCTTTTTGTCCCCAAGTAAAATCATGCAGTGCTTACTGAAAGAAATCAGAGTGATCTATTAAATGAATGCTTCCAATGGATGGAATCATTAAAAAAAATTGTATTTATGCATGTTGAAATACCGCAAGAAACTAATAAGACACTACTGCATATATAAGCATTGCATTCAAATTGTAAACACTTTTGGATACTTTGGCTTTTGATATCCTTCATATTTACAATTTGGACATCACTGTATAAAATCTAGTAACTATATAGAAGGCCATAATATGTCTTCATCCACTGAAGTTAAAGAAGTTATTCTGGATGAACACTGAAACAAAGGAAGGCAGAAATTTGGTCCAGTTTTTTTACTTTATTTTGTTTTCTTTGAACACACTTGATTTTCCTTCGCACCTGGTAAGATTATATAGAGTTGTCCACTAATAGAACACTTTGAACAATAACCACTATGATTATAACATGAAATACCTGGCATAAATCCCAACATTCAGTATATTGTTTGTTAAAACAAACTGGAATAGTCATGTCAGCATAGTTGTGCAGGCATAGCCCCCTATTGTAGTTGCAGCATAGAGAGACAGAAGAGTTCTGCTGGTGTAGGAACACTATCTCCCAAATGACATTAGGCTTGTCCTACACCTGAAAGTTACATCAGCATAGCTATGCTGGTCAGGATGTGACTGATAACTACTCTGACAAAACTCCCAATGTAAAGGCAGGTATGTTGACAGAAATGGGCTTCTGTCAATGCAGCTAATGTTTGTGAAGGTGGTGCTCCCATACTGATAGAAACACAACTCCATCCATATTGGTTGTGTCCATGCTAAGGGCTGGTCTACACTGGAAAGTTAGGTCAACACAGCTATGTCGCTCAGGGGTATGAAAAATTAACAACCTGAGATATAGCTAAGCTGACCTAAGGCCCAGTGTAGACAGTGTTAGGTCAATCGAAGAACTCTTCACTCAACCTAACTACCATCTCTTGGTAAGGAGGATTTACTGCAGTGCCAGAACCACCTTTTCCATCCCCTGTAGGAAGTGTCTATGCTACAACTGCACAGCTGCAGCTGTGCCGCTGTAGTGGTAGCGTAGACATAGTTTAGGGGGTTATGTCAGCATACACTCTGTAGCGGACATAGCCTAAGCCAGCAGAAGCACTCTTCTATGCTACGTCTATAGCTATGCTGACAAAAAATTTGTGATGTCGTTAGGGTGTGTCACTGAGTGACATAGCTATGTCAGTACAAATTTGAAGTGTAGACTGGGCTTTAGAAAATAGGGCCAATTTCACTGCTAGGATAAGCAGATAAAACTTTTCTTTATTTTATACCTCAGTGAAGTTGACTTCAACAGAGTTGCCTCCACTTATTCCACCAGAGAATCTGGATCTATCGTGCAAAGCCTAATCCAGCTGACTTTCATGACAACAGGATCAAGCCCTAAAATAAGTAGGCTAAAATCTCAGCAAATCACACTAGACGCTGACATTTGTCTTTGCCTAATTAGCTAATAAAATTATAGAATTAAATTGGTGTACCGAGCAATTTAAGGGATGGAAAGTGTTATTTTGATTTTGACTGAAATCATGTGACCTGCAAATCAGAAGCCAGTCAGATCAAGGACTTAAAAAAAAAAAGTTCACTGCATTCAAAGGATTTAAATAGTGAAGGATTTACCGTTAAATTTCTCTGCCCTGTCTTTTCAGATTAAAAAGACTAGAAACTGAAATCAATGATAATTTCAAATCTCAGCCAAGCATCATAAAAATAACTGAGTTAAACTGTCACATTACTTCTAGCCTCAAAATGGCTCAAAAACATAAACCATCCACTTGTGTGGATACTGCCTATACTATATAAAAATGAGATGACTCAGTCTAAAAAGATGAGATATTGTACACATTTTAAAATATAATTCATAAAATAGTAGTGTGGAAAATACAATAGAACTGTACAGTCTAACTTCATTGTACCGACTACGTGTTAGGTTAACCACCATTTCACCTTGCACACATCAAATCAAAATAGCATTCAGAAGTCCTACAGCAGCTCAGACTTCTCAGGTGTTTAAAAGAAAAAAAGAAAGATATCTAAATTTAACCACAACAGTATACTACTTCTACCAACAGATAATAGGGCTGCAAACAAAAATGTTCTTTGCACAAGTCAGACCAACCCAGAAAAGACAGTTTATGAAACAATTTTAACACTTGTCCTCGGGGTCCATGGATAAATTGTTAGTTCAGCCAGAACCATAATTAAACACTACTACTTAGGTTTCTATACATTAAGGACAAAGAAATACTTCCCAGAGCTTACAAATGAAAATTGATTTCTTTAAAATTGATAATACACAATTCTTCAGGTGGGGGGTGGGTGGGGTTTCCAATTAAAAATAAAAGGGGACTTCAAACTCTGCAATTCATAAATCATGCTGGTTTTTTTTTTTAATAATTTTAAAATGCAGTGATATTATTGGAATGTTACATGAACCTCACTGTAGCTAAGGATCAGTCACCATTTCACTTGATGTATTTGCATTTTTAGATTTTTCATCATTTTTCATTTTTATTTTGCCTATTGAACTGATATACAATCCCATAACACTTTAAGAAAACAGTTAGAAAACAAAGATTTTATCATTTCCATGCACACTTCTTCCTATGAGTATTCTGCAACGTGCAATTTCGACCAGTTGGTCTTTCAAACTTGTAGATCTTTTTGGCTATTAGAGACCAGACTTGAGCCTTACACTCAAGGTAACCACATTGCTCACTACCAGTTTGATATCCTGCAATGGATAAACTATATGAATTGCAGCTGAAGGGACAGAAGCTGGAAAACCGAAAACAGGTGCCCTTACAGGTCTGAATGGAGGGGCTACTGGGCCAAACTTTAGTAGTGTTGGACCATGGGAGTGCAGGACAGGCAAAGGGAGAGAGCAGAGCTGGGCAGCCAGGGTCAGGAGGAGCTACCCTAGCTTCAGATGAGAGTGGAGTGCTGAGTCAGGGGCTGGGGATAGGCTAAGAGGGAAGTGTGGAGCGTTGGGGGACGATGAGGTTAAGGGCTGGGATGTTGGGGGCCACAGCCAATGGGGCTGAAGTATCAGGAGCTGGGGCCAGTGTGGCTGCAGTGAGTTGGATGTATGTCAGGGCTTCTGGGATGTGCGGGGTTTGTCAGAATAAGTGGGGGCTGGTGGAGGGCTGTTGGGGTATATACAGGGTTGGCAGCGGCATTGGCGGATTTGTGTATTGGGTGGGAGGAGGGGCATTCTGGGAGTTGTGTGGTGTGGGGAATATATGGGCCAGGAGTGCTTTAAGGAAGGTGAATCCTCTCCCCAATTTCTATAGTGTACAGGGGTCCAAAATTCTTTCATCTGGGCCTGGCAATGGCAGACCTCAATACGTACATTTAGATAGTACATGCACAGATGCAAGAGACCACTATGTTATTAGACAATCAGTTTAACTGATGGTTCTAGATTAATTCCTTAATGGAACATCCTTTACATTACATTGTGTTATTGGTTAAAGTAAATGCTCCTTTTTCTACCCTTAGATAGCAGTAATACAAATACTAATATGTTATGTCATGTATATATGTTGCATGCATTCACTGAAGCGATGCAAGGTTGGTACGAGCATTTTTGAGATTTTTCTTTCAGAGGCGGTGAAAGCGTGTACCTCATAATCTTTAAATTTCCATTAAAGCTTATATGAAAGGAGAAAACAGTGACCCGGCCCTAATTCTAAATTCCTTTTCCTGTGTATTTAAGTCAAATTCTAACAATTTTGTTTCATTGACTGAAAACACCTAACAATACTTATTTTAGAATGTTATTAATTGATCCACAATCAGGAATAGAAGTCCTACCAAAGAAAATCAAAGACGTTCTAATGATTGTGGTGGATAAAGGTTTAATATTGTTATTTAATTACACTTTAAATACCATCCATCAACAAGCACTTGTTTGTTCTTACAATTAAAACTGTAAGTGTATTAAATAGGCTTTTAAAAGTTTTAGCAGTTACCCCAAGCACTGTATTGTTTTCCTCCCCAAGCTAAGCATTTCATAAGCTTGGCTTAGCAGAAGCAACTAAGGCAGGGGTGGGCAAACTACAGCCCGCGCGCCAGATCCGGCCCACGCAATTGCCCCTTGTGGCGCCACAGGCCTCACACTGCTCTCAAAAGTGGCCAGCACAACGTCCCTGCAGCCCCCGGGCGGAGGGGCAGAGGGCTCCGTGCATTGCCCTTGCCTCCAGACACCGCCCCTGCCCCCCGTTCCCACTGGCCGGGAACAGGGAACCACGGCCAATGGGAGCTTCGTGAGAGGTACCTGAAGGCACAGCAAGGGCAGCGCACGCAGAGCTCTCTGATCTCCCTCCCGCAGGGGCTGCAGCGCTTCCTGGAGCAGCGCGAGGCTGGGGCCGGGAGCCTGTGCTGGCCCTGGTCCATGCTGCTGCCACCCCAGAGTCGCTTTAGGTAAGAGGCGCTGGGCCGGAGCCCAAACCCCACCTGCACCTCGCCCCCCAACTCCCTGCCCTAAGCCCCCTGCCTGAACCATGCACCCCTCCTGCATCCAACCTCCTTCTCTGAGCCCCCGTTGCACCTTGCATCCCAACTGCTGCCCTGAGCCCCATCCCGCAGTCTGCACCCCTCCTCTGCCTCAATCCCTTGCCCTGAGCCCCTTTCTGCACCCTGCCCCACACCCCAACTCCCTGCCCCGGCCTTGCATACAATTTCCCCACCCAGATGTGGCCCTCAGCCCAAAAAGTTTGCCCACCCTTGAACTAAGGGGTGCATCATGACCACTTCAGCTTTCTACCCCCCTCCATTCCTGTTTTGTTTTTTGTTTAAAAAGGCCAGACATATACTGTAAAGCAGATGAGACCCTGGCTATACTTGTACCATGAAGTTCATGGTATGATTAAAACATAGTTATAGCCTCATCTGTGTTATGAGACTGGGAAGTGCTTGAAATGCGCATAGAAGAGAAAGTAACAATGGAGGACCTGGGTCTCTTCCAGCATGGTTGTTTCTACAGTAATATTAACAAGCCTTAAATATCAGATGGCTAACAAGGACATCTCCCACAAGTTTCCTCAGAAGTGAGCTATGGGTCTGATCTGCAAAGATTTACACACAAGTAACTTTGCTCATGTGAACAACCACCTTATTAATGGAGTTTCTCATGTAAGGTTATTTGTGTGTTAATCTGTAGAATCAGGCCAGGTAGATAAATACTATTAAAGTATTCTTTATTCTTTTCCATCCTTCTCTACTGAGTGTTCTTTACACCAGATATTATTCAGCGGGCATGCAGATTTATCCACAGGAGATTTTGCCCTGAAGTACCAATCATTTGTGTGAAGAATCATTTTAAATGCAGCAGCACCGTCAGTATTTAAACTGTACACAGCTGAGCTGGTCAACAGTTTGCTCTCATATGAAACATTTTTGAAGCCATGTCTACACTAGTGAGCTCACAACGGCACAGCCGTATCGATGCAGCTGTGCTGCTGTAAGATTGCTCATGTAGCCGCTCTATGCCAATGAGAGCGAGCTCTCCTGTCAACACAATAAAACCACCTTAACAAGCGGCAATAGCTATGTCGGCAGGAGAAACTCTCCTACCAACATAGTGTTGGGCACACTACCACTTATGCCAGCAAAATTTATGTCAACTCTTGGGTGTGTTTTTTTCCCCACACTGCTGAGCAACATAGATGGTAGCGTAGACATGATCTGAATATCTAACATGTGTAGCACACATCTGAAACACATTCAAGATCACAAGAAACTCAGCAAGTTGTCTCCACCCCCAAAATGCAAACAGAAAACAAAGCCACACTGAAAAAAAATTATCTAATTTCCTGTGCAGCCTCCTGGAGTACTCAAGAAACTGAAAAACAAGTATCAGTCTGAGGTTTTAGTGGTCATTACTTCTCTAACCATATCCTGTAACACTACATATTACTACTCCTGACAAGAAAAACAAATCAAAACAAATCCCCATCCTCAGTCCTGACAGCTGAGATTAACCAAGGCACTCTCAATGACAATCCCCACTGTGGTACATTAGGAGATTAGAGCTCTCAGAGAAAGGTCCTTGATTTTGGAATTAACTTCTCCTGTTGGCTGACAGACCACGTGGGTCTGTATACTCTTAAAAACACTACAGCAATGGAGGGGTATTCCTGTTGCTGTAGTTCAGAGGTTCTCAAACTGGGGGTCGGGACCCCTCAGGGGGTCACAAGGTTCTTACATGGGGGATCATGAGCTGTCAGCCTCCACCCCAAGCCCCTCTTTGGCTCTAGCATTTATAATAGTGTTAAATACATAAACATGTTTTTAATTTTTAAGGAGGGGTCGCACTCAGAGGCTTTCTACGTTAAAGGGGTCACCAGTACAAAAGTTAGAGAACCACTGCTGTAGTTAATCCACCTCCTTGAGAGGCAGTAGCTAGGTCGATGGAAGAATTCTCGTCTACACCAGGGGTTAGGTTGGCATAGCTATATCTCTTGATGGTGTAGATTTTTTACACTCCTGAGGCCTGGTCTACACTACAATTTTAGGTCGAATTTAGCAGTGTTACCTTGATTTAACCCTGGACCTGTCCATACAACAAAGCTCTTTTTTTTTTTGGACTTACAGGGCTCTTTAAATCTATTTCTTTACTTCACCTCTGATGAGGGGATCAGCGCTGAAATCGGCCTTGCTGGGTCAAATTTGGGGTAGTGTGGATGCAATTCAATGGTACTGGCCTCTGAGAGCTTATCCCAGAGTGCTCCATTGTGACCACTCTGGACAGCGCTCTCAACTCAGATGCACTCGCCAGGTAGACAGGAAAAGGCCCGTGAACTTTCGAATTTCATTTCCTGTTTGGCCAGTGTGGCAAGCTGATCAGCACAGGTGACCATGCAGAGCTCATCAGCATGATGTGCACATTGCTGGGGCACACTGCCCAGCGTGTACTTTGTGAGAAGTCTGTGACCATGTCTATGCCCTCATCACTCTCGTCACTGAGCTGTCATTGCCTCCTCGCCTGGTTTTGCGCAAAACAATTGTCTGCCATTGCTCTGAAGGGAGGGAGTGGCGACTGATGACATGGCTTACAGGGAATTAAAATCAACAAAAGGAGTGGCTTTGCATCAAGGAGAAACACGAACAACTGTCACACAGAATGGCCCCCTCAAAGATTGAACTCAAAACCCTAGGTTTAGCTGGCCATTGATTTCACAAATCGGGTCAATTTCTTGTTTTGATCCACTCCACCTTTTACATCTTACGCTGGCAGCAGACGGTGCAGTACGATGGCTAGCCACTGTCATCTCCTTGGTGCTCGGCAGAAGATGCTGCATTACGATCGCTAGCCATCATCATCTCCTGGCTGCTCACCAGAAGACAGTGCAGTACGAGTGCAAGCCATCATCTCCTGAGCGCTCAGCAGAAGATGGGAATGACCTGGCTGACTCACTCCCATATCTGCCCAGGTGCCCTGACTGACCTTACTGAGGTCAACTAAAAGAGCACCCAGGAATATGATGACAATGGCTACCAACTGAAATGCACCGTCTGCTGTCAAAAGGCAATGAGCTGCTGCTGTGTAGCAATGCAGTCCCACGTCTGCCAGCACCCAGGAGACATACGGTGACGGTAAGCTGAGTGGGCTCCATGCTTGCCGTGGTATGGCGTCTGCACAGCTAACCCAGGAAAAAAGGCACGAAACGATTGCCTGCCGTTGCTTTCATGGAGGGAGAGGGGGGCCTGACCGCATGTACCCAGAACCACCCACGACACTTTTTGCCCCATCAAGCATTGGGATCTCAACCCAGAATTCCAATGGGCAGCGGAAACTATGGGATAGCTACCCACAGCGCAACCCTCCGGAAGTCGACGCTAGCCTCGGTACTGTGGACGCAGTCTGCCAACTTAATGCACTAATGTGAGGACACACAATTGACTGTATAAAAACGATTTCTAAAAAACTGACTTCTATAAAATTCGACCTTATTTTGTAGTGTAGACATACCCTAAGGAGACAACTATACACTGAAACTAAGTCTGTTGATCTCTAGGGTATGTGGCAAGGCCAATCCATTTACTCAAACTTTTCCCTGAAGTAATGGGTGGGGGAGGAGCTGTTATTTGCTATTGCTCCAAAGTTCTTAGTTTCTCTCAACGTCAATTTAATTAAGCTTTAATCTGCCTTTTAATACACACTTACACTTTTGTAGAGGGAATATTTTGGTATCTTGAAAGCAATATTTTAAACCAAAAACTAACATAAAACCCATTTATAAACAAGTTTATTTCCGTTACTAACATCCTAGCCCCTGATAATGGAAATAGCTGTGCACATGCTTAACTTTATCCACGGGAGTGGTCTTACTGACTTCAATAGGACTACTAGTGTGCTTACGTAAAAACTTACATTGCTTGCTAGATGAGCCCTAGCAGAGTCTTTTACTTCAACAGAACCAAGATTTAGCCCTTCAAAACTAAAATCTAAATACTTGACCAAGAAGAAAACAGCATCATTACCATAAAATTGAAAATACACTTGGGAACTTTTCCAGATTTGTTTTTACAGGTGACAACTAATTATGTAATACAGGGCTGTTGAGATCTCAGTCACTGGTTTGAATCTTTCCTAGCACAGAAACCATAGAAAGTGGTTACCATACCACAACTGTGAAGCGGTTTATATAAAAAGAATCAGCGATTGCCACAACACAAAAGCCACCAGTATAAATAGCACCCTTGTTGACATTCCCAGAGAGGCCAGAGATTTAAGCGAACATGAACATTAGCCTACCTTCTCACTCAAAGATGGTGACTCCAGGAGAAGGATTACATCACACTAGTAGAGTGGTGTGGGAAACTGCATTTCCACTGTCTGTGCTGAATCTACTCTGAGTATTAACATCTTTCACAATAACTGTTCTCAGAGCATTTTCTTCTAGAATCTCTCAAACACAGCTAATGTTTGTTTGGGTTTTTGGGAGGAGGCGGGAGGGGGGGGAAGAGAGAGAGAGAGAGAAGCATGCTATTTGACAGAGCTCATTTAGTCAAACCTAGTAGAATAATCTAGTGTTCTTGTGATACAGTGTTTGTTTTGGCACTGACATTAATTTTTAAATTCTTAACATCAAATTGCTTGTTCAAATTGTTTAGATTATGGAATTAGTGTAGTCAGTTCAACAAACAGTGAAAAAAAGATGAAACAGCCTACTTTTCCCAGTAGTGGCTTCAACATCTGGACTAGTCCACCGAAAATGTGTTGCTTATGTTTTTCTTTTGTCCACATATAGTTTTTACAATAGAAAATATAGAACAAAGTCATGTTACCACTTAATTCATAAAGCTTTGGTTATATAAAACTGACATTTGTCACAAAACAGATATTTATTAACTTGTCACAACACCACACATTTACCACAGTGGAACACAGTTCTGATTTACTCTCTTGGAGTTGCTGGAAGTATACTGCATATCAGAAAAAGAAGGTAAAGCCTCCTATCTAATCAAAAAAATTGCTTTCTAGAGCAGAAAATTTTCTTGTTCGTTATGTTACATGAATATTGGTAAAAAAAACAGCTTGACGTTTTAAAATAATACATTCTGCTGTTCTGTTACTTTGGTATAATATATGCCAGATTTAGTGTCTGTAGTTACATGCCGACTTCACTGTTTCCCAATATTCTATAACACTTCAATTGCAATATTTTCCCCTAAAGGCTATCAACCATATTTAAGAAGGAAATTACTGTATATCTGACCTATAAGTCCTCCTCCTCAAAGGAAACCTGCACAACACTTTCAAAAGATGAGCCTGGAAGCTTAAATTCATAACTTTGCCAGACACTAAAAACCATGGACTGAATAGACACTGCATTTATGGGTAACCCATGAACAATCCTACACCCACAGCTGCTTAATTTCCAAAACCTGAAGAAAACTTCTGTGTAACCCCAGAAGTTTGTCCATCTCACCAACATAAATTGGTCCAATAAAAGATATAACCTCATCCACCCTGTCTCTTTAAGAAAGTTTGGCAGTTTAAACATATTTTTTGATGTAGTTCTTTTTTTCTATAGAGCTAAAATACCAGTTTAGTTGCAGGTATAGATGGATTGAGGACAAAAAAAATAAATCCACTTTACAACATAAAATACAAATTATATATACTTTGGGCCCAATCATGCTCCCATTGACATCGATCAACTTCAAAAATTGAGGATCTGAGTCCAAAGTAATGAAAGATTTATGAAAACCAAACAAAAGACCTGAACAATTACTGTCAGTGTTTTACACAAAAGTCTTCTTCTTGTAAACTTAATTGCACGCACTGTATTGCTTTTTTCTTTGAAACTTGATACAGTCCTTCTGATGTGTAAGCTTCATTTATGTCAAACACTACCTTGTCCTGGGACTACATATCAAGTACCTGATTATACAAAAGTTTTGTATATTCTTAGCTTTATGCACGTGAACTGAATGGAACCATTTGTAAATAAAGTTATATACATGCTTAAGAGTAAGGCTCATACCCAAAGTTCTACTGTTCAGTAAAGGAGTCAATTTTGCAATTTATTAAGTTAGCAGAAACAGCTATGTTAAAACTGTATTACAGAATTTTGGTGGTGACACTAACACTATATCTGAAAGCAAATTTATTGTAAATGTCTGTTTCATGCTCTTACAGTTTCTAAAAGAAAAAAATATGGTTTACACTGAAGTTTCACATCTTGGATTTGTGACCAAACGTTAATTCTGTGTGAGAAATGACAAAATTCTATTTAGTTTTATGAAATTGTCAGCATGTAAAAAAGGCAAAACAACTTCATTCCCTGACAATATTCTCTACATTACTAACTGTTTTCAGATAGGTTTGCTCTAGGATCTCTCAAAAATAGCTAATTCTAACATGAACAAACAAACTTAGTTTTAAATGAGGACAAAAATTCTTCAGTATGTTTGGAGAAATCTATCTTGAGAATAAAGTTATATAGTGTGATATCGTACTTTGACAATGCAAAATGGAGCACTTCATATCAATGTGCGTACAGGTTGTATGGAGTTGCATATATTACAATAAATGCAAGCAAGTGCATGTATCTCAGTCGAGGCATAAGATGTGTGTGTGCGTATATACATACATACACACACATACATACAGTATGGCCCCTATCTTATGGGAACTCATGTATATGAGTAACTGTGCAGTGCAAATAGTCCCATTCAAGTCAGTCTGACCACTCAATAGTGTATAAAGTTATGGACAAGCCTTTGTAGGATTGGAGGCCTATGCATTCTCTCTCTATATTCTTTTAAAATACATATAAAAGAAGACTTGGTGAAGTGTTCTGATTGAAAAATATATAAAACTCAGCCATTTAAAGTAACCATGCCTCAGCTAGACACACAGATATAATAAGGCCTAACAATGAATGGAATATACAATACTACATAATAATTAAACAGTGGGGCCAAATTAGTTGATTTGGAAGTCAATTTTCCATATCCTGACTTTGCCGGTTTACATTCTCAAGACACACTGCTTCTTTAACATAGTTTTGGGTATTTTTGCACTGAACTGACAAAAGAAGCAATTCAACCTTGGGCCCATGCTATACTGGATACGGCTCATTATGAGCCAAGATGGTCAAAATTAAAGTCAAGAAACAAATGCTCTTCCGTCAATACCAGTGTAAAACATATGCTGCAGTAACTACGAGGAGAAAAGGAAAAAAACCTTGACCATACTCCTCTAAGGCGCATGCTGGGAGCTGAAACGCCGAGGAAACTGAAAGGGGTGATAAGTGAAAATGAAAAGTGGAACTTGTTTGCTCTTTCACCCACTCGCAAAACAATGAGACACGTTGTGGTTTTCAATCATACCAAGCCAGGGAAGGCAGAGACCCCTCTCCCCAGAACAGCTGTTGCCAGGCTTCAAGCGGCCAACAGACAGCAGCCCCTGCCTCCCTTGCAAGGAACAGGACTGAAGGGTAGAGGGGAGCCACCAGCGCCCCGCACCTCAGAGATAGTCCCCGGGGGTGCAGCCACCCCCCAGCCCGGCCAGACATACGGGCTCTGCTCCCTGCTGGGCAGGGAAAAGTTACCGGGAACTTTCTGTCAATCCAAGGGGGGCAGTGGAAGGGGGCGGGACACCGCCCAGCGTCCTGCCCGGCACACGGAGCCGGCGGCTGGGAAGGGGCTCGCCCAGGGCGGGGGAGGCGGCCACGCTGACTAGGGGCTCCGGAGGGGAAGGACCGGGGCCTATCGCTCTCCGGGCGCCGCCGCAGCCTCTCCGAGGGTGAAGGCGCGGCCGGTTTCTCACCTGCTCCTCAGCCGCTCCGGCGCGGAAGGATTCGAGCCCCCTGCTCCTCCCGGGGCCGCCGGACCGGGCAGCCAAGGGGGCAGGAGGAATCCGGACGCGCTCTGCGTGCGGAGACTCGCTGCGAGAAGGAAGCTCCCCCGCCCGGCCGGCCTCCTGCCTCCCCCGCCTTCACTAGCGCTGCGGCAGCCCCATGCGCCCGGGGAACCTCCCCCTCCAGACCGCCCGCAGCCCGACTTGGAGGCCGCGGGGAGGAGCCGGGCGGCGGGGGCGCTCCCCGCCCCAGCTCCCCCTCAGCGGAGCGCGAGTTCAGCGTCCCGACCTAACATGGCGGCGGTGGCGGCTCCTCGAAGTGTTCCCGCCGCAGTCGGGGTCTCCCTAGCAGACCCTAACCACAGGGGCCGCCCCCGCGGCCAGGGCAGCCCCGCTGTCGGGGGGGGGCGGCATGGAGGGGCTGGGGGGGGGGCTGGCCCTGGATTTGGGGGGCACTAGGGTAGGCAACGGTCAGGTCGGGTATCAGGAGCCGTAGCAGGGCGCAGTATGGGCTGGGGGGGGCTCCAAGTGTTTGCGGGGTGGGATGAGGCGGCAGGGAGGGGGTTGCAGGAGGTGGCGCTGGAGCAGTTTGAAGGGCTTCGTAGGGATTAGTTATATGGGGGCAGGGGGAGCACAGGTTTGGGGAGACGTTTTAGGGATTTTTTATTGGAAATTAGGAGTCAGTAGTGGGGGAGCAGCCCCGGGAGTTTTTTGGGTGGGTGGGTGTGTGTGTGTGTGGGGGGGAATTAGGAAGAGCAGCAATAAAGTGGAGTATGTTAGGAGGAAGAGAAGCTTTGGGACTTCTTTTTACAGGGGTGGAAGAGGTGCAGAGCAGGTCCCAGCAGAGCTTTATTTTCTCATCTTTCTTTTCTCCGCTGTATCTTACATTAGGACTGTGACTAATTCAGTGAGTAAATTTTTAAATACAGATATTAAATCTTTCCAACGACAAAATTCTTAATGAGAGAGTCTTTTAAAAATTGCTTTAAATTATTCCCCAAGTCTGCAAACAAGTAAGATTTGGATGGCTCCCCCTATTTCAGTCTTTACCTTTTTTTAAACTTGTTCAAGTGAAACAGAAGAGCCGTCTTTATCTTTCAGAAGTGCTTCTCTTAGGCTCCTGCTGAGGGCGTTTACTACTTGCAGACCAGAGTCCTTATCTAGGAAAAGGTCAAAGTGACACAAAAGAATACAATAAATACACGTTTGAAGTAATGTGAAATTAGCTTTTACATCATTTCCTGCACCTTCAATTTCATGATTTAGCATTTCACATGTAAATAGTCTAAAGTAATAACAAACAACAGTTTTTGTGAAGAAGAGGTAAACTTCGGTCTGCACAAGGGGAATTACCTCCTGCCTATTACTGGCCTTAATCTGTTGACAATTACTTTCATCATGATTTTTCCAGTACTGATGATAAGCTTATACCTGAGAACAGAAGAACGGCCATAGTGGGTCAGACCAAAGGTCCATCTAGCCCAGTATCTTGTCTCCCAACAGTGGCCAATGCCAGATGCCCCAGAGGGAGTTAACAGAAAAGGTAATCATCAAGTGATCCATTCCCTGTTGCCTATTCCCAACCTCTGCAAACAGGCTAGGGACACCATTCCTGCCCATCCTGGCTAGTAGCCATTGATGGACCTATCCTCCATGAACTTACTAGTTCTATTTTGAACCCTGTTATAGTCTGTAATTATTTGGCTCGGCAGGATCTCTTTTCTTCAGGACTGGTATAACTATTGCCTTTAGCCAGTCATCGGGTACCTCCTCTTGTTCCCATACTTTATACATTTTTCTTAATGCTCTGATAGCACTTATCCCATAGGCTTTTAGCAGTTCAGCTGTAATATTGTCTATTCCTGAAGCTTTCCTTTTTTTTTTTTTTAAACTGAGACTTAAAGGAGTGGATGAAGGGCAGCATGCAGGATTGGCTGCCGTCAGAAAGATTACAGTGCAGAAACTATAAAAGACAAACAGATGATAGGATGCCAGAGAAAATAATTTGTAATGTTTGATTTAAAACAAATGAGTTCATAGTTTCATATTTGTATCAGGAAGCAGTTTAAAAAAAATAAATAAATTGCAAGGCAAGTTAATGTTTTAGGATCTGAAATTTCATTACCATAAATCCCACTCAACGTGATCTTGTTAAAATCAGTAAAGTCTATCATTTGCTCACCTAAAATCACATTTTATAGAATTGATATTTAATTTACAAATTAAACACCAAGATTTACAGACTCTCATTGGCAATGAATTACTTAACCAAAGAGTAGCAAAGAGTCCTGTGGCACCTTATAGACTAACAGAAGTTTTGGAGCATGAGCTTTTGTGGGTGAATACCCACTTCATCGGATGCATGTAGTGGAAATTTCCAGGGGCAGGTGTGTATATATGCAAGCAGGAAGCAGGCTGCAGCTAACGAGGTTAGTTCAATCAGGGAGGATGAAGCCCTCTTCTAGCAGTTGAGTTGTGAAAACCAAGGGAGGAGAAACTGGTTTTGTAGTTGGCAAGCCATTCAGAGCCTTTGTTTAATCCTGAGCTGATGGTGTCAAATTTGCAGATGAACTGAAGCTCAGCAGTTTCTCTTTGAAGTCTGGTCCTGAAGTTTTTTTGCTGCAGGATGGCCACCTTAAGATCTGCTATTGTGTGGCCAGGGAGGTTGAAGTGTTCTCTTACAGGTTTTTGTATATTTCCATTCCTAATATCCGATTTGTGTCCATTTATCCTTTTCCGTAGGGACTGTCCAGTTTGGCCAATGTACATAGCAGAGGGGCATTGCTGGCATATGATGGCGTATATTACATTGGTGGACGTGCAGGTGAATGAACCAGTGGTGGTGTGGCAGATCTGGTTAGGTACTGTGATGGTGTCGCTGGTGTAGATATGTGGGCAGAGCTGGCATCGAGGTTTGTTGCATGGATTGGTTCCTGAGTTAGAGTTACTATGTGCGGTGTGCAGTTACTGTGCACACAATAGCAGATCTTAAGGTGGCCATCCTGCAGCAAAAAAACTTCAGGACCAGACTTCAAAGAGAAACTGCTGAGCTTCAGTTCATCTGCAAATTTGACACCATCAGCTCAGGATTAAACAAAGACTCTGAATGGCTTGCCAACTACAAAACCAGTTTCTCCTCCCTTGGTTTTCGCACCTCAACTGCTTGAAGAGGGCCTCATCCTCCCTGACTGAACTAACCTCATTATCTGCAGCCTGCTTCTTGCTTGCATATATACACACCTGTCCCTGGAAATTTCCACTACATGCATCCGATGAAGTGGGTATTCACCCACGAAAGCTCATGCTCCAAAACTTCCGTTAGTCTATAAAGTGCCACAGGACTCTTGGCTGCTTTTACAGATCCAGACTAACACAGATACCCCTCTGATACTTAAGCAAAGAGTATATACAGCATAGGACAATTCTGTTCTCACTAATGCTGGTCAATGGAATTAGTCTGAATTTAAGGAGCAGAATTTGGACTTTAGGGCTCAGTTGTGTACTCGTATAAAGAGGCAAGTTTTGCTGCCTCTTGTATGCATAGTTAATTTTACTTGGTCAGGTTTCTACTCAGGGCACCCTCCTCTTTACCTCTTGACTGCTGTCGTCCCTTAAAATCAGTATAAGGAGTGAGTGAATTTTGGTGCAATTCCTGTTGTCTGAACAGTTCAACGTAGCCTCGCCATTTGTGCATATCAGTGAAGGTTTGTGTACTAGCCATGTGTAAATAGTTGTTTATGCAAAGTATCACTAAATATTATTGGAAAATTTAGCCCTCAGCTGTATGTTATTTTAACTCCTAGAAGGGATGGTCATTATTTATACCACTATAAAACCATTTTTATTTAGATTAGTTAGCTGAAGGACTGGGGCTAGGGCGACCAGATTGCAAGAGTGAAATATCAGAACGCGGTGGGGGAGACAGACAGACACAGGTGCACAGCCCTGACCGGAGCCAGACACACACTGGTCTGCCTGTCCCTGTGCTGCCAGCATGCCCCTTCCTGTTGGGGGTGGGCCCATGCTGCGCCACACAGCTCCCCTGCCCAGTGCCCCATGGATCCGCTATGCCCAGAGCCCCCCCTACAAGCCTTTCACCACAAATGCGCACACACCTTGCCCAGCGCCCCCCTGCCCACAGCCCCACCACAGCTGCCCAGCACCCCACACAGAACTCCCCACTCTCTAGTTTCCCAATACACACAGATTTCCCCTCCCTTCCTTCCTCTCTCCCTCCCAGTGCCTTTCCCCACAGCCCCGCCACCAAAACTACACAATGCCTCACACAGACCTGCACTGCCCAGTGTCCTGACACACAGATCTCCCCCACTGCCCAGCACCCCCCAACAGGCCCCTACTGTCTAGCACCCCAAAACAGACAAACATCCCCCACTGCCCAGCACCACCCACACCTTCACAGCTCAGCACCCTACACACATCTCCCAGACACTCATTTCATCACACCCTGCCCCCTTCCATGGCCACACACACCAGCCCTGCTGGGAGGTCTCTGGCTCCTAGGGTGAGAGCAGCAAGGGGAATCTCCAGACTCTCCATGTGCTGCGCCTGCCGCAAGCGCGAGCTCCATGGCTCCCATTGGCTGGGATAAGTGCCAATGGGAGCTGCCGGAACCGCAGAGCAGGGCTTGCAGGCGCCAGCAGCATGCAGAGCCCCCCCACCCTAAAAGACAGAGGGACCTGCCGGGGGCGAGGTGGGGAGTCCCAACAGTGCTCACCTGGGGCGGCTCCCGTCCCGGGAAGCATCCAGCAGGCTGGTCCCTCTGGCTCCTAGGGTCGTGGGTCAGGTGGGGGGGCAGAGGGCTCGCTGCCGACTCCTGGCGCCTGCAAGCCCTGCCCCTGCAGCACCCGGCGCTCCTGCCGGTGGGCGGATGCCGGGAGCTGCCCCAGGAAGCGGTGAGTGGCGTCGCTGCGGTTGGACGGTCCCTGATATTGGGACTGTCCCGATAATTTCAGGACATCTGGTCACCCTAACTGGGGTGCCTATGCAACTCTAATACAACCACTACTAATGAAAAGGCAATGAAGTATGTGTGAGCAGGAGAAGGAACAGAAAGAAAGAAGGGGAAGCGGAGACAAAAGATAGAAGGAGGAAAGCCAAGTTGTATTGGGCATCTTTATGGATTCACTGATGGATGACCAAAGGAGAAAACAAAAAGAAACCCTTTGAGATTTTTGAAGATGAATGGGCTGAATTCCTGAAGAACTTTGACAGATGAATCTCATACCTGAGGAAATTAAAGCATGTTACACTTTATAGACAGTAACTGGAAACATTTAAGGAAAACTGATAACTTATTAAAATGAAGGAGGATTGTATTGAGGCTTAGTGAAAAAAAGATACATTTTCAGCGGTTGTACCCTGCTCAGATTTTTTTTTTTTTCTTCCTGCAAATGTCTGTGCAGGCCAAAAAGTCCCTTGCCCAAGTCTGTCCCTCACACCAGTACCTTAGGAAACTTTGGGTTGCTGAGCTCTTATCTCAGAGCCTCAGCAATAAAGGACTTCACAGAGTCTCCCTTCTCATCATTTCGTTTCTGGACCAATTCCTCGGTTCAGTAGCAGTCCATTGGGAGCACAGCCCCTCAGCTCTGTGGGGGAATTGCAATCCCCCTCCTCTGTTTCCTGCTGCCTTCTTTTACAAGGGTCAGGTAATTAAGTTCCATCTCTCAGGTGCTGCAAGCAGAGCTAATCAGCCAACCAGTTGCAGGCCTCTGAACCTAGAAGAACGGTATCTCTTAAACCTTCACAGAGTTATAGAAATCCTTTGCGTGGATTCTATATTTCTCTGGGTATATGGCACATATGATTCTTTTTTAACATTTTATACAATGTAAATACATAAATATAGGAACACTTATGCCTCAATTCCCCAGTACAGCATTTTTGTTGGCAAAGTGAATGCAAAAGACAGTGGCCCAAATTCCTCTCCAATGCAGCCATACTGAAGCAATGAATTTAGCACCCCCCATTGTTCTGGGCACTGGGCAATCACATAACAAAAAGATGATCCTTCCCCCAAAACCTTAGTCTTATTGATTTCATTGGTACTACTCATTCACATGCATAACTATGTGCAAAATTCGGGGCTTTTTATACACAGGTGTTTCTCTGAAATTTCTCAGTTTTTCTAAGTTAAATATGGCAGTTAACATGATAAAATAAGAACTAATTCCTTAGCATTGGGTCTCTTAATCAGTTCTTTTGGTTTTTAATAGTGAAACACCTTTACTGCAAATCATGTAAGTTATATATGAATCTGGTAATGCTGTAAGACGATTGAGTGTGAGGATGCTAACTGATCAATTTGGTATTGTTTCTTTTTTAAATTTTTTAAAATTGTTTTTCTTTTAACAATTGATATAAACTTGTTTTTCCAAGTGAATAAAAAAGTGTCAAGAGCCAAACTGTTTTCAATTACACTGGTGTAAATCCAGAATAATGCCATTGATTTTAACGCATTTACTCCAGTATCACACTGGCATAATTAAAATGCAGAGTTTTGCTCAAAGTCTAGCTTTTGTTTCTATGAAATTGGTACTTCATGTACAAAGTCATTTTGACCAGTTAAAGTTTTCTTTAGTTATTCAGGTAGGGGAACTATTCGTATTTCACAGCCATTCTCTGAGTATCTAAAAGCATACAATATTGTACAAAGAAAGATATAACTCGCAAGTGCCCCTCACCTTAAGCACAGCCAGCACCTGGAAATGGCCAGAATTTTTGTATTTGCTTCTCAAGAGGTCAAAACCTACAATTCTTATTCAAGTAAGGTGTCCATTTTACCTTGCTGAACATTTCTATTTACTTTCTGCATATTATGTTTTTAGCACACACAACAGGATCTCAATTTTTATAAAAGATAACTTGAATTTTTTAAAACAAAGTGATTCAGCATTATGTATAAAGTTACACTTTAGCTTCAGAAACCTTCAGCACATTAACATTTCAAGACCTGTTGCTATTCATTTGTGTCACATCCAGTTATATCCGACATGCTGGATTACATTATATAATACAAGGCATACGTATTGCTGTTGTCTAATCTTTATCTCTTAATATCCAATCTTCTTTGGCTTGCACATGAGCATTGCTTATGGTTACTTAAAATAACCACTTATTTTTGTTTCAAGGACAGTGGTATATCTGATGAACACTTAACACTCTACCTTATTCTGCCAGCAGTCACACATCCTGTATCCTTGATTCTTGTATAATTTAAATTAGAGCTACATTGATAGGGCTCTTTCATTTAAATTACACAAATCAAACATCTAAAGTCCAGGAAGTCATACAGGTCAGAACTCTAGTGCTTTCAGTTGGGCCAGTGTGTGTGTGTCCTTCAAAGAGGCTGAGACTTGCCCTTCCCTTTTCCCCAAACCAGGGGTATATAGTCTCCCCCAGAAACACATCCTGGAGAAAAGAAATACATGAGTTAAAACTAACCTTGGACAGCTTTAATTTGGACATTAATGCTGGATCCCATTCATACCCTCAGAATGGTATTGGCTGCAGAATCAGATCAAATATATGCTGACTTCAATTGAAAATGCACACATGTATTGGTTGCATACGTTATATTGTCCTAATACAGAGTACTAAATGCCTTAAAAATTTCAATACAGGAAGCAATTTTACCACATGCAAAATGTATTACTACAACATCTAGGGTTAGATTTTACACCCACTTGAAACAAAATTCACTCATTTCCCACAGCAACCTGAACTTCACACCCTTGCAAGTATGTGTTGCTGGATCTTTCATTATATGCCTAGTGTTATGAAAACAAAGTGAAATGCTATTCAGCAACTTTTTAAAAAAAGCACAAACACAGATTAACACGCAACCTTAATTCAGCCTCCTTGTGCCCCCTGTTCAGCCTTCATCACCTCTTCTCCTGTCCAAATCTACCCTCCCTGCCCCCTACCAATTCCTGTCCTCCTCTTTCCCCTCTGCTATTCCTCACCCTCTAATTCCTGAAACCCTCTCTCCTCTGTCAGCATTCATATCTCATGCTTCTGCCTTCTTCATGCTGCCTGTGAGACAGCTGGGGAACACTGAGCATACAATCTCCCTGCTCTCAGTTTTGTGCTTGTGACACAATGGCCCCCAACAGATGGGAGGATCAATTACAGGAAAAGTCCTGCTCAGCCTCAGCAGCCCTGGGATGCAGCATGCTCAGTAGCTTGGTGGGGACAGAGCATGCCCAGTCTGGTTGGCCTATAGGAGCTGAGAGGAGGTGGTGCAGGCAGAATCTTCAAAGAATTTAACTGTTAAGTTCTAGCAAGCCTCTCCTGAGCATGTGAGAACTGAGATGTTTCTGAGGCTCACAATGTGGCCAAATTTGGGTGATTTTCACAGACATAGCAAAAGGCACAGCCAGGCACCAGGGATAATCTGCCCCCATATTTCAAGTCCATACTTCAAAGCATGGAAGCACTAGTGCTTATCAGCAAAAATGTTGGGAGGTTTTCTTTGAACATGTGTCAAACATTTTCCCTGAACATTCTCAGAATGAACAGTTTGTAGCTGACACTTCAAAAAAACAAACAAACAAAAAAACGAAACCAACTTCAGCTTGAGAGAGGCAGACATGTGGTCCAAAAGTTTGACAAAATCATGAACTGAAAATAGGGTTTCATACAGGGGAGTGTTGGATAGCTGTAATTATAGGTGGTGCCACCAGCTTTACATACAATAAATCCTGGCTTCTTTCATATTTTATTTCCTTCACATTTTTAAAGTTAGTTTTGCAAGGACTCATTTGCATATTATCTAAGCGTGCATTAGTTCAGACACTTGGATCCACATTTATTCATATATTGGTACATATTTTCAGCCTTGATCCCTCTTTGTCTTCCCTGCCTCAGCAGCACAAATCAGGCAGAAAGCTGCCCTAGAGGGGCAGCTGAAGACAATGCCCCTCCATGAGTGGGGCAGGGAGGTGTTGGAAAGAGGGTACTAAATAGGCAGTGCTTTGCTTGATTTCTGGCTGGCACAGGGGTCCCTGCACTGGGCTGTTGCAGATAGGTTTTAATTTGTCAGCACCTAGCCTCAGGATTAGGTTAGCAGACCCACCTTCCCCTATCACTTCTCACCTTTATCATGGGCCCAGGCCATGGAGCACTATGAAGATAAGGACTGAGACCTTGAACTTTGATTTGATATTCTTCAAGAAGCTAGGAGAGGGACCAGGAAAGGTTCACTCAGAACTACCCCTGGAAGAAACAGCCAGCCCTTTTTAGCTTTTATTGTAAGGGTACAAAGCATTACAGATAAATCATTAAAAACAATAAGGGAACCTACATGCATACTAATAATCTTACCAGAATCAACTCCAACTCCAACACAGATTCTGGCAGGCCCAGTCCTTCCAACACTGCCCTAAGCATTGAGGTCCTCTGTGGACCAAAGATCCTGTCTGTTGGCTGGATCAGGAAGAAGGCCATGAGCCAGTTTAATACCACGCTATTTATCCAAAAATTCTTTTTTTGTTTGTTGGTCCCCAGAGAATCCAGATTGAACTAATATCTGTGTACTTCTCCAGGGTGGTTGGGGGTGGGGTGGGGGTAGTTTCTCTGGAGATATTAGAAGTGAATTTGCCTAATCCCCCTCTGCTGTCCTCCTATTTACCCTTCCCAGAGAAATATACAATTCAATAATTGCATTTTTAATACAATGGCACCCAAGGTATTAACCTAATTCAATAAAGTTCATTCAGGATATTGCAGGAAATTGTTAGTCTGTCAAACTCTGTTGCTGCACTCACATGTGTGCATCACGTTCTTAAAGTTAAGGAAGTACGCAAGGTTTTGTCTACACTGGCAAGTTTCTGCAAAGTAAAGTGGCTTTCTGCACTGTAATTCCCGAGGTGTACACACTGCCAAGCCACTTAGTGCTCAGAAACTGCGCAGTTGTAGCACTCTAAAAAAACCACCCTGATGAAAGGTGTACAGCTTTCTGCTCTGGGGCTACAGCGCTGCAGTGCCAGCGTAGACACTGTGCGATTACAGCACTGCGATTGGCCTCTGGGAGGTGTCCCACAACGCCTTTTCTCACTTTTCTGGTCATTGGTTGCCCTCAGGTGACTGTCATCCCCACCTTGTACAATTCTTTGCAAATTTGAAAGTCCCTTTCCTGTTTGCTCAGTGATGCGTACAGTGGTCTCAGCACATCCTTCCAGGTGGCCATGCCTGCTCCATGCACCAGGTGACCCCCCGCTTGGAGCAATGATGCATGATAGAAAGGGGCCATCACTGGGGCACATTGCAGTGTAGGGTAAAAGTGAAGGAGCTGCGGAACGTCTACCACAAGGCACAGGAGGCAAACTGCCACTCTGGTGCTGTGCCCACAAACTGCCAGTTCTACAAAGAGCTGGACATGATACTCAGTGGTGACCTGACCTCCACTGCAAAGGCCCCTGTGGATATGTCATTGGCTCATGTGCCAGTTGAGAGTGGACTGAGCCAGGAGGAGGAAATCTTGGATGAAGATGGGGAGGGGGACCCAGAGGAACAGGATGGCTCAGAGGCCAGAGATGCATTCAGTCAGGAGCTCTTTTCTACCGTGGAGGAGCCTAGCCAGTCACAGCAGTTGGATCTTGGCAAAGTGCAAACAGGAGAGGAGGCCCCTGGTAAGTGGATCTGATTTTGGGAAATGATGAAGCTAGTTGTTGGGGGCAGGAGGGTTGCAGAAAGCAGGCTTGTCTCCTACCACATGCCTATTCTGAACGGCTGAACACACTGTTGATAGAATCTCTAACTTCACAGGAATCTCCTTCAGAGATCTCCAGGAAACTCTCTTGGAGATACTGGGCAATCCACTGCCGCAGTTTCCTTGGCAGAGCTGCTTTGTTTCTTGCCCCATTAACGGTAACTTTCCTGCACCACTGTGCTGTCACAGGGTGGTGGTGAACCATTTCTGCACACAAGCGAGCTGCATAGGGGCCAGGGCAGAAGCTGCAGGCTTGGAGAAAACCCATCCTTGATTCCCTGCTCATCCTCAGCAGCAAAATATCTTCCATAATGATCACATCCTGTGGAAAGTGTGGGGACAGAAATGATTATCAAGCCCGCCCCGTACAGTGCTGTCTCTTCCCAAGAGCCACGTGCCCAGTGTACAGCAGGGTCCGGGAAGAGTGATTCACCCTGCCCCTGTGGCTACTCACCATTTTGGGAGTCTTGTGCCTCATGTTTGCTTGCTTGGAGTCAGCCAGTTAGTGACAGGTGTGTGAGGACTGGCTGTGTTTTAAAGCACTGAATTAGTGTTGTCTGTGTTGCAAACAATACTGCTTCTGTAAAATGTTGCATTTAAACTTCACAGAGATGACCTTGAGAGGCCAGCTTCTCTTATCGGCGGCAGAATGGCTGCACAGAATTAGAAAGCGACCACAAAGAACTAAGGAGAACTTGATCCGTGAAGTTACAATGCACTCCGCCACTGAGAAACAGGAATTGAAGGAGTGGCAGGACAGCAAGAAGAGGGAATGAAAGGAGAACACACACCAGAAAGAAGCCACAGAGCAGCTCTTAAATATTATGGAGCACCAAGTGGACACGCTCCAGGCGATACTAGCTCTTCAAACCGAGCAGCTCCATGCCCGCCCTCCCCTGCAGTCACTGTCACAAAACTCTTTCCTATGCGCCCCTCCTCCACACTGCCAACACACTGGTATCAACCTCCTAGCTCCACTCTCTACCCACAGCATACCACTCCTTCTGCCTCATAGTCCAGCAATGTGGACCTGTTGAAGTACAGCACCCACTGCACTGTACTCGAAAGGAGAAGGTTGGGTAAGATCCCTGGACACACATAAATCTGTAGCCATCCCGGGACCCCTCTTCCACTGGAAACCTTCCCTTCCCCCATCCCCCTCCCTGCTGATGTATTTTTGTCATTTGACTCTTTCCTCCAGTTGTTGTTTTCTAATAAAAGAATTGTGTTGGTTTGAAAGCAATCTTTATTTTATTAAGTGAAAGCAAAGAGAGCACTGCAAAGCAACATGCAATTATGTTAAACCCCCTTATTGCACCATGTACACCAGTCACCTCCTAGCATTATAAGCACTGCAATCCTGAGCATAGCAGCAAATATTAATGGCTTTCAGCTTCAAACTGCTGCTTCAAGGCATCCCCGATCCTTATGGCCCCATGCTGTGGCCCTTTAATAGCCCTTCTCTCTGGCTGTTCAAACTCAGCCTCCAGGTGCTGAGCCTCTGTGGTCCAGCCCTGGGTGAAGCTTTCACCCTTCCCTTCAAAAACATTATGGAGCATACCGCATGTGGCTATAAGCATAGGAATATTGTCATCGGCCATGTCCAGCTTCCCATACAGGTATCGCCAGCAGGCTTTTAAATGGCCAAATGCACACTCCATAGTCATTCTGCACTTGCTCAGCCTATTGTTGAACTGCTCCTTGCTGCTGTCAAGTTGCCCTGTGTATGACTTCATGAGCCATGGCATTAAGGTGTAGGTAGGGTCTCTCAGGATCACAATGAGCATTTTTACTTCCCCTATGGTGATCTTCTGGTCCAGAAGAAATTCCCTGCTTGCAGCTTCTTGAACAGGCCAGTGTTCCAAAAGATACATGTGTCAAGCACCTCTCCAGATCAGGCTGCGTTAATGTCAGTGAAATGTCCACTGTGATCCACAAGTGCCTGGAGAACCATTGAGAAATACCCCTTGTGATTAATGTACTCAGTGACTAGGTGGTCTTGTGCCAGAATTGGAATGTGTGTGCTGTCTATCACCCCTTTGCAGTGCAATGCATAATGTCATACACATTTCCCAAAGTCACAGTCTTTCGGAGCAGGATGCAATTAATGGCCCTGCACACTTCCATCAACATGACTCCAACGGTCAAGTTTCCCACTCTGAACTGGTTAGCGACTGATTGGTAGCAATCTGGAGTAACCAGCTTCCACAGTAAAATCGCCACGCACTTCTCCAATGACAAGGCAACTCTCATTCTCGTGTCCTTGTGCCATACGGCTGGGTGAGCTCATTATACAGTCCCATGAATGTGGCTTTCTTCATGCGAAAGTTCTGCAGCCACTGCTCATCATCCCAGTCATGCATCATGATGTGATCCCACCACTCAGTGCTTGTTACCCAAGCCCAAAAGTGGCGTTCCACTATGGTCAGCACCTCCGTGAATGCCACAAGCAATCTTGTGTTGTAGTTACTATGCACGGCGAGGTCAATGTTGCACTCTTCTTGCCTTTGTAGCTTAAGGAATAACTCCACTGCCGCTTGCGACGTGTTGGTCAGAGCGAGCAGCATACTGGTCAGCAGTTCGGGATCCATTCCTGCAGCCTGAAAGAGGCTGGGCATGCAGTACACAAACCATTGAAAGATGGCGCTAAATGTGGATGAAAGCACAGGGATTGCTGGGATGCAAAGCAATGCATCACAGGGCATTGGGACTGGACCCAGGATGCCCCGCAAACCCCTCTGCATTCCCACAAGTCTTAGCAGCAAATAAAAAAAAGGTGCTCTGTGGGATAGCAGTCCAGAGTGCATCTCTCCAAATAGCGCTGCAAGTGCCACAAGTGTGAACACGCTACTGCACAGGCAGCTGTCAGTGTGAACACACAACAGCAGTTTTTCTTCTGCGCTCTCTGAGTGGCGCTGTAACTGCCGGTGCTGTAACTTTGCCAGTGTAGACATGCTCTAAGTCTTTGCAGGACCCAGGCCTCCCAAGCAGTCTTTCCTACTCATCACTGACAAGAGCACTACCTAGTTAAGTTTTGAGGTGGTGTGGTGGATGCCTGGAAGTTGATTTACAGTAGTAGTATGTGTGGTCTTACTGTGATTAACTCTATGAATACCACTTTACTGTAAGACCTGAAGGGACCATTAAATCAAAGGGACCGCCAGTATATCACAGGGGATTAAATTTCATCCTGTTACTTCTGTACTGAGCCCAGTAACTTGCATTTGGCTAAAGCAGATTTTCCAGAAAGGCATCTGTGACAGAGGTTCCTTGGCAAAGGGTGCCCTCTACTTCACAAACCAACTCTCACTTTAGACCTGACAAATTCACTACACCAAAACACATCTTACAGGATATTTAGTAACATGTAAGGAATCTCCAGAAAGTTTGTAACTTGTCAAGATTCATAATCATTCTGAGATATATGTCTGAGTAATATTTAAGGAATAATGTCCATAAAGCATACTTTCAATATAATTACTTGGAGTAAAAGCTAGTCACCAGAGGATAATGTGTCTAGGTGACTGCCCATTTAGGAAGGAAGTTGTCATCCCACCTTGGTTAGCTGCTGATGTAATGTCAGGCTCCATTGTCTAGCCTTGTTCCATCCCAAAACTGTCAATGGAAAACCATCAGAGACAATTCCAAACAGTCAAAACCATTTGGAGATAAAACAGGAACATTATAGATACAAGAGTACTTGTGGCACCTTAGAGACTAACACATTGATTTGAGCATAAGCTTTCGTGGGCTACAGCCCACTTCTTCGGATGCATAGAATGGATCCATTCTATGCATCTGAAGAAGTGCGCTGTAGCCCACGAAAGCTTATGCTCAAATAAATTTGTTAGTCTCTAAGGTGCCACAAGTACTCCTGTTCTTTTTGCGGATACAGACTAACACGGCTGCTACTCTGAAACCTGTCATTATAGATACAGACTCACTCTGCCTATGAATAAAGACAAAAGATTGTTATACTGAAACAGAAGAGGTGGAAGGACCCTCTGGATCCTTTCACTGAGGAGACCTCTGGGGAGCAGAGAGTGTTCTCACAAAAAAATGGATCCTGGTCCCTGTGAAACCAGCCAGTTCTGCAACGGACTGAACTTTGGAGGGGGGAAGGGAGATGGAGAAACCTACTTTAGTAGATGGGAAAGGTAACTGTTAATAAGTTTAGACCCAGGTTCATTTTTAAAAATTTTGTTTTGTGTTGTAACCATTTGTTTCCATGATACTCTCTTGTTTTTAGTTAATGCTCCATACTTGATAAAACCAACTTTTGTTTTATTTTAAGTGCTCACACATGCTTTGTGATTTTACAGGAGTGGTGATATAAGGTAAAACTAATAAACTGGGGCACATGACACCTTTGGGGGCAGAGGATCTCGGATTTCTGTGATTAGTCATTGTCAGAGGCTGGATATCACAGGGGAATGCTTCAAAGGGAAGGGGAAAACAAGGTGACTCACAGTCCTGGGTGCCCTGAGAACTGTCATAGCATTCAGTCTTGATTTGATGACATCAAGCAATGGAAAAATCTATCAGTTCTGGTGAGATATCTTTAAGGATCTCTCTGCCAGAGAAAGAGGAAAGGGAAGATGTAGAGGGAAATCTACTCAGAACTCAGCATGACATTTGAAGTCAGTTGCCTGTCACAGCTTGATATGCAGAACATCTGGTCAACTTTATTATATGATCATTCGTCAAGCTCTTTAGGGCAGGGATCATCTTTTTGTTCTGTGTTTGTTCAGTACATATCACAATGGGGTCCTGGTCCGTGACTGGAGCTCCGAAGCAGTTCCTTAATACAAATAATAGACAACTCTGCACTTTCAGACAGCTACAAAATATTCACAAATGCAGTAGGCCCATTTTGGAGCTCAGATGCACCATTGTTAATACAGAGTAACTTTTGAATCCAGTGAAGTTATTGCAGATTTACATTGTTGTAAGTAATCAGAAAATGCTCTACCATCTTCAAATTCACTTTGTTTCTAAGGATGTCAGTGGAGACCAATAAAAAGTTGTAGAATTAATTTCATAGTGGAGTGCTTCCTTGGAGAGTGCTTATTGCTTGTAACTTTTTTTCTTTGAATTAGTAACAAGTAGGTCCTGCTCAAGATGGTTTGAAAGTGGTTTGGCTATTTTTAAAGTACATTTTGTTCCTTGTCAGCATCACCTCAGGAACAGAATAATTAACACATTCAGTGTGTTGCAAAATGTATTTATTTTCATATTTTACTGCACTTGGTGAGATTTTTCTTCTATAATTGTTTTGTCAGTCACTTCCATGCCCAGCTACTACTGAAAGCCATTCACTTCTCCACTGCACTTACAAATCTCATTTACTCCCTCTTTTGGTGGTTAGTGATTAGTTCATTTTGGTTTCTTGAACATGTGTTACCTTTGATTTCTGAACAAATAAAATAAAACCAAGTCACAAGAATGACTTTAGAGACCATATAGCAATGCAGCTTCTCAGATAACTGCACAAAACATCTGGTGGAGTAGAGAGAGAAGTTTAGAGTGGATGAACTCTGACAGTTTTTGGGAGAAAGCTTATGAGAGAGATTTTCAAAGGCATGTAGGGAAGCTAGGTATCCATTGACAAATGTGGTTTCCATGGCACTATATTCTTACAAATCTTGATTTTGCTGTGTGTATTTGAAATTCTCAGTTTAGAATGGAGCCTAAGAGCTAAGCATTTTGATGTTAATTCCTAATGTTATGCCTGCAAAATTGTATGTGTATTGTTTGTGTGTGCAAAATCCCATGAATGCAATTAAATATTGTGTATTTACACATGCTAATATAAGTTTTGCATGTACTTCAAGGATATGCATATCTGAAGGCCTATGTTAGTTGCTAACTTTGAACATTTAAAGACTTTAAAGAACTATAAGTCACAGCTTGTAATTTTTTCTGCCACCACAAAAAATATTGCATTGAAAACTAACCAGGAATAGCCTTGAAGTGGCTGTGTGGTGATGGGGAAGGAGCAGCAGCTCCTTCCTGAACTTCTGTGGCCCACATGCAGGTCAGCTTGAATAACAGCAATGCATTCCAGTGGAGCAGAGATGGGCTACTGAGGCCTGGTCTACACTACGCGTTTAAACCAAATTTAGCAGCGTTAAACCTATTTAACTCTGCACCTGTCCACACAACGAAGCTCTTTATATCAATATAAAGGACTCTTTAAACCGATTTCTGTACTCCTCCCCGACGAGGGGAGTAGCGCTGAAATCGGTATTGCCATGTCGGATTAGGGTTAGTGTGGCTGCAATTCAACGGTATTGGCCTCCGGGCGGTATCCCACAGTGCACCATCGTGACCGCTCTGGAAAGCAATCTGAACTCGGATGCAGTGACCAGGTAGACAGGAAAAGCCCCCCAAACTTTTGAATTTCATTTCCTGTTTGCCCAGTGTGGAGCTCTGATCAGCATGGGTGGCGATGCAGTCCCAAATCCAATGGACCGTACAGGAGATACTGGATCTGATCGCTATACGGGGAGACAAATCTGTTCTATCTGAGCTCCGTTACAGAAGATGAAATGACAAAGCATTTGAAAAAATCTCCAGGCTATGATAGACAGAGTCCACAGCAGGGACTCAGCACAGTGCTGCGTGACAAGCATAATGGAAAGCCAAAGAATCAAATGGACGCTCATGGAGGGAGGGAGCGGGGACTGAGGACTCTGGCTATCCCACAGTCTCCGCAGTCTCCAAAAAGTATTTGCATTCTTGGCTGAGCTCCCAATGCCTGAAGTGTCAAAAACATCTTCCCGGGTGTTTCAGGGCGTATGTATTCAATTTACATCCTTCCCCCCTCCGAAAGAAAAGGGAAAAAAATTGTTTCTCGCCTTTTTTCAATGTCACCCTATGTCTACTGCATGCTGCTGGTAGACGGGGTGTTGCAGCACTGAACACCAGCATCCCCTTCCCAGTGGCAGACGGAGCAAAATGACTGGTATCCATCATCATCATCAGCCCATGAGTGCTCCTGGCTGGCCTTGGCGAGGTAGGCCGGGGGCGCCTGGGTAAAAATAGGAATGACTCCCGGTCATTCCCGGCAGACGGTACAGAAGGCTTGGTAACCGTCCTAATCACAGCAGCTGGAGGCTGAACTCCATCAGCCCCCCCACCCTTTCATGTCTAAAGAAAATTCTGTACTCCCTGGACTATCATAGCAGCTGGAGGCTGCGCTCCAATTCCTCCCCACCCTTTAATGTCCTGCCTGGACTATCATAGCAGCTGGAGGCTTCCTCTTCCTCATTTTATCTCACTGAAAAGTCAGTGTTTCTTATTCCTGCATTCTTTATTACTTCATCACACAAATGGGGGGACATTGCCATGGTAGCCCAGAAGGGTTGGAGGAGAAGGGAAGCAACGGGTGGGATTGTTGTAGGGGCACCCCCTAGAATGGCATGCAACTCATCATTTCTGTGGGATCTCTGGGGCTCTGACATGGAGCAGCTGTGCTCTCTGGTTCTCTAGTACACTTGCCCCATATTCTAGGCAGGACTGACTCTATTTTTAGACAAAACATAAAGAAGGGAATGACCAGGGGAGTCATTCCTATTTTTGTCCATGCGCCCCCGGCCGACCTCAGTGAGACCAGCCAGGAGCACTGATGACAGCAGCAGACAGTACAAAAGGATTGATAGCCGTCATTGCCAATTTCCGAATGCAAACGGTGCAAAATGACTGATAACCATCATCTCATCTCCAATTTACAATGGCAGATGGTGCAATAGGGAAGGTAAATGTCTCTGCTACCTTGCAAAGGCAAATGAATGCTGCTGTTTAGCACTGCAGTACCGCATCTGTCAGCAGCATCCAGTACACATACGGTGACAGTGACAAAAGGCAAAACAGGCTCCATGGTTGCCATGCTATGGCGTCTGCCAGGGCAATCCAGGGAAAAAGGGCGTGAAATGATTGCCTGCCATTGCTTTCACGGAGGAAGGATTGAGTGACGACATTTACCCAGAATCACCTGCGACACTGTTTTTGCCCCATTATGCATTGGGATCTCAACCCAGAATTCCAATGGGCGGGGCAGACTGCAGGAACTATGGGATAGCTACGGGATAGCTACCCACAGTGCAAAGCTCCTGAAATCGATGCTAGCCTTGGTACATGGATGCACACCGCCGAATTAATGTGCTTAGTGTGGCCGCGTGCACTCGACTTTATGCAATCTGTTTTACAAAACCGGTTTCTGTAAAATTGGAATAATCCCGTAGTGTAGACATACCCTGAGAGGAAAGGGGCTGGGAGAAGTTGGAGATGACATTGACTGCCCATAAAGAGAAGTGGGAGTTGGGGTGGGTGGGAGGATGGAGTACTTGTCACAGGGCTGTAGCAAAATACTCCCATCCCTGTAATACAGTGGTTCTCAAAGTTGGGCCGCTGCTTGTTCAGGGAAAGCCCCTAGCGGTCCGGTCTGGTTTGTTTACCTGCCGCGTCCGTAGGTCCAGTCGATTGCAGCTCCCATTGCCTGCAATTCATCACTCCAGGCCAATGGGAGCTGCAGGAAGTGGCATGGGGCAAAGGACGTGCTGGCCGCCCTTCCTGCAGCCCCCATTGGCCTGGAGCAGCGAACCGCGGCTAGTGGGAGTTGCGGTCGGCTGTACCTGCGGATGCGGCAGGTAAACAAACCGGCCCAGCCCGCCAGGGGCTTTCCCTGAACAAGCAGTGGCCAAAGTTTCAGAACCACTGCTGTAGTGCATACTGAGAGCTCTGGGAGGTATTGCGCTCAAAACACAACTCCTGGTGTTTCTCTTGGAGCAGTGCAGCTCTGTACCATTTTACAGTGAGTACAATTTTACTTTAAGGGACCACTCCTGCACACATTGAAGTCAATGTGAGTTTTGTCATTGGCTCAAATGGTTGGGTATGGACTGTTATATTGTTTGGTTCATGACACACAGTTTATTGTGTGGGTATCAGAACCAATGATCAGTGATTTTAAAGACACTGTGGCAATCTAAGATGGAGTCTGAAAATTGTCATCTTGTGACTCCATCTTGTGACCTCTGTACACTGTCAGGCTGGTCTGGATAGAACTGGACTGAATGAGATTTTCCCGCCATTGGGCAATCCCCAAGGTTCCATCACCTCAGACCATTTCCCACCTTTCTATGGATCGTACCATGTTTTCCCACCATAGACTCTATACAAGAACTGAGATCACAGGCTGATGGGGCAGTCCACCATACTGACTGTGTGTGGTTTTGGGTCTTCATGGCACTCGTGCTCGTGCATCAGCGAAGAACACCTTTGTTCCCAGAGGGAAAAGAAGAAAACACATTACCTCCTACCTGTGCTGCACCTGGTGAATGTCATCATCCAGAGGGTTCCTGGTCGGCTTCTTCTGTCCTGACCTCCATCAAGGGACTCTCCAGTGTCCCTCCTCCAAGGGTTTCAATTACCTATGGAGTAGAGGTCCTGGACTTCACCTCCGCCACTGAAGTGCTGGGAATTGAGTGAGAAAGCATGTTGGGAGTCATATTTCTTGAATGCCAGGGTGGGTTTAGTTTCATTCTTGGGCCTGAGCTTCACACTCGCAGGGAAGAGCTGCTGCATCACTGGGTTTGTTTGTTATATAGCTACTAGTCATTTACATTTACCTCTTCCCTATCTGTGTAATTCTATCCCCTAATACATTTACTTGTTTGTTTTGAACCTTATCTCTTTTCAGTTATATTTGTTGTGCACCACACAAGGGGAGAGGTGAGGAGATCTGCACCAGTCCACAGTGTCCACTGGTGACAGATAGTGGAGATAGACAGAGAGTGAATCTGTTCTTGTTTCTGTTCCGATACCTACACCACTGTACACATTCAGAGTTATCTTGGCTCCCCTTTGAGATAACAAAATGAATGCAAGACTGGGCCATAATTACTGTATTGTATTGTGGTGATGTGCTTTGTTGTAGGAGCTCTAAAAAGAGACTACATTTGTAAATAAAATTAATATGCAGCATTCTCCAACAACACTAGCAAAAATTCATAATTTGATAGGTTTGCCAGAAACCAAAATATTTCTTTATATTTGTCTAATTTTTTGATGTAAAACTTTTTGAGAAGAAAAACTTGACTTTTTCCTGTAAAAAGCTCCTTTCCCGGCCAGTATAATCACATCTTTGTTAAAATGGTGACTTTCTGCTTGGGATAAAATCACGGAAATCAAACAGTTGATGAGAGGTTAATAGTCTACTGTTTGCACTGTGAGAAGTTATGTTCACTGGTGAAAGGAGTAAAAAAAATCCCTTGGAGCAAAATTTTCAAATATTTGTGAAGGGATTAGTTGTCATAAGTGAATTTTGATAAAACAATTTAGAGTCTTGCACAGTTTTAACACAGACTTTACTAACTGGTTGCAGTTCATTTAGAGTAACCTCTAATAGCTGTAGGACGTACAGCTACTATTCTTTCTCAGAGCAAAGGGATAACTTGGCCTGCTTCTGCTATCAGTTGCAGATCTGGTAGACTCTAGCCTACTCTGTGCAAGAGATTAATTTTTTTTTTTAAATCATAGAATCATAGGACTGGAAGGGACCTCGAGAGATCTTCTATTCCAGTCCCCTGCACTCAAGTCGGGACTAAGTATTATCTAGACCTGACAGGTGTTTGTCTAACCTGCTTTTAAAAATCTTCAGGTTTTTTTTAGCATAAAGTGCCTTGTGTCTACACAGAGTTTGGTGCCTTAGGCCTCTTTCAAAGCAAAATTAAAGTGGGATAACTATTGTGCAATGAGTTATGCTAATATAAGTTTCATGTGGATGGAAAAGTTGAATTTATAGTGACTGATATGTAACACAATTATATTTATTCAGTATGGAGTCATTTATAGCTTTTAATTTCTCAGTCTGCATGTATTCTATAGTCCGTGTATCTTTCTCATCACTGAAACATTCCCTCGATGTTTCCCACAAAGCAAATAATAATAATAATAATAATAATAATTAATAATAAATAAGAAAAAACACATTGGTTCAACCTACTTACTTGTGAAGAAGGGTAGAACCTACTGTCAGAGGAGTCTAGAGAACTGTTAATAAATCAAATTCATCTGAGGAGGAGCCAGCCATGCCAATTGTAGAGCTACTGGAGGCTGGGAAGAGAGAAGATGCCAGTTGGCAAACCAGAGGTGAATCCACTAAGAAGTAAACGGAGCTCTTAAAAAAAAATAAGGGCAGTCAGAAGGTCGGCAGTGGACAGAAGAAGCCAGGAGAGGGAGAGAGAAGAGTAGACAGAATTTTAAAAAAGGAAGGGAAAAAAGGTGGAGGGAAGACAAAGGGATAAAAGAATAGATAGAGGAAGAGGAGAGGGTCCAAGAATTCTCTTGATGGCCCAGCTTCTCATGTTTATTTCCTGCAATCAATAATTTATTCAGGACCTGATCCAAAGCCGACTGTGCTTAGTGGGAGTTTTTCCATGGACTTAAATGGGCTTTGCATCAAAGCCCTTGTTCTCCCTCCTCCTCCTCTCTCTCTCTCTCTCTCTCTCTCTCTCTCTCTCTCTCTCTCTCTCTCTCTCTCACACACACAAAAGTTGCCATGAGCAAGAACTTGTATGTTGTACTATGCCTAGATTTCAACATTTAGGCATTTGTTTTGATTATTTTATTTCGTAATTTATTTTTGCATTTACCTTATAAAACAAGATGATAATTGCAAAGCAATTCCAATTGAACCCCTACTCCGATTCCATTCAGCTGTATTTGAAGCCCTCACCAAATGGCTTCTTCTCACAAGCAATGCCTGCACCTCTTCTGGGAAATGGATTAGCAAGGAACTGGAGAACAGAAGACCAATAAAGAACAGGTTGGATTACTATGGGAGAGCCAAGAGCCATTTGGTGAAATCCTGAGTTGTTGCATAAAGCCTTTGTAAACTTTTAATGATTTGTCAAAAACAGTTTATTTGCACTGAAATTAGGTGAGGAAGGATGGTATTATGGTTGAAGCACTGAACTGAGACTCAAGAGTTCCAGGTTCATTTTTCAGCTTTGCCCTAGACTTTCTATATGACCAAGGGTAAGTTATTCTCTCATTGCCTTTATTCCTCATTTTAAAAAAGGGAATACTGCTTCCTTCCCTCAACCCTTTTGTTTGTCTTTTGGCTCTAGTTTGTAAGGTCTTTCTGCCAGACTGTCTCTTACTAGGTCTATGTACAGCATCCAGCACAGTGGAGTCTCAGTCTTGATCTAGGGACTACTGTGAAATAAATAATATGCTGGTAAGTTATTCAGAATGTAGCATCAGCAATTCATGCTAAAATATTTTTAAAAGCTGTACAAATAGTGTGTGATAATTGATATTTTCATTCTATATTGTCAAACTAATAAATAGAGCTGCTCAAAGGAACAATTTTCCGTCCAAAAATGAAGTTTTGCCAAAATCCAAATGTTTTGCAGGAAATTGTTGATGGGAAAAAAGTCAAATGAGTTGTTTTGACGTTATTTCATTTTGATAAAATAAGTTTCATTTCAACTTTGCTGTTTTGTTTATATTTAAATATCATCTAATACTTTTTGTATTTTAAAATATAGAACAAAAAACAAAGTGAATAGACATAAAAAAATGATTCAAGGATCCCCAATCAAAATCTCAGATTTTTTGGCTTTTCATTCAGATTTAAAATGAAAAAAGTTTGAAATATTAAAGTCTCCCGCGAAATGGAAATTTTGAATTCTGACTAGCTCTACTAATAATTACATAGGAAAGAAGACATTCTACAAATTGCAGTGTGTGTGTGTGTAAAAAACAGAGTCTTACATGCTCTTTGCTGGATAGATTTCTATGGGATGAGTTCTTAGGGTCTCTACAGAAAGCCAGTTTCCTCTTGTCATGAGCCTTCCAGCCCAAGTGAGGATGTGAGTGGTGAGGAGATGCCTGATCTTCCAGTTAATCAGAGTGCAGGTGACCTGGCAGCTACTGCAGCATCTTTCCTGCTAAACTTACTCTCCACACTGCTAGATCTCTCCTATACTGTATTTCTGTGGTGAGGTGTCCCCCTACCTCGCTGTCATACACTTTTCTCTAAGCTGTTGTCTCTGCCAATTTAAGTATTTAAATTCAGTAAACAGAGATAAAAAAAATGTTCAGGCTGAAACCTTTTGTGTTCTAGATGAGTAGAGAATGATCTAACTATGTTTAATCCTCCTTTTGCTAAAGGCCAAATAGGGCAAATCTATACAAAAATTTTAGCCTCTTGATATTTGGGGACTGGGCCTTATTATACTCCTCACTAGAGACCACTTACTTTGTTCTTAAAATAGAAGGACCTTCTAGTCAATTCCTCACAAAACAGTTTACATAGTTCCCAACAAATTCTCTAGTAATTAATTGGCTAGTTTCGCTACAGCACAATCTGTCTCTCCCTCACTCTGTGACATGGAGAACTGTGCTTCACAACAGCATTCCTCCTATTCTACTTTGCAAGTGATCGCAAGATGTTGGGAGCCAACACAGGGAGTGATGTGCAGCTTGTGAACCACAGAGCTGGATCCAGAGGATCTCATTGAGTTACATCAACGTTGGGGTGGGTCCAGTGGTTCACTAGCTGTTCAACAAGAGTAGTGTGTACTTCAGTCCTGAGGCTGGAATAACAGTCACAAAATGACTTTGTTACTATTCTGTGGCTTGGGGGTAAACGATTCCTCCCCTCCAAACACCCAAGGAAAACTCCATTGAACAATCCAACCGACAGGATCCTGACAAGGGCAGTCATGACCAAGGGTCAGAGCAGGGTTGAACCTGAAGTTGAGAGTAGCAGAGGAACTCATAGTCAAGTTCCAGGCTAGGGTTAGTACCAAGGATCAGAGTTCACATCAGGTTTCAGGGTCTAAGTCAGGAAGAAGGTCCAAATGGCAGCAAAGTCAAAGCCAGGCATTCAAGAGCAGGCAGCAGAACAGGTTGCAGCAGCTACAGAAGAGCCACACAGTTGCCTAGACACTTTCTGGACCGTTCCTGAGATTTATATAGTACTGGGAGCCAATCAGGAGCCATGAGGCTGCTTTCTGTCAGACCCCTTAAGGTGGGATTTCCCATGGGCTATTTCTGCAATAGATTATGAGTAGTGGAGTGCAAGCTGGATACAGTTACTGTTGGTGGCAGTATGGAGTACTCATGGGCCTTATACGAAATTCTTGGAGGTGGGGTGCTGCATGGAGAATTGGGGGAATTTTTATATCTCCCTAGAGATGGCAATTCCACAACTTCCTTTGGTAGCTTGTTCCATTTTCTAGTTGTCCTTACAATTATATGTTTGTGTTTTTCCTACTATTCAGTCTATTTTTTTCCTGCTGTTACAAACCCAGACCAGTGGGGTACAGGAATCTGGTAGAAGGCAAATATATTGGCCACTGGATGAATAGTTTTCTGTTCCCTAAGTGAACAGAGCAGGGGCTGCACTAGAGCAATCAGGAACCTGCTAGAACCAATTAAGACAGGTGGGCTCATTAAGACACCTGAAGCCTATTAAGAATGTACTAGAATCAGTTATGGCAGGCAGACTTAGCAGGACACCTGGCTTAAAAAGGACCTTCCATCAGTTAGTGGAGGATGAGCAAGGAGTGAGAAGGTGTGCTGCTGGAGGACTGAGGAGTACTAGCGTGATCAGGCTTCAACGGGAAGATCCTGCGGTGAGGATAAAGAAGGTGTTGGGAGGAGGCCCTGGGGAAGTAGCCCAGGGAGTTGTAGCTGTCACGCAGCTGATACAGGGGCACTGTAGACGGCTGCTATCCACAGGGCCCTGGGCTGGAATCCGGTGTAGAGGGTGAGCCCGGGTTCTCCCCATCCTCCCAACTCCTGACTGGACACAGGAGGAGTTGACCTGGTCTGTGAGACACACCAGAGGGGATGGTCTAATTTGGAAAGGGATCTGGCCCATCCCCGACCCACTAGGTGGGACACAGAGAGTGTGGAGATTGTTCTCCATTTCCCCCATGCTGGCCAGTGATGAGATTAGTTGAGTGAAAGCAGGTTTGAGCCTCTAGCAGAAGTGGCCAAACTGAGGGCTGCTGTGAACCTTTGGGGTGAGCAAATCCGCCAAAAAGCACAGGACCCACCAAGGCAGAGGAGGAACTTTGTCACACTGTGTTAAACTGATCACTGTTACAGGAGTGCTATAGCTGCGTATGGGTAAATAGTTAAAAGATAATGTGACAACTGATAGCTTTGAAGAATATGTAGTATAGTTATTGGTTTTTGTGGGACCAGTAAAACCTCTTGCACAATGCTAATGGATTCTTCTGTCCTTGGAGTTCTTAACAACCATTATTTCCTCTGCCTTTCATTTTGTTTTTGTTATAATTCTTGCTTTCATCACTCAACCAAGATGTAGCTTGTTAGACAGTCTTGTCACCCTTTGGTTGATGTTTTCTCCTAATCTGTGTTAATTCAATTCCCATAACTTCACATAGTTGGTATTTTTCAAGCCTTCTGTGTTGCCCAATAGTAGTTTCACAAACTTTTTTGCCCACTTCCAGAAAGTTATTTACAATGCTAGTAGAGGCTACATTTGGCATTGATGGGATAACTGACCTCTTAATGTTTCTGGGCAAGATCTTCAGCTGGTGTAAATTGACATAGTTCCACTCCTGGCCGTCTGACCCTATGGAAAAGAAACAATTGAGTGTTGCTTTGGTGCTCAGTGCTCTCTCTACCTCTCAACTGTCTTACTTTTTAAGATGTTTTTATGGCTAAGATCCCCTGTCTTGACTACTTCTGGGAGGTAGAGCGCTTTGCTTGCCCAGTTGCCTCCAACTTCTGACTAGCTCCACTCAGATCAAAACAAAATTGTATTTAGAATGAGTTTATAATGTTGTAATCCTATTCTGAATGTTGCATTAATTTCAGCAACTCACTTTACTTCGATGCTTATAGTTTGGCAGCATGTGTGATTTTTTTTTTTAGTAGTTTCACTCTGTATCATGTACCTATGGAAGATCTCAGGTTCCCTCTGCACATTCTGCCAGGCAAACTGCAATAATGTCATGATGCAAAACTCACAAGGTTTGAGGGAATTACAAAAATAAGTCAATAGTATTATGGCCATGCTGCCGAATTAAAAATGACTACAATCTCATAGTTTTATTCCTGTGGTAATATGGAATCAAAATGTCTCAAAGAATTATCAGAATTTTTTAATTTTTTGTTAAGGATGCCTAAGTGTAGACTCATAACACTATATTTAGACCTCTAAATAAGTGACATGATTTTTAAAAATACTCAGCACCCAGCTGCATGCTGGACATATTTTTTTAAATTAAGTTACTTATTTAGGAACCTAAAATGAGGATCCATTTTTAAAAAATTATGGCCTAGGTCTTTTATGTAATATACTGGGCTAGACACTCAGGTCCAGTTAAGCTATGCTTGCTGCAGGAGCTAATTGGAGATGTGGGGAATGGTGCAAAGATAGCTTAAAGCCATCTTTGTTCTCTCCACTTACTGGAGCTACTCTTATGATATAAGGGATAAGTCAGACACTCAGGTGCTCAGAATTTTCTGTCAGGTTCCAGCTATTCTGGCTAAGGATTTTAGGACCAGCCCCTCACACTCAGAGTGTCTTGGGATATTTAATGCTCATGCAGATCAAACAACATCTACCTTTCTAGGATCCCACCATTAGACCCACACACATATTAAAGCACATGTTGCTCAGTTAAGCTAGCTCAGAAAAATGAAGGGTTGAATCAAGCTTGCCAGAATTAGAATGAGAGGTTCCAGGAAATTTAAATTCTCAACCACAAGGCTGCCTGTCTCCTTCAGCAAAAAATGGGGGTGATCAACCCACTAACGTTCTAATGAAGTACTGTAGTCATCGCACACTATTGTTAAATTTCCCATGATTTAATTAGAAATAAAATCACAGTCACCTATTATTCTGTCTAAGTGTTCTCTCTGAGTCACAAATTTCCTTTAAGAAGTGACTAATGATCCATAATAGCTATAATAAATTAATAATGAAATGTATCATGCATTGCACTTTAGAATGATGATCTGTATATTTACTGTACAGTATATGTGGGAACTATTTTGGTATGATATTTACAGAAAATCCCAATTACTCTGGAAAATTATCAAAGCAATATTTCAGGCAGAGAATTTACAAAAGTGCCTAAAGCAATTCTTTTGTAATCTAATATGCAATTGTATACTTTGGATTTATATGTAAAATTTCACCTGAAAATCTTCAACAGATATATAAAGCCTCAGAATATCCACTAATATTACTGTAATGTAGAACTCTTCTAATTTGTCTGTTGAAAAGCCAAGTTTTCCTCAGCTGCCTTATTTTTATTACCACATACATTGTAACAATCGGGCCCTACATCCTTACATATGTCATTTGTGTCATTGACTTCAGTGACACTACTCACAGGGGTAGAGGTTGCAAAGGACAGTATATTCAACAGAACAAGAAGTTGAACTTGGAAAGCAAGAAATAAATATTGTCTCCCTTCCACCCTGAATGAGCTAAAACCACATTCTGGCCTCAGATACATTATTGTTATTGTTGTCCCTTTTTTATCTGAGTGACTAGTCACAGTTCAGTGCTCTGGAGATGTTCCAGGTGGAAGTAGAAATTGATGGATCTGGTATTTTCTTTGATGTAATTTTGTTTATTTACAATGAATGCACAAAGTCCTGTGTCTCTCAATGCAGAAGGATGCAAAAACAAAACTTGACAATTCTTAGCCTACAGCCTCCAAATCTCTTGCCAACACCAGACTCAAAAGCTCTCTCTTTAGCTTTTACCTGTGCTTAAGGACTCCCGGTTGGCTTTCTTACCTCTCCTTCTCACTCTGTTCTTGCCTATTCTCAGTTTCTATGAAAACTCACTTCCCACGCACACATACCCACACATACGGCGCGTTTGTTTGAAAAGTGAGAATTGGGAGTGCTTTGTTCCAGGTGGGCCTTGAGTGGTTGATTGGAGGGAAGGCTTTGAGCCAGGGCAACTGCTTTGAGCCAGCAGCCCTATAAAAAAGCAGCCAGTTGTGAACTGAGTGAGCGGCGAATAGAGGACAGGCAAACAGGGAGTTTGTCTGGGAGTTCACCTGGGGGGAGTTCCCATAGAGTGTTTTTGCCTTTTAGGCTTCTGTGAGAAGTAAATACAACATCTGAGGACGCTTTTAGAAAGAAGACATAGATAGTGAGCGATCAGCTGTTGTGACCTGCGCAGGATGTGCCATGTTTGTCTTTCTTCCAGAGGATAAAAATGACTTCATCTGTAGAAAGTGCAAGCTGGTCTCCATATTGGAAGAGAAGGTTAAAGGACTAGGGATGCAAGAATCAATCTTGTGTTGAATCAGAGAAAATGAAGACTTTCTGGACAGAAGGTAGCATGTGACCTCCAGAAGAAGAAGAATGAGGGGAACCCATGTACCCCCTATGTAGATAGAGGTAAGAAACTGTTTTCAGGCTCTCTGCACAGGCACTACTGCAGAGAACAATTTGGAAGAGCCATCTGAGGGAAGGGATAAGGAGATCCCATCGACCAGAAGACATGAAATGTATTGTCCTAGGGATGAGGGTTTCACGACCACCATTCCCAAGAGAAAGAGACAGCTGGTGGGTGGTCGGCCAACCAGACCTAGAGACTCAAGAAGTCTGCTGCTTGCCTGGAGCTAGAATTCAATGTGTGACAGAGTGTCTGTTGAGACTGATCAAGCCCTTGGATTGCTACCCCTTCCTACTTCTCCACATGGGAATCAATGATACTGCCAAGAATGACCTTGAGCAGGTCACTGCAGACTACGTGGCTCTGTGAAGAAGAATAAAGGAGTTTGAGGCGCAAGTCATGTTTTTGTCCATCCTCCTCATTGAAGGAAAAGGCCCAGGTAGGGACCGTCAAACTGTGGAGGTAAATGCGTGGTTACGCAGGTGGTGTTGGAGAGAGGACTTTGGATTCCTAGACCATGTTCCAGGAAAAAGGATTGATAGGAAGAGATGGGATCCACCTAACGAAGAGAGGGAAGAGTATCTTCGCAGGCAGGCTTGCTAACCTAGTGAGGAGGGCTTTAAACTAGGTTTGCTGGGGGGTGGTGACCTAAGACCTGCAGTAAGTGGGGAATTGGGATACCAGGAGGAAATACAAGGAGAAGGGTGCAGCGAGGGGAGGGCCTCCTGTTTCATACTGAGAAAGCAGGGCAATTCCCAAGTTATCTTAGGTGCATGTACATGAATGCAAGAACCCTGGGAAGCAAGCAGAAAGAATTGGAAGTCCTGGCACAGTCAAAGACCTATGATGTGACTGGAATAACAGAGACTTGGTGGGGTAGCTCACATGACTGCAGCACTGTCATGGATGGGTATAAAGTGTTCAGGAAGGACAGGCAGGGGAGGACAGGTGGAGGTGTTGCACTGTATGTAAGAGTCGTATGTATGCTCAGACCTCCAGTATGAAACTGAAGAAAAGCCTGTTGAGTCTTTGGGTTAAGTTTAGAAGCAAGAGCAACAAGGGTGATGTCATGGTGGGCATGTGCTATAGACCACTGGACCAGGAGGATGAGGTAAACGAGGCTTTCTTCAGACAATTAACTGAAGTTTCCAGAACACAGGCCCTGGCTCTAATGGGGGACTTCCATCACCCTGACATCTGCTGGGAGAGCAAAACAGCAGTGCACAGCAGTGCACAGACAATCCAGGAAGTTTTTGGAGAGTGTTGCAGAAAACTTCCTGGTGCAACTACTGGAGGAACAAACTAGGGGCCATTCTCCTCTTCACCTGCTGCTTACAAACAGGGAAGAATTGGTAGGAGAAGTAGAAGTGGGTGGCAGCCTGGGCAGCAGTGACCATGAGAAGTAGAAGTGGGTGGCAACCTGGGCAGCAGTGACCATGAGATGGTTGACTTCAGGATACTCATGAAAGGAAGAAAGGAGAGTAAAACAAGTAAAAAGTACTTCTTAAAAACTTTTTAGCAGTGACCATGAGATGGTTGAGTTCAGGATCCTCGTGAAAGGAAGAAAGGAGAGTAGCAAAATATGGACTGAAGACTTCAGAAAAGCAGACTTTGACTCCCTTAGGGAACTGATGGGCAGGATCTCCTGGGAGGCTAATATGAGTGGGAAAGGAGTCCAAGAAAGCTGGCTATATTTTAAAGAAGCCTTATTAAGGGTGCAGGAACAAACCATCCCAATGTACAGAAAGAATAGCACAGGTGACCAGATTGGCTTATCAGTGAAATCTTTGGTGAACTTAAACACAAAAAGGAAGCTTACAAGAAGTGGAAACTTGGTCAGATGATTAGGGAAGAGTATAAAAATATGGCTAGAGCATGCAGGAGTGTAATCAGGAAGGCTAAAACACAACTGGAGTTGCAGCTAGCAAGGGATGTGAAGGGTAACAAGAAGGGATTCTACAGGTATGTTAGAAACAAGAAAAAGGTCAGGGAAAGTGTGGGACCCTTAATGAATGAGGGAGGCAACCTAGTGACAGATGATGTGTAAAAAGCTGAAGTACTCAGTGCTTTTTTGCCTCGGTCTTCACAGAGAAGGTCAGCTTCCACACTGCTGTCCTGGGCAACATAGTATGGGGAGGAAGTGAGGAGCCGCCAGTGGTGAAAGAACAGGTTAAGGACTATTTAGAAAAGCTGGACATGCACAAGTCCATGGGTCCAGATCTAATGCATCCGAGGGTGCTGAGGGAATTGGCTGATGTGATTGCAGAGCCATTGGCCATTATCTTTGAAAACTCATGGCAATTGGGGGAGATTCTGGACATCTGGAAAAAGGAAAATATACTGCTCATCTTTAAAAGAGGGAAGAAGGAGAACCCAGGGAACTACAGACTGGTCAGCCTCACCTCAGTCCCTGGAAAAATCATGGAGCAGGTCCTCATTTTGAAGCACTTGGAGGAGAGGAAGGTGAGGAGGAACAATCAACATGGATTCACCAAGAGCAAGTCATGCCTGACCAATCTGATTGCCTTCTATGATGCGATAACTGGCTCTGTGGATATGGGGAAAGCAATGGGCATGATATATCTTGACTTTAACAAGGCTTCTGGTATGGTCTCCCACAGTATTCTTGCCAGCAAGTTTAAAAAGTATGGATTGGATGAATAAGGTGGATAGAAAGATGGCTAGATTGTCAGGCTCAACGGGTAGGGATCAACAGTTTGATGTCTAGTTGGCAGTTGGTATCAAGTCGAGTACCACAGGGGACAGTCCTGGGGCTGGTTTTGTTCAATATCTTTATTAATTATCTGGATGATGGGATGAATTGCACCCTCTGTAAGTTCACAGATGACACTAAGCTGGGGGGGGGGGGGAGAGGTATATACGCTGGAGGGTAGGGATAGGGTCCAGAGTGACTTAGACAAAATGGGGGATTGGGCCAAAAGAAATCTGATAAGGTTCAGCAAGGCCAAGTGCAGAGTCCTGCACTTAGGAAGGAAGAATCCCATGCACTGCTGGGGACCGACTGGCTAAGCAGCAGTTCTGCAGAAAAGGACTTGGGGATTACAGTGGACGAGAAGCTGGATATGAGTCAGCAGTGTGCCTTTGTTGCCAAAAAGGCTAATGGCATATTGGGCTGCATTAGTAGGAGCATTGCCAGCAGATCGAGGGAAGTGATTATTCCCCTCTATTTGGCTCTGGTGTGGCCACATCTGGAGTATTTCATCCAATTTTGAGCCCCCCCCACTACAGAAAGGATGTGGACAAATTGGAGAGAATCCAGCAGAGGGCAGCAAAAATTATCAGGGGGCTGGGGCACATGACTTATGAGGAGAGGCTGAGGGAACTGGGCCTTTTTAGTCTGCAGAAGAGAAGAATGAGGGGGGATTTGATAGCAACTACCTGAAGTGGGGTTCCAATGGAGCTCGGCTGTTCTCAGTGGTGGCAGATGACAGAACAAGGAGCAATGGTCTCAAGTTGCAGTGGAGGAGGTCTAGGTTGGATATTAGGAAACACTATTTCACCAGGAGGGTGGTGAAGCACTGGAATGGGTTACCTAGGGAGGTGGTGAAATCTCCATCCTTAGAGGTTTTTAAGGCACGGCTTGACAAAGCCCTGGCTGGGATGATTTAGTAGGTGTTGGTCCTGCTTTGAGCAGGGGATTAGACTAGATGACCTCCTGAAGTCTCTTCCAACCCTGATATTCTACAATTCTATGATACCCACAACTATACTCAGCCAAAAGCCCCTGGGTGGGTTCACACACCCCTTTTGTCTTACGTGGATGCTTTTGCTTACAATTATTTTAATTGAAGGGCGAGACACACCTAATAATCTCAAACCATAAGAAGATTTCATCCAGTTTATAACATTATTATTTGTACTACAGTAGCACCTGGAGTCCCAGTCATGGTTTGGGGCCCTATGGTACAAGGCACTGTACAAATGCATAACAAAAAGACAGTTACTGGACCAAGAAACTCACAACCTAAGGTCTACTCCACAGACCCATGTTAGTATAACTACATCAATCAGGAGTATGAAAAATCCACACCCTTGAGTGATGTAGTTATGCCTACCTTAACCCCTCATGTGGACAGTACTACGCTGGCAGGAGAGCTTCTCCCGTCAACATAGCTACCGCGTCTCGGGAAGGTGAATTAGCTACGCCGACAGGAGAGCTCTCTCCTGTCAGTGTAGGGGCATCTTCACTTAAGCATTTAAATTGTAGATCTTCCCTTAGCAATACATGGGAGCAGGTCCCAAAGATTGAATTCAGGTGGCAGTATAGTCCAGTGGGTAGGACTTATGGGTAGCCTGGAGTCTAGGGTTCTGTTTCTGATTCACTCTGTGATCTTGTGGAAGTCAGGCAATTTCTCTGTACCTAGTTTCCCCGTCTGTAACATTATTTACCCTCTTCGTAAGGAGCTTTGGGATTTGTGGATTATTAGTGATAAATATTATTATTTTTCTGGGTAGGTATGTGTGTGTGGTGTAATTTCAGCCTAACTTAGATAATGGCAACTGGGGAATATTTTCCATTTTGAGATAAAACATTTCAATTTTTGTTGATCAGGAAATGTTTCCCAAAGCTCAAAATGTCTCCTGTCCAGATGATATTTTTTCATTTTTCATCAACCAAAAACTATACATTTTCAGTTTTCAGGTTTTCATGTCACTTTCAATGAAATTGAAATCCTCCAAAATTTTGCCACCATGAAAATTTTCTTAAACATTTCAGAAGAAAAAATTCCATTGGCTCTAATTTCAACGCACAGACTTTCAGAGCAAATTGGGCGATGCAAATGTATTAAATCACAGTCTGTTTACAAAATGAGAGTTTAAACTGGATTTGTCTATCAAGCTGCATTAGCCAGTTCTTTAAAACCAACATTAACATTTAATGAACAAACACATTAAGTACAACATTGACTATAAAATAAGGTCAAGATCTGTTGTGTAATTTACAGAAATAATTCATGTGGGTCATGCGTGCATCCATCCCAATGTGAAGACAATAATAATCTCGCCTCTCTAACCATCCTGAGAAGTTTTCTAGTAAATACTTGTCAGGGTTTAAAATAATAATTCCTATAATAGAAAAATTAAGAAACAGTGCTTTATTATCACAGATCAACTTCTCCTTGTCCTTCACCACTCTCACCCACTCAGGGCTGGCTCAAGGCACCAGCATTCCAAGCTGGTGCTTGGGGCGGCATTCTGCAAGGGGCGGCAGTCCCTGTGTTTTCTCCCCAAAGCAGCGCGCCGAACTGCAGCCAAGGACAGCAGGGGCAGTCTGCGCACCTTTAGGGCAGCAGGCGTGTTTCCGCAGCGGCGGCAATTTGCCAGCAGCTTTTATATTTATCTGTTAGTGGCGGCTTCAGCTAGACATAGAAGCTGCCGCCGAATTGCAGCCGCCGCGGAAACGCACCTGCAGCCCTAAGGGCACAGGGACTGCCCCCGCTGTCTAGCAGCAATTGAGCCTCTGCCTGGGGCGAGGAAAACTGTAGAGCCGTCCTTGCACCCACCCCCCAAAGAATTTGTTGTTCAGTGCTGTTCTCCGTATTGTGCAGCCAGGGCCGGCTCCAGGCACCAGCTTATCAAGCAGGTGCTTGGGGCGGCCCCTCTGGAGAGGGGCGGCACTTTCAAGTATTCTGCGGCAATTCGGTGGAGGGTCCCTTGCTCCTGCTCGGCATGAAGGACCTCCCGCTGAATTGGCGCAGATCGCGATAGCGGGGTTTTTGGGTTTTTTAAAATTTTTTGGCTGCTTGGAGCGGCAAAACCCCTGGAGCCAGCCCTGTGTGCACCTATTGTCATTATTCACAATAGGTTCTCATCACCTGATGGTTGTCAACCTGTTATACTTTTACTGCATGCAATAGGTCTTTCATATGGTTACTGTGAATGTTCACAACTCCTTTCAATTAGTCCTTCCCTGCAAACTATCTGTTTAGACAGACGCTCCATATTTCTCACGCTGGGCCATTGCCCAAGCGAGATTAAACTATAATGCACTCTATGGGACTGGAGATAGGAGTTTGCACTGGCAAATTCCATTTTCTCTCATGATTCCCGATGTACTGTTTGTTTCATGTGCAGTGCTTTCAGTGTGGAGTTTCATTATTAGCCATTATATTGGGGCTGAAATCTGCCCTTCCAGGGAAGCACCTATGATTTACGTTAAAAACACCCTTATGTTCAGCAAAATCTTTGGACTGGTTTTCTTGTTGGAGTCAATGGCGTTGTACCAGGGATGAATCTGACCCTCTATTATTAACTTTCCATGATATGCTGGTGAAACATAAAACCAACACGCCCAGGTTATAAATGGTGAATTTGTCCATGTTTCCCAAGTGCTCCATTTGTATGAGTTATATGCTATTTTCATGGTTTACAAGAGTCATCTTGTGGCCGAAATAGGTAACTACAGCCTGCACAAAAACCAGCTCTTGTAATTATTGTAATGGTCCTGCTATTTACTGCATAGGCCGAACAGCATGGTATTCAGGATTTCATTGTCTCTTGCAAATGGTGTTTTATTCCCACTTTTAGGAGGTGAGTGCTGTCCATTGGCCTGAAGAGTATTTTAGCTAGGGCTGTCTGGAAGAGTTGGGTATAAAAGATATATAACCACCTCAAATAGCATATGGAACATTGTCAGTTTTCTATCTTGGGCAGGCCAGCCTACAACATTTGCAGCAGCTTGTTTGAGATCAGATGTCTTTTAGTTAAGCTGGTAGCCTGGATAATCTCCTATTTGTTTTGCTTGCAGCATTTGTGTATAACTCGCCTCAGAGGATGGGGAATTAAGGTAAACTATAATGGATTGGCAATGGTTAATATATGGTTTTGGAATTATATTCATATTGGGTGAAATTCATGGCTGTCCAGAGGGACATCACACAGCCTGTGAACCACTTAAGTTGCACTTATACTCTATTTTTGGGATTTGAGTGATGCATAGAACTGATAATGGACCTCTGCAGAGGGTTGAATTTCACCTATTAAGAAATCCTTTATGTAGGGAAATTTGCATCCAGAACAAATTATAGAAATATTAGGGATAAAAGATAAACCATGATAGGCAGAGGAATGATGGTAGCAGCAGCACCACCAGGACAGACAGGGAAGAGAGGAAAAGGTGGGATTTTCATTGTATTATGATTGTAGGTATGGACATTTATCCTTTTGATTATGATTAATTAACAGTTATATTGCAGTAGGGCCTAGAGACTAACCAGCCCGGGCCTTCATTTTGCTAGGTGCTATATGGGCACATAGACTATGACTGTCTTTGCCTCTAAGAGCTTACAAACTAAAAGACCCCTCAGAACCAAACCAACGCCCCCAGGATATAACAAGTAATTGAAGCAAACAAGTGGTCATCATGGGAGGACAGGGAACACAAGATAACAACAACAACAATAGGAGGCATTCAGTTCTTAACATTGACCATGACATGCTGTGCTACTAGTGGACCTTATCAGATAGCAGAGGAAGCAATGACAGACCATCCTGGATGATTGGGAGCAACAGCAAAAAGGAAACACTCGAAGATGGGCAGCAATGAATTGGCAGATTGTTTCTGCTGAACTGCTGCCACTAATCTCAGAGCAGTGAACCCGGCAGTGGTATACTGGATCAGTATTGTGATCCTCTAGGTGTGAGTCTTACTTCTTGTGCAAGTATAGTGAAAAAAAGGATGACTCTAGCTCCAAAATGGAGTAATAGTTTATTAGTAGATCTGGGTGGAGGATGGAAATTCCATTTCATAAAGGATTTCAAGATTTTGCCGTTTGTCTGGATGAGTTGGGTATAGAAGACTTATAACCACTGGAGTGCTCTCTTGAAGGGTTAGCCATATCCATTCTGCTGGCATCAGGACCCCTTCTGGGGCCCAAGTGGTCCATGCAAGTGCTCACAACCAGGATATGGATGATCTGACCTAGTGGTCAAAGCAGGAGTCAGGCTGGGTCAGATACCAGGAGGTTAGAGTCTTAGACAGGCCAGAGGGCAAATAGAAAGTCAAGTGTCAGGAGGCAGGCTGGGTCAGGTTACCAGGAGATCAGAAGTGGGAGACAAAACTTGAGAGCAGAACCACCTCCTCTGTTCATGGGCTAGCTATGGCCCCTAGTGCAGATTAGAGCAGCCTAAAGCCTAATTTACATCTTTGCTGCAATGACCTCTATGGATTGTTCCAGCAATCAGGAATAGCTAGGGTGTAGAAAAGTACTGGCCATACCTTTCCTTTTGCTATCACATCACCTGTGCTGTGGTGTTACCAGTTTTGCCCGTTACTTTGGGGGATTGCTCATTTATTAGGGTTACTCTTCTGGGGGCAGGGTTTCTGTAATTCTATCAATGTACTGTTTGTGTCACTTGTGTTTTCATATGGAACTCTTCTCCTCCCTTCTGCAGGTCCCCTCCCAATGGAGCTATCCTGCAGGACCTAGGTTCCCCAGGTCTGGGTTCCTCCAGCCCCAGAACCAGATGAACACACCTGCACACCCACCCACCCATTAACAGAGCAAGTCTGAGTGGATCGGGTCAATCAGCACTTTCGGGCTGCCACTCTTAAATGCCCCTGGACTCAGCGGACTGGATCAAGCAGCACTTCCAAGCTGCCACTCTCGTATGTCACAGGTTCAGCCCATTCCTATTCCCACTTTCACGTTACAATTGTATTGGTAGTAACCCACTTGATGAGCAAACCCCACAGTATTTTTGGGCACTACAGGGATCTTTAGCTTAGGTAAGAGAAGTGTTGCTGCAGAGTAAATGGCAAAACTGAAAATACAAAAGAGTAAAGTTCAGAGAGAGGGAAGCAACTAGCTTAACCATAAAAGTTATTTGTTGAATAATAGTGATAACCACACAAGGAGAGCCTAAAAAACCATAAGTTACATTATTAAAGGTTACAAAAGAAAACACACACACAGAGACTGAGAGAGCTGGGATCTCACCACTCCATGAAGCTTGAACTGGTCGGGGTTCCCAGGTGAGGGTGGTAGCTCAGGGTCCTGAGTGCTGGAGACAGGCAGATCCCCCAGCATGATCAGTCAGGAGAAGATGAAATCACAGTGGAACTAATGCAGAGTTGGATCCATGCATCAGAACACTTACTTGAGTGTGGGTAGGTGTTTCTTGTAGGAAAACAACAAAGGATCAAGGAAGAACACTAGATTTGTTTATGGATAAACTGATGACTCAAGGGTTTTCTTTAGGCTAGACAATAGGAGCTGATCACTCCTAGCTATGGGTGGTGTTCCTTCCAGGAGCTCACAATGCAATTAGGCTGCTTCAGTATTTTGGATATCAATCAAGAATTCAATACTAGAATTGGTCTGATAACTGCTGAGCTGGGTGTGTGCGGGCTTAGGTTCATTAACATCTGGAGCAGAGATCCCCCATGATGCAGTGCTTCCCTGCTTTTCTGGTCCCAGAGTTCAGTGCAGTTCTTGCCTTGGAATCTCTGTTCTCCATTCTATATGCTAATAGAGATGCCTCCCTGACCCATCTTTGATGCAGATGAGGCTAGGGGAGTTGCCTTAATTTTGTCACCCTTGCCAGGAGGCGTTTAGGTGTATTTCCCACCGCCTTTTCATTGCTTTCTGTAAGTCTTCTGATCGGTTTTGGTCCCAGACAGGCTGGATACTGCACCCTGGTTCCTCAAGAACACAGAGCTGACTGGTATCAAGTCCCCCCGTTGATGGGGTGGTTGCACTGAGTGAGTATCCCCATCACATCCTTACTCCGTGGTACCAGGTCTGATCTTCCATTCATTGCAGCTGCCACATCAGTCGTTGTATCCAACAAACCAGCAGAACCAGACCAATTGCTAGTATAATTTGGAAATTGATGATCACAACAATGGAGTGAAGCATTATATTTAAAATACCTTGTTGCACTGGGGCTCCACCCAAGCAAAGTCTCCCACTAGGAATGATGGCCTGTGTTTTTAACTGTGGCTGCAAGCCTAGAGATCTCCTGTTTGTGGTGTTGACTCTCAAGTTTGCCATTCTCCCCCAAAGTTCTGAGCCTTTGCAGCTCAACTTGTAAAGAGTGATGAGTTAATAGTCCCTTAATGGCAATGAGACTCATTTCCAGTGAAATCGGGGAAACCTCCTTGTAGAACCAAGATAGGCATTTAAATGTTATACAGTCCATATAGGCCAGTAAACTTGATATCACAACTAACAATGGTGGTTACATTACAGAAACAGCGATTAACATAAGGCGCCATGGGTTGGATCCAGTGTCCATTATTTACATCTTGTTCTCACACACACACATGCTTTACCAATATAGACAATAAGAGATCCCTCTTCCTGGATAATATAGAAGGAACAATGAGACTTATTCCCAGGTTACGCATTCATCCCAACCCTTATGGCTAGTTCCAATCAAGGGAGCACATGCAGGTGCAATGTGAGAGATATTCATGCCTTCTAGGTAGATTTGAACCTCCTTCAGAGAAGTATGAGGTTGAAGAACCAAATGTTCTTATTGATCCAATTTCAACAGTGGGCTCCTGCAGGGGATAATGTAGGATGGGCTAGGTCAGCTCTGTGGCCTGCCAGGGACTCCCACTATGTTGGGAAAAATTCCTCCTGAGGGTAATTACTGTGACTTTGCAGCTCTCGTATTTTGACAAGAAGTCATTAAAAGGCTGCATTCTGGTCCAGAGCCCTGTCTCTGATGTGTAAAATGAGGTGTATCTCTGTGTCTTTGCTAATGCTCCTCTACCATTCAAACCTGTGCTAAGCACTGCAGTCAGCAGCAGTCTGAGATAGCCTCTCTCTGCTTCTTCTCACATCTGTGCATGTACATAGGATATTACTATTCAGGGGTGCTTATGTGTACTCTTTGGGGTTATTTTTGTTAGCCCAGTAACAGTGAGATTTTCCTTCTTCTAGTCTTTTCTAGGATGCACTGAGAGAAGGGAAAGCAAGATGCTAACAGCCAGCACTACTGTTGCAAAAATGACTAAAAGGTCACTTAAAACAAAAATGTCAAGGGATGATACAGTACCATCTACTTTCAAGCAAAATTCTCCATTGGCTTTCAGTGGAAGATGATCTTGTAACTAAGGCACCAAACTGGAAGCTTGTCAACATTAGGGACTTCTGTACCAGAACAGAGACACCAGTGAAAAGCTCCATTATAGATATTTAACTTTACAAAGAGAAGGCTAAGGGGTGACTTAATTACCGTCTTTAAATAGCTACATGGGGAACAAATATTTGATAAGGAGCTCTTCAATCTAGCAGAGAAAGGCATAATATGATCCAATGGCTGGAAGCTGAAGCTAGACAAATTCAGACTGGAAAAAAGACATACATTTTTAATGGTGAGAGTAATGACCATTGGAACCATTTAGCAAGATTAGATGTTTTTCTAAAAGATCTGCTCTAAGAATTATTTTTGGGAAATTCTATGGCCTATGTTATGCAAGAGATCACATTAGGTGATCACAATGGTCCCTTCTGGTCTTAAAAATCTCTGAAGTCACTTAATCTTTCTGTGCCTTGTTCCCCCATATGTAAAATGTGGATGGATATTCAGATAATACTATGATGAGAGCCATATTATAGACAGGACAATAATACCTCCCCCCACATACAGACATGTTTTGAGGATACATTTATTAATATCTTGTGAGTTCTTCAGATACCATAGATATCTAGATAGACAGAATTTTGTTTGAAAACGAACATTGGTGGCACAATATGGACCAAAAGCTCCCAACCTGATCAAAATAAGTTAGTATGCTCTTAGACTTTATACAGTGACTACATTTGGTCATTATTTCAGTAAATGATCTCTGCAAGGACAACTCTTCCGAATCTTTCAAAACAAAAACATCTGTGGTTCCCAGAAGTTGCCTTTTTTCAGTAACACTGGTCTACAATTTTTGAGAAGTCGTCTGCTTCAGAGATAAAATGTGATATTTATTATGTATTTTGATGTGCTGAATTCAAATATGACAATTAAAACAACTGATTGGCTACTGTTTCTAAGATATTTAAGTTTTTACATTTTATGTCTATGTATATTGTGTAGATAGTAGAGTTTTAATCATAAATTGTAAACCTAGGTCTTTTCATGTGTTTATGGTTGCTTTACATGATAATATTTCACCAGTCCTGTTTATGTAACCCTTTAAAAATCAGCAAAAGGGTTATTAAATAAAATTTATTATGAAACAAAAGGCAAAAAGCTATTATGTATATAGTTTAGTCCTATTCAGTGTCTACTCCGCGCTTCTTGGCTTGTCTCTTGTATTCATTAAATGGAGCATCTCTTGTCACTGTCCAGCAATAGTCTGCAAGCATTGATGGGCTCCATTTGCCCCGATAGCCTGCCAGGAGATTCCACTGCTGTAGTCTGGAGCCCAACAGCTCTGCCTTACTCTTGAGTAGTTCCAAATCCCTGACAAGGTCATTCAGTTCACCTTGTGTTATGAGGTGTGGTTCAGAGAAGGAGGATGGGAGAAAATGTGGGTCCTGTGACATTGATGGTTCAGGACCAGAAGTTTCATCCTCTTCCTCTTCCTCGTCTGACTCAAGTGAGAATGATTCTGGTGCATTAGGAGCCAGCAGTCCTTCTCCGTGGGATACTCGGCGTATAGCTGATGGAATGTTTGGATAATGCACAGTCCACTTTTTCTTCTTTGACACACCTTTCCCAACTGGAAGGCACCATGCAGAAGTAACAATTGCTGGTATGATCTGTTGGCTCTCTCCAAATCATTGGCACTGCAAAAGGCATAGATTTCCTTTTCCTGTTCAACCACTGGCCAAGATTTGTTGCATAAGTGTTGCAGCATATGTGTGGGGCCCACCTCTTGTCCTGCTCTCCAATTTTGCAGCCAAAAGAAAGGTGATAGGCTTTCTTAACCATAGTGGTTATACTGCGCTTTTGTGATGCAAAAGTCACTTCACCACAAACATAGCAGAACTTATCTGCACTGTTCACACAAGTACGAGGCGTCTCTGCTCCCTTTGGCTAAACAGAAATGTGTCCCTTTGCAAAATCAAACCCTGACAAATAACAGAGCACGACACTGCATGATTTCTAGAGCTGATATAGGGCAATTTGTTCAGCAGAGTGATGTAAGCTTCCTTATGATTGCATCATCCATGACTTCTAGGAATAACATGATGCAATTCATATCATGTATGATGCAATACCAGCTTCAGATTGCATCATTCATTGTTTTGCCTCAAAAAGTACTGTCCAAACCCAGTAATAGATTTATTCATAGATCCAGTCAAAGATGTATTTTAGTCATTTCTGGTTTAATTTGAGATCCCTTCCCTTTATAACTCACTTATCCTCCACCATTCCCAAGTCAAGGGTCGTATAGACTGACCCAATAGCATATCTTGAAAACTAGAGCCAATCAACAATTTTAAGCATCATTTTCATTCTCAGTGACCCAGAATTAGTAAAGTTGGGCTACATTTATTTCAGAAGCATTTTGGCTGTAGAGCAGTGTAATTAGCCTCTGAAGGGATGTTTATTATTGATTAAAAAAAGTCCATGTGAAAAGAAAAGTTTTATTTAATGTTTATTAGAGGAAAAAAACATGTTTAGACTTCCTTAATATTGGTGTCAAGTATCAGAGGGGTAGCCCTGTTAGTCTGGACCTGTAAAAGCAGCAAAGAGTCCTGTGGCACCTTATAGACTAACAGATGTTTTAGAGCATGAGCTTTCGTGGGTGAATACCCACTTCGTCGGATGCATGACATGAGAAATTTAACATGACATGCATCCGACGAAGTGGGTATTCACTCACGAAAGCTCATGCTTCAAAACATCTGTTAGTGTATAAGGTGCCACAGGACTCTTTGCTGCCTTAATATTGGCTTTCTTATACATGTTAAATTTCTCATTTAAATTTTAAAGTCACTTCCTGGGTCAAATTCTGTGCATCATATGGGAGATGGGTAGTATTCCTTTAGTTTGTAAGCCCTCTAGTGGATCTCACTGTCTGTCCTTTGTTTAAGAAACCACTAGAACAACTCTACCAGAGTACCATTATGTATGTTACTCCTGGAGGAATTCTGCATCACTTCACACTGAAGAATTTTGCAGACATTAGCATTGTGCATGCAGAATTTCCTTTCCGCCACAGAAATGGGCTGCAGTGCTGCTGGGCACCACTACAGGCTGCTGGACCTGGCAGGGTCCAGCTCCCACATAGAAGACACTGCCCAGGGGAGAGGGAGGGAGCTAGAGGGTTCCTGGCAGCTGCAGTTCCCAGGATGCCCTGAGGGAAGGAGAGAGGGTGGTGAGCAGGAAGCTCCATGCAAATCTGGGACCGAGCATTAGGCTGTTTCTCCCTCAGAATCCCTGGGCTCTGAGAGGTGTGTGTGTGTGTGTGTGTGGGGGGGGGGTCAAGTGTCTGGGCCGGGGCAGCGGTGTCTGGGTGCAGGTGTCTGGGCAAGGAGGGGCCATGGCTGGGCTCTGGGGTAAAGGGTGCAGGTGTATTGGCTGGGGGAGGGCCTGTCGCTGGGCTCTGGGAGAAGGAAAGGGGTGGGTATCTGGGCCAGGAGGGCTCCCATGGCTAGGCTCTGCGCTGAGAGAATGTGGGTGTCTGGGCTAGGAGGGCCCTGCGGCTGGGCTTTGCAGGGAGGTTAGGGGATTGGATGTATTGGCTGGGGGGGAATCTTGTGGCTGGGCTCTGGCGGGGGGAGAGATTGTGGGTGTCTGGCCCCCTGGCTGGGCTCTGGGGTGGGGGTGGGAAGAGGACAGAGAAACAGGAACTAGGTTGTCATAGGGGTTTCTTTAACTCTCTATTCCTGGGGGAATTTTTTTGTCTCCCTATTTTTACAGACATACTTGCAGACAGGTATTTTGAAAAAAATTACCAAAATAATTGAAACTGGCATGATTATGTAGTGTTGTATTGACAAAATTTGCAGAATTTTTAATTTTTTGGCACAGAGTGCCCCCAGGAGTAGTAAATGTACTAGGCCTTGCATTTTGTATATATTTAGAAAACACAATTATTTGGGTCCCTGTGTATCTGTGTTGTTCTTTCACATTATATTTGTTATATAAAGAGCAAACGACACAACATTCTGGCACCCTTTCTATTGTAAAGTAGTATCTTAGTGGTTTGATTGATTTCTAGGGGAACTACTCACAAAATTAGTACTACTCTATAGGATGGATAAAAATCAGTATTTTAAAAAACTCACTTTTATATTATTTAGCAAGTTTTTTCAATTTAAATTCAATACAGGTTTATTTTTTTAAAATAAAACTATTTAAAACGAAATGTAAAATGATGACTATCTATTAAGGCCTAAATTTATCTTAATATATTAAAATCCTTTAAATTAAATATGTCAGTTGCCAAAGTTTTAAAGAAAGTCAGAGCACTGAATTGGGGAAAGTCACTTGCCAAGTATCTGTAACCAGAGTTTGTTGAAGTGCTAAACCAGGCTTTGACTGCAGTAACCTCTTCTGATGCAGAGGGAATATTGTCTTCATTTCAGGTTATTCTACTAACAAGAAACCAATTTGGAGCTAAAAAGGCAGGAAAACTTGTTTTCTTCTTTCAATCTAGGTGTGAGAGAATGAAATCCATTAATTCCAAAAGACAACCAGAAGTAATTCAATTCGCCATCTATGGCTAATATTTTGTTTAATGAATCAGTTATGTTTTGCATTTAAAACTGTTTTGATAAACTTTTTTCTTATGTACCCAGGACTGTTAAGGTAGTTTTATTTAACTAGTATAAAAACAATTGTAAAATGCCTTTTTATGCTTTTTAATTGAATTTGAATTTCCATTGAAAAAGAGCATGACACAAATAACAAGTAAAAAATTAATCATCACCTAGTAAGAAAATGTACCAGTCACCATTTTCTTGCATTATAAAAAAGTAAACATTAAGAATCTACATAAATGTAAATTAAACTATATAACTGCTTAAATAATGTGTATAGATGTAGTGTATTCCCAAGGTTGGCAAAAAGAAGGCCCAAATTCACTGTAACAGCTATATTTAGTTACAAATCATATGTTTCAATGGTTACCAGCTCGTGAGAATCAACTTTAGGATTAAGTAGATCGCTTGAGAATTTCAGTGAATAACATGGGTGAAATCCTGGCACAGCAGAAGTGAAGGGGAGTTTTGCCATTGACTTTGATGGAGCTAGGATTTCAACCAATGCCTTTCTTAAAAGACATGAGAAAAGATTACTTACCAGAGAGATGTGCTGATGTTTGGGAACTGATTCCACTGAAAACTGGGGAATATCAAGTTGAGTAGCATTGCCATAAATCATGCATTTGGTGGACTAACTACTTTTCTGTGACTCATTTCCTCATCCATTATGTTAATGATCGTGATTTTTCAAAATGAGTAACTAAGGAGGCTACTCGCTCTTTTGTCATTTTGTTGAATATTACAGGAAATACTTGTTACTTCAGATCTTACGCTATTTTAGGACAGAGTCTGCCATCCGCATTCATGCATAGTAATCCTGAATACTTATGGAATAAGGTACAACTCAATATAAATAAGGTTACCAGAACTGAGCCTTACATTAATGGGCATCTGCCTGTTATACACAGATTTAAAAATAAGATTACCTGTTTTACTGCATAAAAAGCCCTGATTAAAAGTAAAAGACCCCATAAAAAACTAAGTTATGTGTCATAGACTTTGCAGGTGGATTCAAAAACCACAGTTAAAAGTTATGAGAATTTAAGAATTGTCCTTCAAGAGAATGTAAACAACTGGAAACTGCAAGATCTTGACTAAAATGTATTACTTTAGAAAATTCACATAGAAAGAGACGTGGTGGTGCAATGAGTTCATACCTTTGATTTTTATCTCTGGAAAGATGGGTTCAAATGGGGACTATATGCATGTCTACCCTGCCCCACAGTTTGGACTATCGGGGTGTGACTAGCAGAGTGCACCAAAGTGCTATGTTGTAACTCCCCTGTGTGGATATTGCAGGCATGAGCTAAAAGATTTGTACTTCACATTCAGGTAGACTTGTTTGAAGAGGACTATGTCTATGTGAACTGCAATACTTGTAGTTTGCACCTGCAGCATCCACAGGGGGGAGTTACAGCACAGCACTTTGCCGAGCACTGCTATTCCCTCCTCCCTAGCCTGAACTGCGGGGCAGTGTAGACATGCCTTAGTCACAAATAAGTACTGTAAGAAATCTGTGGTCACCAAAGGCTTCACCTTTGTCACTTTGCTTCTCCCTGGGTCCGTTCAGAATTTCATGGAAACAGAATCTGTTTCTACTTTTTCAGGGGCATCTTGTGTGCTGTCCTTGGGCCCTGCTATACAACCTTCATTTTCATTGATGAACATTTATGCACGAGTAATACCTTAGATGTCACTTGTATGAGTAAGTGCTCACCAACATAAGGACTGTACAGCTGGATTCTCTAGGGCAGCTGTATCAGTTTTGTGCCATGTTACTGTGGAATCTGACTGCAAAGTCTGTGTATCTGGTCATGGGAGAGTCACACCAGTGCAAGGAGGATCCCTGTTAGTGGTATAGGGTCTTATCATAGATTATTAGGGTTGGAAGGGACCTCAGGAGATCATCTAGTCCAACCCCCTGCTCAAAGCAGGACTAATCCCCAGCTAAATCCCCAAATGGCCCCCTCAAGGATTGAACTCACAATCCTGGGTTTAGCAGGCCAACACTCAAACCACTGAGTATCCCTCCCCCCTTCACCCTGTGTATAGGGTGTGTTTGGAGTCAAGGTAATGTGACAGGGACACTCTAATGCTGTGTTGATTCACATCTGCTATTTTGGCCCTTTTGGGCAGTTAATAGTGGCTTAAATTAAACCAGTTTGGTGACCAAATGTGAACATGGTTTGCTCCCGGATTGGGAGTGCAAAAGGAGTTTTATACCACTTTTGCACCCACTAGTCTTAACTTGCACTGTGTACTTCTTGGCTGTATCTAAGGATCTGACCTATAGAGTCTATGATACTCAGCTGAACAGTTCTGACTCCACCCACAGGAGGCAGTGTTATACTGACACATGAGCCAATTTGTTACAACACATTTGGTAGTTTCTAGGACCTGGTTGTATATTCATCTAAATCACCAAAGCATCACACAGTTCAGCATAAACAGGCACTCTTTTTTCCCAGACGGCCCGTGTGTAGACCTGGATTTTGTAGGTCAACTGTGCTCTTGCAGCATGACACCACAAGCTGCTTCCGAGAGCAGGAAAGCTTTCCTCTGACCCACGCTTGATTTCTTTTGCCTGGAAATGGACCCAAAATGCTACATATATGGGGAGGGGCCAAGAATTAACCTGATGAAGGATATTAACATAGCATGGAAAAGTTATGGTTTACTTCCAAGAAAATTACTGTCTGCAGGGATTTTTGTCTGGGGAAACCAGCAGGGATTGTTGAAATCTTGCCCCCTTACCCCTTTTTAAACTCATTTTAAGATGCAAAGGAAAGTTAGTTCTTCCATTTCTGTAGTTTCGTAGAAAAATTAGATGACTTTCTTCATGTATATGTTATCTCTAATTAACATATATAATACTATAAAAGGATCTATATCTAACAACTGTATAGAACAGCTATGGATATACTATATATATATATATATATATATATATATATATATATCTCCTTAATAATATTTCTCTGTAAATCAATGCAGAGCATAAAAGCCTTCTGACATCAATGGACATTGATGCCTGCTGATGTCGGAAAGTGAGATTCTGTTACTTTTACTCATGTTTGATAGTCCACAAATCGTCTTACATTGGAAGGACCCCTAAGACTTAGCTTGTATCTCCTACACCTGAAAAGCAAAGTTAGAAATCCGAACACATAGGTGGAATTGTAAAAATCTACAGAATCATAATTTCAGTGGTGTCACCCTCTGCGGTGTGGCTGGGGGACTTGCTGCCCCCTGGCTCCCAGCTCCAGGTCCTCTGATTTGTGGAAATTTTGATAAGACAATGTCTTCAGAAATGGGTGGAGCTGGGTGTCATTCAAAAGCGCTTTCTGCCATGAACACAATGGTACCAAACATGACAAATTTAGAACAATTAGGTTAATATTTATTCAAGAAAATGTTTAAAAATCATTTTTTTTAAAAAATTATACTTTACCACAGGGCTGCATTGCTTACATGAAAAAAAGACACTGATCTTTGGTAACTCTAGGGAAGTTATCTTTGATATATAGGACTGAAAACATATATTCAGCAAAGTCATCCTCAGTATCATCTCTGTCAAGGGCACAACTGCTAGAAATGTTGCACTGATCCTCGTCCATGCCGCACTCTCCCATCTTAGTACAAGGCAGGCTGCTGGCCAAACATTTGCAGGGTGGTGACCATCTGGTCTTTGCATGCGAGCATTTGATTAGCTGAAGGGTTGATAAGGGAGCCCATAGCATTTCACACATTACTAATGTGATCAGTCCATCCTCCCAAGACCCATCCATGTCTGATAGGGGAGGGTAGTTCTGGATGTGTTCAATCACCCCAAGTCACTCCATTGCTTGATAATTTGCCCTCTTAATAGCAGATTGTTGCGGGGTAGATATACCTCATCAGCCCTTTAGGGCGGTATGGCCTCACAGCCCAAGTCACTAAGACGGGCCTGGGCATCAGGGCAATAAGGTCTAGTAGCCAAAGGCTAAGTAAGAGCTCTTTTTCCCGGGGAAATATGGCTCAATGGCCAGAGTCAATCGGGCTATCCCGAGGTCGAGGACAGTAAGGCCCAGTGGCCAAAGTCTAAGTAGCTGCCATTCTTCCCAGGGCAGCATGGACCAATTGCCAGAATCAGTAGGGCTGTCCCAGGGTTCAGGGACAGTCAGGCCTAGTGGTCCAATTTACCTCCCCACCCATTGGCAGTGTCTATGGTGAGTTGGATGCGGTAGAGGGAACCTAGAGAACCTATAACTTGCAGCTCAGTCTTAGTTATCTGTCACTAACATGCCATTCCCTGAGTCACTTCCCTACCCCTTCTTCCAACATGGGGGGCGTGGGGGGAGAGTCCTTGGGCAATTGCTGCCTCATCTCCATTGGCCTCAGCAGTGGGATGGGGTTCAGTAGAGGCACCAACCTAGCCAGTGTTGGTGTCTGGTGGCTCTGTCACTCTCCCCTCAGGAGCCTGCAGCACAGATCTGCTTTCATCAGTGGTCAGTCCAGACTGAGCTGAGCTGCTCCATCTTATACTGTGGTTCCAGTCGGAGCATGTCCAGCAGGCGTAAGAGGGGTGTTGCCCATATGATGGAGTTAATGCCCCTCCGGCTCAGTGCCGGGTGAGTATACGCTGTCACACAGGTATAAATGCACCCTTGTTGGTGGCATCTTTTATCCATTTGTTTGCTTCTTGAAAAATGTCCACCAACTTAACTCTGCAAGTGTAATGTTGGTCTTCAAATAGTAAACTCAGCATATGAATGACTCCATTGCATTTATGACCTCATCAGTGAATGTCTCAGCCATTCTGTGCTCCTTCAGAGTGAGGCAAGAGTCTTTAAAGGCTGAATCAGATCACTTCCAATAAGATAATTTGGTCTTTCCAGTCAACCTTCCCATAGTGTCACATCCTGGAAGGACATGGAAACACGGCAGTGTGGCAGCTTTTAATAATATGAGTGATAGGAACATATCTCTGGGGGAAATAGAGCAATTCTGCTCCCCAGAAGCAGACATAAAAAGAAAAATGTTGTAGAAGTCTTGGGTAGCATCTCACAGAAAGCACTAGAACACCTGTATCTTATGCAAAAACTGGAATTTAGTAGCACCTCTCTGTGGCATTGATGGCATGCAGGAAACTTGTAGTGTCAGCCTCTTCATGGGAACTATGAAGAAACTCCACTGAACAGTGCAGGGCAGTGGCTTTGTTATGCCATACAATGAAAAAATTCATTGATTAATTCTTTGCATTCTGGAAGCCTTTTTCCTGCAAGGTATGCAGCTAACTCATCCTTTGTGCGAGTATGAGATAGTAGCGTCTTCATTTTGACATTGGAAATGTTAGTGGAGTCAATGATTTTGTATTGGACAGGTACAATACCACTGCACATCTTCTTTCTGGTAATATTTTAATTGGTTCCTTTGCATATGTGTCAGACACAAGGTGGACTTCATTGTAGGTCCAGTGGTTTCTCTGTAGCCTGCTAATGAATCTTGGCAGGTATTAACAGGTTCTGGTTTATCAAAAGCTTATGATTGCTCCACTGTAAGGCCTCAGCTGGCATAGGTACTGGCCTGTGACGGGGTATATCAGACCATCTGAGGCCTCCTGCTGGAGGCCTGGTGGCCTCTTGTGGCCCTGCCCCAGAAAAGGGCAGCAAGGGAGCTGCAGGACCTTGGATGAGGTAGTGTAGCCAGAAGTTGGGGAGAGTGAGAAGGAGCCCTGAGCAGGTTGCGGAGACTCCATCAGGACAAGATCCTCAGGTAAGGGTGAAGATGGTGCAAGGCTGTGGGGAAGTGGCCCAGGGAATTAGAGCAGCAGTGCGATTTAGATAAAGGGACACAGTGGACAGCTGCTATCTACATGGTTCCTGGTCTGGGACCTGGAGTAGTGGGTGGGCCTGGGTCTCACCCAGCCCCATTAACCACTGGGGGAAATGGCCTGGACATTGAGGCACCCCAGAGGGGGGGAAACTGAACTGCAGTAGCCCAGCTGGAGAGTTGTGGCTGGAAAGCCCTAAGAGGGCAAGGACTTTGTCTCCAGGGAGGGAGCCCTGGGGCACTGCTCTATCCCAGAGCAGGGACAACTGGTGGGAGATTACAGAGGGCACTGAGAAAGACCCCTGTTGGACTTGTACCTGGAAGGGGTTTTGCTTTGCTTTCATCACACAGACAGACTGTGTGCGACTTGACTGGAGGGCTGAGTCTCCAAGGACACACCACAGAGAGAGAGAGAGAGAGAGAGAGAGAGAGAGAGTGCAGGCACACGCACTTGGCCCAAGAGGGCATTCGTGAGACGTGAGTGCACCCTGTTACACGGCCATGTGGTTAGTAGGTGCTGGTTTAGTAAAATCATGAAAGATGGGCATTAGTTTGCTTTTTGCCTGGCACATATGCATTGTTGCATTGCATTCAAACATTGATCATGGTACCATGGAGAACTCATACTTGACCAAAATCTCATGTAGATCAACATCATGCTGAGATCTGGGTATAACTAGGAGACAAGAAAACAATGATCTGGACTTGTCTGTGGTTAACTCTGTAATAATTTCTGTCACCTTCTTAAGTCTATTCTTCTTGATTGGAGCCAACAGTTTGACAAAGTCTTGGATAATTCTTTGTGTTTTGAAGGCTTCATATAAGTCATGACCCAAAGTATCCATTTGACTGACCTCTTTAGCTATCTCATCACTGAATACTGTTTTCATCATGATATTCATGATCTCCAGTCTGTCATACGAGAATGTGTTACCAGTGTGAACAAGCTCATCCTGTAGCTTTAAAATTTCCCTGTCATTTAACGAGTCTAGATGGTGCTTGGTTACTTCTGGGGAAGTCATCCCAGCCATTCACCCACTTAACTTTACTTTCCATGCTAAGAGTGACTGCTTCATACAGTGTCTCACCTGTCGAAACTGTGCTTAGTGGATGCCTTTGGACTTCTGACTTACTGTAGAAGAAGTGGGTGTTCTTCTTAAATGCATGCCATAGGACTAAGTATAAGGCAAATCTTGCCCATGGCTGGCACTTGTCCTGATATTTTCAACTTTTTCATAATGCTCAATGTACTTCCTCTCCAACATTGCCACATTCAGTTTAGGGGTGCACTTCTTAGAGCATGTAAAGTGATACTGAGCATTGTGTTGAACCAGGTCCTCCATGGTGGTGTTCTCCAAAGATTCAGCTACTAGACAGTATTTTTCATCTCCCCATTGATAGCTACAAATGATCAAGATTAAAAGTAAAACTAAGAATTGTTATAAATTATTTTGGGATTGCAATTAATTATGTTATGTAATACACATTATGTAATTATGTGCATATCATTTGCGGATGGATTTCAGTAATATTTGGCTGAATGCTGATGTCTTAACCAGGGCCTCATTGCACCTCTTTTGGCATAATAAACAAAGCTGATGATCAGTATCACTGAACCGCTTTTTCTTTTGCTGACGATGGCAAATCAACTTGAAGCACTTCTTCCATTCGTAGAAATCTGTAACATTAAAAAAAATGATCATGTTCTGAGCATTGACTGTACTGTTAGTCAGGGGCCACAATTTAACTTCGTGAGGGTGGCAGGTTTGACACGTCTGTGTTAAAGTATAATTTAAAAAAAATTGATTTTTAAAGATTTTCTCAAATATGTATTTACATAATTGTCCTAGGTTTGTCATGTTTGGTACCACTGTTTGTGGGAGAAAAGGCTTTTGAATTATACTCAGCTCAATCCATTTCTGATTACTTTATATTATCAACATTTCCACCAACCAGAGGACCTGGAACTGGGAGCACTGGATGGGGGGAGGGAGACGAATCCCTCTCTGCTGTGCTGTGGAGGATGATACCATTCAAATTGTGATTCTGTAGGTTTTTATGAATCATGTGACACCTCCCTCACCATTCTATCATTAACATGCCCACAGAATTACACATGCTTCCAGACTGATAGAGACATGGGGAGAGTGAGTTTGTAGCTTGCAGAGCAATGGTCTGCACTATTCCTGGCTCCAGGTAATTCTATGTGCCTCTCATCTTTATTAACACTAGAATTCACCCACAGATGTAAAAAAGGGGAAAGAAATGTCATATGAAATCTGCCAAATATTAGCAATATAATATTATATACAGACAGAAAAAGCTAGTTGGTATTTCACTTTAAAAAGAGAGACTGCTTAGGGACTAATTTCTGGTAAAATCAAACATAGTTTAAATAGGTTTGACCGCCACAGATCAATTGCTGTTTTCAGGAACTGAATACCATGTGAGAGAGCAGCTTTCCCACAGGAAATCTATTTTTTCTACCCAAATGTCATTACCTAAATGTGGATAAGGATTTATTTGCATAGACAGCCTGGAGAAGAGTGGAATTGTTCAGCTATTGCAATACCTCTGGGAGTAATGGCTTCTCTGCACATTTTTTTAAAAGAAAAATTACCCAGTTGCTTCTCAATTTTGTGTTTTAGTAGTTGAAAAGCCCCAGATAACAAGATGTAGAAGCTACTTTTTCTGCCCTTCACAAATGTCTTGAAATAAGAAGGGACCAACAATGAAAATTGTTCTTTTGGGGATGGGGAAGCACAAGCTCCTGGTTAAATATTGCCACAAGGAGCTTAGCTGCACCCATGAGTGTGTTTATATTCTACATTAGTGTTATGGAGAAGGTGCTATATTTACAGTTCTAAGGTCAAAGATTGGCCTAACAACAATATCTTGCTCTCATTTGATTGACTAGTACATCAGGATTTTCCTCCTTCCCCTCTCTAAATGTGACCTTCCTTTCTTGGACCCCAATAAGTCTAGAAATAAAGTTTATGAGCCATATTTTGTTTTCTCTTGACTGGGGCAATTCCACTGAATTCATGGGATTCACCAAGATGTAAATAGAGGTAAAAGTTTTCTCAGAACTAGCAATGAGGACCTAAGTAACTTACTGGATGCTGCTGCTTCCTCCTGTTTTTGTTGTGTTCTTGAAATTCTCCAGCAGTTATTTAATCATCCATAGATAGTTTGGAAGTGTTTCAGGTAATAAATTAAACAAGCTCAAAATTACCTCCATACAGAGGATAGTGACTTCTTGCAGTGACTCATGCAACAGGATTTCTCGCTTACTCAGTTTCTTGTTTCAGTGAAACTAGAAGGATGTACATTATCCAGAACAATGATTGCGGTACAGAAAATTATTGAACAAATTAAAGCATATACGATATCAATGATGTGCTACCAAAATGTTATTGAAGGGCTTCCTCAAAAATGTGCACCTCAATCAGTGGTATATGCCACATTCACTTGATAGGACACTCCAACAAAAAAATCCAAACTCCTCTCCCCTTACCTAATGCAATCTTCTCTGTCACCTCCAAAGCCATCAGTTCTTCCACTCTCTCTCAGCGTTTTACCTAGCACGTATCTCAGATGTTCCTCTACTTGAAAGCTGTTCCTCACTTCAGCAGCCATAGGGTAGTGACAAGTGGTATCTCACAACCTCTGTTAGCAGCAGTGATGGCTGGCAAGTTGTCCTGTAGCCTTTGCCTGTGGGATAGTTAATCTAATATAAACCCAGTTCTCTCTGGTTATGGGTTGTGTAATTATTTGAGGAATAGATTTGATTTGGTTCTCAAAGGGGGCAGTTCTATGCCACTCCTAACAGGAGCCCCTCGTACATGGGGCAGGCCAAGGGAGAAAGAGGTTTTACTTGGGGGTTTCTTATGCCTAAGCTATTCTTGGCTTCTGCAACAATTTAGAAAAGCAGGATGCATGATGGCAGTGGTGATTTGGCCCAAAGAGGATGAGTGACTTGCCCAAGGTCAAACAGAGTTCAAGCTGTTTAGTTTATCAGAAAGAAGATTGAGAAGTGACTTGATTACATTGTATTAATTGTGTCACTGGGGAAGAAATATTGAGTACTAAAGTCTCTTCTATCTAGTCGAGGATGGCATAACAAGAATCAATGGCAAGAAGCTGAAGTCAGACAAATTCAAATTAGAAATAAGGCACACATTTTTAACAGTGAGGGACAAACTACCAAGGGAAGTGGTGGATTCTCCATCTTTTGATGTCTTCATATCAAGACTGAATGCCCTTCTGGAAATATGTTTTATCCAAAACACAAGTTAGATTTTAGTCAAACCCAGATCGTTGGGCTCAATGCAGGACTAATTATATGAAATTCAGTGGCCTGTGTGATATAAAGGATGTCAGACAAGATGATCTAAAGGGCTCTTTTGGCCTAAAACTCTCTGAATCTATGAATATAGAAAATCTGTGGGAAAGCTAGATATAGAAGCCCAATCTCCACCTGGCTGTCCAATTATGTATGAATTATATGTTTATCCTTCTTTTCCCACAACTTCAGGTGCACTGGCAAAACTGCCATTGGCTTCAATGTTGTAGTATCAAGACTTGGATCCAAAAGGGGCCCCTTTAAAAACTTTCCCCGTAAAGTTCCAATGACAGTTGTTAGATTAGGCTACCATCTGAGGCCTGCTGCATTTGTCTTCTTTTTACCCTCACATTTGACTTTTTTAGTTGAAATGAACCGAGAATTGTCTAAACTCTAAATTTTTCTTCTTGTTCATGTACATTCACTTTGGAAGTAAATACCTTGCTTTTAGACGCTATTATATCTCAGCAGAGAAGAGATCTAGTTTTTATGATATCGCAAAAGTAATTTATCAGAATAGAATTTTTTTACTGGAAGCTTGGTACTTAATCGTCTCTAAGCAAATGTGGGAAAGAACTGTCATATGTCATCTGCTTTGTAAAGAACCATTAAGTTTTGGACCTATTAGCTTGGGTTGGTGGTTTCATTTGTCGCTCTTTGTAGTTATATCATGAAACATTTATTAAAAATGGAGAAACCATTAATTTTTTTTCTAGTTGTAAATAACCAAGTGTCGCCTTTACATTGTGAAAGTGGAGGAAGGACTGATTTTCAATTAAACGATAGTGAATACATGATATTGCTGAACACATTTCACCTGATAAATGGAACATCTGTTCTGTCTCTCAGATTTCCTCCAAGAATTACTCCTTTAAGCTATTGCAGTTTTACATCCTGCCACGGGTTTTATTTATCACCCTGACAGGTTCAAAATTGCTAACCCAAAGTCCATCCAAACTATATAAGTTAACTATGGTATCTGGAGGACTTCTGTAGCTGGTTTTAAACATCTGTTCTTCCATAAATTGATGGGAAACATACATAGCTAAATCTTTTGTGCCTCTCTATAAAAACAGAACCTTAAGAGTCACAATTGTTAAAAGATTTTGATTTCCTTATAGATATTGTTTTAATTTTTTATTGTTCTTTTTTAACTTTTTCCCTCACTTGTGTTCTTTCTCTCTCACTGCATGTTTACTGACCACTACATTATTTTCTGCATGACTCTGTTTTGAGATTAATATAAAAATTGGTAATTTGAAGGCAATGCTAAATCCTAACTGGTCAAATATCTGTGGCAAAGGGAGATATCTGAATGGATATTTTCTGTGCATGCATGCAAAGTTAAACTAGCCCTCCAATAAAATATGTTGCTATTATGAGTTGGGTTAAATTTTATTGAGAATTTTAATAGATTGAGTTAAATCCTTCTTAAAAATCACATGTGAACATGTCTTTCATTTAAGATAGTAGTAAGAGATGGTTAAGGGGCCACACCTAAACAAGGCATAATGGAGTCTGCCCAGAGACTAGTACCATGTGTGTGGAGTGTTCCGCTGGGTATTGTTCTGACCAGGTGGGTGGTGAGTTTGTGGATGTGGAAAAAGGATGGGGAGGAAGGACTGAAAAGAAACTGAGGGAGATGCAGAGGCAGCAAAAAAGCCAAGTGGCAGCCTGTAAGCATATGACATGACACTGGGAGAAGCCTAGAGAAAGGTTCTGGGTCCGGGCTCCTGGTTGAAAGAAGCATAAGCTACCAGCAAAGAAGCTATCCCCAGGTTTTGGTTCCTCCTGTGTTCAGAGAAGCAGGACATTGTATATTCCTTGTAAATAAACAAAATTGCATCAAAGAGAATATCAGACTCCATCATCAATTTCTACTTTCAACTGGAACATCCTCAGAGTTCTGAACTTTGACTAGCTGCTTGGGTCAAAAAGGGCTACCATTATCACACACATTTTCTGCAGTGCATTTTCTTCGACAGTGTACTGAACATACAAATTTTTAGAAGTTTATAAAATAGGACATATATTTTACGCCTTAAGACCAAATAATCAAAAGAGTTCAGCTCCCATTAAGGGTATGTCTACTCTGCAATCTGAGGTGTGATTGCAGCTCACACTAGCATGGCTGAAAATAGCAGTGTAGATGCAGTGGTCTGGGCTTTGGGAACCTAAATAAAAGCTATATTTTCAAAAGATCTCAGCACCCAAATCTTATACTCTTGAAAAATCTACCTATTTTGATGCCTTAAATGAGAGCTGTGCTCTTCTGAAAATTGGCCCGAAGGGCCTTTCCATTGACTTCAGTGAGCTTTGGTCTGGCTCCTAAAGCAATGGATGTGATATTTGATAATAGAAAATCATTTACCGTTTACAATAATTTATAATTGGTTAATAATAAAAGATCCCTGGATCCCACAAAGAATAAGAACATTTTGTTCCAGTGCCCAGGAAGCATCAGAAACTCTGGCATTCTAAGTATATACTGTTGTCAGAGTGGCTCCTGAAAGAGAGATTAAAAGCACTGGTTTTCATCAGATATGTAAGTATCAACTCTGCCAACACACCTCAGTCCTGACCTTTAATATCCCTGCTATTTCAGTTCTGGGCATCTCTGAGGCAGAGTGCCAATCATGTCTAATTCTCCTGGGATTTTTTGAGGTGCAGCAAATAGAATCTAGCAGGAAACCATAAAATTCATGTTCACTTTGTGATCTATGCCAAGATTTGAAGAAGTAAAAAACCCATTACTTTTAACTAAGTCCCTGGTCCACTTTACTGGTGCAACAGGGACCATGATCTGCATAAGCCCCGTTAAACTAAGTGGTGATCTAACCCTTTTTTAAAAACAAACAAACAAACAGACTTCAGATTTCCAGTTTAGCTTCTCAGAACTAGTTTAGAGCAAGTTAGGCTTGTTGCATTCATAGGCATAAAATGTAGCTTAAAACAGTTTGAAAAACAATAGGACAAAGGAAATCTCAGTGTAAAATTCTATTCATAGCCATTTACCAAGGTCTCTCTTATTTTATGTGATTGTGACAAAAAAATGTATCCCTAGCAACCAGAGTTGATGGTTCAGACCCTAAGCCTATTCTTGCAACATTCAAAGGTTCAGATATGATTTACTTACATCCCAATTGTGAAAATATACTCAGATGATGCAGACCAGACAACACAGCAAAAGACATTACAAGGCTAGGGCATTTCTGTATAAAGTACTGCATGATAGCAGAGTCCATTTGAATAGAAAAACAAAACAAAACAAAACACAAAAGTGCATGCTAGAACTCACCTGTAGCTGTCCCAGATGAAAATGCTGGCTAATGAATGGATGTGAGAGACTAAGAGCACAAGCTATTTCCCTGGCTTCCTAGATTAGCTGATGCTTTTCACCTGCTCTGCATGGTTCAAAAGTTGTCTCAATCACCAAGAGAGGCTGGTCCAATAAAAGACCCACTTACTTTGTGTTGCTCTACCTTTTCCCTGGAACAGTCAGAAGCTAAATGGCAGAGTTCCTCTAGAATAGTGGCTCTCAACCTTTCCAGACTACTGTACCCCTTTCAGGAGTTTGATTTGTCTTGAGTACCCCCAAGTTTCATCTTGCTTAAAATCTACTTGCTTACAAAATCAGACATAAAAATACAAAAGTGTCACAGCCCACTATTAGTGAAACATTGCTTAATTTTTCATTTTTACCATATAATTATAAAATCAATAATTCATATTCCAATTGATTTTAATTACATTTCAGTGTATTGTATATATAGTAGTATAAATAAGTCATTGTATGAAACCGTAGTTTGTATTGACTTCACTAGTGCTTTTTTGTAGCCTGTTTGTAAAACTAGGCAGATATCTAGATGAGTTGAGTTGATGTACCCCTGGAAGACCTCTGCGTACTCCCAGGACTCAACCACTGCCCTAGAATAGACAAGAGAATCCTGATCACTGTAAGAGGGCCTGGTACTCTAGAATCATTCTCTTGGAAGCTAAAACGTAACCCTGTTTCCTCTTGCTGTCAACTTTATTGCATTAACAGTTACATTTTTTTAATTAACATACCTTGGGTACAAACTCTCTGGACACTAATAATTTGTAGGATGTCAACCAGCTCAACGTTTCTAGTTCCTATCACTCTTACTATTTGGAACCTCTGATCAGGACTAATAGTAAGACATTAAAAACAGTTGCCTGAATTTGAATAACAAGGGCTCTTCATTTGCAAAGTACAAGGGGAAAAATACTGACACGATATTTGATTCTCATGCTAAGCACAGAGAAAATTCTGCTTGCTTAACTGTTTACGTTTCTCTCTCCCAACATCTTTTACAACTGTGGATAATGAAACTAATTGCAAAATGAAATAAAATATTTGCAAGCCTCTGAGTAATGTACATAAACTGTAGCAGAAAAGAGTAATTTTGTGTGTGCACGTTGTACTGTGAATCCTTCCTCTTCTCCTCCCCTAGGATGGTTAAAAATATTTGACATCAAAGAGTTTATTTGTAGTTTCAAAATGATCATTTTCTTGGTCAAATAAGAAATGGTGTCAGGGGCAACCTCACTCACTAGTCAGGCTACGTAAGTTAAATAGGATTTCTGTGAGCATTCTTGTACATCAAACACATATAGAAATTGAGAAATAGCACAAAATACATATTAGCCTCATGGAAGCATTTTCATTTTCTGGTCCCTTTTTACTGCTTATGATGATCTTTTATATTGCTTATGGCTCTGTACCCAGACCCTGGACCCAGAGACCCCCCCTACTAAAAGGGAGGGGTGTTCAAAACATAAATCTGGATCCAGATTCAAATTTCATGGTTATCCATATCTCTGGAATGAGCTTCCCAAGTCTGAGCTTCCAGGAGATGGAAAGGGGTTATGATCTGGAATGGGATCCCTCCCAGTTTTGTGGCCCGGGGCCATCTCTTCTTACAAAAGACTCCATTGTGACTTTCAGAGTCCTGAAAAATTAAATTGTTTATTAGTTTGTGAAATAATGCTACCATTTAATGATAGCACAAACATCTGACAGGGAGAGTCATTTGTGCTACAGTCATACATCCACAAGTATTTTCTGCCTAGCTTCACCTGAGCACAGCTGTGTGGTCTTCCTAATTAATGAATAGCCCTCGAGGTACTGACCCAAACAGATCTAATCTATCTCTGTCCAAAATGACTAAACCCTGTCCTGCATTAAAGATGTAAAAGGCCACAAATTACTTCCATGGTCTTTCCAGCCAGAAAATCACTGCTTAGTGAATGGCAATCTCTACATGTGGCATCCAGGAATTGATTTCATCACCCTGGGGCTCAGGCTTTCAATGTGAGTGAAGAAAAACATTCAGGGCTAAAAGTTTCTAAGTTGTAACTTCCATTCCAGCAGAATAAACGTATTTTACAATGTAGAGTTACATTTTTTGCCAATGTAATTATAAAAATAATTAATAAAAATTGGCATTTACATAGTACTTTTCATCTTCAAAGCACTTTGCGAACGTTAACTAGTTGATCCATCTTTGGGGATTTTGCTCTTAAATTTTGCGTGCATCAGGATCTGGGGTGGAAGAATAAGTTCAATGTACAAACGGAGGAGTGTATATGTTTGTCTCTGAACTCATAATAATGAGCAAATGGGATGTATATTGAAATATGGATGGGGTATATATATATAAATAGATAGATATCAATATCAGTTGGGGCTTCTAGCTGCTACCGTATTACAAATTATATAAGTACTGACTGAAAGCAAGAGAGACATGCACACCAGTTTTTTAATCACCAGGTAACAAGCTACTATTGGAAGAATATTTGCTGCTCTTCGTTAAGGAAATATTTTGGATTGCTATAAAATAGAGTGATATAAGTTTGAAATAAGTCTGAGCCAAATCCATCACCTGTTTTGTTTACTATGAATACAGTTTAAACACTTTCATTGGTTGTAGAACAAATATTGTCAATGTTTTTTTAAAAGAATCTTTGTTATAAAGATAAAAAAAAATAAAAGATTTCATCCAATGTCATACTTTAAAAAATAGATATGCTTTTATGCTACTGGAAATTTTAGACATAAGGTGAAATACAAGGGTTTTATAAAAATTGCCAATTTTATTTAGCAGAAATAGATATGGTTATTGCAGTCTCTTCAGTATTCTAGAATACTTCCTTACACTTCTTATAGAAAATACCTTGAATGTTGCAAATACTGAGGCTAGCTCACTGGAAACCTTATTTAGTTATCTGAGGTGATTAGCAATTTTTAAAGTGTCACCACTGTATGTGAGGTACTATTATTGTATTACTCATTCTATTACTATTACATAGATCACCCCTATTCCATTTACAATCCAATTTGGTGTGGAGAAATAGTTATATTTTGGGATGTTGCAAACCCAGTGTGTTTTCAAGAGTACTTCATGTGAGTGAAGAATTGAAAAATGAATTGTTCTCGCTCTCTCTCTCTTTCTCCTTCTAAATATGGTTGCAAGATTATACATGGGTACAGAAGACAGTGTTGTCAACTCTTGCAATTTTATCATGTGTCTCATTATAATTAGTGTTTTTCCTTAAAAGCTAGTTCCCAGAATCAAATTAATAAGTGAGCAACTCTACTTTCATTTTTTTTTTGAGGTGACGGAGTAAATTATAGCCCTCATAGTTGAAGAGAAAAGTATGAAAACATGACCCCAGTATACTTTAGAGTAGTGGTTCCCAACGTGGTGCCCGTGGGTGCCATGGCACCCGCCAGGGCATTTATGTGCGTCAGCCTAGTGCCCAGCAGGGGAGAGAAGCCACAGTCCTGTGCCTGCTGGGGACAGAGAACTCAGGCTGCGAGCACGGTGTTCTCTGTTCCCAGCAGGCATGGGGCCCGCCTAGTGCCCAGCAGGGGAGACAAGCTGCAGCCCCGCGCCTGACAGGGACAGAGAACTCCAGGGCTGCAGGCTGTGGGTGCTGGTGTTCTCAGTCCCTGGCAGGTGTGGGGCCATGGCTTAAGCCAGAGAGAAGCCATGGCCCCATGCCTGCCAGGGACAGAGAACTCTGGGGCTGCAGGCTGCAGGCGTAGGTGTTCTCTGTGCTCACGGCTTCTCTCTGGCTTCTCTCTTCTCTCTGGATTCATATATTATGTTATATTAAATATGATGTTTTTCATATTATTTAATGTATAAATACAAAATAAGCCTTGAAAAACTGTTGGCGCCCGCCACACTCTTCTGAAAACATGAATGTGCTACTGGCCACAAAAAGGTTGGGGACCACTGCGTTAGAGGCTCATAAAAAAAAGCAAAGCAAAAAAAGCAAAACAAAAAAAAACAGGATACAAATGTTGCTTCCTCTAATGTACTTTTAATTTAAATCTCATGATTTTAAAGACAATCTCATGATTTTGGGGCAGGGGTCTGGCTCATTGTTTTTTAATGTCTGGTTCTAGCAATACTGGAAATCTCCTTAGTAATTTATCCAGCTCTGTCTACTTTTTAGTTATGTGTGAGAATGTACCCTGTCCTTAAAAATAAGCAAAGAAAAACTGCATAAAAACATGGAGGCAATTAAGAATACCTTTCAACTGAAAAATATAGCAAGTGGCAGTCACTTTCAAAATGGTTACTTTCAGAGGTCAAGCTGATTGGCTCTGCCAAATTTAAGGGGCCAGCTCCTGACCCTGGGAGGCATGCTGTGGAAAATAATCCTCTACAGGGGCAACCCTGTGCCTGGGAAAGTTAGTAGGAAAGAGAACATTATAAAAAAAAAAGTAATTTTGATAATGATTCTTTCTGTGTTGTACGTATCACCACCATGTAGTACACCAATATACACAGTAATATTGGCAGTACAATGGGTTAGCTTACCCACAAAAATCTGTGGATTTTAAAATGTAAATAAGTGGCATAAAATATTGCTACATCAAAGTAAAAGAATTATTTAGTCATTTTAGGGGTTGCCTCAGGGTTACAAATAAATCTGCCTTAAAAAAAAATTAGTGGCACTGATATTGGAAAAGGAAGTAATTCTGATGACATGGAGGGCTACCGATTTTCCTGCAGCAATGGCTTTGGAAAATATGACTGGATTTAAGATTGTTGTAAAACAAGTTTACTGTAAAGTAAGTTAGATCTAAGTCTCCAAAATTTGGGATAAAGCAATTGAGCATCTGATCAGATAACAAAAGAAAGGACAGCGAGAATCAGCCTAGATTTATTTTTCCAGGCCACTGGTTGGGGTAATGGATGGATGGGTATTTTCCACTTCGTTTCCTTCAACAGTCATTAAGGAGCATGGCTTAGTCATGCTTTTATTTCAAGCTTTTCCATGTGATCCAGAATTTCTGTTGTTTCCAAGATGTAAAAACTCCCATATGGATCTTTTATGCTTCAAGGCAAAGTATGCTATTGTCCTTGTAAAGTTTTTAATGGTTTGTATTACACAGATATGAAGTACTGTTTGTCCTTGGAATTATAATTAAAAACCATTTAAAAAAGAGTGCAGTTGAATATTGTGACTCGAGTTTTAAAGTTATTGACGTATTTGTGAAAAGGATGCATTTTCTCTTTCCTTGCTCACTTCTAAGATTGTGACATCAAGTCAAATGCCACCCACCCAGCTCAGCAGGTGGGGAACTCGCTAGGAGCTGCATGGTGGTGGACAGTCTTGAAAAGAAAGGAGGGAATAGACTGCATGCTGGAGAAATGCAAGGCTGGACCTATCATCTCCCATGGGCTCTGTCTCCAATGACCAGCTTGAGGGAAATGAGAGCTCATTAGCACCTCACTAATTCAAACCCTTGCCTGGTTCTTTAGGACCCTCTTACCCCATTTTAGCTGCCCCAGCCTTGCTCCCTGTAGTTGTAGTATAAGAGCTGTGTTTTTAGGATGCTGTGGGTTTGGCCAAGTAGCTTTTTGGGTTGGGGAGGGGGGTCAGAAAGGAATTTTTCTCTTTGGGGGCCAAATTAGTAGAGGCCTAGTAGTTTTTTTGCTTTGCTCACATCATGATGGAGGCACAGTTCAGTTAACTAGAAGTAGGATTTAGAAAACCGTAGTCATTTGGATGAATGTTTTGTTCATCACTACTTACAGAAGGTGTTCAGTGTGGATAAAAGGCCAAAAGGGCCAGATCCCAGAAATAAGAGACCTGGGATTTCTCTGTTGGACCTTAGGAAAAGGAGAGACTTTAAGTCTTCACAGGGCAAGATCCCTCTTTGGCACCTTCTGTCCCCTTCACAGTGGAGAGGGTGAGAGGATTCAGCAGAATGAGCTGAATCCTTGGGACAGGTTGAGAAGTCTGTATCCTGAGTTATGGGATATATGGTGGGAGCCTCGTAAACCCCCTCCCCCACTGGACCTAATTATAGTGTCACTCGACAGTGTTAAATTAACAAATTCCTGCCAGCTTCTTAAATCCTTCCTTGTGTCTGTCTCATTCACCTGAGTGTCCCAACTATTATCCCTGTGGGGTCCAATATGCCATAACATTAGAGTGTGATGGATGATCACCTACAGGTGGTTAAATTGGTTGCCAACTCAAGCACTAGGTAATTTTACAAGATAATTACCAACTGTAATAGAGTTACTAGACACTAGTTACTACACTTCTGAATTTTTACTAGCTGCCTGACCATGATGGTTTCCACTCCATCCCTCCAACACATTGTTCTGATCTGCAGATTGCCCTCTTCTTACACTTTAACAACTCTATGAAGGATCGAATCACCCACAGTTTTAACATTTGTCTGAATATGTACTTTAGGAAGCTGATTATTTCAGCACAGGTGACTAATTTGTAGCTATTGACATTACTGACTCTTCCAACTGAATTAACGTGAAAATGTCCTTGGTATCACCAAATAATCAAACTCATAGTAAGTACCCTTCCAAAACAACCTACTCTGACTTTAACAGTGGTTTCTTTTAGTCTGAAAACTGAGTATAACACAAGATTCTTTGTCAGCTATATTAACAGTAAGGACTTCTATTTCTTCCCCTCTTCTTTGCTGCAATCTGTTGCAAAGGCTGGAGTTTAAGGTAATCTCAAAACAGTGTAGGAGTGTTGATTTACAGTTAAACAGTTATTTTGACTTGCAAAGTCCTCGGCAGGCATTAACTGGTGTAGACCCCTTACATCATATAAAATAATCTGCATAAAACTAAAGGAGGAATTTTCAGAAGGCAGGTTGTAATTATTTAGGAACCCCTACTTTTAAGAAAAGTGACATAGGTTTCTATATTCCATTATTTGTAAGAGCCAAATTTTTATATATTATTTCAAAACAGCAGTTCCAGCATCTTATTTGAAGTATGTGGGATAGGTGTACATTGTTGTACATCTAGACCAAGTGCAGGAGCAACTGTTTCTTTGTATGTGCAATAAGCAGAAAACAGTAATTTCTGCACAGCTTAAAAATGATGTATCAGCTCTGAGATAAAGTTCCTTTGTTTTGTAGGGTATTTGAATATGCAGTTTCCATAGGCACAACACTTTAATGTGAAGGATAAGTTATTGATTTAAAAATCCTAATAATTTGAATAATCAAAACACATTTTTTGTTCATGCAGTTATTGATATGGTCCCCCTGAACACAAATGGTAGAATCGATCCACTAGACTAACAAAAGCTTAAATAAGGAAATGTCTTTCAGAGTTTGGAGGTCTGAGTATTTTTAAAGGCAGCTACTGTCAGAATTTGCTTTTGTGTTGACAGAATCCTTTTAGAAGATCTTGTGGTGTGAAAAGCTTTTTTTTAGGGTTTTTTTATAATGCACCATGAAAGAACATTTTTCTCACCATGGCCAGCCATAGAGCTTACTTAGAACTTCATGTACTCAAACTGAGACTAGATTTTAGTGCCTTCACATAGGCAAAGAGACAGGAGAGGGCACACTTGTGTGAGCCCCCAGTTCGCCTTGGCAATCCAAGCAGATTCTTATTTTGAGTACTCCAAAGCATGGTTAAGGCTCTATTGTACACAGGCATCTGCTCAGAGCACAAAATAGGGACTAGATTCACCCCTGTAAAAGCCATGTGTCAAGGGGGGAGTCCATCAGTTAGAGCACCCCCTAGCACCCAGACAGGATTAAATGGAGTTTCTACCTCTCAAGCACTCCCTTTGGATATCCAGGGTCCCCTTACCCTTCTGGTGACTTGGCCCTCCTGCCTGGTCAGGGTCCATCCTTTCAGGGTATCAAAGTCCCTTGTCCAAAATAGATAAATCAATACCTACAGTCACACTAGCTTCAGGTTCTCCTTCCTGGGGCCTAGGGCCCTTAGGTCTTCTGCTGTGGTCCCTGCAAAGTAAATCACTCTTCAACGTTAATCCAAATGTTTTTCACTCTGGCTCACTCCCTAATCAGGTCCTATTCTCATCCCATAGGCCCAGATTCTCCAAGGTAATTAGGCTTCTAATATCAATTTTAGACCCCCCCCCCCCCACACACACAATGAGTGTCTCTTAATTCCCTGCTGGATCTTCCCTGCTCAGCTCCAGGTTTTTTTCCTGCCCTCTCTCAGGCTTTTCAGGCCTCCTAGCCCCCCTAGTTTATCCTCAGTCTCCTTCCCCCAGGCCTCAGCCCTTCAAGGTCTGGATCTCTCTACTTGCTAGGCCTCACTGCTTCAGACATGGCACTCTCACTCTCTCAGTGCACTGGCAGACTTCCTTCTTGACAGGCCTGCCCTCGCAGACACATCCCTTTCCCAGGTAGTTCCAAGTTGGCCTAATTAAGACCCTCTCAGTTTCATTAGCCCTTTCCAGAGTCCTGTTCCTTCCTTCCTAGATTCCCCTGGCAGCCGGTGGTGGTGATTTCCCTTTCAGGCATAGGGTCCTGAACCAGCCCTGTGACATCGTGCAGCAGTGATTGTTGTTGCAACCAGGAGGCTTTTGCCTCTAAGGGAAAGCAGCTTTAATCACCACCCAAAGCTCTATTGGCTGAGGCTGCAGTGGTGGTGCAGTGAATAAGCACATCCCCCAATGTTCCCTCAGTGCTGTTCACTTCTGGGGCTGCACTGGGAGGCTGTGGGCAGCCTTCGGGTGGTGCGGTGGGGGAAGCAGGTTTGGAGACATCTTGTGTTGTTACAGGCCTTCCCAGAGTAGATATTTCACCTCTGGAGGATCTCTGACACTGTCTGTGTCATCAGAAACTGGTGGAGACTCTCAGTGAATCTGGCCCTAAGGTCTTAAAGGATCAATCACAGTGTTTCTTTAAAATGTGTTTATATCCAATGAGGTTTACTATGCTCTATGTAATATTGCCTCTGCCAGTGCCAGACTGCTTTCTATGATATATTTTGATGTGCTTTGTCCTATCTAGATATCAAAGTCTCTATCCAGGATAAGGCTTCCACTCATTCTCCTGGGAGATTTGCACAGATCTCATCATCAGCAAATTTTCCTCCTATTCAGCTTAAATTTGACACTTATAAGATAATCAGGGAGCGTAAGTTAATATAGTATTATCTGAAATCAATATTTCCATCCCTCGCTGCTGTGTTTGTCCCATTAATAGCCTGATCCTGACAGGTGCTGAGCATTCACAACCCCCATTCATTGTATTTAGATATTTAAATTTGTTTTGAAGTGCCTCCCCAGGACAGTGAGCTTTTGTATGCACATTAGAGATGTATCATGCCTTCCTTTGGAATTGCAGGTATGCAGTGTCCATGGAGATCAGGCCCTTACAGTTGAATTAAAGCAATGGTTGTGATACTTTGATGTTAAACTCACAAGTCTCCCTAGTATTAGGGTATGTCTACACTTACAATTTTGCAGCGCTGGTAGTTACAGCTGTGTTAGTACAGCTGTATAGAGCCAGCGCTGCAGAGTGGCCACACTTACAGCAACCAGCGCTGCAGTGTGGCCACATTCACAGCACTTGCAGCGCTGTTTGGAGTGGTGCATTGTGGGCAGCTATCCCACAGAGCACCTCGTCCCATTTCGGCGCTGTGGCTTGTGGGAAGGGGAAGGAAGTGTGAGTGTCTTTCTGCTTCCTGTTCCAATGCCCCGTGGTGCTTTGCTACACATTCCGAGCAGTTTGGCAGCATTGTGATTCTACAGCGCTTTTTCTGCGATTTTTGTTATAAATGGATCCTGAGCAGCTGACGACCTTATTGATGAATGTTGCCAGCACATTGCGCTTGGCAGTGGAGCTATTCCTTCAGCTGCAAAATGAGAGTGACAGTGACAGTGAGAGTGACAGTGACAATGAGGAGTCAGACGATGATATTGAATCGCCTCACGGTGAAGACAGTAAATTGCTTGTGGCAGTAACAGACGTGCTCAGCTCCGTGGACCGGCGCGTTTGGGCTCGGGAAACCAGCACTCAGTGGTGGGATCAAATCGTCCTGCAATCCTGGGATGAAGAGCAGTGGCTGCAGAACTTTCGGATGAGAAAAGCCACTTTCATGGGACTGTATGCTGAGCTCGCCCCTACCCTGCTGCGCAGGGACACGAGATTGAGAGCTGCCCTGCCAGTGGAGAAGCGGGTGGCTATTGCAATCTGGAAGCTGGCAACTCCAGACTGCTTCAGATCGGTGGCGAACCAGTTTGGAGTGGGAAAGTCTACCGTTGGAATGGTGCTGATGCAAGTTTGCACAGCCATTAATCGCACCCTGCTAAGAAGAACCGTGACTCTTGGGAACGTGCAGGACATTGTGGATGGCTTTGCAGAAATGGGGTTCCCTAACTGTGGAGGGGCAATAGATGGGATGCATATTCCTATTCTGTCACCACCCCACCTGGCATCTGAGTACTGTTAATCGCAAGAGGGTATTTCTCCATGGTTCTGCAAGCGCTTGTGGATCACCGTGGGCGTTTCACTGACATTTACTCAGGATGGCTTGGAAAGGTGCACGATGCACGCATCTTTCAGAACAGTTCCCTGTTCAGGAGGCTGAGGGCCGGGACTTTTTTCCCAGACCGCAAGATCACAGTAGGGGACGTCGAAATGCCCACTGTGATCCTTGGAGACCCCGCTTACCCCTTAATGCCCTGGCTCATGAAACCATATACAGGGAAGCTTGACAGGAGCAAGGACTGGTTCAACTACAGGCTGAGCCAGTGCAGAATGACTGTGGAGTGTGCTTTTGGCCGTTTGAAAGCACGCTGGCGCTGTCTTTATGGGAAGCTAGATTTGGTGGAAAGCAGCATCACTGCTGTTATATCCGTGTGCAGTACCCTCCATAATATTTGTGAAGAGAAGGGTGAAAGATTCAGTGAGGAATGGACCTCCGAGGTTCGATGCCTAGAGGATGAGTTTGCTCAGCCAGAGAGCAGGGCTAATAGGGAGGCCCAGGAAAGGGCTTCAAGGATCAGGGATGCTTTAAGGGAGCAATTTGATGCTGAGAGCCAACAGTAATGTTTGATGCATTTGATGTGCTTTGCTTTACCTTGGTGTATAATATTTACCACTTCCAGCAATAATATAACGTAGTGAAATAGAAAAAAAAAACTTTATTCAACATACAGTACATAACAGGCAAGGGGGTTGGGGTGGTGGACTGTACATTCACAGATTTTAATATGTCCTATTTTGATCACTATTCAATGTCTGCTGCACTTCAGGATTACTATGCTGCAGAATAATGGGGGTGGAGTGAACAGGGTAAGAATTATAGTTATCAGGGCTGGTAGGTGACCTTACAGGTGTTGGGGGCAGCTAGGGATAATAAGGAACTGGCTGCTGGAGAAAGTTGTTTTGTGGAAATACTGGGGAACAAGGAAGAGGGCTTTGGGAGGGCTGTGGGTTACCACGGTACATATTTGTCTGCATGGCTACAATAGACTTGAAAGACTCAGTTTGGCGAGCCAGGAGGCTTATCATCTGCTTTGTGGTTTTTTTGGAAGACAATTCCTTTCTCCTGCTTTCTGTTTGCCTCCATTCATGTACACTCTTCCTCCATTCATGTACACTCTTTCTCCATTCATGTACACTGCTTCTCCATTCATAGGTCTTCTCTCTCCATTCCTATGTCTTCCTACTTTCTCTGTTGTAGTGGCTCATAACAGATTTCATCAATTCCTCTTTTGATTTTCTAGGATTCCGTCTCAAGTTCTGCAACCTACGTGAGGCCGGTGATCTGGCTGCAGTAGTCAAGGTCACTAGAAAAAAGAGAGATAGAACCATGTAATACACAGAGGCTACATTGTTTATTATCACACGTTGAAGGACTTTTTAGACTTTTGGTAGCATCCTTCTCACATACCTCACATAACACAGAGAGGGCAGGCAAGCTAAGTCATGGCGAGCAATGGGGTGAGTGGTTTTGCCCCGATTTCCCCTTGGGAGTGGGAATTGACCAGTGGGTCACTGGGGTTTATCAGCAATGGGTACAGGAGGTAGTTGGTGTCCTGAAGAGGGGACAGTAGTGAACAGGAAGGTGGTGAGCTAGCTGCTTGGGGGGGGAGTGTTCTTTGGTCCGCGTTCACGCCGTCCTGCTTGTGGGGGTGGGGTGGGAAGCAACGCGGTGCTGGATGCCTGCTTGGAGGGTGGGTGGGGAACACAGGAGCACACCGCGGTGCTGGATGCCTGCTTGGAGGGGGGGTGGGGAACACTGGAGCACATCGCAGTGCTGGATGCCTGCTTGGAGGCTGGGTGGGGAACACCGGAGCACACCGCGGTGCTGGATGCCTGCTTGGAGGGGGGGTGGGGAACACCGGAGCATACTGCGGTGCTGGATGCCTGCTTGGAGGGTGGGTGGGGAACACAGGAGCACACCGCGGTGCTGGATGCCTGCTTGGAGGGGGGGTGGGGAACACCAGAGCATACCGCGGTGCTGGATGCCTGCTTGGAGGGGGGGTGGGGAACACAGGAGCGCACCGCATGGCTGCCTACGTGCTGGGAGGGGGGGGGGTTAAAAACAGAGCGCCATGGGCTGGGGAAATGCGAACCTGGCACCCTGCACTCAATTATCCCTAAACTCTCAACAGGGTTTCCTACTGCCAGACATATCACTGCTGCGTGTTACCTGGGAAGAGAGGGAGGGTCTTCTACAGGAATGTGGATACCGCCCTGGCCCCTATGCAGCTTGCCTGTGTCAGCCATGGTCCCCCCACCCCTCGCTGCACAGTGGATCGGACGAGTTAGCCTGACCGGGACAGGGACCACGGTGGCTCTCCCGATCAATTTGAGAAAGCAAATTGCAAACGCTCTTGCAGCAACATTTCAAGAGATTACCGAGGCAGATTACAGAGACGTGATAGAGCAAATCAATGGGCTATTCCACGTTTAGGCATGCATGCAGGCAGCCATAACGAAAATCCTCCTCTCCCAAAACATAAAAATCTACTTACCTCGAGCACGATCCTCAGCTTCTTCCTCAACATCAACTTCCAGCTGCTGCGACTGGCTAGCCTGCTCCTGGCTTGAGAAGAGCTCCTGGCTGCATGTGTACTGGGACTCCGGAGTGTCTCCCTCCATGCCAGTAGCCTCACTGTCACCGTCCTCTACAACCTCCCCCACTTCTCCCTGCTGTGAACTCTCCATCGTGCTCCTAGGATTGGCAGTGGGGTCACACTCAAGTATGGCATCCAGCTCCTTGTAAAAACGGCAGGTTGTGGGGGCAGCTCCTGAGCGGCAATTTCCCTCATGGGCTTTGCAGTAAGCACTCCTCAGCTCTTTAATTTTGACCCTGCACTGCAACGCGTCCCATTCATGGCCCCTTCTCAGCAAGGACTGCGATATCTGCCCATAGGTATCATAATTTCTCCTTCTGGAGCGCAGCTGTGCTTGCACAGCCTCCTCTCCCCAAACACTAATGAGGTCCTGCAGCTCTACATTGGTCCATGCTGGGGCTCGTTTGGTGCATGGAGGCATGGTCACTGAGTGATTGATTGATTAATTGCACTCCACACCTGGCTGAGCAAACAGGAAGGGGATTTTTAAAATTCCCGGGGCATTTAAAGGAGGGGTCAGGTGAGCCCAGGGCAGTGGAGTTTGCATGATTACCAGAGAGGCTTCTAAGGTATGCTGGGATACCTGCTTATGCCACGGAGGTCAATAAAAACGCTGGTGAGTGTCTACACTTGCTGACCAGCGCTGGTGATCCAGCGCTGGATCCTCTACACCTGAGGCTCGACTGGGTGTACGGCCAGCGCTGCAAACAGGGAGTTGCAGCGCTGGCCGTGCTGTGCAAGTGTGTACACATCCTAAGTTGCAGCGCTGTAACCCCCTCACCAGCGCTGCAACTCTGTAGTGTAGACAAGGCCTTAGAAAGCCATTTTTAATTTATTCTAATTGGTTAGTTTCACAAGTATTTGTACAGCGCAATCTCACCTTTTGCACACTTTTTAGTAGTTCAGAAAACCTCAGCTTAAAATATCTGTGGCCTTTAAATGTTATATTGTCTAAGAAGAGTGGAGGGGATATATATATATATATATTGGGTGGCTTCCCTTTTCACAGGAGACTCACTTCCCTATTGAAGTCATTTTGCATTGGGCAGAATACTGCAAACATTTGATCATGTACAGTGTTCCCTATGCCAACAGTTCTTAAACCTTCTCATAGCGTGGACCATAGCTTGTCTTGTGGGAGACAATCTCTCTTCCAATCAGTGATCAAATAACATCCTTGTAGCAACTACAGAAGCTGGAAAATTAACGTTAGGGAAGTATTTTATGTATATTTAGCTTCTTTTAATGCAATTTAGCAGATGCAAACAAGGCAAAGAAGCCAGCACCATGAGACCATCCAATCCTCTTCAGACTACCAGCAAGTGTTTCAAGGACTACTGTTAGTCTATGGACCGCAGTTTGGAAACTACTGCCCTATGCCGTCAATAGCATGTGATCTTGTCAGCGCTGTAGGATGACTATGCTGTTACATGTCACTATGCTATAACAGAAATGCACACTTTTTTGTTCATTAAGAAAGAAAAATATTTAGAGGACCAGTGATTCAAAAATCCCTCCCCCCCTTAAAATAATGGAAGGACACCAGTCCAACAAATAAATGCCGCATCAAATGGGATGACTAACTCATCGCCATTCATGGAACGAACATAGAAAGGGCGGGGAAAATAAATGTATTTTGAAGGACACCTTTTGTGCAGGTGCAAAATCTCATTCAAGTATCCTATTCTCTGTGGATGAGTAATGTGGGTGTAATTATTTTTAGTTTAGTTCAAGGTTGTCAATGTAATCATTTTCAAACCAACTGCTGTCAAAAGTTTCATAGAATTCATTATATATTTTCTTTTTGCACGTATAGTTTTCTTTATCTTTCTAAGTGACCCTGATTGCTATGAAGACCAGTGGAGGTCATGTGACTGAAATCAGAAAATAAAATCCAGAGTTCCTGTGTCAGAAGCTCCACGTGAGATGTAGGGGGCACTGGATCTGCACCAACTGGGATTTGACCTAAGTGGAACTGAAGCAAAAACTCCTTTGGTGCCATGTAGAAGGTGTGTGGACACCCCTGGTTCCCTTGTACGCTCTCAATATGCAACTTAGTAGATTGGAGGGCCTGACCTGGCCCTCCACACCGTGAGTCAATTTCACCTTGACTGTGCATGCATCACATGCATCCGACGAAGCTCATGCTCCAAAACGTCTGTCAGTCTATAAGGTGCCACAGGATTCTTTGCTGCTTTTACAGATCCAGACTAACATGGATACCCCTCTGAGACTTGACTGTGCTTGTATGTCTATTAACACTAGAGGGGTTATATGCATGTGTTTGGGATCTGATCCAAAGCCTGTTGAAATTACTGGCAAAGCTCTCATTGCCTTCCCAGGTGCAGGAGCAGACTTTAAATGCAGAAGATACCCTTACAACTGAAACTGTGTTGTTTCATCAATCTGCTTGACTGTGGTACAGCTCAGGAATTACAATGGACTGAGATCTATAAATGACAATGTTACATATGACATGAACTTGAATCATGGAATCGGTGCCAGAGCATTGAATAGGAAAATACTGAAACTTTTATAAATCTAAATATATAATTTAATATAATTAATAATAATTATCAGCAATACTCAGGCACAACATGGGAAGTTAGGCCAGGTCTACACTACAGACCTACATCGGTATAACTACATTGCTCAGGGGTGTGAAATCAACACTCTCGAGTGACCTAGTTATACCGACCTAACCCCCAGTGTAGACAGCCCTATGTCAGTGGAGAGCTTCTCCCATCAACATAGCTATTGCCTCTCGAGGAAACGAATTACCTATGCCAATAGGAGAAGGTCTCTACTAGTGTCTTCCCTCAAACGCCACAGTAGCATAGCTGAACAGGTGCTGTTGTAGCGCTGTATGTGAAGAGAAGTCCTTAAAAATGGAAAAGGTACTGTACTACCTCTGCTTGTGTTTATTTGTGTCATTAACTCTGACTTAAACCTTAAACATCTTTGACAAAAATCTAGGGGAAGCTATTCAAAGCCACAAATGGCAGTTATGTGACCCACTCCTGCTGCAAATCAAACTGCCACTTGTTCTTTTGAGTAAACTGAGCACACTAAACTTATGGAAGAGATGGTATGATGAGGCTGCCTACAAAGGCGTATGGCCCATCTGAGCATGCTATTAGCAAGTGTCTCCAACAGCTGGTGATGAGACATCAGATGGGAAGGGCTCCGAGTTACTACAGATAATTCTTTCCCGGTGTCTGGCTGGTGGGTCTTGCCCACATGCTCAGAGGCTAAATGATCGCTGTATTTGGTGTCAGGAAGTAATTTTCCCCCAGGTCAGAATTGCAGAGACCATGGGTTTTTTTCCCCGCTTCCTCTGCATCTTGGGGCACAGGTCACTTCCTGGTTTGAACTAAGATAAATGGTGGATTTTCTGTAACTTGAAGTCTTTAAATCAAGATTTGAGGACTTCAGTAGCTCAGGCTGAGATTATGGGCCTACTATAGGAGTGGATGGGTGAGGCTCAGTGGCCTGCAGTGTGCAGGAGATCAGACTAGATGATCATGGTGTTCCCTTCTGGCCTTAAAGTCTATGAATCTATCAGAATTTCTCCCCTATATGTTTTTTCATAGGTGTTCAAGTTACGTTTAAGTGCTTCAAATCTAGCCTGTCCCAGAGGGCCAGAGAGGATGATAATATTTTCCATTTATTGTTCCTTTCATCCCTAAGGATCATTAAGTGCTTTAGACAGCCTATGAATACAGCAGCACTGGAATGAAGCCACCATGGAGGTGGGAGGGTAACAGCTTACTGTCACACTAGTGTGGGAGGTGAAATTTTGGCTAAAGACACTGGAACAAATATATGCTCTTATGAAAGTGCTATAAACTGCAAGATTTTCAGGGATGGCTGTGCATCTAATTTATGTGCAATACTCTTACCATGCATTGAGAGAACAGTTGTGTGCACAAGTGACAATTATTCATCTAGCTACCTATGTGTGTATGCAAATACACACAAATTAAGTACACACGCACAGTTGTATGGGTGTAACAATCCTCTTGGAAAATCTGGCCCTTCACGCTCAGATAGAATCTTGTTTTGTAAAGTCTCATACAAAAAAATCCTTTGGAGGACAATTTATCACTATATAGATGTCTGAACTGATCCTGTATGGCTTTGCACCTGTGTTTCAGACAAAGGGCTTAGACCATTTAGCATTCCTTCCTGTGGCAGAGGACATGCATACTAAATGGAAAAACAGAACTGAAACACTCCCAAGATGCAGTTGTGATTTTATATTTCTTGGATTGTGCCTGACCCATCTCAGTACATTTTATTACCCTTACTGGAAGTACTGAGTAGATTGGCTTTATGTCAGCCTGGGATTCTCCCAGGTTGGGGGTACCTTTTAAGCTCTGGCAGTGCAAATCAGCCACATCAGAAGCCAGAGGGCCTTTGACATTATCCTTCTATGTGAGCTCATAAGAAAAACCAGATGATTAATGTTTAGTAATAGGAAATAAGAATTTTTGGAACAAGAAAATATAGATGATTTCTGTTTTTTTTCTTCTGAAGAGACAAGCAATGTTCTGATTAATTTAGTAGTTTGTTCCAACTATATCTGGTCATTCTAAACTATAAATAACTTTAGATATATATCATTAAGTCAAAAACTCAGACTGCAAAGGATTTTTTCCCAAAAGGACACAGAAGCTCCATGGTTAAAAGTGTGTCTGAAATTCTGTTATAAACTGGGTGTAGAGACTGGCACTTGGATTACAATTTGGTCTGCAACTTCTTAGAACACAAGTCTACTTTGGCAATGATTTTTGTGAAGGGAGGAGCCAACAAATCATGTGTCATTTGCAGCTGGTGCAAATTGATGCTGCTCCATTGATTTTGGTGGCATTATGCTGATCACCAGCCAATTGTCTGTCCCAGTGTATTTAGGCCTGATGCTAAGTGCTGAAGTCACTGGGAGTTGTATTATTGGCTTTAATGAGAACAGGATGGGTTTTTTCCTTGCTGCCAGGTACTTTTTCTGCTCTGCTGACTGAGAACAGGGTTAATGATATTTTGTAGGTTGCTGCCTAAATGTAAACGAGGCCATGGCAATATTAATCTACAGAAAAGTGAATAGTTAAGGACCAGTTAGGGCCAGTTAAGCCCAAAGAGCCGTATAGAGAGGAGATCCTCTGTGTGTAGATCTCCCCATCTCACATGGAAGTGGGGGCTCATGTGCCTCCAGAGAGCATTCTCCCTTTCAACCAGATCAGGGATCTATGCAGGTAGGTGACAGACAGTGAATGGGCTTTGCAAGGAGAGGAAAGCTGGGAAGTGGCTGGGGAGGTAAGATTCATTGCTCCCACACCATATGGTGGAAAAAGGCAGTACTATTTTCTCCAACAACTACCTCCTGTGGTGAGAATCCCCGTTTACATGGGGTCCTGAAACAACTTTGGTGAGAGAAGTCTCTGGTCCTATAGGAGAGCCACTGGGGAAATTCAATGAGAGCTAAAGAAACTCGCTACTCTGTAGAGATGTTTAACTACTCACAAAGTTGGGCTCCAAAGAGGGTCCATATAAGCAGAGTGACTCTTCAGTATGAGTAGAAATCGACTCTATTCAGAGAGCCATTACAAGAGTGATACATCACTGAAATCCCACGTAAGCCTTATTTTGAGTGTTTGAACGAGACTTCAGAAGATCATAGGTCTTTTGCTGGCCCTCTGCACAGGACTGAATTTCACTCTGTAAGACAAATGGAAGTCCACTGAAAAGAAGTGACGTGATTTAGTATTGCCAGACCTTGTTGTTATGAGCAGATTTTCCCTATTACAGTTTGTTTTTACCTTATGTATGTTCTGAAGCTCTTGGAATGAAAATGCTGTTCAGCAGAAACTCAAACATCTCTCTTCTTTCTCTGCCCATCTTTTGTCTTTCAGTATCCTTGCAGGGATGGTTGATGACCCTCAGCACCCCAATGGAAGCCCTCAACTCCCCATATGATCAGGTCTTAGGTAACGGATCATTATTTTGGATCTATTTTAGGTATGATTAGCTGTTAGTGCACATTAAAGATAATTTATTAAACTCCTCATTGCTCCACTCATCTACAGGACCTCCATCATTGTTGGATGTCTTATACTGCTGGAAATTTCAGTTTCTGGCCTTTTGCTTGTACAAAACCTATTGAAACCTCTTACAAATACACATAACGTAACAAATTATACTTTATGTACATGAACAGTAGGAAAAGAAAGAGAAAAAATCATCAGGTACCCAGATGGCTGCACTGACATCTAAGCCCCCCTAAATGAGAGTAATCTTACTAAAGATACTTAGGATAAGACAGAGAAATGCCTTATTAGACCTGTGCATAGATTCTTTGTATTTTCAGATCCATAGGAAATGGTTGGGGGCACTAACGGATTGTTAGTGTTCTGATGAGCAGCGTGTACCAAAGTTCATAATGTCCGCTCTTATGGGTGAAGAAATGAGTTATAAGTCTTTAAGCAGAAAACACCTTTGGCTTGGCCTGAGTTGCTGCTGAATGTAATTTTCCATTTTTTAGTTTCTGTCTGAGTCTCTTCCCCTCAGATCAGACAAAGTTCAATTATCAGAAAAATGACAAGAAACAAACAAACTCTTCTCTTTTGTAGAATGTGACCCTACCTCTGAGCAGGAGGAGATGAAGAGGAAAGAGAGACATAGAGTGGTTGTCAGAAGAAAGGATCTGTCTCATTCTGTTCAGTGCACTTACACCTATGTTTGATCCCGAGTAACTAAGAGCAGCAGAAATGGGCCCACTGTACATATTTTTGTTAGTCCAGAAGGTGCTATTTTATCCTTTATTAACCTGGGAGTTTTAGCAGTAATAAAGTATTATGCCATGAATAACTCTTCTTTGGTTTGTCCTTTGTATGCTTGTCTGAATCATTTGGCCTGGTTTTCCGAAGGACAGTTGGGTAGGAGAGATGAAGCCTTTTGTAGTAGATCAGATGTTATGAATTTCAGTGTAAACTGTGCAAGAGGTTGCAAACTAGAATAGTACTCCATCTATTTCCCATGCAGTTCTGCAAATGGGAATGGAGCGATGAGTTGGTGTCCTGGGAGTGAGAGACGAATTGTTGTGGTTTATCACTATGCAGATGAGATTCAAAACTGGAAGCAGGTGCTTTGCCTAGAAAGTACAGAACGGCTTTAAGCTGCTTGTTTTGACACTGATACAATAATGTGTGATGCATTAGGTTTAGTAAAAGACAGGGTATTGGATCAGCCCCCCTGGAGAATTTGTGCTTTTGTCCCGTGATTTTTTTTGTGAGGAAAGAATTAATTCTTTTGTATTTTAAACTTACTGGTGGAATTTTATGGAGAAACCAGAGGCTCCAAATACTGCAGTCCAAGTTTCTGTGGAAAACATAGCAAAGGGTAGGCTTGCTGAGAAAGCATGGCTGTGGCTTCATATATGTGTATGATTTCTTCCTGGCTTGTAGACTGATAACAAGGCTTGCTTCTGATGTTGTCATAAAGTCCTGTGCCTTTACATCTAAAAAAGGGTTTGAAAAAATGAATAGATTTACCCTTCAAGCACCAGCCACCATATGTAGATAAATATGAAATATGCACGATTGAATGAAAATCTATGACACCACCACCACACCTTAGAGCCATCCACCTCAGGGTGTTAGTACATTCATATTGTGTCAGGCTTGGAGGATCTATAACTCCACAAAAATATCCATGGAAATTTAAAAATATACTTTGTGAAATATTTTGAAAAAACAAAGGATGCATTCAGGTAAATTAAAATGATTAATTTCAGGTGATAGGAGGAAGGTGAAGAAAAGTCTGCCACCAAATTCTTAGCTCACCTGTTTGTGTGCAGATGTTGCTCTATATGTGATACCTAAGATCAAGTATTGTGAATCTTAAATCCCTTTCAAATTACAGAGTTAGCTTGGAATCTACTTTCTTCGGCAGGCCAAAATCAAACCTTTATTATTGTTTCAACCTAGACTGCTAATGTAATATGTGTACATTATGTGCATGCACATGAATGGAATACATGATGGAGCTGTGTGCTATACAGGTTTTTATTGGCATGAATTTGGGATCATTGGATTTCTCAGGAGTGGCAAAGACATTTATGAGTTTTGCAGCTCACCTTAAATGAGCGTCCATAAACCTTTTTACCACAGCATGCTAAGGTTTATTCTGGATACGCTATATATATTACAGGGAAAAAATAAAATGTTTGAAAGTTTAATTTTTTTCATTTGTATTTCTTGTATCCCTCTCTCTGGATAGGTAGATGCTTTAGTTACCCTGCTTACCACTGCAGAGTCAGAGGGAGGAAAAACAATTTAATACATATCAATAAAAATCATCTAAAATATCTTTTAAGTCTGATATAGTGAATTCTTGTCACTTCAGAACAGGAGAAATCTTCCTTTCCCAACCCTATAGAGCTCGTTCTCTCTCTCAAGAATGAAAGATACCAGGCTTAAAGCCATGACATTCTTGTGCTAGAAAAGCTGTTATTAGCTCAAGCCTGGATCTTGCCATCCTCAACTTGGGGCCAGGGTAATTTTGGAGAAAAATTCCACATTTGAGGTGGGAGGGGATAATGAGGAAACATTTCCCTGGCAGGTTGATTTAATAATATGACATCTGTTCCTAGCTGCTGAGGGATCTGGAGGGCAAGAATAAATTAAAGGGAGTTTATGCATAAATATATTTGCTGTAAATCAAACCTCAAAGCCTTCAGTGGGCTTTTGTTCAGGCAAACTCCTCTGGCCTCTGTGTTTTTTACCTGAATACCTATTAAGCAAAGACTGAATGAGAACTTCAGGATTTGGCCCCAAATATATTTTTTTCTTTAATAGGTCATGAAAATAACTAAGTCCCCACACGATGGCACCCTCTACTTACATTGAGTGTCCTTTTCCGGAGAGTCTTAAACGTATTCCAGTATTTCTTTATATCCAACACAGTTTGGATTGCATTGGAGAAGCAAGATTAGAAGTTTTAAGAGGTTCACCCCAACCTTATCAAGGCAACCCCTCATCATCGGAACAAGTAGCTATTCTTTTCTCTCAGGAAAAAAACACTCACCCATTCATTCTTATAGTATTATTGGATCCTTTAAGTTTTAGATTTGTAGTTGTTTGCCAAAGGACTATTATAGTATTTAACATAGTGTTTATAAAATAATTGTGTACACATATGTTGTATTATATATTGAGCCTCTCCATAATCGCATAGCTTACCATTGCTAAGGGAATACTTCATTCAAGTTCCAGTTCCTGAACCCCGAGGAAAATGCTGAAATATTTAATGATCATAATAGGATTGTAATTGTATGTTTTTGAGAAATCGATTTGAGCTCAAATAGCTCATTTAAACATGTTTCACCCAAACCACTGAAATAGGAAACAGGAGGACTAAATTATTGCTGCTTCCTGAATTCTCTGCTGATGAGCCAAATAATTAAAATGCACTGTAATGGCTCCTGCAGTCTGTATTTCTTTGGGTAATTCTCGGAAATGAATCTGAATTTCTACCGTTGAGGGGGAGCAAGAAGATCATCGAAATATCAAGAGGTCTGGAAGCCAGACGGTGGTCTTCCCGCAGCGCTTTCATGACTCTACGTCATTTTCAGTAAAATAATATCGGTGGATTGAGACCTCCCAACGGAGGGATTCCCTTAAGAGTCCCTCAGCAAATGAACTTTTAATGGAAATCCTCTCTCTTTTCCAGTCTGCCTCTGCTGCCCTGCAAGGAGCTCGAATCGCAGACTCGAGACAGGAAGGAAAAGGGACACAGTGAAAATTAGACCTGAAAAGTAACATGTGCTGCACTCCGTTCTTGTCAGTGACAAGTGAATCAGGGCTTGCGAATTTCTAATCATTTCAGTCCTCTAATGGGGACGTTTGTGGCCGAAATTAATATGCAGTATCATCAAATAAAGGACAGTATCGACCCTGTGGCGTGTTTTCCCAAATAGTAAGGGACGTTTTCCAATCCTACGCACAGAAAAATGTGACGACACTCTCAGACGGGAACGGGCTATAGCTTGCTGTAAATATTTTGTTGCTACAGTGATTGTGAGACATCATAATTGTATAGGTTGAATTATGGCATTGCTAATTTTCCTCTACCCATCTGGGAGCTCTGCATAAAAAAACAAATGGTGAAAATGTTATTCCAAGTCAGTTTTTTGGTTGCCACATTTCCCCAGTTCAGCACCGCAGAATTTGGACAGTTCCACATTGGGAGCCGTCAGCTAATCAATCCACCCACCAGCCAGCAACTGTCAATTACAAACTAATTAGAAAATTACTGAGAAGCCTCCAAGACTTCAAACAGCCTTTATAACAATAACAACAATAAGAACGCGAGCGTATTTCTTCATTTAATTGTCCCGTTGAAGGGAACATATGTACCACATTAGAACCCTGGGCTTTGCCAAACGAATTTATATAGAAGTTATCACATCAGAGCTCATCTTTTCAAATAGAGCTGCTCTGTGGTTAGGCTACTGAGACCACCCTTGAGGATGGGATCTGTAAAAAGCCTAAAATTTCCTCAGCAGCCTATTATGCCTTCCCACAACTTGAATCAGGGAGAACTCGACAAGCATTAAATCTTCTAGAGCTCTGTGTAAAAAAAAAAAAGTGTGAGTTAAAGTGTTTATGAGAAGCTTATGACTCTCGATCAGATCATCCGCGAGGACGGCACAGAATTGTTATGTTCCTTGAGGAATTGAGGTGGTGACGTCTTTTCTGATACCCGATTATTACGTGACTGAAAAAAAAAAACCTCATTTGATTCATGAATAAAAATCCGAACGCCACAACAGTGCAACAAACAATACTGCCGCCCTTAAAGGTAACATGCAGACCGATGTTTACAAAGAGGGCTCTTGATAAAGCAGGGTGTTTGCAAAGATTTTGTTGCTAATTGCATAAAAAAAAGAGCTGCGGAAGGCTGGTCAACTTTGGAGTCACAGAGCAAGAAGGAGAAAGCAGCAGCTGAAGCGAGAAGCATCTCAGTGAAGGGAAAGATCTGGGGAAGAGAACATCTCACTGACAGCAGCTCTAGCACAGCCTGCTTCTGCTTCCCGTCCTCGCTCTCTCTCTCCCTCCTCTTGGCTTTCTCTTTCCCGTTCTTGTGTTCTTTTCTCTCTTTCTCCCTTCTGTCTCCTTCCCTTACTCCCCCTTTCTTGCTGTCCCTTCCCTGGCAGACTCCACTCCAGATCTGTGCTGCCTGCTACCTACAAACTTTTTTGAGCGGATCACCTTAAACCAGAAGACAAGTAACTGCTGCTCTTCTGCCTTCGGCTCCTTTGACCGTCAGAGAGGCGACGCCACAAGAGTTTTAACTATTTCGGCTGAAACTTGGGAGAGAGTTTTTTTTTAAATCTACCCTTTAATTGCGCAGCCAAACGCTCTTAGTACCGGGTGTTAAGAGTTTAATGGTAAGGAAAATGTATCGCAGGAATCTCAGCAGCTTTAAGCGAAGAGATCGGGTTTCGTTAGCCCAGGCACCTGTGTGTGTGTGTGTGTGTGCGTGCGCGTGTGCGCGCCTGTGTGCTGGGAAGTGGGGGTTGTGTCTGGTTGTAATTGAAGACAAACGTCTCCACACAAATCGCGCACACGTTTTGTTGTTAAATCGAGAACACTTAAGACTTGATTTCTGACCAGTTAGATTTTGCTAGTGGCAAAGCTAGAGGGGAAAGAGAGAGTGAGGGGAGCATTTTGACTACTGTTTTTTTTTTCTTCCCTTACACACAGAGTGGCAATGTGTAGCAAAGCGATCCTAGCACTACTGGTCTATGGGATAATAATGCACTGCAGCGTCTACTGCTCACCTGCTGCTGGATTTCAATACCCTGCGCTAAGGTAGGTACCTTCTTTATCCCTCCCTCTTCCCAATCCGTGCAAGACTCGCATCCCTGGCTTTCCCCGTCAGTTATACCCCTGCATCTTGGTAATAGCTAGCAGAGAGCATTGGCAGGTAGTTGTCTCCTGGACTCTGTGTGTGTCAGGTAGCTTTTATTCTCTCTCTCTTGCTAACGGAGTAGAGCTCTTCCAAGCAATGTAAAGCATTCAGAAAGAAAAACTAAAGCGCAAACCTTCACCACCTCCTATTTACCGACTCCATCTACCTTCTTGGGGAGCGGGGAAAAGAGACTGGGGCTGCTTGATTAAAAGTCCAATTTAGATTCTGTGGCAGGGAAACTACAATAAATTCTTACGTTCTCCAGGAGATAGAGGGTTTAATGGACTAGCCCCTTGCTTCCATCAAGTCTTGTTAGCCTGAAGGATCTTATGCTGTATTATTCCCTACACACGCCTGTCTTATTCTTATCTCCCTTTCTCCTAAATAACAGAGAAAACATCTGACTTTGGTCTTGGTGAAACAATTCGATTTCTAACTGTGGTCCTGAATGAAGCATAGTTCTCAGAAGGCAGGGTGAGCCTTAGAGGAAAAAGCTGATTAGCCTTTTAGTGAATCAATTTTTTATATGCACTACAGTGCAATAACATATTATAGATATATTTCCGGCCTCCTCTGAGCCTAACTTGAGTGGCGATAACCTGCTAACACAGAGTTGATAGGTACTTGCAGGATAGACAGTACCTAGATGAAAGCATTTTGAAGCATACAGTTAGAAAAAGATTGTAATGACACATTTGTGGCAGAAGCGTTTACTAGGTATTAAGGCATATGTATAGATATAGATAAAACTTAGTTTTACAATACATATAATATCCCTCTCTGTTCTCTCTCTAATATAGATCTAGATACGTTCTAGAATTAAAATCCTGTATCATAACCGGGTAGAATCTGCCCCCAATCTGTGTTATTAGTTAAAGTTCTTTAAGTACTAAATTCTGGATCCGTTTTTTTAAAGTTCGCTCGAGGGGAGCTTCTGTAGTACTCAGGGCTGGGCAGAGCGTGAGCCGGCTCACTCTGCCTGAGATTAGGTTCAGGATTCCGTAAGACTCTCTCGCGTTCACTTGACTCGGAGCAGGATTATTAACACACTGGAGTAGAGCTGCCAGGATTTCAGAACTAGCCTCGTCTATTGAGCCGAGTGTAGGAGCAGCCTCCAGTCCAAACCTATACAACAAAGGACGATTTCCCACTTAATAGGAGAGAGTGAAGCTTTACACAGCGGCAATCAATCTACTTCTGGCTCTAGCCTGCTGTAAATCTGGCTTCCCTTAACAAGCAGCGCTTCTTACAACAGAAGCACGGGGGAGCTTTTCCGATCCACCTATCTTAGCTCCCTCGGAAAATTATGCAGCTCTATTTATTCCGCCAAGTCCCACAGGGGACACTCTCGTGGTTCAGCACTAATGTGCATGCAACATCTGAACTGCGAAACTCACTCTGGAGCGCATGTGAACGGTCGGAGCTGGCCCTTGGGTGCGGGGCAGCACACGCTCCGGAATGGCCTTAAACGACCCAAAGCGTTACCCAGGGCTTTGGGTTTCAAGTCAGCCTCGCCGCAGGGCCCTAGGCTGCCAGAGCTGGGGGAGCCGTCCCCGCATAAATGGCCAGTCCTTCCAGGGGGCGTTAAGTGGGGTGAGAGGGGCCATTCGTTTGAGGGGACCTGGCTCGGTTTATTCAATCGCCTGAATTAACAGGAGCGAAACACTTTACACGCATCTATTATTAATCTCCCTGCCAGAGCTCGGAGACAAAAATAGCTGCCTGAAACGTTCAGTGACCTACATCTTGCCGCACACACACACACACAGAGAGAGGGAGAGAGAGAGAGAGAAACAAAACTCAAGCGATCTTCAAGGACAGAGACACCATTCAACGAAAAACACAAACAAACACAAGCCCCACCCCGATCACACTTGCTGTGAGAAAGGTGGAGCAGTCATTTGCTAACTGCAGAGCTTCTGATCAATCTGGGAAGACGGGGAACTAGAGAAAGCGGGTGCCCTACAGTGGGAAGCGCTGTTCTTCTTGTCTCGCTTAACTTATAGCCCCCACGCGCGCGCCTGAGTATGTAGTTTGGAAAGCGATCAGGATTCCTGCTGGGAAAGGTGGGTAGTGATCAGCTGCTTCCTTGGCAGCCCCTGGACTTGTTTCTGGCCCCACCCTAGCAGCAGCTTGGTTTGCTTGGGTCTTTCTCCCGCGCCTGATTTTACGCTGATGCGGAGGTGGGGGGATGAAATGAGGGGGGGGGTAAAGGGATAGGTGTAATCCTGTCTGTGGGCTCCTCTAGCAGGGCCTTCAGTCCAGCTTCAGAAGTGCCCATATTAAAACCCAATAGGTCCCAGGCAGAGGAGTAGCCCTGAATAACATTGATCAAATGCTCCTATATATAGGATTTCCCAGGAGGCACCGCCACATGCGTCTGAATTCTTGCCCTTTGCTTTCCGGGCTAGGCTGGAAGATGAAGTGTATGACGAGGATGGAAACACGCTGCAGGATTTCGCCTTTGACAACGACCCCCTTGGCATAGCAAACCCTTCCTCCATGATAGACGACATGTACACCCTGTACTACCCACCGGAAAAGAGGTGAATATGGGAGCCTCTTGGTGGAATTATGACTTGCGCTGGAGCAAAACGATCCTAGTCAATCCCATGCAAAAGACCCGCAACACATCTCTCCCTCCGTGCCCTGCCGCCCGAATAAAGGCTGGAGGAGAGGAAAAGAGCCCCTTACCTCCAAGCGGGCGGGGAGGGGTGGGGAAGCAGGCTGGCCGCGGAAGGACTAGTGATGGCACTCCTGGAAACACACCAGACTCGCCAGGCGAGCGCTGCGGTCAGGAAATGAGCCTGGTGGCTGGGAGGGCCCTGCTGTCCCTGGGGGTCCTAAGGCGGAGGCCGCCCTCTGCACTCAGGGTACATAAAGCCACCAGCCAGCCAGGGGCTTCCTTCCGCCATCCCTCCTTGGAGTGAGGGGCTGCTGAGGTCCGGTCCCCAGGCTTTGGACACTGATCTTTCTTCCTGTGTTTGATCTTTGTTTCCTACTTAGGCACGCCGATGGGATATTTAACAAAGCCTACAGGAGAGTCCTGGGTCAACTATCCGCTAGGAAATACCTGCATTCTTTGATGGCCAAACGGGTCGGGTAAGACTTTTATTTGTTATTTATTTCACGTTAAGAGGAAATCATCTATTAAACCACGCGTAATGTGCCACCGGTGTATAATTGTTACGCTCGCTGTGTGGTTGGTGTTTCGCGCACTAAGCAACAAACCCAGTTGGAAAATGTCAAAATCCACCAGGGTTTTTGCTCGATCTCATTCTCTGACCCCAAGTGAAAGGTACAGTGAAAAACCCAGATGGCTAGTTGATAAAAATCTGGTCATTGTAAAGAAAGTCCGGTAGCCCAAAGATTCAGGCTATAGCCAGTGGAAAGAACTGCAACAAGAGATCAGTTGTAGATGTAGCTCTGGGTATTTTAACAGAGCTCTCCATTGTAAAGAATAGAATTCACCACACTTCCGTGTAGCGGGGCTTAAATAAAACCCGTTTAAAGTCAGACATCCTGGCACACGGCAAGCCCAGCGTAATGAAGATCATTTCGGCAGAAGGTAACATTTTAATAAAGCCCATGGGGAAATAGATTACATATTCATAATGAATAATTCATGCTATGAATATATTGTCTCCAGACTGTCGGCTTATATTATGATCAGATATCAACTTCACCGCGTGTTTAGATAGATTCTTTGTTTTGTTCTGCCTCCCTGAGGTCTACATGTTGCTTTAGTTTCTTCATTCCCGCCCTCTCCCGAATCGAATAGCTTTGGAAAAACAAACAAAACAAATACAGCTTTCCCTAAATGACACATAATCTTAATAATCTGGAAAGGTTAAAGCAGCCCCGGAGTTCCCAGAGCCAAAATGCAAAGCAGGGAAGGCCTCCAAAGTGCAGGCAGGACAGGGGAATGGATCCAGATGTTGCAACTGTCCTTTGCTTTGCAGCGGTGCCAGTGGCCTGGAGGACGACTCGGAACCGCTCTCCAAACGGCACTCGGATGGCATCTTCACAGACAGCTACAGCCGCTACCGGAAACAAATGGCTGTCAAGAAATACTTGGCAGCGGTCCTGGGGAAAAGGTATAAACAAAGAGTTAAAAACAAAGGACGCCGAGTAGCGTATTTGTAGCGCTGAGTCACCCACCACTCCTGTGTATACAGAGCCCTAAAAAGAGAAAAACAAAAGTCATTTCCAAAGTGACTGAACAATCACCGCTCCTGTGTTATCTAAACATGTATTTATGTATGAAGTAAAGCCATTAAATGAATATTTTGATAATAATATTGTTTTTCTTTTTGTATAAAAGCACTAGAGAAACGCACAGATCTACTTTGTGGACCAATCATTAAGTTATATATAATATATAAATATATATATATAAATACTACTGATAGAGAACAATTCTTCATATAAAGCCTGCACAAGAACAAAAAAAATTCGCCTGAGCTGTTTATGTTTTTATATAAAATAAATAGAAAAAAAGACAATCATTGTTTGAATATTGCTCCTATTTTTGTAAGTGAAATTAAAAGGATAGTATTTTTATCCATAACAGGGTCGAAGACATTAATAGTCACCATTTGCTACTGTACATAGACACTGATGCCCCACTACAAGGGGATTATGGTGATAATGATTTGGAAGAATTGCTGAAGCAGATTCTTACCCCCTGCCCCCCGTGAGTCTCAAGACAGGCTCCTTTGCCACTAGCCTATTTTAAGGGGGCACTGCCTCCCCCTTGCGAAAGATTTCAATTTTTCTGCTTTCTTTGGTTCCACTTTTATATGTATTTGTGTCTCTCAAACACTGAGCTTAGAAGATAATTCTCCTGTGGTGAAACAGCTCTGTCAAAATTGTGCATCTCTGACAATTGGAGGGGGGAAAATATTTAGCCCCATTCATTGTTCTTCTAACTGATTGGGCATAGCTACAGAACAAAGCCAACCAGAAATTAGAGCGATTGGAAACCATTTGAAATTTCAATACTAGAAGTGATAGAGCACAGATCAGAGAGGAGGTGCCCCTAATGAATGCGTGGTTTTAGGCTGCCAGAGGGTCTGGGTAACACGAGACAATTCCACTTTAAATCCACTACCTAACTGACCGTCGGCAGCTCGGTATTGGAACTTGATGCAAAGTATAATGTGTTACTCTCCAGTGCTGTCCATGCCTCTCATCATGTGAAATGACTAGGATTCTCTCCTTTGAATTTTTCAAGCGGAGTTGCTCCTTTCCTTTGTTGTTTTCTTGTAGACTCTTCCTCCTCCCGACCTGTCTTGCACTATTTATGCACGGTTTCCCATCTGAGTCACTTATTATTTTCAATTTAAAGTTGTGAACGCCTCTCACTCTTTTGTTCTGTTTGATGCAAGCTCTTATTGTAAAAGTTTAGGAACCCCTGTTGTAGCTACCACTAAATAATTATGCACTACGACTAAAGTTTTGTTCTTGTTTATTGAGTTTGGAGGTAAAATGTATTTTTCTACATTATGGCTTATTGCTTAGTAAAAGTTATTTCATAAAACAAACTTTTGTCATAATAGAATGTGTAGTTTCTAATAACCGATGAATCATTTCAACTTCATCTTTATATGTACGGATTAATAGCTTTCCTTCTGGGGAAAAGACAAACCAAACCTGCCCGAGGGAACTTTCCATTCCTTCTCCTCGAAAGGTGACTAAAGAGGACATGTACGTATGTTTCCTTTCAGATCCCTAACCATATGCTAGAGGAATCTTTTGAAGGAAAATAACCAGCCCTAAATTGCAGTCTTCGGTTGCTTAAAAAGAAAAGCCACTTGTAAAATTTAAAAGACTTTTCATTTTCCTTTACCAGTCTAATCAGTGTTAAGTAATAAATCAAAGAAAACAGAATTGAGTTTGCAATCCCAGGCGGGATGGCGAGTGCCAGCGGAGCTTATTGCAAACAGCGCTAGCACACAGGCATTCGATCTATGCCTGAGAAGTGTGTATGAAAATCAATCTTACTTTAATTTTGCATTCTCCTCAGGCAATGTGACGCAGGATGCAGTTTGCAGCGTTTCGTGCCTTTCTTCGCCTTTTAAATCGCCACGAATTCACAGATGGCTATTTAGTGGCCCTACTATGCTGCAACACATCAGCTTGCATTTTAGTCTTAATTATTTGTTCTTGGATAATCGGCAGATGTTGCTGTATTTGTGTCAGCTGTGGTATAATGAAATAGGGCTCTATTGACGTTTTATTTATGAACTATCATTTCGAGTTCAATGGCTAGTTGCAAGCATTATAAAGTGATCACATAGGTTATCCTCTGTTTAATTTTTAGAAAAGCCAACAGCCTTACTAAAACGGAGCAGATTTGAGATACAGTGATAATTTAGGTAGATGTTAGTCTTGCAGATCTTATTTTGTGTGCAACTGAATATAAAAATAAATTAAAGTATTATTACACACATGATATATATAACTAGGACTTTGATAACTGTTATATAAAGTGTGTAAAGTTTGTATTAATAAATTTTTGTAAACAATGCAACTTTGTCTAATGTTTGGGGGAGAAATCTAGCATTTAACAGTGAAAACTGTATTTCATTTTAAATCTATTTAATTAGTTTAAATTTAAGCAATATTTTCTAACATTTTTTATGTCTGGAATATCTTTTTTTTTTCAACTAAGCCTCCACATATTTTCATCAGATGTCCTCTAATCTTTTATTGGTGGGTTATTTCTATATTCAAGTAGACTAACAAGTAATTACTGAAGTAGAAAAATCAAGCTTCATGCACATTAGATAAATAAGCTTTCCTAAAATTTACAGACAAAAACCAACCAATGTCTTAGAATAGTCTCCCGCCCCCACCATAGTATTGTAACAATTTCTATACTTAGGAATTGCTTATACTTTTCACCTAAACTCCTCCAATGAACATTCTGGTACACAAAAATATACTTTGTAATATTGTCCTGGGGAAGGGCAACACCCTTGTACTGGGTTTAAATTATAATAAGTGAAAACTTGGCTGTACTAAAAATAGGTATACTGTAGCACATGAAGAGTTAATTAGTTTTCTTAAATAGAAATGTGTCTAGTAGCTATATATATCTATATCTATATCATCTATATCTATATATCTAGATAGATATATATAACAGTATTTGCAGGCTGGTTTGTTAGTACAAAGTCCATATCAGAAAATTCTACAGGGAAATCTTCAGTTAAACATTTCAAGAATAACTGGAAAATACTGACATCACTTTGTGCATGTCTATGATCATTATTGCTATAGTAGCTCAGGGACCTATTGAGTTCCCTTCCAGTCCTAAATTTTATGACTGTACTTAAATATTTTGGGAAACGCCCAGCAATTTAGTTTAAACTAATTTTTTCTTTCTGAGAACACACAAATGTGCTGTTCAAACCTCAGAAGGGGCACTTAAATAAAAAGATTAAGCCACAGGAATACGTTACAAATTCCCAGCAAAATTTTAAAATAAATCTCCAAGGTTTTTCATTTTTTAAACCACAAAGCCAGTGCCTATAAAAGATTTCTTAGATCCTCTGTGCCCAGTGTCAGTTTTACTCAGTTTACAGGTTAGTTTAGGCAACAACATGTCACTAATAAACAGGAAATACTGAGATAATGCAGATAAGATGGTAGTGTCAATATTATAGCATGAGGAATGGCTAGAAGTAAGATTTTTTTTCAGATCTCAGTCATCATAGGTCAGGGACAGAAATGCAAAGGAAAACGTAGTTTATGAAATTGGTTTCTCAAACTGATAGAGAAAGTGAATGAAAGTACTGTTTCCCAAAGGCAGTTTCCACTGGAAAACAGTAATAAAGTTAAGATCTTTTAGGTATAGTGGCTTGGAAGGTGAAATTTGGGAAATTAAAAACCACCATCTCACTCAACATGGCCTCAATCCTAGTTTAAGATTGAAGACTGAGATGGATAGTCTTAAATGATATGCATCCAAGGATGTCTGTCAAAACAAGGATTGCTACATTAAGAAGCTCAACCCAATAATTTAAACATAAATATTAAAAAAGTGTATAATTTTACACAATACTTATGAATGATGGGTTTTGTGCAAATTCCTTGTATTGTTAAAGCTCGTTAAATTTTAGACACTTTAAAAGACATAGACATGGAGAAAAAAGCAGGAATAATAAGTAGGATATAGTTCTGGGACCCTGGATTGTAAAGATTAAAGTGCACCATTGACATTCTGTGACTTCCTCAAATTCCATTTAGCAGAGTGCTGAGTACACTGGAACAAAATCATCCCTAGTACAACTCTATTACCTTCAGCAGAGTTACACTAGAGATGATTATGGCCCAATATATTTCTCACCGGAAAACTTCTATGGAGATCTGGCATACATTATAAAGTTTCTAATTGCAAATAACACTGTAAACACCTGCAAAGCTTAGGAATTGAGTGCACCTGGAAGTACAGCTCAAACCTCCTAGTTGTTCTCCACAGCCCAGACAACAGTAATATTTTAAAGCAGCAGAACTCTTTCCTGACTTCTGAGAGCTATCAGATTAGGGCCTGCTTTTGAATGTGCTGAAATTTATTCCCCATGGTTTTGGAAGCTGTTTCCATGTTCAGTCTTGAACATTCTCTAAAGTTTAAGTTTACCTGTAGAACTTATATGTTTTTGTCCAAGATCCAGGAAGAATTTGAAATCTGCAGCAACTATTCTTTGATGGCTACCAGACAACTTCAGAACGAAATTTCAGGAGGTAAATATTTTAGGCCTCATCATGCAGTCTTCTTCAGGCAAAACTCCCAGTGAAAATCGCAAGTGGAAGTTTCATCTGAGCAAGAACTGCATGGTCCCTTCCCAAAAGTGCAAATACACCAAAGTAATTATTTTCATGATTTTAAGGCCAGAAGGAACTATTATCAGTGAATGACAAAGGCCATAGACTTTCACTAAGTGATTCCTGTATCAAGTCCTTGACTTTAGATTGAGCTATATTATGTCATTTAGAAGGGTAGCTAGTTTTGATTTAAAGATTTTAAGTGATGGAGAATCTATCATATTCGAGGGTAAGTTGTTTCAACTGTGAAAAAATTGAGCCTTATTTCTAGTCTGAGTTTGTCTAGCTTCAGCTGCCAGATATGGGATCTTGTTATGCTTTTGTCTGCTAGATTAAAGACCCTTTGCAATCAGAAATCTTCATGCAGGTACTTGTAGATTATGACCAAATCACCACTTTACTGTTGCTTTCTGATAAATAGATTGAGATTATTTAGCCTCTCACTGTAAGGCAGGCTTTCCAGACCTCAAATCATTCTTGTAGCTCTTTTCTGAATACTTGCAAACTTAGCAACATCCTTTTCAAAGTGTAGACACAGAACTGCACACACTATTCAGTAATGGTCGCGCTAATGCCATATACAAGGGCAGTACCCACCTACCTACTTGATAATTTCCTTCTTATGCAGTCACGCATCACATTTGCTTTTTTTGGCCACCACATCATGCTGGGAGCTCATGTTCAATTGATTATCGACCATGACATCTAAATCCTTTTGAGTCACTGCTTTCAAAAATACAGGGCCCACCCTCCTTTAAATACCTGATGGAGGGTCCAATGAGGATGGAGCTAGGCTGTTCTCAGTGGTGGCAGATGACAGAAAAAGAAGCAATGGTCTCAAGTTGCAGTGGGGGAGGTCTAGGTTGGATATTAGGAAACACTATTTCACCAGGAGGGTGGTGAAGCACTGAAAAGGGTTATCTAGGGAGGTGGTGGAATTTCCATCTTTAGAGGTTTTTAAGGCCCAGCTTAACAAAGCCCTGGCTCAGATGATTTAGTTGATGTTAGTCCTGCTTTGAGAAGGGGATTGGACTAGATGACCTTCTGGGGTTTCTTCCAACCCTAATATTCTATGATTCCTATCAGTATACCTACATGCTCAGTTCCTAGCTCTGTTAAAGCCCCTGTTGTCCATGCAATCCATATTGCACTGGAGAATTGACTTGTCCAAGTTGTTATTTTCCACTTCAATTTTTGTACCATCTACAAACTTTATTATTTAGCACCTGCTTCAATCATCCTTTGTCAGACTGATAGCATCTTACTCTGTGACCAGTCGCACTGAAATTAATGGGAACAGTTGTATATATGGTAGTAATCAATGTGTCAAATTTCTCTCTGATGTACACCAGGGATAGATTTGGCCCACTATACTTAAGAGTGTAACACTGGGCTCTTACTGGGAATACTATAGCAGAGAGAAACAGGAGAGCAAGTGACACGGAAAATAAACTGACTTTCTTGGCATGTACTTAAGTGTGGCCCACATCATGTTAATTTTACATGAGCAGTCCTCTTAGGCTAAATTTGGTAATGTACCACTCACACCAAAATAACATGTGAAGTCAGCTTAAGTGGTGAATTCTTTTGCCAGGGTTGAGTTTGTCTCATGGACATCAAAGGGACTATTTATATGTAGATGACAAACAGCACATGGCCCTATACAGGTAACCAACTGAAATGTTAAGTCACAACAAAGGTTACAACATCTTTGGCAACAATTAGTTTTGTTGAGAGATTTGTCTGGACCTAAAGAACAGATTTAATTTTGAGCAAACAAATTTAAGAACCATAAAGATGCCAAATGAAAAGTTGGATAGTAATGAAGATTGGTGTCCTGTGTTTGAGGTTTATATAAACATTATTATTACTTACTGTGGTGTACAGGCACCCTTTTGATATACACTTAAGCATTATCTCAGATAGATATTTGTAACCATTTCTGTAACATCATAATTTTTTTAGGTGAATCACAGACCTGGCTTGACTTCAGGTTATGAAACAAGTTACTTATTACTTCAGATAGCCCAATGTAATAGAACCTCATTCATTTCCATGTCACTAAGATGTACTCTCCATAATGTGGTTACAAAAATAGTATAACTTTCTGCAACAATTTAATGGCAAAATGCTGTATTAAGGTCTCATGCTATTAAGACTTTATTATGTTCATAAAATAAACCATGGAAGATTTCCTACTATTACATAGCTACATGACACATTAAAGTGTCTATTCACCATGAATGCAGATCTCACAGCTGACATCTTCAAAATGGAAATGTTAGCCAGGAAGAGAAGAGGATCTTTTTGAAGCTGAAGATTCAGCAGCAAAGAGAGAGACGATCCCTCCCCTTTCCCCACTGATACTTTCAGACTATAGGAATCTGGGTCTTATCCTGACTCTCCTCCCCACAAGAGCCATCTGTGGGGAAAGATTGACCCAAGGTTTGCACAGGGGTGTTAAGGGGAAGGGAATTAATGAACATAAGTTCTCTACTTATCACTCCTGTCCGGAGTGGCTCTGAAGCTCCTGGTCCTTGACCATGGCCTGGGAACATATTCCTTCTACTCCTTTTACCTCATGTCCCAAGGATTGGTCAATGTAATATGCTGTCAGTTTTTGTAGGGCTAGCATACTCTTTCTAACTGCAAAGTGGATTCAGGATTTAATTTTGCATGTGGAGAAGACAGATGGGAGAAATAGTTCTACATGTTAAATGTATGTTTTCAAGACACGACTAACAGATCTAACTATATTCAATGGTAAAAAGCTACATTAATGCAAAGTTGTGGCTGGTTGTTGGTTTGACATGCCCTCACAGAATGATGAGTTGAGCAAAACTCAAACATATGAAAACAGGGATATGCACAATTAAGGATGCTCATGCAACCTTAACTCTGCCCTCTTTCAGCAATGCCCCAATACACTCTGGTAACACACGTACCTTTACGCTGCTAGCCCCACAGTTGCTGAAATGTACAAGCTCTTTACTGTCTTTTACAGCCCATTCACTCTGATCCACATCTAACACTATTAAATGTGTGCGTGGGGCGGGGGAGGTAGTTGCGCACGTCACCTTCTGCTTGCCTTCTTCCAGCAATGCCTCACTATTCACATAGCATATACTCTCACACTGTCTCTTGGCACTATAAAATTTAGGGGTTGCAAATTCTGGCATCCACTCATACACTTGCCCTGCTTCCCAGAAAGAATACCACACACATACAATTGAAGGACCACTTCACTGCCTTCACAACTGCATTATACTTACAGGGTATCATGTCACTTTCATTGAACTATCATGAAAGTATTAAAATCCTCTCATACTCCAGCTCACTGCTGACTTTAACTTTTATAATTAAAGGCCGATGCCTTGCTATTGACATAACATACACAATTCTGCATAGAAAGGATGCATACTCATACTGCATGCTGAAGATACACATGCACATCATCCCTTTCCTCACAGATGTGAGGATGTGAAACATAGATCTCCTCATCTCACAGTCACAGCTCTGCCACTCACCCCAAGGTAACCACCCAATCTTGCAAACCCACCTCTACCAAGCAGAGCTAACTACTGTCTCCACCTGATACTGATCAGACTTGCTTTACCTGGAGAGCCTGCAGATAAATGCTTATGCTGCTCTCATATCCTGGCTTGCTACTCCCCTGTGCCCTGATATTTACACAGAGCACACAAGTCTGCATAGAAATGATGCATCCTGGATCCTGCAGCTCTTCCCTTTGCTCATGCATGTTGGAGGGTGCAAAACATAGAGCTCCTCATGCCATAATCCTAGTCTTGTCACACATCTCAAAGTAACCCCCACATGTCCTTATGTCACAAACATGCCTTTACAAAGCAGGCCCAGCTACTGCCTCCACCATTTACTGTAGATACACCTAACATGTTGACTGTACCTGGAGCATATGCAAATAATTCCCATTGGCTACTGCCAGCGCCACAGGGCCAGAAGGAAGGTGTTGTGGGCATTGTTTCCCCTTTGTGGCCTTTAGTAGTGTTAGATGGAATCCTTTGGGTAAGAGTGAATGGATTGTAAACAGAGGTGAAGAGCTGGTATACTTCAGCAACTGTGGAGTTGTCAGAATAAAAGACTGCATGTTAACGGGACTATCATAAACAGATGGTTAAGGGTTAATGTCTCTTTTACCTGTAAAGGGTTAAGAAGCTCAGTGAACCTGGCTGACACCTGACCAGAGGACCAATAGGGGGACAAGATACTTTCAAATCTTGGTGGAGGGAAGTCTTTGTGCTGTTTGTTTTGTTCATTGTTTGCTCTTGGGGCTAAGAGGGACCAGATGTACACCCAGGTTTTCTCCAATCTTTCTGAATCAGTCTCTCATGTTTCAAAATAGTAAGTACTAGCCAGGAAAGGCAGATTAGTCTTATGTTTGTTTTCTAAACTTGTAAATGTGTATTTTGCTGGAAGGATTTTTACCTCTGTTTGCTGTAACTTTGAATCTCAGGCTGGGAAGTGGGGGAAGTCCCTCTAGTCTATATGAATCTGAATACCCTGTAAGCATTTACCATTCTGATTTTACAGAGATAATTTTTACTTTTTCTTTCTTTCATTAAAAGCTTTCTTTTAAAGAATCTGATTGATTTTTCCCTGTTTTGGAATCTAAGGGATTGAGTCTAAACTCACCAGGGATTGGTGGGGGGGAAAGGAAGGGGGGAAGGTTAATTCCTCTTTGTTTTAAGATCCAAGGAGTTTGGATCAGTGTAGCCTCTCAGGGTAACCCAGAGAGGGGAAAGTCTGAGGGGAAAAAGAGGGGGAAGGTTAATTTCTCCTTGTGTTCAGATCCAAGGGGTTTGGATCTTGGGTTCCCCAGGGAAGGTTTTGGGGGAACAGGAAGTATGCCAAACACTATATTTTGGCTAGTGGCAGAGTACCAAATTTAAGCTAGTAATTAAGCTTAAAAGTGATCATGCAGGTCCTCACTTTTTGGACGCTAAAGTTCAAAGTGGGGAAAAGACCTTGACGGGGACATACTGGGACATTGTTGAAAAGAGGGCAGAGTTAAGGTTGCATGGGCAATTTTAACTATGCATTTCCTGGTTTTCAGATCTTTGAATTTTGCTCAAATGAGCATTCTGCGAGCAGATGACATATCACCAACCAACCTTAATTCTGCATTAATGGAGTTTTTTGCCATTTAATTTCCATTTTTGTTTTTTTTGAACAAGAGAAGACATATTATTGTTAGGTGTTAGTAGTCTTTTAGGCAGTTCTTTGTATCATGTCCCACGATTAGCAAGCTGAGCCAGCAGCCCCTCCCACCCCCCACATCAGCTGTGCCCCACCATCCTTGCTTTAGTATGCTTTCTGAGCCATGTCCCTGACCTATTCACTGCATTTACCCCTCTAACCGAGCCCCCTCCCCATGACTGTGCCTAGGCCTCCTCACAGCAAGCAGGGAACACAACTCCTTGAAGTCTTCACTCCCTGGTATACAAACATTTGTATTGCCATTGATTACCCCCTCCTATAACCTGACTCAAATGCAGCACCTGGAGTGAACAGCAATGATGTTACAGTGGAATAGTGTTGGAATGGGGGAAGGTTGGGGTGCAAGTTGACTGGGGATTGGGGTATACTAGCAGAGCTGAGTGATGGAGGCAGGTTGGGGGCAAGGAGGTTGAGGTGCACTGGGCAGATCTGGGGGGTGCTCTGCTTTCCTCACTGGAGCACAAAACCTCTCTCACCTCTCCTACCATCTCCCTTCTCATAACACATCTCCCCTCGTTGCAGTCCCAATTCCCCTCCTCCCCATTACTCCACTCATCTACTGCCTAATCACCCACCCCGGCTGGAAAAAGCCACTTGAAATACTTTGATTACATTCCCTCCAAAAACAAAACTGCCACCTTTGACTCACAAATTGTAGCAACCTTCTGCCATTTTGTCTTAGGTGGGGACTTATGATTAACTTATGTTAATTGAAGGATGACTTCACAGCAGTTCAGAGGTTTGTGATTCATCCATTCATTATACTCTCTCAGTTTGACAGTAGAAAGCAGCAGAAGGAAACCATTTTGGGGGGACTTTTAACTCAGGAACCCCTTAGTTAAATAACCCCAAATTTGGATCCTTAACTCTACCCTGCTCCCTCATGAGGCTCACCAAGTTTTAAAACAATCCCATTAATGGTTCACATTTTAGAGGCCTTACATGAGTTGAACAATAAAACATACACAGTGGCTGAAATGGAAACCTTCTAGCCCTATACCTCTATTGGCACATATGCAGTGTAAAACCATACATTTTCTTAAATGCTGTTCTCAGATTGGATCCTCCAAAGATTTAGTGGGTGCCATGTACTACCTTGGGTACAACTGAAGAGACTGAGACCATTTTGACCCACTTCACATCAATCGTTTGATCTATAGGTCTTCTTAACCAACACATCCTCGTAGAAATGTTTACAAAAATTGCTATTTCTCCCAGGCTTATATCCCTGGAAACCCTGGCTCAAGTTACTCCAGATTTGGGTCATTAACCCTCCTGCACCCACCTGAGGCTCACTAAATTTCGAAGAAATCTGACTATCCATGTCAATTTTAGAGGACTTGGACATGTTGACCTTTAAAGAGATATCTTGACTTAACCTTAATTATGGTAGTGCTCCCATGGCACTCTACTTCCAGTTATGGACAGATTAGACCGAATCTGTGACTGAGCTCTGTTCTGACATTCATCTTCCTGGTAAGAAGAAAGATTATTTTTCAGTGGCGTAGCTCTGAGTGAGCTACATTGTCTTTCCCTCAGGTGTGAAGATTAGTGTCGTAAGAGGTAACCGTTATGTATGTTATATACATAAACCCACTCCCTCTACCCCTCACCCCACTCCTCTGGACTGAAATATCAATGACAGAGAAAGTGCTTGGGTGGTGTAAGAATTAGATGTCTCTAAAAATGGTCAAACTTTTAATTGGTTGTGAATTATCTCACCAGCAAAATAACAATATATTTGAGTTAAACTACCAAAATGGTAAAAGGAAAGAAATTTCTCTCTATGTATATATTCTAATTCTCTCTCTCTCTCTCCCTCTCTCTCTCTCTCTCTCTCTCTCCATCCATCTATCTATTAGACAAATATTAGAAACTGATATGTTAGAATATTTCTGTACTGGCCATAGCTAAACTTAGATACAACATCTAATTTACAGTGACGTCTTTCTTTAACAAGTTTTATAAGAGGAATGATTTAAGTCCAAGGAAGTCAGTGAGTCACTGCACGGTGGGCCACTGACTGAGCTAAGTTTAGAATTAAAGGGAAGTTAGGCTCTTTTGGTTTTAAGTTTTACCAATACATCTCTTTGCCTCTTTTTTTTTTTTTTTTTTTAGTATTCTCTTTGTTTATTTAAGAAAAGTCTTGTCACATTTCCTTGGTCGTCTTTGTTGATTTCATACATCTCTTTGGTTTTTTTTGTTTTGTTTTTATTTGGTAAATTACAATGTTTCATTTAATACACTTATTTTGTTTTTTTAAAAGAAGCTACTTTGGTACTTTAAAGATGGTATTGTGATGTGTGTCTGTGTTTTTCTAGAACTATGATAAAAAATGAAAATGAAAAAGCTGAGAATTATCCTGTTGGTGCTGGCAGCAGAAAGACATTTTTGTGGGTAAAAAAATCAAATCACATTGTCTGCCTAGCAGAAAACCAAACAACAGCTCACTCTCAACCCTCCCCCACAAGCCTTCCTGGGAGCAGATGATTTTTCTGCATGTTCTAAGAGAAAGTCTACTATGCTGTATAAGGAAAAACTCACTCCCTTTCTGGGATGTGCCTTTAACAAACAAACAAACAAACAAACAAACAAACAAACAAACAAACAAACAAACAAACAAATCATCTGCTCACAGGAAGGCTGTTCCGAGGATTCCGTTCTCAGATAAACCTTAGGTCTTCTCTGCCTCAGTCCTAAGATCCCTTTGTTAATATAGTCTGGTTCTTAAACCCTCTTACTCTCTATATGTTCCTTCCAGAGAGTGAGGCCACTCTCTCTGCTTGTGTTACAGGACATGGCTGACATGTGTTACAGGACATGGCTAGCTTTAGCCTCTGTTTTCAGGACAGATGATTATGTCCTGGTCCATCCTTGGGCTTGTCCAACCTTTCCTACTCTCCTAGGCCAATAAATACCCACATGAACATGTAAAAAATTCCATACAGTTTAAGAATATGTTTGTTTAAAAATCTTTGGCTTTATTAGCTTATGTGATGCACTTCTATATTTTGTAGCGGGTTGCGGCAATCATAACCTAGATAAAAGGTTAGTAAGCCAGTGACTTCGTGATTTTTTTTTTAAATTCCTCTTCTCATGGACAGTAGTTTCCATTGAAAGGAAGCACTTGTCAGATCCCCTTTGATCTGGTTATGCTAAATTGTACTTACATTTTATAACACAGTGACTGCAATTATACTGGAAAAAAATTATACTGAAAAAAACCACCTGGATTTAGTATAAAACAAAGCATAATAATAAATTGTTCAGTTATGTATTAAACCTGCCAGTAATGATCCAGAATCTGATATCCTTTCTCATGGGCATTGGAAAAATAATCCCATTTAATTGAATAGGACACCTGTAGAATAAGATGATAATAGGAGTAAAAGTGGCAGAATCTGGCCCATGTGACTTGGCAATAATTAGTGATCAAATAGCATACACACAGTGTAACTACTCTACAATTACAGTCACTGTCTTCCAAGCTCTGATATCCTTACTCATAGTGATTAGTACTTTATTCCACAAATGATAATAATAATCCCATTGAAATCAATGGGACCACTCAACATGGGTAAGGGCATCAGAATCTGACCCTATCTTATCAAGTTGCTCATTTTCAATGTGTGCTATATTTTCTTCTTTGCCAAAGAGTGGTTCCCAAACTGTGGGTTGCCAAGTTGGAGAAGTGCAGTACTAACTTGTAATATCATAGTGAGCTAATAGCAATGTGAGAAGATAAATGCCTCCTTTTATACACTACTATTACTATTCCTTTTTATTAATGTGTATAGAACTTCTCTATAATTCCAACCTAATATGAATCCCTGAACACATGGGAAATACACTTCCTTTGGACACACTTATGACCCTATCTATTGATGCAGAGGATTAAGGGGGGTGTCAGATGCCTGCTGACTCCCTTACACGGCTACACTTATTGCAGACAGCAGAGAGGGTGGCAGCCTCTATGGGGTTGCTAATCTCAATACTGTCCAGGAGGGGTGGGGAATGGGAAGGCAGGACAGGCAATGGGTGGAACCTTTGCTCTGCCCCCTGGAAGGTACCAGTCCTCTAGTGCAGCTGAATTTTGTGCTAAGTATAGGGCTGATGCAGATTACTGAGCCTGGAGAGACTGAATCACAGTCTAATCCAGGGGTCGGCAACCTTTCAGAAGTGGTGTGCCGAGTCTTCAGTTACTCACTCTGATTTAAGGTTTTGCGTGCTAGTAATACATTTTAACATTTTTAGAAGGTCTCTTTCTATAAGTCTATAATATATAACTAAACTATTGTTGTATGTAAAGTAAATAAGGTTTTAAAAAATGTTTAAGAAGCTTCATTTAAAATTAAATTAAAATGCAGAGGCCCCAGACCGGTGACCAGGACCAGGGCAGTGAGAGTGCCACTGAAAATCAGCTCACGTGCCGCCTTCGGCACGCGTGCCATAGGTTGCCTACCCCTGGTCTAATCTCTGGTCTGCTCCAGTGTTTGAGCAACCATGTACTACCCATTTCTTGGGGTCTGTAGGAAAGCAACAACTGAGCTTTTCATAACCATATATTAAAAATCAGTGGAGAGCAGGGAAAACAGCGGAAACAACATGCTCTAATAATAACATGAATAAAAAAAGAAAGGTCTTATTTTAGCCATTCACTTTTGATTCAGACATGATTGTTTACTTTTTAGAGCTAATTTAGATTTTTCACTATGACTTACAAATGGTATACATAACCAAGGCTGATATTTTGATGTATCTGGAACACTGACTTTTGTTTCCATAAACAATGCATCCTGACACAAATGTCAGTCGAAAACATTATACGCTAATTCAGTGGTCTCATTTTGAAGGTTAGCACTGAATGTCTGCAGCTAAGACATGATGAAGTCATCTAGTGTTTCAAGATTCTCTTTCTATAAACTGAAGGCAAACATTTGAATTCCAGCCTGAGTAGATCTGTAACTTTAATAAAGACCTTGTGAACAGTTTCACTAAAATAGTAAGCAAAGTACAGCCTTGCGGAATTTTTCCCAAAAATTTATAGAAACACACTTATATGTCTGTTTCTGCTACACTCTCTTGATCATGAAATACATATATACTCCTTCGTTTTCAGTTTAAACTGATTTTTATAAAAAAAAATCCCTGGTTTTACTAAAAGTATTATTTGTTTTTTTCTGATTTTCACCCTACTTTTGCATCATTCAAATATATAAAAATAAATTGTTTTATTAGGAAAATACATGAGATATATGTATCTTAATAATACATTAGTCTCTGCATATATGCAAAGCTGCCTGTTGAAGTAAGGCTATGTATTGGTCTAGAAGATACATACAATAAACAAACAGGCACGCGTGGGAACTCTGAAGTGTCTGTGCATCTGAACATACTAATGAATCTCATGCCCACCACATACCCATTTCTCCACATCCACCAAAATAAATCCCAATATTTACCCAGAAAAATTATTAATAGTTTTTTCAGCTGCTTTTGTTGTAGTAATAAACACTAATAAATTCCCAGGAAAAACTAAATAAAATAAAAACTGAAAACAAAGGGCCCTACATATATAGTCAGCGGCAAATATATCCATGTATATATGTAATTACACACATACATACACAGCTTGTTATATATTAATAGAGATGAATGGGTATTAAAATACCATAGACATTCAAGTATTTGAAGGCACCATCAAAATACTAGCAAAGATTCAGAGTATTCAGGATATGGCCTGTTTTTCAGAAGCATTGAGCACCTGTGACTTCCACTGAAGTCAAAGGGAACTGTGAGTACTCTGCACTTTTGAAAATGAGGCCAATCAAATTCAGTACTGAAGTCTCATCAAATGCAAAATTCCCACTGATGTCAAAAGGAGGGTGGCACGTCGAACAACTAGGTTGCTCTCATAACAACTGGGTTGCTCTCATATATATATAGCAATATGGCAGTCACTGAAATATGCTAATAACTGCCTTTCTTTGGTGACAGGTTTCAGAGTGGTAGCCGTGTTAGTCTGTATCAGCAAAAACAACAAGAAGTCCCTGTGGCACCTTAGAGATTAACACATTTATTTGGGCATAAGCTTTCGTGGGTTAAAACTCACTTCATCAGATACATGGAGTGGAAATACAGGAGCAGGTATAAATACAGGAAAAGATGTGATTTGCCTTACCAAGCGTGAGGTCAGTCTAATGAGACAATTCAATTGACAGCAGGATACCAAGGGAGGAAAAATAACTTTTGTAGTGGTAATGAGAGTGGCCCATTTCATACAGTTGACAAGAAGGTGTGAATAACAGTAAGGGGAAATTAGTATTGGGGAAATTAGGTTTAGGTTTTGTAATGACCCAACCACTCCCTGTCTTTATTCAGGCCTAATCTGATGGTGCCCAGCAGGGGCGGCTATATGTATTTTGCCGCCCCAATCATGGCAGTCAGGCGGCTTTCGGCCGCGCGCCTGCGGGAAGTCCTCTGGAAGCACAGATTCGGCAGCATGCCTGCAGGAGGTCCGCCAGTCCCACGCCTTCAGCGTACCCGCCGCCGAATTGCCACCGAAGCCGCTGGACTGGCGGACCTCCTGCAGGCATGCTGCCAAAGGCAGCCTGACGGCCACCCTCATAGCAGCTGACAGGCCGCCCCCTGCGGCTTGCCACCCCAGGCACATGCTTGGAGCGCTGGTGCCTGGAGCTGCCCCTGGTGTCCAGTTTACAAATTAATTCCAGTTCTGCAGTTTCACATTGCAGTCTGTTTTTGAAGTTTTTTTTGTTGAAGAATTGCCATTTTCAGGCCTGTTATTGAGTGACCAGGGATCTCCCTGATCTCTCTGGTCATTCAGGATGAGGAGGACATGGAAGGAGAGAGCAGATTCCTCTTTCAGAAGTCCTGTTCTCTTCCTTTCCCGCCAGATTTTGGCTTTGGCATACAGTGTAAGAATTCTCAGTGGGCAATTACAGCTGGCATCAGATGTGTGTTTCCAGTTCTTGCCTTCTCCACAGCAGCTCTTCTGTTTTTTCACAACAGTTGTCTCAGTGGAAGTGGAGAAGAAGGAAATAGGCATCCAGAGCCTCAGCTGTTGGTGCCTCCTTATGGGACTGTATCTCTCCACTCAACAGTTACAATTCACATTGGGGCATTCTTTAGAAGATGGTGGCCTGAGTTTTTCAGTGTCTCATTTCTGCTTATGAGAAAGATGCAGAAAGAAAAGAGAGGGCAAAAATGCTTCATGTTATGTGGTCGCCTGCTGCTGAGTTCAAAATGAACACTAATGCAGCTAATAAAAATACAGGCACAATCTCTTGTGAGATCTCTAGTCCACAATGTTATTGAAAATAAATTGACATGAGGTTGAGGTGGGGAACAAGGTGGTGGAAGAGCAACAGTAACAGCAAAGGTTGGAGAGTGTTCATCTAATTCAGGTTTTCTTATAAAAAAAAGAAAAGAAAAAGAAAAACTTAAATAACCTGCAGGACCTGTGAGAGCAGAACCCAGTTTTCACTGTGCCAAATTGCCAATTAACTTATTAATTGAACTTCTTTTGTAACGTTTCCATTTAGACAGTGTTTGATGTATTGTTAAACTGTGTTATTGCAGGTTATAGGCCTATGGGAGCTGTTTGGAGGAGGGAGTGTGCTACAACAGAGAAGATATACATATATATACACAAAGAAAATGTGTGAAAAATTGTAATGGTGACTTCTAGGTACAACTCTTGATGTCCGCTGTTACAAGATGGCAAAACAAAATCTATGCCCAATGGAACTGATTTTCTCATTTTCATTAAGGACCCTCTATACTAGTCTGCAAAATAGATGGGCCTTAAACTGAGTGTAAATGTAATTTATACCTAGCTGAAGGCCTTCTTACCCAGCCAGAGAAGTGTGAAGGGGCCTTAATGTAAATAAGAATCAAGCACAATGTGTTTACAATATAAGTCTAGACTGGCAGTCCTGAGTTAATCTCCCTTCAGACGTGCAACAAACCACAATCCTATTGAATTCAATGCACGCCTCCCCACCCCCAAATAAATGCTTCTGTGCACAGCCCAAGAACATGCAGAATGAAAGCTATAGTGCCGTGCTGTAACCAAGTCAGCAATGGATGTGGTCAGACTGTATTATAACCACCCCACAGGGTGAATAAGCACGACACAAATGGACAAGTATATTCAATTCACTAATGTGAAATGTTGCCTAGTATCACCACTCCACAGAAAGTATTATGAGCACTATCATAGAGACTACACTTAGAGAAATCATACTACTTTATATCCATTTATTACTTGTGTTGTGGTAGCACATAGGAGCCCCAGTCATGGACTGGGCTCTCACTGTACTAGGTGCTGTGGGAACACAGAACAAAAAGATGGTCTGTGATGGCGTGTTCGCCCCACACAGGATTAGAAGGGGTTAAGGTGGCCAGGTAGGCTGATTAATTGCCCAGGCTGCACTGGAAGGAGCAGCCAGGGAGCAGGGAGCTGACTAAAGGAGGCTCACTTGGGCAGGAATAGGCCCATAAAGCCCAGGAGCTGAGAACAGACAGGGCTGCTGGGGAAAAGAGCAGTCACTTCCTGGGAGGAAGGAGCTGGTTTGGAGCTGGTACTCCCAGAAAAGGGATGGCGGGGGGAGTCCAGGGAGAGTAGGAAACAGTTCAGGGAAGGAGCAGTGAGGGATGAGCAGGTAAAGCCCAGAACTGATGAGCTGAGGGTCCCTGGACTGGAACCTGGAACAGAGGGTGGGCCCAGGCTGGCCACTGGGGAAGCAGCATTACCAGGTCAGCACAGGACAAGACGTCCTGGGACTGTTGGCATAGAAATACTTTGGATAACCCCAGAAGGGGGAAACTCAGATGGTGACCTGGCCTGAGGGTTGAGGGATGAAGCAGACGCTGCAGTTCCTGGAGTGAGGCAGGTCTGCAAGGTAAGAGGACGACAGGAGAGGCACCACCTGAAGAGGATGCACCAACTGGCAGAGCTAATCCCTATGACAGCCAGCAGGAGGTGCCACCATGGTGAATGGACCCCATGACATGGTCTCCGACACAAGGACCTTCAAATCTTATCCAGGGGCATGGATACAATTTAATACACCACTATAACAAATTGTGACTTCTTAAAACAAAAGTATAAAATATGTTTCTTAAATCAAAAGTAAAATAAATTACAATGTAAAAAAAATAAAAATACAGGCCCTCAGTTATACTTTGAGATTCATCCACCAACTCCTTCCAGTCTCCTCTGGAAAAAGCCTGAGGAAAGAGGTGGACTCTGAATGCTCTTAAAGGGAACATACTTAGGCTTTGGCACACTGCCAAGAGAACTGAATGCCAGAATCAAGGACCCTGTTGCAAAACCCAGAGACCAGCCTCCTAGCATTTTACCTTGAGGACTGTTAAATCAAAAGGCTCAGTGGATTGCAACTGTCATGGCTGCTTGAATGAGGCAAGGCGCACAGCACAAAGACTGGCAGGGTCAAGGCCATAATGTGGTAATGAGTCTCAGCAGGGTGTGGTGATGCACAAAGTTGTTGAATTCCAGTGCAAGAGTGAGTGGACATTACTCCCGGGCACAAGAATTCAATTTCATAAAACATTTCTGGGGTTTGATATTTGGTTTTGTTCCACATCAGGAAACCTTTCAAAAAATTTCATGCAAAACTAGAAAGAAACCTACCCTCAAACAGTAAATATACATGGACTTTGCTTCTGGCTGCCAACACTATGCCATTATACACTTGCCAATATGTCTCCTGGGTCATGATGGTTGTAGTCACAAGCTAATGGTTTGGTAGACAAATTATTTTCTTTACTTTTCTTTCCAGTTAAACCCCACACAAGCTGGTGTCTGCTTCCCAGGTCGAAGGAACACAGTGCAAGTTCTCATTTATCACTTCTGTATGTGAGAAGAATGACATCCTACTGCTCCAGATGTAATTTTTCCTGCTGTACAGAGTGATGGAATCTGCAACAAGACTTAGCAGAAGCAAGACCTGACTAGTGGACTTGGCAACAATACGGTGTGTGTAACTGCTCATGCAACCATCCTTTTATGAGTGGTGCGACAACTGCTACTCTGTATAATAATGTTTATAACACAACAAGCCCTTTGAAATGTGAACAAGAATCTTGCACACAGTGTCCATGAAGATAAAGAAAGATACAGGGCCTTGTTCTCTGCTCACTGTGGTGTAAATCGGAAGGAACCCTATTGCACTTGATGGAATTGTATCAGTGTAAAGTGCAGAAACAAGCTCTTTCATTACATAACAGAGAGGCTTTCTATTAACTCGCAGACCAGGCAGCTTAACTGCCCAGTTTCAATAGTACTCAAGTCTAAGGACACCAAACACATGTCACGTTCCACAAAGCTCTCACCCCTGCATTCCCCAAGTAGATAGAATCTATTGGTATAAAACACTGCCCTCAAATATCCAGTTCGCTTGGATCATGAACTGTTTTGCCTAATTCCATGGGCCAAGCTTTCTGTTGCTTCTTGGGTGCTGCTTGACTGTCACCTTCTGTGGATTTATAGAAAGATTGTGTAAAAGGAAGACTTTTCCCAAGACTATGTATATGAAGAAGTGACAAGGCTGAACTTTTAACTTGCTATGGAAAAAGGCTTTTGGCGAGTGACTAACTCTTCAATAATCACATTCACTCAAATCCTACTAATTTTTCTGCTGACTTTGTTGATCTATTAGATTTGTGTTAGTGTGAGGTAGGAAATCCTTTGAAGCATGGTAGACACCTGTTTCATACCACACTTAACCCTAGGCCATGTTAATAAAAGTGTACTTCACAAAGACTTTCTAGTTTCATCCATTCTAATTTTTTGCGTTTTAGGAATAGTGCTGATACCTGAAGGTTAAAGTTTCATAACTGAGCAAAGGCTGATACCTTCAAGCCACGTTAGTCCAACTGTTCATTAACTCCAACCAGTAGAGTCAGTCTTAATAATGTTCTACCTTTTGCTGAAGGCCAATTTCAGAAGTGTTATCAGCCTACTTTACCTTGCCTGACTTAAGCTTTCTTTTGGCTCTCCAGCAATACAAATCCCTTTCTATGTCAGCAGAGTTAGTATAAGTGCAGCTAAGGAAGTTTAGATGTAGGACAGTCTCATTTAGTGTCAAGGAATCTAACTCCACCTCTGAATTTGGCCCTGAGTGCTTGCTTCTGCTCACTAGCCAGTGGAATTTGTTATCACTGTCACATATTATTGACACATATCTTGAAAATTTTTTTTCAGATACTGGTGGAAGGTACTGGGCACACAGCAAACCCCAGATTGCTGCTGCATTTGCTCTCCACCACCAAGAGGGTATTGACAAAGCTTGAAACTTGCATTCCCTGAGAGAACTGCTGGAAAACCCAGCTGAGGATTTGGTTGCAGGGCAATCATGCCATAGAAGCCTCTTTGTGGAGTGATTACTGTATTGTTAAACCTTTGGACACTGGACTTCGAGGAGCACTCTGAGTGATTTGGGAAACACTACATGCTTTCAGTGAGACAGCGTGTATTGTATAAACTTGTTTCAGCAAAAGAGCAGTAGATCAAGTCCTTGTTCTGAGCACTTTTGCTTATTAAGGTCTTGGTCTTGAGCCCAGCTGCGTCTGCCATTACTCCCTTGTGTGCATCACTAGACTCTCTGTGGGGGGAGAGCAGCTGCAGTCTAAGTCGCTACTCCCTCTCCTGTGCAGGTGGGTGGGGAGGGGGGTGGCGTCTTGGCTCTGTCTCCCTCAAAGAGGCAGCCATCAGAGCTGAGCTGGTGCAGAGGAGGAAATGAGCAGCACCAGGAAAAGGGCTGGCAAAGCTTGCTTCCCCCATAGAGTAGAGCGAAAGCAAGGATTGAATGGCGATTCCTGAGGCACGGCAATATGTGCTATCCTCTACGTGGGCTGGCCATTTATAATCCTTAGTGAAACAGGGGCAGACTGTAGAAACTGTTTTGCCATCTTATAATGTCACGGATCCGTAAACAGGGAAGCCAGGGCTAGTGCAACAAATGAGATGAACAATATAAAAATTGTGAAAATAGTGTTCGTTCATAACCAGCATGACATGGACATTCTCCTGAGACTTAGACAAAGAGTATATAAGCTCCCTCAAGCAGTTTATGATGTATTCCCAACTGAGCATTTTAAAAATGCAGCAAAATGTATTTAGCCACATGCATCAATACTCCCTAAACCTAAATATCACTTGTTCGTTATTATTGTTTTTACTCTTTGTATTTCAGTAGAGCTTAGGAATCCCTGTCATGGACCAGGACCCCATGTGCTAGGCACTGTACAAACACAGAACAAAAAGATGGTCCCAAAGAGTTCACAGTCTGAGGAACAGAAAACAGGTGAATCTAGAGGACAGATGGAATAGCAAAAGAAACACTGAGACAATATTTATCAGCATGATGGGCAGTGGTCTTACACCAGCTGCCTAATCATTGTAGGTATCCCAGCAAAAGAGTTTTAAGGAAGGATTTGAAGGAGGACAATCAGGGGTTTTATGGGTGTTTATGGGGAGCTTCTCCCATGTGTAAGGAGCAGCTGGGAGAAAGCACAAAGTGGTGGTTTGCAAATGTAACTGGTAGGTGATGAAGGCTGCCATCGCTGACAGAGGGGAAGCAGGAGCTGACATTTTGATATTGAATGAGAGATGGGGTACAATCCAGACCAGTGCGGGGCTGTCACCCCTGCCCTGCAACCCAGTGTGCCTTGCAATGGCTTGTTGCGATAGCTTCCAACCTGGAGTGCTCACAAACAGCCACCAGCATGTGGGTCACTTCAAGATGTGTTTATTTATGTGCCAATCACACCCTGACTCTCACAGCCTTGGTTATACTGCAGGGTGGCCCCCATCGGTGGTGGGTGAATCACTGGCTTGGGGAGACTAGCCCCTCATACCTTCCACACCTTCCGAAGCCCAGTCCCCCTCCCAACTGTGGCTGCTGGCCCCTGCCCTAGGCTAGCACCCCCAGCGCCCCCTGCTGGCTCCTGGCCCAGGATGGCCCCCCTGGCCTCTGAGTGCCAGGATGCTGGGCAGCTCAGTCACAAGCCTCCCCTCCAGCCCCAAAACACCGGGAGGCCGGGCAGTGTGGCCTCAGTCTCCCCAGCCCTGGAGTGCCGGGAGGCCAGATAGTGCGGCCTTAGTCCTCAGGCAGGGTGGCCCCAGCCTCCTAACCCCAAGTTCTAGGAGGGCATTCAGCATGGCCCCAGCACCAGCCCCAACTGGGGCCATGATGGTACAGGGGAAGAGCCACCCACAGAGTGGGAAGCAGGAGGAGGACTGGGGGCAGAATGTAGGTGGGGCCACACTTGGCTGTTTGGGGACACTCAGCCTCCCTCAACCTATGATACCTGCCACTCATGGTGACACCTACACAATCCCAGTTCCAGACTTTCCCCCAGAAATGTGTGCTTTGTGCTGCCCAGCCTTCTACAGCTTATTACCTTAAATGGAGTTACCCAGATACTTAATTTAAACACACTGGATGAGATAAAACAATCTCATTAACTACAAAGAGATAGGTTTTAAGTGAGTACAAATAATGAGGCATAAGAGTCCAAAACAGGTACAAGAAAAATAAAGATGAAACACTTTCTAATGCCTAACTTAACAAACTATATTAGTTTTGACTGACATTTCTCACCACGTGTTTCCAGCAACATTACTGACCAAACTCTTGGGGTGAGGACGCCTCCCCCAGAATCCAACAACTGTTTCCTTTGCCTTCTGAGGTGCAGAGAATATGAGAGAGAGGGGTGCCTTAAGGTGTTAGTCCTTCTTTTTATAGTTTCAATCCCCCTCTTGAAAAACATTTCCAGCTGAGACCCAGGAGACAGTCTATGTGAAAGAATGTCCCCTGTTGTTTTTTTTCACTTGATTGAGATTCCTTTGTTTTCCCTTCCTGCATGATAACTCTGTTTACTGCTTAGATGCAAATTAAGGCAAGCACATTCCTTTGTTAAGGACAGACTTGTTTAGCAACTTCTGTCTGGGCAAGGCACTGGGGTTTGGAACATGTGTTAATAACATCATACAGAGGAATCTTATAATTTCACATACAGTGTTGCCACACATGTTTTATCAGGGCCATTGTGAGCAGCAAATGATGAGTTTTCAAATGATACCTTAGAAAGCATACCTTGTACAAAGATGATTACAACAGTGTGTAGTGATGTGAATACAGGTGTGTATTCTGTTACATAGGTAGAGTGGGGCTAGGACACGAAGGGCCTTAAAAGTAAAGACAAGTAGCTTAACGGCTGCTGTGGTGGCAAATGGGAAGGATGCTGTCATGGTACAATCCCCCACTCTGAACCTTAGCGTCCAAAAGATGGGGTACCAGCATGAATTCCTCTACGCTTAATCACCAGCTTAGAACCTGTAGTGCTGCCACCAACCAGGAATTACAGTGCCTGGTACACTCTGGTCCCCCCAAAACCTTGCCCGGGGACCCCCAAGACCCAGACCCTCTGGATCTAAACACAGGGAAAGTAAACCCTTTCCCCCACTGTTGCCTCTCCCAGGCTTCCCCTCCCTGGTTCCTTTGGAAGATCACTGTGATTCAAACTCCTGGAATCACAAAACAGAGAGGACAATTCACCTTCCTCCTGCCTTCTCTTTCCCCCTCCCAGACTCTTCCTGAGAGAGAAAGTAATCCTGACACAGAGAGAATTTAGCCTCTCTCTCCCCCTTCCCTCCTTTCTCCCCCCCAATTCCCTGGTGAATCCAGACCCAGTCCCCTGGGGTCTCACCAGAATAAAAAAACAATCAGGTTCTTAAACAAGAAGAACTTTAATTAAGGAGAGAAAAACAGTAAAAATTATCTTTGTAAATTAAAATGGAATAGGTACAGGGTCTTTCAGCTGTAGACACTGGGAATACCCTCCCAGCCTAAGTATACAAATACAAATAGAATCTTTTCAGCAAAATACCAATTTGAACTCCTTCCAGCCAAATACACATTTGAACTTCTTCCAACCAAATACACATTTGCAAATAAAGAAAACAAACATAAGGGTATGTCTACATCTACAATTTTGCAGCGCTGGTTGTTACAGCTGTATTAGTACAGCTGTATAGGGCCAGCGCTGCAGAGTGGCCACACTTACAGCAACCAGCGCTGCAAGTGGTGTTAGATGTGGCCACACTGCAGCGCTGTTGGGCGGCTTCAAGGGGGGGTTCGGGGAACGCGAGAGCAAACCGGGGAAGGAGACCAGCTTCGCCGCGGTTTGCTCTCGCGTTCCCCGAACCCCCCTGCAAACCACAGGGAAGGAGACCTGCTTGCTCGGGGGTTCGGGGAACGCGAGAGAAAACCGGGGAAGGAGACCAGCTTCGCCGCGGTTTGCTCTCGCGTTCCCCGAACCCCCCTGCAAACCGCAGGGAAGGAGACCTGCTTGCACGGGGGTTCGGGGAACGCGAGAGCAAACCGCAGGGAAGGAGACCTGCTTGCTCGGGGGTTCGGGGAACGCGAGAGCAAACCGGGGAAGGAGACCTGCTTGATTACCAGAGGCTTCCTCAGGTATGCTGGGATACCTGCTTATTCCACGGAGGTCAAGAAAAGCGCTGGTAAGTGTCTACACTTGATTACCAGCGCTGGATCACCAGCGCTGGATCCTCTACACCCGAGACAAAACGGGAGTACGGCCAGCGCTGCAAACAGGGAGTTGCAGCGCTGGTGATGCCCTGCAGATGTGTACACTTCCTAAGTTGCAGCGCTGTAACCCCCTCACCAGCGCTGCAACTTTGTGATGTAGACAAGCCCTAAGCCTACTCGCTTTATCTACCTAGTACTCACTATTTTGAATCTATAAAACTGGTATCAGGGAGATTGGAGAGAAACCTGGTTGCATGTCTGGTCCCTCTGAGCCCCAGAGTGAACAACCAAATTCTAACAGCACAGCACAAAAACTTCCCACCCTCAAGATTTGAAAGTATCCTGTCCTCTGATTGGTCTTCTGGTCAGGTGACAGCCAGGCTTACTGAACTTGTTAACCCTTTACAGTCCAAGAGATATAAAGTACTTCTGTGCTATTAACTTTTCTTATCTGATTATGACAGATGCAAAGAGAGAGATGACATGGTCTAAGTGATGAGCTAGGAAAATAATCCCTGCAGCAATGTTTTGAATGGGTATGAGTGAGCAAGACTTCATTTTGCAAGGTCAAAGAGGATGTTGCAGAAATTGAGATGTAAGATGATGAGATCCTAGACAAGACTTTTAGTTGTGTGGCTGTATAGGAAAAGCCATATCTTATAGATGTTAGGCAGGAAGACTTAGACACAGCCTGGATGTTAGGCTCTAGAAGGAGGGTTGTGTTGAAGATGATGGCCAGATTCTGTCAGGGTAGATGCAGATGTTGTTGACAGTGGTTGAAAAAGGTGGATCATCTTTGGGGGGAAAGATTAAGGGCTCTCTTTTGGTCATGCTGATCTTAAAGTGATGGCTGTACATTCATGAGGAAATATTAGATAGGCTAAGATATTAGTTTGGACAGAAGGAAACAGGTCCAGAATAGAAAGGTAGCTTAGTGAGTCATCAGTATAGAGATGATAGTTGAATGTATGTTTTGGGAAGAAGATTACCCAGAAATAAGGGCTAGAGATAGAAGAGAATGGGACCAAGGACAAAGAACTGTTTGGAGCTCCCACAGAAAGTTGAAGAGGGGATGAGGAAGGTACACTGAAGGACACACTGAAGGAGGGGTAGGAGAAGAACTAGGAAATGATTGAGTCCCAGAAGCCAATGGAGGACAAGATTTCAAGAGGGAGAGTGTGGTCAAGAGTGTTGAAGGTGGCTGTTAGGTTGAGCAGGATGAGAATGCAGTATTGGTTCTGGGCTTCAGCCGAGAAGAAGTCATTAGAGACATTGGTGAGAGTGGTTTCAGTGGAGTGCAAGGGGTGGAAGCCAGATTGAAGAGAGTCAAGGATGGAACTAGAGTAGGGGAACACAAGACAGTGTTTAGACAGCAAATTCAGTAAGCTTAGAGATAAACAGGATAAGGGAGATGGAGTGAAATTTGGAGAGGCAAATGGGATCAAGAGTGGCTTTTTTAATGAGACCTGAAGCTTGTTTGTATTGCAAGGGGGAAAGAACCAGAGGAAAATGAGAGGTTGAGGAGAAGGGTAAGATATGGGACTCAGCAACAGATTTCAGAGTGAGAGCAGTGTTTGGCAAAGACCAAGTCAAATGAATGACCCTTTTGATTAGAGGGAAAGTTGAACTAGGCTGCAGGTTGAATGAGGAGCTGAAGGTGAATAGACATAGCGTTAAGGTGTTGGATGGGTCATCAACGTGGAAGCTGAAGTCACAGAGGATGAGTGACGGGGGTTGCAAGGAGAAAAAGAGAAAGCCAGGAATCTAAATCTGAGACAAAAGATGTCCATAACTGGTATATACAATGCAAGTGCAATGCTTGTAAATTGGCTGGAATGTTTTCTTAGTAAGACTGTAACTTGTGATACATCCGCTGATAATGAGGTGGCTTTTAGAATGTTTAGTATCAGTGAGTCACATTATAATGTTAGATTAATGTTATCCATTAGTATCATAGATTTTCTTCCAAAATTCAAAATGGTCATACATAATATATTACGATGTTTTTCTATGGGCTCACAATAATATCCCTCTCAGAATGTAATCTTCTTAATGCAATGGCTACAATATACTTGTTTATATCTATAAGCACCTTACACTGGAAAATAATGAGGCCGCTGAATGATGTACCAACTTAAGTCGATAGTGTGTGACTAAGAAATCAAAAGCAAGAGTTTGAATCAGTAGATACCACATATTAATATGTATGTCTCCTATCAGAAACCCTTAATAGGATTCTTACAAATGCTATTATAACAAGGATAATGTTAAAAAACAAATAGATTTTATTTGTTTCTGAACTGGTTTTTATTTTTACTAGTAAAGCAAATGCAAAGGAGTCCAAAACACTCTATAAAGTTAATACATGGTGGATATATTTAGCAAGGGGACACAAATTACATTTACACTCATGTCAAGGCCCCTTTACACTGCCAGTGTTGTGTAAAGTGGCCTGTATATCTACACTGAAACTTCTCCCCCCACACCTATGGCAGCAAGTCTCGTAGCCCTGGTCAACGGACTTGGGCTTATGGAGCTTGTAATTTGGGGCTAGAAATAGCAGTGTAGATTTTATATCTAGGGCTGAAGCCTGGGCTGAGACCCTCCCGCTCACCAGGTTTCAGAGCCAAGGCTCCCCACCCCCCAAGGTCAAATGTCTACATTGCTATTTCACAAAGCGCTAACTAGCTTATCATGCTATAGTTCCTCTTTAGTATCTGTGCTCCTTATGGTCTCTGTTATGCTGGGCTTAACTCTCCAGGACAAGTGGAAAAATTTTTTCAGTCTTACAAAAAATTTCGAGAGTAAAAAAAATCCTGTTCAATAGCAGGATGAAATTGTAAATTTAGGAGTGGTGAGGGGTTCCATTCAGTACACTAAGATTGTCTTATTTTAAAATATTTTCAACTGTTAATATAATCAATAGCTAAATAAATACAATAAATAAATAAAACAACCAATAGCTATTATGTACTGCTCAGGTGCCAAGACAATAGGGCAGTTATCCATGTTTGGATACAATAGCCTGATTTACCCACTCAAGATTTTGTGCTGTGAATGGAATGTGGGATGAGTGCATCTTGTTTTGTTCTGAAACATACTGAGTAAATATATTTTTATTTGTAGCATTTGTAGTGGCTGCTTATTACACTCATCATAATTATTTCACTGTCACCTTGTGCTCTCCCTGTCAATTTGTTGGATCCACTTGTTGGTTTTCGTCACATTTCCAACTTTTCATTATATGTGTATCTAGTGCCTTGGTCTTTGATTAGATTTTTCCAAGTGCTGCTGCAGTACACATTATTAGGACAACTTCTAAGCATTGTTGGATGCATGTCTGCCACACACATACAGATTATGTCACCTTTGTGCTTGATTACTTTATTAGTAAGCGAGCACTTGCATTGGGTTCAGGGGTACTATCATGACGAACAGGCTCAGTCATTCTAAGCTCTTTGGCTCAGGAGCAATCTCTTATTGTAGGCTGGAGTCTACCTGACCCTTACTCAGGGAGGAAGGGGTATAATGAACCTCTGCCCTTTTGTGAGGCTTGCAAAAAGGTCAGGCAAAACTGTAGCACTAGCTTTCAGATGAGCACAGGAGCTGCTCTATTCCTATTCCCCTGGGTTGTGCCATGCCACAAAGGGGGCAGGAAGGGCAGAGAAGGGGTGGCAGAGTCATGACTCACTAACCTATGCGCTGGCTAGCACAGCTGATCAGTTTTTCAGTGGCAGTGGAGGCGATAATGCAACTCATACAAAGGTGTGTTTTTAGAGCCAAGCATTTGGTTTGGAGATGAATCATCATCCTTATTTAGATTTTACGGGTAAACCATGTAAACCATATAGTTCTTTTTATATATGCAATTCTGTAATAAAAATATTAAGTAAAAAGAGTTCTTTGCAATATATAGTGATAGATTACTGACATTTTCCATTTACTTTCTACAGGATGCAATTTCTAGGAGTGAAACCATGAGGTATAGCAGAGGTATACTCCTTAGGGAGTATTTTAGAGATTTACTACAGTAGTTTCTAACAAGTGAAAGTTTCTTTCACCCTTTCCATATGATATTCTGAAGCTCATTCTACCTTTTTGAACAAACCTCCTGGTGATGTTAAGGAATGGGTGAATTGACCAGAATTTTCCTTCAAAATCTGATCTAAATCTTTTATTAGATTTGAAAAAAGTTCAACTTATATTTCATTTTTTCACTTCTGGCATTCAGCAAGAAGGTCTTCCTGAAAGATCAGGAGAAGGGCTGCCTTAGCAGCATTCACACAATTATTTCTACTGTTACTTTTTAGTTGTCCTTTGGTAGCCCATATTAGGCACTGTTCACAATACACACAGTCTAAGGGTTTCAGAGCAGAAACAGTTATATCATGAGAAATCCTGGCCAAGATTTTTCAGAAACAACTAGTGATTTTAGGATCCTCAGTTCTTGGATTCCCAACAGAAGATTTTTTAAAAGGGACTGATATTCAGAGTATAAGTGTTCCGCACTTTTTTTTTTTTTGAAAATCTGGCCACTTAAAGGTGTGTCAATATGGGCACTCAAAGATCTAATCACACAAAATCACATCTTAGCTCCTGATTTTTGCAAGCTTTCCAGCCAGATTTCCAGTCTTGTGTCACTTAGATTTTAGCTGCAGTTGCATGGCGTTTTTCATGGTGATCAGCAAAGAATGGGCCACACAAATACAGTGGGCCTGAGTTTAAACTCACGCGGGTTTTACATCATTCTAATCTAACTCATGCCTTGCTCCCCCAAACAAAGGTGAGGCGGAGGTGGGGGCACATGGGATAATGTGCTATTCCCCCCCGCCCCAGATTTCTGCGAGTGCCAAACTGCCCTGAAGGGCTTACTCTGCTCCATCTGTGGGGGGGAGGGGCTCTGTCCTTCCCACACGTTGCATCCCCAGCAGCAGGCCAGAGCAAGCCCTGCAGCTGGGCCAGGGCAGGAGCTCAGGGCTGCTACCTCGGCAGCTGGACGCCACCTCCTGGGTCCTAGTGCCCATCTCTTTTCTGGACAATGGTGAGTGCCCACGGGGGGCAGCTGGGCAGGAGAAGGGGGTGGGGGAATAGGGCAGGGAGAAGAAAGGGGATATGGAAATGAGTGTGTGTGTGTGCCCGGCATGTGTGGTGTCCCGTTGGCAGCAGCAGCCTCCCCAGCAGGATGGCGGCCACAGCAGCACAGGGAGGCACCAGAGCAGCCACATCACGGGCGGCAGCAGCACCCAGTGCCAGAGGGTCTGCAGCCCCCTTGCTTGGGTTGCTACAGCAGCAGCTGGGGCTCCTCCATTCAGCTGACCCCTCCCAGCACTCATGGGTGGCATGTTTGTAGAAATTTTGGTGGTGCCCAGAACCCACCCCTGCCCAAACTCTGCCCCGCCCCCAGACTCCGATCCCCACCTGCCCAAGGCTCTGGGTAGGAGTTTGGGTGAGGGAGGAGGTCTGGGGTGCAGACCCTAGGCTGGGGCAGGGGATTGGGGTGCAGGATGCAGGCTCTGGGAGGGAGTTTGGGGATGCGAGGGGTGCAGAGGGATGGGATGCAGGAGTGAAGGCTGTGGGGTGTGGCTGCAGATGAGGGGTTTGGAGTGTGGGAGGGGCTCAGGGCAAGAGTTGGGGTTTAGGGGGTGAGGGCTCTGGCTGGGACTGGGGATAAGGAGTTTGGGGTGCTGGAGGTGCTTGGGGCTCAGGCAGAGGGTCAGGGTGCAGGGGGATGAGGGCTCTGGCTGGGACTGAGGATAAGGTGTTTGGGGAGCTGGAAGGGCTCAGGACTAGGGTAGAGGGTTGACGGTGCGGTGGGGGGACTCTGGGGTGGGGCAGAGCTGGGGATGAGTTTGGGGCGCAAGCAGGCTGCTCTGGGACAGGGGCCAGAGAGGACCCCCCCAGACCTTTCCCTGCCTGCAGCAGCAAGCTCTGTGGGAGGAGCCCCCCTTTCCTGCCCCCCAGCAGCACACTGTCACTGTAGCCTTACTGGGAGTGAGGGATGGGGCTGCCTCTTTGCATGGGGCAGGAGTGGTGACTGCGGGCAGAAGGGGGCCCCCCTGTGCTGCTTGAGGGTCCTGCCGGAAAAGGGAAGAGTTTGAGGAGGAAGGGTAGGCTCAGAGTCAGTCTGTCCTGGCCATGGAGATGGGGAGCACTAGAACCCTGCGGCAGCAGTTGCTGGGAGGCAACATGGAGCTGCTCAGGGAAGAGACAGTCAGTGATTCTCTGTTCCCAGGCCCGGGAAAGACGAGCAGGGGGCAGGGGCAGCAAGTTGGGGCCGCGGAACACTCGGGGAAGGCGTTGGGGGGGGACGCAGGTGTGGGGGGCACCCGGCTCCACATATTGCTGGAGCTTGGCCCCTTGTTCTGAATATTGCTGGTGCCCGAGCACCACATGGGTATGGAACTCGCCGCCTATGCCAACACTGGCAGGCCAGGTACCACTCCAGGCTGGGGGAGAGAGCCAGGGGAACTGGCTTCAGCGTGTGTGAGTGCATGCATGCCCCCTCCCCCCTCCATATTGCAGTCAAACTACAGCTATGGTCAGTCTCCACTTCCTGCAGTGGAATTACTCCTGCTTTGCATCTTTGTAAATGAGAGGAGAGTAAGGCCCTGCAATTGGAAGTGAAGAGAAAGCAAGTACAAGTGTTACTGGCTCCTAACAGTAAACACAACTTAGAAGGTGACCAGCTGCATTCTGCATTAGTGGAAGCTGTCAAGGGCTCTTCAAGGGAAATGATCCAAGCAGAGCACTTTACAGTAGTCTATCCTAGAGGTGAAAAAGAAATAGATTTGTGGATTTGGACTGTCTGCTATCCGCCCATCACAAATTCATTTATCTACTAAAACTGTGAAAAGCGCATCAGAAATCTTTGTTTGCTTGTGTCCAAGAAGATGAATCCATCATGAAAGCCTTATCTGTGGAAAGGTAAACAAGATTTCCCCTTTGTGACACATCGTTAAATTTATTCTAGATTCATAGGAGGCTAGGAGGGAAATTCAGACTCACCCAGACTATATTATTTTTTCAAAGGCTGGAGAGGAAGGAAAGATTGTCTAGTGCTTAGGTGACTAGCCTAGAACGCAGAAGTTCTCGGTTCAAGTCCTTGATTTACTCCAATCTTTCTGTATGACTACGGGCAACTCAGCTGGCCTCTCTGTGCTTCAGTTTCTCAGCTATAAAAAGGCAATAATAATATCTCACAGGGGTGTTGCAAGTATAAATGATTCAAAGAGCACAAGGCCCTCAGACCCCAGGGTAACAGGAACACTGAAAAATGATTTTGGTCTTATATAAACTTCACACCAAAGGGTGCCCAACCAGAGCTCTGGGCATGCTTGACGATTAAACACAAAACCATGGGGCATACAAAGTACAAATTGACTAAAGCAGCAGCACTTCTTCCCGTTACTCTACATGCATCATTTGAGCATCAGTCATGTGACCAATACCAGTTTAAAGCCCTTGTTAGTTTCCCACCAGACAAATCCTTAGCCCTCTTGTCAAAGCCTATTTAGAATAGTGTAAATGTTCAGATCACTTTACCTGTAATGTCAGACTTCAATAATTATTGCAGCCTAGTATATAGGTCAGGGGTCATCAACCTATGGCACGTGAGATGATTTTGAATGGCACTCACACTGTCTGAGTCCTGTCCGCTGGCCCTGCTCAGCCTGCTGCTGGCCCTGGGTCGTGGCCACTGGTCCTGGGGGCTCTGCTGCCATCCTGGGGGTTCCAGTTGCCAACCTGGGGCTCTGCTTCTGGCCTCGGCCTGGAGCTCTGCAGCCTCCCCCAGCTGTGGCACACTGGCCCCAGCCTGGGGCAGTGAGGGGTGCAGATAGGGGCAAGAAGGGGCACAGTTCAGCACCCTTACCTTAAAAATTGTTCCAGCGCCACTGTACTGGGATATTTTTAAGTCCTGATTTGCTGCTTATGTCACTATCATGTCATGTGGAACAGCACACTGCATTTGACGGATGTGCTGTCTGTTGCAAATTTTTTTCCTACTGTAAGTTGAGGGGTACATTTGACAAAATATCAGCTCCTAAGAAAGCAAAGTTAGATGTCCATTCATTTCAGCCTTCTTGGAAGATACATTTGGATTTATTCAAAAGAAGGACCATGCTGTTGGTCTTTCTGTTGTGAAAGTGTTATTTGTCACACATCAAGTAGTCAACATTTTGAAACAAAGCACGAGAAAACCTTTCTTGATGAAGCAGGCAAGACTGAATCAATCAAAAAGGCAGTGGGATATGAGAAGCAGAGCAGTGTTTTTAAATGCTTAAATGTAAGTAAAAATCAAACCACAGAAGGAAGATACAAGATTACACAGTGCATTGCAAAAATGGAAAGCCGTTTACAGATGGGGAATACATAAAAGAAGTTTTTCTCAGCAGTTCGGATGTTTTGTTCAATGATTTGCCAAATAAAGATGCGTATCTACAATAAAAGAACCGCCTGTCTCTGCCAGAACAGTTGAGAGACGCGTAAGCGAAATGGCAGAAAACATTAACAAAAAGCAGACAAATGCATTAAAAGACACAGCAGTGTTTAGCGTTGCAGTTGAGGAGAGCGTGGATATAAGCGACATTCCACGTTGGCAGTTGTTGCAAGGTATTGTGCTTCTGATGAAATCTAAGAGGAGCTTTGTTGCCTAAAACCTCTGCATGGCACCACAAAGGGGGAAGATATAGCAGAAATTTTGTAAACCATTTTGAAGACTGAGGAGTTGACATCAGAAAAATATTTTGAGAGACAACAGATGGTGCTCCTGCCATGATCGGAAAACAGAAGAGATTTGTAAAGTTACTTGAAGATCAAATGGGCCACCCGACAGTCAAATTTCACTATATCATCCATCAAGAAAACCTGTGTGCTAAAATTTCTAATTCAGATCTTAATAATCTGATGAATACAGTGGTGCAAATTGTGAATGTCCTTGTTGCTCAATCTGCTTTGACTCACAGACAGTTTCAAGCACTGCTAGAAGAGATGGACAGTACTTAGAACGACATTCCACTTCACAGCAACATTCGGTGGCTAAGTCGTGGCAAGGTTTTGGTGCGCTTTGTAAACTGTTTTGATGCAATCAAGGCCTTTTTGTTGGAAAAAGGACAAAATGTCCCCAAACTGGATGATGGCAAATGGCTGTGTAAGCTCATGTTTCTAACTGACATCACTGCTCACCTAAACGAACTCAACCTCCATCTCCAGGGTGCAGGGCAAACTGTTCTGGATCTTTATGAAACCTGGAAGGCATTTGTTGTAAAACTAGCAGTTTTTCCTTGGAATATTCGAACTTTCACTTTCCGCTACTTCCAACACATAAAAGAGCTATTGACACGTTGCACTTAGTGTCAATAATATTAAAATGTACATGCAAGAAATGGAATCAGAATTTTCTGACAGATTTCAAGATTTCCAGCAATTTGGCTCAATGCTTTCTTCTCTAATTAAACCTGAAAAGTTCAACGACAGCAATTTGGATTTGTCTGTATTTCAGTGGATGAGTGTTGAAGATTTCGAAATGCAGTTCATTCAGTTAAAAAGCTCAGAATTGTGGGCATCAAAGTTTGGAGAGCCGCGGAGTGCACTTAAAGCTACCAAGAGAAATCATAGGGCCTCTAATCTGATCTGCTGGATGTCCCTGCCAGTGAAATTTAACTGTTTGAAGAAAATTGCATTTGCAATGCTTTCAGCATTTGGATCCACATATCTATATGAACAGGTATTTTCACACAGGAAATCTGTCCTCTGTCCCTCTCAGGGTATGTCTACACTATGGGATTATTCCGATTTTACATAAACTGGTTTTGTAAAACAGACTGTATAAAGTCGAGTGCACACAGCCACGCTAAGCAGATTAATTTGGCGGTGTGCGTCCATGTACAGAGGCTAGCGTCGATTTCCGGAGCGTTGCACTGTGGGTAGCTATCCCGTAGTTATCCCATAGTTCCCGCAGTCTCCCCCGCCCATTGGAATTCTGGATTGAGATCCCAATGCAAAAACAGTGTCGCGGGTGATTCTGGGTAAATGTCGTCACTCAATCCTTCCTCCGTGAAAGCAATGGCAAACAATCATTTCGCGCCCTTTTTCCCTGGATTGCCCTGGCAGACGCCATAGCATGGCAACCATGGAGCCCGTTTTGCCTTTTGTCACTGTCACCTTATGTGTACTGGATGCTGCTGACAGATGCGGTACTGCAGTGCTACACAGCAACATTAATTTGCCTTTGCAAGGTAGCAGATGGTTACCATCCCTATTGCACCGTCTGCCATACCATTGTAAACTGGCAATGAGATGACGGTTATCAGTTGTTCTGTACCATCTGCTGCTGTCATGGGTGCTCCTGGCTGGCCTCAGTGAGGTCGGCCGGGGGCACATGGACATAAATGATAATGACTCCCCGGGTTATTCCCTTCTTTATGTTTTGTCTAAAAATAGAGTCAGGCCTGCCTAGAATATGGGGCAAGTGTGCTAGAGAACCAGAGAGCACAGCCGCTCCGTGTCAAAGCCACAGAGATCCCGCAGAAAGGATGAGCTGCATGCCATTCTAGGGGGTGCCCCTGCAACAACCCCGCCTGTTGCTTCCCTCCTCCCCTAACTCTCCTGGGCTACCGTGGCAGTGTCCCCCCATTTGTGTGATGAAGTAATAAAGAATGCAGGAATAAGAAACACTGACTTTTTAGTGAGATAAAATGAGGGGGAGGCAGCCTCCAGCTGCTATGATAGTCCAGGCAGTACAGAATCTTTTCTTTAGACATGAAAGGGGGGGACTGATAGAGCTCAGCCTCCAGTTGCTATGGTGACGGTTACCAGCTGTTCTGTACCATCTGCTGGGAATGACAGGGAGTCATTCCCATTTTTACCCAGGTGCCCCCGGCTGACCTCACTGAGGCCAGATAGGAGCACTCACAGGCTGCTGATGATGATAGCTGACGGTACAATATGACTGCTATTCACCAGGAAGGGGATGCTGGTGTTCAGCGCTGCAGCACCCCGTCTACCAGCAGCATGCAGTAGACATAGGGTGACATTGAAAAAAGGCGAGAAATGTTTTTTTTCCCCTTTTCTTTCAGGGGGAGGGAAGGGTGTAAATATACCCTGAAACACCCGGGAAAATGTTTTTGACCCTTCAGGCATTGGGAGCTCAGCCAAGAATGTAAATGCTTTTCGGAGACTGCGGGGACTGTGGGATAGCTGGAGTCCTCAGTCCCCCTTCCCTCCCTCCATGAGCGTCCATTTGATTCTTTGGCTTTCTGTTACGCTTGTCACACAGCGCTGTGCTGTGGCCTCTGTCTATCATAGCCTGGAGATTTTTGCAAATGCTTTGTTGTTTAGTCTTCTGTAACAGAGCTCTGATAGAACAGATTTGTCTCCCCATACAGCGATCAGATCCAGTATCTCCCATATGGTCCATGCTGGAGCTCTTTTTGGATTTGGGACTGCATTGCCACCCGTGCTGATCAGCGCTCCACGCTGGGCAAACAGGAAATGAAATTCAAAAGTTCGCGGGGCTTTTCCTGTCTACCTGGCCAGTGCATTCGAGTTCAGATTGCTTTCCAGAGTGGTCACAATGGTGCACTGTGGGGTACCGCTGGAAGGCCAATACCGTTGTTTTGCTGCCACACTAACCCTAATCCGATATGGTACTACCGATTTCAGCACTACTCCTCTCGTCGGGGAGGAGTACAGAAACCGGTTTAAAGAGACTTTTATATAGATATAAAGGGCCTTGTTATGTGGACGGGTGCAGCGTTAAATCGGTTTAATGTTGCTAAATTCGGTTTAAACACATTGTGTAGACCAGGCCTCAGAGCTGGTTAACAACTGATGACTCAGAAGCCTGTGTGCAGCTTAAAGTATCCAAATATGTGCCAGACATTGGAAAACTCAGAAAGGAAAAAAAAGGGCAAGGATCACACTAAACTGATGAGATCTGCATTTTAATTTAATTGAAGCTTCTTAAACATTTTTAAAACCTTATTTACTTTACATACAACAATAGTTTAATTATATTATAGAGAGAGACCTTCTAAAAATGTTAAAATGTATTACTGGCACATGAAACCTTAAATTAGAGTGAATAAATTAAGACTTGGCACAACACTTCTGAAAGGTTGCTGACCCCTGATATAGGTTATACTTCCACATCATGCCCACATTTGTTCTTCTGAATGGCCTTTCTTTGAGTGACTTATTATACAATCACAAACATATAGGGCAGGATGGGACCTCAAGAAGCCATCAATTCCAGCCCCAAGAGCAGTGGCAGGACCAAGGAAACTTTACATTATCCCTGAGAGGTATTCATCTTGTTCTCAAAAACCTCTAATGATGGGGATTCCACAGTCTCCTTTGGAAGCCTATTCCTGAGTTTAACTACCCTTTTAGTCAAAAGTTTTTCCTGATAGCTATCCTCAATCTCTCTTGCTGCAGATTAAGCCTGTTTCTTCCTGTCCTACCTCCCTGAAGGACTTTATGTATTGATTTAACCATTTAGAATTAAATATGATAGGGATATTTAATTAAGTAGATATTCAAGTTAATAGCTATGGGGACTGGAAATCTTCCAGTTTTGTTTAAGGAGTGTTAGTAAAAGCTTTGGCTGAAATTTTTTTTTAACCATCTTAGAACATAATGTAAAGATGAAAGCTTTATCCCAAGATCAACGTAGGAGCCTCTTTATTTCTCCTGAATATGTTAATTAATTAATTAGCATGTCTATGGTGCTCGTCACCATTGACATGATCACTGAAATCATAGGAGAGTTTTATTTAAAAACTGATGTCACAATATGTCAGGGCTGGGTCATGGGTGGCCAGCCTAGTAGTTAAAGCCAGAGTCAGATGTCAGGAAACATAGCTGCGGTTTGATCTGGGGTCAGGAAGCAGGGGCCAGAGTCAAGAGTCTAGGCTGAGTCACAACCTGGGAGTTGGTGCCCGGAGGTAGGCCAAGGTGAGGAAGCAGAAGTCAGAAGCAGGAGACAAAGCCAAGTCAGAAACCAGGTATCGGAGCCAAGAGGTAAAACCGAGGTCAGGAATTAGGTATCAAGAGTAGCATGAGGAAGCAGGGTCTGTAGCAGTAGTTAGCTGAAGTTCCACCTAGTTGTACAGACAAACTTTCTGTAGCCTCTTCAGGCTTAAATAGTATGTCAGACTCATCAGGACTATCCTGTCTGTTAGACCCTGTGTGGGCAGCACCTCCTGTGGTGTGTGGGCCCCTGAGGCTCATACCTGCCAAATGTTTCTGCAGCCAGAATTGTTAGGTGGCAGTGTGGTTGCTGATCAGGGACTCTCTAGATACAGTTTCTTGATTCACTGCTTCTTACACAATAAGGCCTATAATATCGTTGCTCATGCATCAATAGTGCACTGAGACTGTACTCATTTAGGTCTCAGTTCAGGTAAGCACATCACGAAATCCACACCTTATTCAGGAAAAGCACTTAAATACATGCCTAACTCCAAGAATGTGCTTTAGTCCCATTGACTTCAATGGGACGCAAGCACATGCCTATGCAACCCATCCTGAATAGGGATTGTGACGCTGTCCAATTAAAACGTAATTATGCAAACCATTGTTGCTACCACTGCTATGTAATTGCAACAAATCTATACAAACTATAACTCATGGCCAGAAAGAGTTAAACAGCTTGCAGGCTGAATAACCCAAAGCCGATCTTTAAAGACATGTTAGAAATGGTAATTAGGGCCATTCTATGGATAGGTAGTCTAGAACTTTGAAATGCAAACCTATATTATTAGAAGTTAGAAGTGATATTAATTGTGTGTATCTTAGATGCTACCCATGTAAACAGACAGTTCCTGTCTGTCATTGTAACTACTAATTCAAAGATCAAAAGGGAATATTAACATTTAGATGAATCTTGGGTGAAATAATGTCATTGTCTAAAGCAACAAGGAGTCCTATGGCACCTTATAGACTAACAGATGTACTGGAGCATAAGCTTTCGTGGGTGAATACCCACTTCATCAGAGGCATGTTTATATGTCATTGTCTATATGTCTCTTTGAAGTTTGTGATAGGGCAATTTATCCATTAAGCAGTCTATGTTAATTTGTATAACTAATTACTGGTTTGGTGTTGGAGCCGAAAGCAGTTTGGAGGAGAGCGGTTTGCACAAGTGCTGTGGTGGGCCAGAAGAACAAGACCCTAGTTAAAGGAAAACCTGGCTTGTGCAGAGCAGAGGGACTCCACAGAGACAAGGGGTTGAGAGAAACTTGGCCCAAGCGGAGAGAGGGCTGGAAGCCCCAACAAGATAGAGGGCTGGAGAGGGAAGTGGCCCAGGGGAAAGAATTGCTAGTTCAAGTGGTCTGTTTCTATCTCTAGGGCCCCTGGGCTGGGACCTGGAGTAGAGGG